>NC_092532.1:23036468-23636468 GCF_037038585.1 Patagioenas fasciata
AATAGGCAAAACATCCAGAATTTGTGTCAGGTACTGTCAATAAAATAATTGATTATCTTGTGCACTGGTTAAGTTAGGGGTGTTCTAGTTATAAGTAACAAAAATCTGTTTAGGAACTATATGCTGGATAATGTAAGTAATGATAGGAACAGGTCTGAGGATGACAGTTGCCTGTTTTTCTGGTGCCTTTTTCCAAGATGATAGTTTTGCATGTTAGCCAACACTTTTAGGAAATGCTTTGCGGTTTGTTTGTTAAGAAGAAAGGTCATTCAGCACTGGCTCTGTTTTCTTCGGTTTATGTGTTTTCAATGCAGATTTTTCGAATATACTTGTGTAGCATCAAGCAGTACATTTTAAGGCAAACGAAGCTAGGCTTCTGTAGAAATCATTGAACCGGGTTGTGTTTGTAGACCAACACAGTTCCTACCTGAAATACTTTCCAGCACAAAATTAGCTTCTGTAGAAATAACACGTAATTTGTATTATATTGCTATTAGAAGAGCGAAATCTCTTTTTAAAGAGAAGTTCAAGCTTGAAATGGCCCAGGAGTGAACTACACTTAATTCTTGGAATATGAGGCAGCAGGGGAGAGAGAGAAGGGCTTACCCAAACATTTGGAAATTGAAGCAAGCTAATGGGGTATTATTAGAAGTAAAAATGCTTTGTGGACGTCTAGAATTTATGTTCAAATCTCTATCTAAAAAGTACTCCCATAACCTTTGGAATCATTGAGTAACCTCTTAGCTTCTTACTGCTGTCGTCTTACTTGCTGGCGTTCACAGGCTATTGAAGAGAAACCGCAGAGTTACAAGAAAATGAGCGCTGTATGTTCAGGGAAAACGCTTGAGCGTTGCCACTTGGGAAGGAAATTAAGTGGTTAGCGATTTGCATAATGTGGGCAGCACCTTCTACAACATCCTTTATCAGAACCAAAATGACTAATGTCAGACCACAGAGGCCTTTTGAAACCGTGGGGCTGTTTCGTGTTCTATCTGAGCCTCTACGCGCCGCGCCGTACCGCTGTGTCCTGTTATAAGTTTTCATTTTGCACAATGTAGACCTTTTTAATATTTATCAGCATGCTGCCTCCAACTTGATACATTTGTACTGCACAGAAATTGATTTTCAAGAAATGTGTTTTGGATTTTTCGCACGCTTACGGGGTTTGAGAAATGCGTATTTGCATAGAAATAATCTTTAGTGAGCTAAATTTTAGAGTATGTCAAATTTATAAATATCACTACTGTAAAGACATATTTTTAGAAATAGATTTCTGGCACAGTTTATTTCAATTCCATTTTTCACGTCTGTGTCACCAGCTCAGCTTTGCTTGGTATTTTCTAACGCATTTGTTTTCAGCACTCATGTCCTAGAGATTAAAGTTTCCCATTGTCTTGTTCAGACATCACACTTGGGAAATGAAATGAAGCAGGAGAGGTGCTTTTGTTTTAAAGACATGCGTTTGGTTTGGGACGTGTGGCCAGCAAGACTTGCTTAGCTCCTTTTTCTTCTGCCATTTCTAAGGGCAAACATATTACTGTCTTTTTCTGTTCCTTTGTCCCTTTACTGAAAAAGGAAGTTCTATACTTCAAACCTCCTATACCTCTTCAAGGCGCATTATGTTTCCTGTATCCGTTGTTTCATTTCAGTGTAACTGCTACGTCTCTGCTGTTCGCTTTTCCCACTTTAAAGGGTACAAATGCTCAGTGCACACTTACAAACAAGTAATAAATTGGATTTGTTTGCTTAAATAGACTCTAGTGTTCCATCTAAACAATAGCAATATATGCTTTAAACACATGTAGCAATGCGTATTTAGAACAGCAATATATGCTCCAAACTGTGCAGGCTGGGATTACATTGCCACAAATACTGGAAAGAAGTTGCAAATTTATTCTCTGGCTAAAGAGATTCCAATTCTAGAAATAAACTGCATATTCACAGATGAAACAGGCTGAGGAAGGAAAATGGCACTCATCCCCTCCATTTTGGAGGGTCCTCTGCATAAAGGCAACAATATTGTCCTTATTTGATTGCTGTCCGGGGACATGCAAGTCGTGCTTCTGATTGCCTGGTGTAAGTTCATTCTGCATTGACTCGTGCACGTTTCCATGTGCGCTTTAAGATGCTGCTCCTCTCCTCGTGTCCTAATCAGTGCGCTTAGATCAGGAAGGTGCTTGGCTTGGCCCCGGGCACTCTCCCCATAGAAAGGGAGGTACCACAGAGGAGCATTTCTCAGTAGGATTGTCATTGAGCTTTGGACTGATTCTTCTTCACTGGTCAAATGTGTTGGCCCTTGAGGAATGGTGGATGTGGTCTTTGGGTATGTAGAAGTGGGTTACTGGAGAGAACTTACGTACGCCTTTTCTTTATATATATATATATGTATGTACATATATATATACACACAATGTAATAACCCCTTCCTTTGTTTATTTTATGTTAATTTTAAGTCATTACAGCCATTGAAGAATTAGTTAGGTTTGTTAATATGTGGAAGGGGGAGGGAGAAGGAGGTGATGGCATCAGGGTTGTGTGTGGCTCTTTAGGAACGAATGCTCAGTGTTGCACCAGGACAGGCAAATTTACTGTGCTGGCTCTTTAAAAAAGCCCATAAAATCCACTCTGAAATGTTGCCACTGCCCTGATTAAAAATAAAATGAAGCCTTTTTATTTTTCAATAGCCCGCGTCAAAAGCAAAAAGAATTTAGGAAATCCGTTGCAAAATGGTCAAGGCAAAGGAACTTTTCTATGAAATTCTCTTTGACCAGTTCAAGTAGCTTAAACACTATTGACCATTCTCCCACCAGCTCAGTGATGCATGGCATTTTGATTCATCCATTTTCCTTGAAGACTACCTGGGGTTAGCATATCATTACTTGATAACGGAGTTTCAATTCTAACCCACCGGCAGTGCGGGGCTTTAAGCTGGATACACTTACTTGCAGGCTCATCCAACCCTACATAATTGTCTGTACATTTATTTTATTGTCAACTCGGAGACAAGCCGAAGAAACTAACTGTTTGCTTTAGAACATATTAACTTCTTTATCACATTAATACTGACTCATATCTTATTTCCCAGTTGCAGTAACAAAACCATTCAAATATTTCCCTCGCAGGACAATATCTTTAATAGCTTCTGTGTGTTTCCTATTTTTGGCTGTTTCTATATAAACAGACTAATCTAATAGCATGCTGAACCATCTATACTTGGCAGAAATTCAGCAACTCACTCATTTCTGTGGCAAGCTGGGATGCCAAGGGAAAAAAAATCCTCACTTTTATTACGGTAAGATCTTTCTTAAAGTCGTCTTTTATAAGTGTAAAATGACTATCATTTGGGTTACTGCAGCACCTTGACTGAAAAAAAAAACCCCACATTTATTGCAGCACAGGATAAACCAAATAGGAGGGCATTATTCCCTTCACAATGTCCACAGGAATTCATTTACCTAATGTATTCAGTCTCTCATGTGCACTGCTTTAAATGGTGGTAAAGCACACGCTAAGAACTGTTGTGGAGAGGCAATTAGGAAGGCTGGCGGGTAAGGCTGGAGAAACAATCTGGGAGCCCCTGTGAGAGTCTCTTCCTTGGGCTTTTGAGCCGTCCTTGGCGAGTTAAATTGTGTTGTCCCTCCGCAGCGATCAGAAGTGGCTGCCAAGCCACTCAAGAAATGTCCCCCATCCATTTTGTGCCTCTTCTGCCCGTATAACCCCACGGTTTACGTGGATAAATTGTTGAAATCCATGGTTGTGCTTCTGGCTGCTGCTCTGAGCCTCAGGCTATGCGGTTTGATGTACATTTATTTTGGGGCAATGCTACCTTAAGCAGTCTCAGCCTCCCGCTTCCCTGAGCTGCCCTCTTCATTAAAGTCAGCACTTTGCAATGGTTTATATTTCAGCCAGATTAGTTTCCCGATCCAGTCCATTGCATGCTCACACAGATTCTTGCACCAGCAAAACCGAGGCAGAAATAAGTAGCCAAAGACAGTGACTATTTAAACCGGTTCAAGAAACTTTGGTTGCAGCCAAGCGTGGAGCCGTGGCTCAGTGTTTTTATACTCAAAACCACGCTGTGCCATCACACAGTTCCTGCCTGTAGTGGGTTGGTGTTTGTGATAAATATTTGAGCTATTGATGAATGTAGTTATAAAAATGCAAATTATTATGGTTTTCTTACTGTTTTGCAACCGTATCAGCTGCAAAGCCTCTTACAGTGAAGTGGGTTTATTTAATTTTGGGCGTTTATCAATACTTACAGATTTATTTATGTAATTGACGTTTTTATGTCCCTGTCCTTGTAACATTTGGGTGTAAGAAGCTTATTGAAACCATCTAGATCTGAAATCAATGCATCTCTCATACAAAGAGGATCCTTACCTGAATTGGCCTAACTGTTCAAAAATAACCCCCTATTGAACTGTACTGAAATGCACACTAATAATGCTTTGCTTTAAAACAGAAAGATTGAAGTCTCTCAGGCTTTGAATTTCCTCGTTTGTTTTTCAAACTATATTTTTAACGCTATTTTGGCTTCAAGTAGGCCAAGTTCATCCCTAATATAACTGTATTGGAATCAGCGGGGAGACTTGTAATTTTGAGAATAAGACACAGTAAAGTGCTTTGTTGGATCGGGGCCTAAAAGGATTAGTAGTGTGGAATGTTGTGGTGGACCTAGAGGTAACTGTATGAATAAAAGTCGTTTTAATTGCACTGGAGCAGTTTGGGAATTTTATTCTACCTCTCAATAAAAGAAATAAAAAGTAGTATAGACTCTCCCTGCCAAGCAGAGAACCCTATATAACATTTCACATTGTTTTGCAAATATTAAAACTGTAGAAAGCGTTTTAAAATCTGAGATATAAACCCCCTAGCTTTTACTTGGAGCCTTGTGCACATTTTAAAGCAGATATTTGGTACACAAATTATAAGACCAATAGGGAGTATTGATTTTTAAGTATAACTATAGTGTCTTTGCGCCTATTCTATGTTTTCCATTAAGGCAACAACCTGATACCTTCTCCCAGAGAACCGAAGCTAGCTGATGATTTCTTATTGTGTTCTGTGAAGTAAAATGATGAACAGAGATGATTTCTGCATCCCGGGGAAAGCCTGGCATGGGGTGAGATGTGAGAACGCGAGCTGTTCTCTCCCAGGTGCACCAAAGGTGGGTTTGGGACCGTGACTTTTTCCGCTAGAATGGATTTGAACACGAGTCTCCAGAGTAACGTGTGCAAGGCCTTACTTTCCAGTATTTAGTACAGATACCATTAACTGGAGTGAAGGAGGGGAAAAAGAAAGACACCTGAATTCATTACAGGGGCTCAGGACATCTTAGAGAGGCCGAGGTCCAGGAAGGACTCCACTGGTCCTGGCCTAGAAAACAGCAATCTGAAGCAGAATTGCATGTCATGGCGCATTCCTTCCATTGGTCTCTGCAATCATTGGGTTCTTAAGACACAGCATTTGCAATTGAAGAATATTTGGGTTGTGCTTGACCCTGAATTATGACTCCACAGATCTTGCAGTCTACTCCGGGATGTGATCTTCCCAGGTTATGTCATACTTGTGTGGGTTAGTCAGTACTTGATTGGGGAGTACAAGTGACATACTGGTCTGCTGATTCAATAAGACTTGCTCTGGTTTGGCATGGAGGAGCAGGGCCCCTGAGATGAGGTGTGAAAACCAGGAGGGTGATGGTGGGCTGGAGCTGGTCCTGATTCTACAATGCATCCTTTGTGTGGAAAGCTTTTAGCTCAGGTGCTTTAGTTAAATTCAAGCTAGCTAATTGAGTTTTGCTATCTAAAATTCCCCCTGTGGCTTCAAGGAGATAAACTAAACTGTAATCAACTATTGTACCGGTTTGTAGTTAATGCCGAGATTCACTGGCGCAGGAAAACAGTCTTGCTTTCCAAAGTAGAGAGTTATTTGTTAATCCTCTCCTTTTGGATCCGTTCAGTGATTCATTAGAAGATGTGCCTGTGCTCATTTCTAGGAAAAAACACTCATGAAAGTAGATGTTCAGTACTAGAAATGGAGATGATGGTGTAGGTGCCGGGGCGCTTGCCTGCGGGCGTGTGCTGCAGAGCTCGGGTCTGACACACGCAGGGGTTTCCTGATGTGTCAGCAATGCTAAGTGTTGCATTTTGCCTGCAATAACAACTTTGAAGGTGATCATCAAGCATTCAGTCGAATTTGTACTCTTCTCTCTAACATCATTTTGCTTGATGATAAAAATCAGAGCTTATATTCATACAGAGGTTTGGCCGCTTGAGGTTGTTTCCGAGACTTGCGCAGGGCTGTTTGCTCTGTGGTCCTGAGGTCGGGCTGTACTTCCCCCCCTTTTGTTTTTATTTTCTTCTTCTATTTTTGCCTGTGAGTTGAGGTCTGAACGTTGCTGATTTTTGAGCCTCGGATAAGATCAGTTTTCAAATTGTGTAATACAGTACCTGGCTTTCCTGAATGGCACTGTTAATTGTCATTGACTATAATGGAATATGAATAGCACAGCCACTTGACACCAGCTTAATGGTTCTGACTTTTCAATGGTGCCAAGAGTAAGGCTAGAGGGGAAGAAGGGTCGAGAGATAAGAGCTCTTCCGATTCTACTGAAATAGATTAAAGCTTCTGCGTCTTTCAAGTGGTCCTTGCGAGGGTCACCATTTCTATGAACTCACCTTAAAGCTGGAAGCGACTGAGAAATCTCGATCACGAAAGGTCTGTTAGAACAACTCCACCCCACTCCTCCACGAACAGACAGAGGCTGTTTGGGGTGGCTCAAGGGGAGAGGTGGCCAGGGCTGTTGTGACTGCTCATCCTCAGCCTGAGGAACAAGCCCTGCTCGTTGTTGCTGCTGCTTTGTCCAGCCGGGAGCTCTGGGAAATGTTGTGATTCAGTTTAGCACCTCTTCTAAGACAAGCTTACTGTCCTTAAATACTCAGCTCTCTCTGCCTGTTGGGAAAGCCAGATGTGGGGCAGGCGGGTGGATCTTTGGTGCTGCAGAGTCAGTCTGTCCATCCCTGCTAAGTTCAGTTTAGCCAGAACGCCACTTAGGCTTCTGTTGCATGTGTTCAGATGAATAGCACACCACAAAACCAAAGTCCTAGATGGAAATAAGAGTCGTATATTTGTCTGTTTGTAGCTCTGATGTTGAAGGTATGCCATTAATGTGCAACGGGCTGGCTCAGCAGAATAATACAATATTAGCAATGTTGTGGCTTCAGGTGTTTCTGAAGGAGGAATTGCAAAAATCAAACTGGTTAAGAAGCAGAAAGAAACCCCATGAGGTTGTTCATATAAATTCCTGACATGAAAAAAGTGAATGTAGAAATGAGATACTAAGTAAGAAAGTATTAGGAGTATGGAAGGGTCTCGTTATCTTTGTGTGTCCAAAAAACAGCTTCACTTCTCTGGATTCTGATGGTGGACAAACTCTGCTAATGCACTCAACAGAAAAATGAGACAGGGCTCCATTCAGAGTGGTATTTGTCAGTGGATATTTGGGTGTTGTAAGGATGGGGGGGCAGGGTCGTTTCTGTTGTTGTATCGTTCAGACTGTTGTTTGGGAACAAAGCGCCCAGAAATGGTTGTCAGGGAAAGTTTCTTTATTCTGCCTGATGCAGGTTTTCCCGGTAGATTTCTGTTTAAAAAGAAGAAACGAAGAAGAAAAAAAGCAAAACAGCAGAAGTGAGAATTGGATATAAATATGACACTAAACTATATCTTTTAATACAAAAGAACTCTTTTTTAATTAGAAGCTTGGAAGGACATACCCTTTAATTGCTGCACTTGTAGTTTCTGGGCCATCAATATCTTTGCTTCTTTCATTAATAAACTGGCAAGTCAAGTAGGAAAGCTGCAGGAGTATAATTTTTTCCCTTAAGCTCTACTTAATCAACAGCAGACTTGATCAAACAGAAAGAAGAAAATGTAAATCAGTTGCATTAATTCTGCTGGCAGTAAATAGGAGGAAGAAAGCTAAACATGAAAGAATGCTCATTTTGCAGCTGCTATCTGGGGTAGGGTTGAACGAGAGAAATAGGTAGTTAAACAGCTCTTTAGATTGTGAGTGACTAGGGGAATACTGGGGTTTATGTATGGATTAGCACGGTGATAGACCCTGAGTAGCAAAAGACGATGACTAATTACCTGACAGAGCAGCGCTCCAGTCGCCTTGGTCATTGAAATTAATTTCTGTTTTCAGGACTGGCAGAAAGCAGCTGCAGAATTTCAGTTCAATACTCAAATTAACTAGGAGTCTAAATTATTTCTTTGCACATACAATATTAGAGGAGTGGGTTACTAAATTGATCTTGATTTTACACACCGAGGCAAGAATTATTCCACCTTTTTCATCAAAAGTCCACATCCCCTGAAATCGGGGAATAAAACCTGTGCTGTAATAAACGGCTTGGCACTGATCTGAACTCTGTCAGGTAGTTAACATCTTAACATTTCCTGGAATCCCAGATGAAAGAATTAGAAAATCAAATCTTCTGGGATGAAAGGAAATTTTACTGCCTTCTCCACTGAGCAAAATACACTGGGCTGAACACAGATGAATTTACTTCATAGTTTGAATAGGATTATGCCCAGGAATTAGTTTGTCTTATGACGTGTATGTGCTTGACAATCTGGTATATTTGGAAACTTCGCTGACTTTGATGACAGAGGTGGGGAAGAAGTCAGTTGGTTGTTACTGATGAACTCATGGTAGTTTGACTGAGGAGTGATGGTAGAAGAAACTAAACCCAACTGCACAAAAACCCCAGCAGTATCAGCTTTGTAGGAAAGATGTGTATGCACTAAATGAAGTCATATATCCCGTGACTCTAAAATGCAGGAATTCTGCCAGATTTACACATTGGTGGGTGACTCATTGCATCCATGAGCAGCAATTTCTACTTTTGCCAGCAGCAAAACTCCCAGAGCCTTTTGTTTGTTTAAAGGTTCCTCATCTTTTAATTCATTTATTGAGGAAAAGTAAATTATAAATGTTTATTACGAAATTAAGTAAATAAATATAAGAAGGGGGAAGAGGCAAGGGTATGAAAAATGGAATAAATATTTAATATTCGCGGGTACATTTTAGCTCAATAGAAAATTAGGCAGGAGGGGTACGTGTAAGCCTTTTTGCAGCACTCGTGCCCCATGGTATTCTTGCTGAATAAATTATGTTATTTCCTGCTCTTTCCTGCGTACTCGCTCTCAATAGCCACTTGTAGGCAGAAGGATTACCACATAAACCCGGCAGCTTTTCTCTTACTGTATCTTAGTCCTGTGCGGAATCGCTGTTGTAACTGGTCACCTTAGTAACTAAAATGCGATTTATTTCCTTTGGTGGTGCTAAGCCAACACAGCTATGGAAGAATGGGCTGGATTTTAGTCTAGTTCCAGAATGAATTTGTAGAGCTAGCAGTTATTTAGAAAAGCAAAAACAAAACCAAAGAACATTCCTTTGGTCAGACACTGAGCAAACTTGATCTGGAGGTCAGCAAGAGAGAATACAGAGGGAAATCTGCTCTGGCATTTCAGAGATCACGTTTCACAGTATAGCACATTGGTAACGATCATGAGATTATATACCGCTATTTATTTGTTTTGTCAAATAAATAACCGAGGGAGCTGATCACAAATCCATGAAAACAGTTTGTTAAGCTGCAAGTGAAAACTTATGGTGGTCCCCAGTACAGATATTAGTAAGATTCGAATGCCGTAAGCATTTTAAATGGTTTTATTCCCTTCCTTTTAATTTATTTCATTATCCTTTTACTCCTATGCTCTGTTGTTCAGGTATTATATTATCACTTTGCATATGCTTTGTGTTCTATTTTTGAATTCATTAGAAAACCTAATGTTTTCTCGCATACCAGACAGAACCAAAAGAATCATTAGATGATGACACGTGGTCTTAGAAATATAGTTTTCCCATTCATCTTGTTGATCATATAGAATTCTGTCTCTGTGTTGGTATACCAAGAATCTTGAATTAAATTGCATTTAGGTAATTGATTTATGGCAGCTTTGCATAGAGATGTAGGTGTCGTTTATGCTTTTATGTTCTGGAAAATTAATATTCCTCATCTTAATGCCAAGAGTGTACTATGATTACTCTTAAGCAACTGTTAATATGAATTCCCTTGCATTGCCATTACAGAAAATGATGTTAATGATGTACTTTTTCTCTTTGATGTGGTAGTCCTCAGAGTGTGCTGGGCTAAGAACTGTCATGTTTTGGATGCGCATTGGTGATCTAAGTTACATTTTCTTATTTCAATCTGTAGCAGAGGGTGTCACTAATGGTAGAGCAGATATGTGATTGTCATATCTACAAGTCACTCGTCTACAAATGGCAAAAGACTACAAACTCTGAGAAGGTCTTTGCAAGAGCAAACGCAAGTGTGTTGAACATCTTCAAATGGAAAGTCGTTTGGGTCAATCATTTCTACCCAGAACAGGATTTGAAAGGCTTGGTTTATCTTTGCTGTTCACCTAAACCATCAGTAGCCTCCACTGGCTCACCGGGCTGGGCAAGCTGGGCCACGACTGCTCATGGTGGCAACCGACACAACGCGTAGCACTGGTGAGCAATTATTGTCTCATGACCATATACTGTAGGTTGTTTAATTGTCTTTAGCTTGGAGTTGAACAAGCGGAACACTTCAGATGGCAGGGCAGTGCCATTATTCAAGTGAAAGTGCACAAACAGGAAATCTATAAAGAGGGCGTATATTTCACGCATTTTCTCTGCTTGCTGCTGAGCTATTATTAATGCCACGATTTAAAAATAAAAGATACAGAACATTAGAGTTTTGAAGGAAGTATCGTTTCCACAAGTCAGATTAATTCTTCTCATTGATAAAGTCTTGAATATCATAGAAAAATACAGACAAATTTTCAGTCTCGAAAGCCAAAGCTGCTTTGCTCTTTGCAGTATCATTCATGGAAGAGAAGCTGCTCAATGGGAATTGTTGAGGCCAGATCCTGCCCTGGCCGCTGGAGTGAGTGTTGCGGTGGGGCTTGCTGGTGGATAGGTTGTTGAAGCTCCCCCTACGACCCAGGTAATTAGCATTTCATGTCATGGGGAGGTATTTATTAGAATGGAAGTGTTCTTGGGAGGCTGTGTTTCAGGGCTTTATATCAGAGCTGAGCACAGAGTTTTGGGGCCTTATTCACAGTAAGTTTTATGTTGGTGAGCAGTTACGGGATGGGTTTCTGTGCCATGTCTACAAATCTTAAGAAGAGATATGGACTCTGAATTTCCTGAACTTTGTTGTGGGTTTTGCTCTGCTTTTTTTGTTGTTTTTAATGGGTGGTGGGGCTGCATACGAACAAGGCAAAAGTGCCTTCTGTATCAGTTTTAGTTCTGCAGTGCTCCGCTATGCCAAATGTGCATCACCAGTGCAATATCGGGTAACAACTGGCGCTCCAGGATGAACAGCTCAGCACCAGCATCTGATGACATTGGTGTTATTAACGTTACAGGGCGTTTATTAAACTCACCATTCTCAAATTAGGGATATCGTTCCCAGGGGATCCTGGGTCTAGGTAGGAACTTCCTCTCCGCCCTCGTTGATAGAATGTGAAGTGAATACGTACCATGCTATTTGTATTTTGATTTAGTGTGTTATTCATTAGATATATGCAGGGTAAGGATTTCCTGCAGAAACAAATAAAAACATGGATCCAGAGGACTATAATGTTCTTGCGCTGTAAATTGTCTGGAGGTTTTGGAGAACTGAATAGTATTGCTGAATGGGCAAGGAAGGGAACGCGTATACAGAAGAACACAAATATTTCCCACTTGGCGTTTATATTTAGTACATACCTAGATTTCTGCTTATACAGAAGAGAGACTAGAATCAAACACATGAGGTTGTGTAAGGTAATGTGAGTAATAGCCTAAAATAACTGGCACAGCTATTGCCAGCTCCGATTCTGATGGTTTCATCACAAAAGACCCAAAATATGGATGCATGTCTCTAACTCTGCGGATGAATAACCTTTTGATATGCATTGAACTCAGCCTGCTCTTGCCTCCTGTTGAAACAATCAACTGTAAGATCCCTGATCCCCTCCCCAGATCCCTAAGCCATCACAGCCAGTTCTATAGGGTTCCTGTCACTGGGTTAATGCAAAAAGTGCTTTTATCAGCTTGGTTGGCAATGCTTTATATTTAAAAAAAAAAAAAAGGCATTTTAAGAAAATGAAGTAGTCTCTGAACTAGGCCATTTGTCTATATGATGCTTTTGCATAAATGCTTTTCTGAAAAGTGAAGAAAAGTCACCGTTTTTTGGCAGGTGTAAGAAAGTTCTGTAATTGATGAAGTTTTATTGGTATTAAAGTGATAGTTTCAAGTATGTTTACAAGGACCAAATCTTGCGTACCAGTACTTACTGCCAGTAGGAACGGGATCAGCCAAGCTGAATGTGGCACGATAATGTCCTGAGAGTAATCTCGTTCCCCTTCTATTTTTGTACAGACCGTTCCTTTTCCAAGTCTGTTGCTGTTAGAATTGTGTTTATGGGAAGCTTGGCTGCTTTTTGCCAAGTTAAAGAGAATATTTTGATTTGCATGAAGCAGATATAATGAAGTTGGATTGATAAACCCCCGTTGGTATCTTCAGGGAACAAGTAGATTAAACAAGTAATTATACCACAAGGTTTTTAGAAGGTGGTAGATTTAAATACATTGTATGAATCTCGTCTGAATGTAGCCTTTTGTCTGTAGTGCTTCCTGCCAAAAAAACCTCCTGACAGGAAATAAACATTAAAATAATCTTTAATCCCTTGTCTGTTCTATTACCATTAACAATTGATGCACTTTAATTTTGTGGGATTTTAACTACAAAATGGAATGGCTAAGTAGTGATAATTGGGTTTGGAATTATACGGTCATTTATATCAACAGAAATGCAAGTGGCTGGGAGGGTGATTAATTATTTAACATTTCCTGGCTGTGGTTCCTATTATAGAATTTTCTGCTATATTCTGCTGTGAACAATTATCACCAAATGAGGATAAACAAATCTGTGATGTGAAGTCTTATTTAGAAATTAAACTATATTTAGCAAATGTCTCTTTCATTTGCATTTTCACTTTCTTCTCGGCGGGACTGTCACAATCAGCTTGTTTGCAAGCTTTTCTGCCCTTTTGCTAATTTTTCAAGTTCGCAGCCCAGATTTCACGCAAGGAAAACAAAGCTTCGGATGTCCTTAAAATAATTCCTATTCCAAAGAAAGATACAGTTTGTACAGTGGTGGTAATGTCTGTGCATGTTGTGCTCCACTTTAATTCCCTAGTAATGGAATCAGTGCATGGCGATCACTGTTGGTAGAATTGAAACCAAGTGCTGGCATCAGAGCGGGTGATTTAATGCTTCCAGTGCATAAAGATTTGGGCGAATACTGGTGCTTCCATTCTGAAATGGGGTTGTCCAGCACTTGAACTCTTATCTTGGGTGGGAGTTGGCATTTTCCCTTCTCTCTTACGTGGAGACCGACTGTCACTTTGCCGCATTATGCCCGTGTGTCCTTGTTGGTAGATACACAAGCAGAGTTTGCGATTCATTCTCATTTTATTCTCGTACAATATGTTTACTAAAAAATAATTATGTGCATGCTGTTTATCTGAGAACACAACGCAAAGTCATTCTAATTAGTGCTTTACAGACCATTTTTCCTGACAGTCACCCTGAACATTTTCCCATCCTTAATTTCCATTAAAAAACCCCCTCAAAATGACAACCCTTAGTTTGAAAACCATTACTAAAAGTGCTCGAGAGTTGTCTTCAAGCACAACTCCAAACAGTCCTACCCAGAAAACAAAATCCAGTTTACATGCTTCTATATCAACAAAGAAGGAACAACAAGACGATGACAATTATCGTTGGTGCGGTGCCTAGATTGCTAGGCACAGATGAGGACCCAGCCATATTAATAAATATGCAAAATAAGCCAAAAAGATTGTTCCGAGTCTGTATTGCTTCAAACTTAACTGTTAGTCAAAAGTCGGGGATAAAGATAGATAAAAAGAACAAGCATATAATGAGATAATATTAATCAATATGGTAGGCCCTGTTTTAGGCGTGATTTTTTTTTTGATGCCAAAGAAAAGATTAGATCCCAAAGAAAAGGAGGATTTTAATGTGGATTATGAAAAAAGATAATGAGATAATATTGCAAATGCTTGTGGGCAGATCTGTAAGCAGAATAAAAGAAAGCATGAAAATGCTTGTTTGAAAAGTGAAGAAGTGATCAGTGAAAACAACGATCTTGAGCTTGCTCTAGGGTGAGCGTTGACATGGCGATAGCTGCATTTTAAGTTTTTCTCATAAAATAAGGAAGGGAGATCTATCAGAAAAATGCGTTAAATCACGTGCTTCATTTTTAACTTAGATACACAAGACTAGAATAGTGGAGCGGTACAATGGCACCGCTGGGTTTGTGTCTTCATCAAAGCCTTGGTCTGAGTCAGTAGAGAGGGTTCTGTCCGCACACATCCAGTATTTATCAGGTGATGGTCCATTAGTTAATGCGTCAAACTCAGCAATACTTGTGGAAGTGGCAGTGTGTGCAGCACATTAACACGGTTTTTAGTTCACACAGATCCAAATAACCTGAAATCTAATTGTGTGGATTGCTTATATCTTTTTGCACTTACTGCCGTTTAGAGCAACCGCTATACTTGCTGGAGATAGACCCAGGTATACGTAAATACGGTCAGTACACGTGGAGCTTTTATTTCAGAAGATTAAAGTATGGTAACACTGCTTGTGAGTAATTAGTGCACAGAGCCAGGGAAGTGTGCTTCACATTTTCAAATGGAATTTCTTTCAGCAGATGCTAATACATATTAGGACATCTGTTTATATTTTCCTTCAGTCTTCTTTTTTAACTGCATCTTATTTAAAATACTGTTGTCAGCTGAAATAGCATAGCCTTAAACAATACTACTTGTATGTGTAGTTGTGAACTCATATGTCTGCTTTTGAGTTGTCTTTCTGCATAAGCAGATTTTTGTTCTGTTTTGTGTAAGTAAAAGGCGGATAAAAAGTTGTTTTGCTTCATTTAAATTGGAGCAGGGATGAAAAAGGCAGGAAGAAGTCGGTAGGATAAAATGTAATGTTATCCCCACTAGGTAAAGTTGTCCAATTACGCCTGGTGTCAGAACTTTTTAACATTTGAATGGCTGGGAGGGGATACTAATTTCAGCCTTAATGATTGCTGCTTTAGGAGTCAACATCACAACACTTCTCGTAGAATTTGAGCACATCTGTCAGCCCCCGCTAAAGAGGAGCCCTGGGCTACTGGGTGACTGCAGATCCTTTTATCCCTGGAGACGATTATGTATTCCCTTCAAGAGCGGGAAATAAAAAGGTTATAAGTACTCACCTATTTCGCTGCTGCCCGCACTTGCCCTGTTGACAAATAGTGATTTCACATCCTGCTTTTACATTCGTAAAAACGAAAAGAAATAAAAAGTATGCAACTTCTCATTGTATAACGCTTATGGAAGCAGCCCATTTATAATGTCACATATTCTATAACACTGTATAGTCCCTAAGCTGGACTTTTTTTCATTTCAATAGATCACATTGATTTCCTGAATGACTTTATCTGCCTAATACAAAGTGGGATTGAACAGTTATTTGTCTGGATTTAGCCATTCCTTATCAAACATTTATGATTTAGCTATTGCTACAGCATCTTGTAAGGTCTTTCTTATTTTTATCTTTTCAGGAAGGGTACGAATGTGATAACGGGGCTGTAATAAATCTGCCTCTTGAAAATGAAGCATATTTTGGGAAACCGTCTGCTGTCGGCTGGCAGGGGAGGGGAATTTGAGGATCGGGACGGTCATGCGAGTGGATTGTTTCTAGGATGCTGTGGGTTCTGTGAATAGGGATGATTGACTCCTGGTGGAGGTTTTCTGTGCATGGAGAATGCAGTTTCCCGGCTGCACACCAGGCTGCTGTTCTGGAGATGAAGACCCTATAGAAAAGAGAGGTTTACCTAAGCGGGCCGAATTGATCCGGCCGTGTCAGGCTGTGGGTTGGAGAGAAATGGCACAAGTCACAGGAAGGTCGGCAGGTGTGGCTGCTCTGTTTATAAAAGTAAAATCTGAAAGTCTTTTTATTTCTGTTTCAATTTCTTTATTCTAGAGGAGAAAACAGAAAATGTGTGAATGCTCTATAACAGTATGGAGTGTGGTTTAATTAAAGGGGAGTAGAAAGCACAGGTGAATAGGAGCATTTCTGTGTCACAGCTTATTCTAACATTTTGTTTGAAAGAAAGAAAAACCGTATTAACGCTCTCCACTGTGTATCCCAGGCTCTGAATATTCCAAACCAGAGCATTTTAAGCAAACATTTTCCAAACAACCTCATCATCCTGGAGTGATTTATTTTTCTTTACGTAATGCTTCTCATTCAATGATTTCAGAATGCTCTGCTAAGTGTGCTTTTCGAAGTGCCAGACGAGTGTCCTATAGCCCCGGGAGATGGCTGTGGTTCTCTTGTGCCTCTTTTGCAGGCAGGTAGGTTCAAACAAAGCGAGGGTGAAAGGGTGAAGGAGGGAAGCCCGGAACTGCCCAGTGCCAGCCCCAAGCACAGGCCCCGTGCTCCCAAACCACAGAGAGCTCGTGCTGTGTGCAGGGAACGCGGAGGAAAAGTTTGCAGAAACTATAAAAGTTAATAATTACATTGTAAAGGCTGCTTAACTGATAATGAACTTTTAATGCAGAACCGTAAATTTGCAAAGAAAATGTTCTTTTGGTTTTGTCTTCGCTTTCTGAACCTGTTTATAGTTAAATTTTTAACCTGCTTAACTGATGCTGTATTCTGTCCTATTCTCCTTTTTTATGTCTCTTCACCAGGGCTTTCAATGACCTCTCTGCAAGTTTCTTTATATAGAAACCCGCTATGCTGTCTTGAATGCACAAGGTCAATAATGATTACCCTCTAACTTTGAAGGGCATCCCCCTTCTCCGCTTCCCAAGTACATCAAGCACAAAGCCCCTGCGTCCCACAATTGTAATTTATCTTACGAAATGCGGCATTAAGAAAGGTATTTTGATTTCCGAAACAATACAGCTTTAGTCCACAGGCATGTTAAGCCTGATAAAGTCAAGATATAATAAGTTTATATTTTGGTTGTAGAAAAGCAGATTTGATAGTTTATATTTAATTCAAACCAAATCAACGTTAAGGGAAATATTGTTGGAATGTACTTCAAAAGAAGAAAACAGGCTGTTCTTTTTGAATACATGGGTGGAAAGCTGTATTTCGTTCAATATCCAAATGATGCAATCAGAGATCTTATTTATTTCTAAAGAACTGTATCATGTTCTGTGCACGCTGTAAATGCTTCAAATGCTTCAGCAAAATCTGTACGGAAACACCGGTACTACTGTGAGCTGTAGAAGGTAAGTATAATGAAAATATGCCTATCTTTTGGAACCAGTGGTCCTCTAATAATTATCAATAACCAAAGTCAGTTAAAAGAAAGCACAGAAAAGCTAGCAATAACAAAAAGATGCCTAAATGGAAGTGATACTATAGCAGACATTGACTGTGTCGTCGCACAGCTTAATAGCTGGAGCAGCGGTTCAATACGATGAACTTGGGAAGGTTTCCTTAATGAAAGAACTGATGCTTTCTGGTCAGTAGCAGCAATAGCTTAACTTTTTAATTACCTGCTTTAATAGGTTGCATGCCACTGATTGTTGTACTGTATACAAGGAGGCACCATAGTGGTTAATATCAGAAACAACTAAGAAATAGCAATAGTCGTTTTTTAAATGAATGCAGATGTTTTGTGTAACATTAATAAATGCATACATTGCAATTTATTTTACCTAGAAGGGATTCAGAGTTCTGTGCAAGGGTGTTCTCCAAAAGCTGCTGATGTGCTTTTCAGTGTCTTTTCTATCAGCAGTGTATTTTCAGAATCTGCTGGGAAATGTGACCCCTTCCCGCTCCCCCCATTGCTATCATAACAGAAAGCTCAGAAAAAGGCATGTGAGAGGAAGCTGGAAGAAATGTGCATTCATGTAAATATCTAAACATGTATAAATTAGGTTTAAGGATTGAATTCGCTGAACATGAATAGTCACTTAAAGTGTAACTGGAATTGACTGTGTCATGTATCAGCCTAATAGCTGGAGCGCTGGTTCAATACAATGAACTTGGGAAGGTTTTCTTAATGAAAGAACTGACGTTTTCTGTGCAGCGGTTGCATTCATCAGACCGCATAGTGTTCATTACACTCCAAAGGACTGCCAATGTGAATTGTTAGGATCATCTATTAGGTAAACCGGATGGGGACAAAAGATAGCGGAGGAATGAGAGGCTCAGCACCTCTCCGGGATGTTCAGCGTCAGGCTGTTTGGTGACCTTTCACTGGTGTGAGCTTCAAACCCTCCTTCTGCTCACCCAAACTGGCAAGGAGCCGCTGCTGGGTGCCTTCATCTCGCTATCTGATCTTACAAACTAACCTGACACTTTATAGGGGCACCATCTTTAATTTGCTTTGTATAACTACTGTGGAATTGATTGCAAAATAACTGATGCTAATTAGACTCTAAACCCACCCTGGTTCGCCGTGCTGATTCGGAGAGGTGCTGCGCACCGGGGTTGGTTTCTTCAGAGGGGAGATGAGCCCCGTGCCGTGGGGAGGTGGGAAAACCAGACGTGCTGATCGCAAGGTCGACGCTGGAGGCCCAACGCTGACTCAGGAGCGGGCGCGTTGAGTCGGGGGGGATTTACATCCACTCTGTCCCTTGCTTACCTAATGGGAGCATTGTCGTGCTGTTTCATCGGGAGCTTAGTGACTGAAAAGAGGGATTTAATAGCAAAGATAAAAGTTTTGCTTCAATTCTCCTAACGTCCAGTTAGTAAGAAGCTCGTCTGCTCTGCGAGGCATCGCACTGCAAAGCATTCCCAGTGCACACACAGGGCCCGTGTTAAAGCACATAACAGGTTTACTTCTTTCCCATGTCTGTTCATAGTAGATGATCGGTATCACGCGCTGTTTTTCCTCCCAATTGCAGTGTTCAAGTTGAAGTTACGTGAGGGTTACAAGCCCGAATGTCCATATCTTGAGGTCACTCCCCTAACCTTGTTTCACCCATGTTTGAATGTATTTAAATACTTGGAAAACCTATAAGGGGTAGAAAAGGAAAAGCACATCTTAACTGCTCAAAGTTGCAGTGAATTTTGTGCCCAGCAAAAATTATTTAAGAGGGACTTTTTTGTGGTTTCCCTTTTTTAAGCTTGTTGAAAATTCTGTCTGTATTTTCATTCCAGGACTGATGCTCTGTCTTTTGCTCCTGGTTCTCTCTGGACTGTATTTAGTGAATCAGTGACAAGTGTTACATATTCCTACGGCAACTTCAATACCATATGAGGATTCCAGAGAACTTTACTGGCATTGGCCAATTAAGATTCACAACCCGTAAGAGCAGCGTGATGAAAACGTGTCTTTGTTGTTATAAAATAGAAGCTAAGGGCTTTCACTTTGTTTTGCTTGCCTTTTCCCCCCTTCTTTTTAAATTAGAGGGAGGTTTCAATTGTACTCAAACTGAATTGTCAGGATTTGGACCCATATGCTATTTGCCAGAAAGATTCAGGATTTTACAGATGTGTTCTTGAAAAGTTTGGCTTTGTGGGAGAATGAAATAAGACCTGGATAGACCCTTGTGCTTTGGGATCAAGGTGGTGCTCAGAAAGTATCATTTTAATTCATCTTGCAAAACAGTAAGCAATAAAAGTTTCTCAGTATATACATTTTAAGCATATTTTTAGTGGCTGTATCTTCTCGAATATCCACTCTAACATAGGAGGAAATCAGTTATTTGCCCAGGGTATTTCACTGCTGAAAATACATCCTAGCACAGCTCTTATTATGTTGTGTGCTCTCCCCTGAGCATGCGCGGTATGCACAAGTGACTACAGCTAAAAGTCTCCGAATTGTTACTTGGTACATTTAAAATATCCACAAAAATTATGATCATTTTTTATTAGACGGGAAGTTAAGGTCTACTTTCCTCATTAAAGAAAAATGTACTATTTTAAGCATAGAGCTTCCTAAAATTATATTTGTTTTAATGTTTATTAAAAAAAAAGGTTTGAAGACATAATGCCAGCCTATTTAAGATTTTCTGCTTCTTGAAGCACAGAGCACAGGGTTGATCCTCCATTGCACTAAGGTTTATTAATGCCGCTCCGCAGGAGTTTTAAGGGGGCTCCCGAAGTTTGTGCACAGCCATCGCTGGTCCAGGTTTCTGGAAGCATCGATGGCTGAAAACAGAGAGGAACGACAAGCCTGTGTTTCCTGTGGCTTTGCTTGGAATATATTAAATAAAATATTAAATAAATATTCGTATTAGGTGTCCAGATGCACAGAGATCTCTGCTGCTGATCCCCACTCCACTCCTGTGGCTTCGACACCTTTTGGAGACAGCAAAGTCACTGCTGTGCTGCAGAAGGTGCAAGCGCATTTTGCTGGCTAGACTGCCCGCTCTAGGAAGAAGGCAGGTGAGGAGCAAGGCTCAATCCATTTTGCACTAGGTTTATTCCTCTTTTCAATTTTGCCCTTCAGTAGAAGCTGAAACCATATAGAACAGCCTTGGAGCTGCTGTGAGTGACTGGAGAGGCCACACTGGCCTTGTGAATGTGGCAGTGACTTAAATCTGCCCAGTTAACTAGCAGGCTTTGACTATTTTCTTTATAAGGTGCTATGGATGCTTTATAATAATAGTCCTAATAAATATGTACTGTTCTTCACCGTTCAGTGGAAATGATTGTTTCCTTCGTCCCTTCGCTCTCTCCTGAAATCTCATGTGGTTTGAGGTACTTTATGCTCAAAAAGTGTTGTTCTGGCTTCATGGGAGGAGGTCAAAACCTGAAATCTAAACACGGTTTTAAACAATAAAAAGTTCTGGGTAGCTTAGGACGCTCGTACATAACCATCATGTCTTTACCATGTTGTGCAGGCGTGGTGGAGGAGAGGGGGTGTTCAAGGCAAAGGTTCGCTAGTGGTTGTGAAGCTGAGTATGTTTGCTTTGAACAAGGACTGTAAATGGTCTGTGTGGGAAGTGAAGAAGGTTGGGTGGTTGTTTTATTACTTTCAAAAGTCGGATGGCAATTATTTTATTATGGGATTTCAGTAGGAAAATAACAATTTTGCGGAACGGCTTGTTTCTCTCTGGAGCAAAGTTGTTGTCTGTTGCTATTTTTCTCTTAATTAGAGAGGCAGCTTTAATTGTCTGTCAAGGTCTCCTAGAACCTGGGGTAGCTGGTCTGTCTTATGTGCATGTGATGAAATCGAAACAAGTAAGGAGAGGGTGAGTCTGTCACAACTGATAGAAATAGGACGGAGCCTAAGTGTGAGAATAATCAGCGTGCGTGGAGTGCAGGGGAGAACGAACACCCTGCTCCATTGCACTCCTCTGCGCGGTGTTTCTGATGCAATTCAAACACACTTGTACTGAATAATATCCGCTGATTCCATATCTATGTCAAGGAAGTTTTCTGGTGCCTTTCAGTATTGTCAAGTTCCCCCATTTTTTAATTTGAAATCACAGAAGCACTAAGCTGCCTGTGCTTTGAGAAAGAGAAGGAAATAAGGTTGATTTCTTTTCCCCTCCCCACATACACAGAACTCCTGCTCGCATGGGTGGCTCTACAACAGGGACACTTTACCAAAGCTCATTCACAAAATACAAGGAAATAGTGCTGCAGGAGTTCCAGTTAATGCTGCGCGGTGGTGTTGGCTGCTACAAGTGGGAAGTTCACCGCAGAGATCACCAAAATCAGGATAACTTAGAGGTGAATAATTGTGGTTCAGCGGGTGGTCTCTATGCGTGTTCTGGGGTGCGTGTGTGGCAGGGGGTACGCTGCTAGAAAACATTGAATTGCACAGTAGCCGTCAGGTTTTCTGTAATTGAGTCAACTGTACTTGCATAACAAAATCTTAGTGTTCTCGAATTGAAACCATTTAAGTAACGTGATTTTGTGGTGTTTAAAAAGCAACAGAAAAGAATTCACTAAAGACCATTAAGCGGCCTCGAGCCCCACGTTTCGGTGTTCATCATTTGTACCGATTATGGTGTGACAGCTCTTGAGTTTCCAATGATAACAGCCATCTGACTTGATCTGAGTTCAATGGATTTTCACTAAAATAGAATCATTGCCTTTGTGATGGATAGAAAAAGTAAAGCAATACATCCTGATAAATGCTCTGGCTTTTTTTTTCCCCTTCCCTTACTGTGACCTTGTACAATCTATAAGTGAGCAAAGCTGAGCCCTGGCCACTGCTGCAACGCATCAGGACTTTGAAATTTAAGTAGCTCTGAAACCCATCAATGGGGTGAAGGGAGAATGGCCTGAGAAAGCGATGGATCATGCTTAGAGGGCTCACAGGGAAACAGGGTAAGCTGAAGGTCAATACGCAGACATGTCCTGAAGGAGCAGCTCAGACACTCATTCACATTCACATCTCAAAGCCGCTGCTGCTGTAGCCCTGTGAGGAGAGATCAGTAGCAGAGTGAAATAAAACAAGAATTTCAGAGCATATCATTTCTTTGCAGAAGCAAATGGCACAAGGGTACAGTATAAAATAGCTATAACCTATAGGGTTGGTACAGTGCCCTAAAGGTCCCATCTGACTAGCAAGGAGCATAATGCCATGGAAACACGTTCTTTCCATTACACTCCGCTTGTCTTCCAAGTTTTTCAGTCCTGGTAATTGTGAAGAGCATTTAACATTTTTAGTATGGCATTGATTGTTTGTAACGCCTTATTCAGCGTGACATGAAAGTGAGCTGAACGAGAAGGGATGCGAGCTGAATCCGCACACGTGCAGACAAGTAATTAAAGGTCTTTACACGTCGTGCTTTGTATGCGTGTGCGGATATGAATGTGTACAAAACTTTTACACAGTTTTATGCTGGGATTCTGATTTCTTTGGGGTTTTGTTTTGAAAAAGGTTTGGCGCCAGGTACAGGCTGACCTGGCTATAGCTTAAAAATAGGGGGAGAACATGGAATTAAAATGCAATACTAAAATCAAATCAGTACACACATTTGAACCCACAGTTGCCATGCCTAAAGCAGAAAAGTGCCGAACAAGTCAAGAGGCTTATTAGCATTTTATGTAAATCAGTTATTACTGTTCTCCACTTCCTTAATTATCCATGTTATTTCAATACAACCCTTTCTTTGATGTCCCAATTCTATATTTAAATAGTGCAAGATTTCTATCATATCCTCCCGCTGAGGTTTGTTCCATGCAAAAAACATGCCAAGAGCAGCTATTTTAGAGTCTACTGGGAAACGTTTAATTGGTTAATCCCATTTGAGTTATGAGGGAGTATTGCCACGCACAGCAAACAGAAACATGGAAAGTACTGGCTAGGAGAAGTTTACTAAAACCTGCAAGACTTCCCCTGAAATTCAGCCCCGAAGATGTTTTGTTTCCTAGGTACCCACTGGGAAAGGATTCAAAGGAAAATCCTTCGAACTTCTTTGAAATACGCTAAATGATGGAGTCATAGTAGAAATAGTTTTGGGTTAAAATGCGAAGTCATTTCTTTTGGTTCTTCTCGCGGTGCGGAAAGGGTCTCTGTATGTGACCCAGCGCTACAGTGGGAGGAGAATAGCGGAGTTCAGGTGAAAGCAAACACAAACAAGTTGTTAGTTGTTACCTACGATTGTGAGCAGATGAGCGCTCCTCCGGTTTCCATGTTGTAAAGCGAGCAACATCGTCTGAGTATGAATTCCAATGCAGAAATGAACATTCTGTGTACCCATTGGGATCAATTCTGCACAAAGGGACGCTTGAGAACATTTAACGTTCCTGTACAGCTTCCCATTTCCCACCACAGACTGGAAACACTTCAGAGCAAAGTACTGGCAAATATTCCCTTCCCGATTTCAAACACTTGATACTTTTTAACCTTTCAAAAAACTTATTTGGAAAGAGGTAAGAGTTTTAGTACAAGAAATGAAGAAAAAATCGTGTACTTAATTTGGCTATAAACACAAGAAGCAGAATGCTACAGCATGGTCAAACATTAGAGTTAATCTGAGATTCTACTGGAAAGAAGTCAAATTGCAGACTTTCTTCTTTCCTTTTTTTTGTTTTAATTAATTTTAAGGGATAGCTTTAATTTCCACATTTGCTGAAGATGTATCAGATTGTATAGTGGCTGGGAGAAGTAGAGGTAAAGGAAGTTTTTTTAGTATGTAAAGCTTGGTAAATAGGAGGAATGAGTTGATTAAGAAAGAAACCCACTCTTGTGTTCTTCTATAAATAACGTGGTTCTTTTTGGACTGATTCCCAGCAAAGGTTTGGATTGTCCAGTTGAGAGGGTTTGGTGATAAGATTTTCGGTATTTGCAATTCTCGCAAACAGATGTCTCCCCCTTACAGATATAGGTTAACTTATTAAAAACCCTACGCCAGAACTGTGGATTGCTGAGTTTCCATCACTGGGAAGTACATTGTTCCAACTCTGAAATTATACAGTCTAAAATCATCATCATGTATTTTCATCAGGATGAAATATCGAGAGCTCTGCTTAGTGCAAGGTTTTATTAATGATGTGCTGTCAGAAGCTGGATGCTCTGCATATTTGCATATTAAACAGCTGAGTGAAGAAACATTCCTTTTATTGCTGCAGGGAATAAATCAGTTTAAAGCAAGTTCTCATCATTTATACTCCTTTCAGCTAAGTCTTCTTTTATTGAAATAAATTGTTGAAGTGCTTTGCTCATTCTTTGAATACTGATGAAATTTACCTTGATAGGACCTGAGGAAAAATAACATTTTCTTAAAGGTGCAGTGTTGTTCTTTATCTAAATACGGTCTAACTTTTAGAAATCGTCTGTGAGAAAATTTGTGTATCTATCTCCAGCCACACAAAACCTTCTTTTAGTCATGGGATTTCTGTAGGTAATTCAAGATGCTTGCATCATTTTTCCCACCCAGGAACTTTACATAGCATCTAAAAGTTATATTGCGTGCGTTTTGTACGCGTTCCTCAGTTGGTGTTTAGGGAGCGACGCGGCGCAGTGCAGATGAGCTTCACCTCCTCCTGTCCGTCTGCTGTCTGTTGGTGGCAGCCTGGCTTTACAAGTGCGGTGTCTGAAAGAACCAGAACAAAGTCACTAACAAAGAACAAAAGTTTGTGTTCTACTTCCTATTCTTTGGTCGTGCTTGAAATGAAGCACACAAACTTGCCGCGAGGCTCCGGTTTTCCCCACTTTACCTAAACAAATCGTTTTGAAACCGTAGTTGGTTAAAAGGTGATGAAGTTTAAGAGTCTGTTGTTTTTCCCAGCACGAACTAGGAGAGAGCGACAGAAGAAAAGTCACTTAACGTTAAGTGAATGTATTGTAGGAAGTCAGGTGGAGTTTGGACGCTTTATTGAATGCTCCTGTATTGCATTGGCTGGGACTGAAGCGTTGTCTGTCTGTCGCAATAACCCGCAAAATAGCCAATGGCATTTCCAAAGGAAGAATATATGGCTTGCATTCCGCTATTTTATTTGAAAAGGTTACAGCAGCAAGCCATTATATGACTTTCTTATGTCATATAAAGTATTTGAAAATATAAATAATTTGTGACAGGAGCTTCTTGTTTTTAAGTGGAAAACGTCCATTTAATAACATGAAAATAATGTCAAAACGTCCTCTCCTAGGTGGCTGCCAAGCAAACCATTGCTTTTCATTTGTGTTTTATTTTTGGAGGTCGGGCTTTGCAGGAATGTTTTCAGATGCTTAGAAAAAACAGTGATACATTGCAGCTGTAGTTAATTTTAACTGGGCAGCACTCGGTGAGCTGACTCGCTGACCAACAGTGCAGCCAGCGGCCGGTGGCTGCGCTGCCGCTTTAAACATCGTATAGAAAATAAAGTCCTTCAAGCCAAAGTCATAAAGAACCAAGCTGGAGTTACTTTTGGAACATACGTCTGTGCTCGTCTCACTGTGTGTTATTAGGGATCCCTGATCCTAAAGATGTGATATCCTATAAAGTACATTTTGCCTTACCACCTAACCCATCCAATTATCAAAATCTTGATATTGATGAGATTTTTAGTCTATTTGAATTATTTAGATTGTCATTGTGAATTAATAGTTGTAATATTTTATGTATAGCGTCAGAGAATTCTCAAGTACAGCGTATGACTCTGCAATTGGAAATCCGGGTAATACTTCTTACCTCTTCAAAGATTTATCTACTAATGTTCTGAGGTGTTATCCCTGTAAAAGGCTGTCATGCCTTTGATTTCTTTATTACTATTCAAAAATACGAGAGAGCTTTACTAAAGGTAAAGTGCTTTTTTTTTTTGAAGCTATATGTGATTTTTCTTTTCCTGTGATTGAATAGTAAATCTGACATAAATTCACTTGCTGACATTTGGATGTTTATAGGGATGATTTGGTTTAGCGGTTACACCTATTGTATTTCACAGGAGCGTTGTCAGGCTTAATTAATTATGCTGCAGCGATATGCGGTGCAGATTTCTCGTTGCAGGAACTTACATTGCAGGGCGGCTTCTACCAGAGCAGCTGATTTTGCTCGGTCGCAATGCACCCGTTTTTAACCACCAGCCCATCTCTGTTTGCAGGTGGAAACGAATCTGTTTGTAGCTGAGAGAAAGGGGAACCGAACAACCCCTGTTGACTCCATTGCTGTAAAACAGCACTGCAAGAAAGATCCCATCCCAGTTCGCCTGCCATCTGCTGCTCCTGCTTTCAAGGATGCAAAATACGTGATGACTGATGGTGCTTTCTGTTCGCCTCTTACTGTCATAGGCATCGTAGGTGGGGACGTCACACTAGAGCACAAACTGAAAGAAAGCAATAGGAGAAAAGTCACTTAAAATGGTGCAAGATGTAGAATATAGAAATAGTTGAACTGTTTTTAGTGATGAGTCCACACCGAGATGTTTCTGTAGTATTGAACCATGAACTTTTTGTGGATGACTTAAATATAAGGAAAACAGTGCAACACATATTCATAATTTCAAAAGGGTAAAGAAATAGGAAAAACAGCAGGGTGCAAACTCTTAAAAATGTACATCTGTACAAATTGTTCTTATTCTTGAAGATGGGAAAAATACATGGATTTAGAAAGTATTGCTAAGAAGATTATTAAAAATTACTTTGAGAACCAGATTGCTTTATGGGGAATGCCAGCATCTTTATTTCTTCCAGCCACCATGAAGGGTTCTGTAATCCTTGGGGACTTCTTCAGGAATAACAGGAGTATTTGAGACCAAGTATACCAGGTTACCCAGTATAGCAGGTTACCCAGTACACCCCTTTGCTGTGTTTTCGTGAGCTATTGGGCTGTTTCCAGAGTTCTTGTGCACCGAGGACAGTGGTGATTTTGTGCCAGCTGAGACTTCCCCGTGGCGATTCCGGGCGAGCAGCTTCACTGCAGGTCATGGGCTCCGAGGAATGCCAACATAATCCATCCTGCGAAAAGCTATAGTTACATCTGTGTGAAAATTCAGCAGCCTAATTGTTCTGTTTTGTTGTCGTTTTTAACCTAGTCTGGTTTACCCATCCCTCTAAATTACTTTGAGCAGAAAAAATCGCTTAGCATTGTAGATCTAGAGTAAATTGCTGTGCTGCTGAGAACTCTACAGGGAAGGGTGTGGGAGGGGAGGAATTTTGGCTGAAAAGGTATCTTTTGAGAAGCCCTGCCTATCTGACTTTAGTTTTTAAATGGTGCATTTTGGGCAGGATTCGTGCCAAGATGCCTTTATATATTAGCTTTGGTGAGCTGTTGCTCTGTTTGTAGATGACACATGGGCAGTATGGCATGCCTGTGGGTATGGTGAAGACAACAGCTGAATTTTTTCATGTATCTTTGCTCTACAATAATACTTGAAACAACTTGTGATCTCGTAAAGGTGCGGCAAGAAGGTCCAGAACAGCAAAAATTCTGAAACGCTTCACCACACATAGGTTCCTTTTGTTCTAACTGATGCATTATAGTATCGAACTACAAATAAGCACAAACTCTGCCTCTAAATCTGTGGTCAAAACTTTGTGTTTAGCGCCCGCGTGCTTGCAGAAAGGACTATGGGTCTCCATGCCCACATGCAGCTTGTGCTAATCCGTGTTGCTATGGGTGTTGTAGCGGGGTTTGGGTCTCTGAGATGGTGAACGGGAGCAGAAGGAATCTCTGCAGGAGCTGGAGGACTCTGCTCCATGTGCATTTGTGTTGTGCCGGACAATGAAACTTGATCTTGAGCTCTCGGAATCCCAATGTAATAGAAAACAATACTCTCCCCGCCACACATAACAGAACCAAAATAATACGAGAGTGATCGGCTGCAGATTTTCGATGCAGAAGCATCTGAGGCTGGTACTAAAACTAGCACTCCAGAAATCACTAGAGGCCTCTAAATCTCTATAGTACCCTTGTTAGTAAGTGCCTGGGGATTTGTTGGTATTTTAAGATTTTTCGATTTCAGCACTATAAAATAGGGCACAATTTAACTGAAGGTGAAAATAACTGCTATATATATTTCATTAATACCTACTTTGTTCTTCAGTTGTTTGTACTGTGTACAAGAAGATCTCTTTTCCAAAAGGATGCCTTTTACTTTGGCTGCTCCTGAGGAAGCACAACCATATATTGATTCTATACAAGAAAAGAGGAGTCGTGACTGCCATGACTTACTTGTAACATAAGTGTGTATATCTTAATTTACCTTATGGTTCCCTGGTCGATACATCATTTAAACTGACTTGTTTTATTTTCCTCGTTGGCCTTTGATTTCTTATTTAAGTTCTTGAAGGCAAGAGTTGGAATTTCTAACATGCAGTCAACAAAGGATACTTCCATCAAAACCTACCTGTAACTAAGGTTCTTAATTTTTACAACTATTTATCATGAATTATTATGATTATTATCATGCCGAAGGTGTAAGTGGAGTTTATAAAGAGTCACAATGATTCTCTGGTAACTGCACCAGAAAAACAGATATGTTAGTTTCATCTTGGTTTTTTGTTAGGTTAAATTTCTCCTGGTAGTAATCAGGAGCAATAGGGAAGGAGCTGGGCACATGAAGAAGTTGTGGGGGTGCTGGGATGGGTAGAGAGAACAGAAAAGGGTCGGTAAGAGGGATAGGGAAGAACAGGAGTAGCAGAGATCGGTAGCTGGGGAAGCATGAAACACTGGGACGAATCGCCAGTTAGCAGAGAAGGTCGTTCTCAGATGTAAAAGAGCAAAATCTCATGTTGGTTTAAAGTCAAGGCAGCTTTCTGAGCAATTACAATCCTCTCCTCTTCTGCTGAGAAAAAGTTAGCACAGCTTTCAGTATGGGTTGGAAAGGTACGTATGGAGCATGGCCCAACTAACACTGGCACTAAACCGCTCGCCAAACCCGGAGCACTCTTCATCTTCCCTGGGAAGGACACAACAAAGGAGACTCTGTTCCTTTTTGCATGTGTTGTAGGACTGGACTAATGCCATAAATACAACTAAAAGGTATTAGTTGGGATGAATGATAGCTACCACAATCGTGATATTTTCATAGAAATTGTGTTTCTGTTCAACATTATCAGTGCTTGGCTGAGGAAATGCAAAGAGCTTTTAGTCTGAAATACACGTGTTTATAAAGTTTGTTAGATTTTTATTAAAAAGAAAAAAAAATGATTCTGCAGTTCATCTGAGTCTCTGGATTTTTGCTGTGCTCAGAAATTGCAAAAGAGAGATCGGATTGGAAAACTGAGCTACTGTAGCCTTCACCTCTTAAATAGACTAAAACGTGTGTTCAGTGGAGGCATTATGAACAACTAATGTAGCTGGGATTAAACGAACAGGTATTCAGAGGTAGGTGCATTTTTATGGTTTTGGGGTGTTTGTAATTGTAGTTGTATTTTTGTGTCAGCATTTTATTAGGAAGTTTATATTTGATCTTTATGAGGTCGTATGATGTGAGAGAATCCAATAAATGCCTCTGGATGGGTAACTGTTATCTGTGCATCAACACTCCTGGTTTATGTGGTCTTTGTGGGTGGCAGAAGAATGTGATTTAGAACTGCACGAGAGTACTATGCTTTGATTTATGATATAGCACGCTGAATATGATAAGTAAGGCTCTCTTCCTTGTTTTTTATAAATATCATTCTTAAGTGAGAGCAGAATTTTTGTTTAAAAGGAAGAAAAGCCTGTAGTACATTCCCAGGTCAGCTATGGCTCAGAGCCCTGGGGTGAAGGAGAGGGAATATCCAACTAAACCCTGTAAGAACTGTGGTCTTAAAATACACAGAGGATTCACGCCAGTGAAGTCATATGCATTACAGAAATAAGGATCTGTTTGATGTTACCGTGAAACTTCTTATTGACTCCCTTCACTTGTTCACTCTGGTCAGTGTCGTATCTTGAAGAAGACTCTCCTTTTGAGATTAGGTATCCCGAGTTTTATCAGATAGTCTCGTGCCCTTCTTAAAGTGTACATTGCATATCTCTTACTGCTTGCAAATACATTATGCACTGGATATTATCTTACTTAGGAAAAGCACCTTTGAAGATGCTGCTCTCATGTTAAATTAGCTGAGTTTGATTCAGCTGATTTGAGTTCGGAAAAAGTATGGAGAAAATTAACCTGACAAAATTGCTTGGACTTGGCATTGTAATTTAGTGTAGCTTTATTTTTGAAGTTGGGTGTATCTAAGTGTTAGTAAAAATATGACGTTGTGAAAACGATGAAAAAAGCATCTGGAACAAAGACACTTCAGAATCACGACAGCTGCTTTGTTGGAGCCGCTGCGCTGGAACTGCCGTGAGAGCCACTGAGCACCATTCACTCACTACAAGTTTTTGTTTGTGCCTTGGGTGACACCGAAGTTTAAGCAGCTGGGAAAAAAGGGTTCAGAGCAGCCCCAAGTTAAGCACATCCAGCCCCCTGGTGTTTCCAGTTTACCTACAGTTTTTTTATTTAATTGAAAATACACAAACCACCAAACTCTCCGGCTTCAATCATGTACTTAGATCAAAAGACTTTAAGTCTAAGCAAATATTAAACAAAACTTAAATAGGAGAGTCTATCTGTCCCCAGGGTGTGTTTTGCCCTGGGTTCGTTGGAAGGACCAAGTTCCTCTCGATGCCAGGGTCACCGAGGGGATGTGGTGGCATCAGTGTCAGCACAGGGACTTGGTGCCAGTTCTGACCGATTCCACCGATTCTCTCTGCTATTCCTTTATCCAGAAGTATGTGTGTTAGGCGGGATGTATATATCCATACACACACACACACACACGCTGTTGCGTATATATATATTTACACACACGCTCTTCTGAATAATATACACTTCTATATGTGTATAGAAGTATATATTTACACACTATATACACTACTTCTGTGTAGGTGCAGACTCCAGTGCTTCTATATTCTATATATGATGTGTGTCTGTGGGAGATTTGAGGGATTTTCTTAAGGTTGTTGTGCAGATGGGTTTCTGTTAGATAGAGATTTATATCTGAACTGGACAGAGCAACTCCAAGGCCGGCGCGAAGGCTGAAAAACAACACCTGTTATGAGAGGGAGGTAATTCTATAATAACAAGACCTGAACATGGACAATATCCGATCAGCCAGTGCGTGTTTGGAACGTGGACGCGTGATCAAGAAATAACTGCATATATAAGGAGGCTTGTCTCTGTAATAAATGGCTTCACTTGAATTCACATTGGATTGTGTGGAGTCCATGATTTTTCGCCCTCGCATGTGTCCATTTGTATATAGTGCATATTATGCTACATATGTATATAGACACACACTATAAATAGTGTGTTTGGCAGGGCTGGTCCACACAGTGCAGGATGTGAGCACATTCTGTCCCGGTTTGCTCGGGGTCCAGAGCGATGTGCTCGATCCTCCTCGGGTCCAGGGGGTGATCGGTTTCCTGCAACTCAGCAAACCCATGCGCTTTACCTGTAGCCAACAATCCACCCTGAGCAAGTTCTTATTTCGCACTATTCTCATGTCTTATTCTGCTCTTATGTAATTATAGCTCAGCTGGGCTTATTTGTGGGGAAATAGTTACAAGAGATGTTCTGTCATGGAATTATTATGTAAGTGCAAAGAGTGGAGTTGGGTTTTAGGCTCTGGATAGGTGCATAGCAGCTCAGTAATTGCGTAGTTTCTGGTATCATAAGCAATATAATATGGTACAGTGTATACTTCATTAAACAGTATCTGATTTTCAGGCCAAACCTTAGTGTACAAGTTTAAAATTGATTCTTGGACTCAGCTGGCTACCAATGCAAGATACAGACACAAAGCCAACATTTTCTGATTGAGTCTCACTTCATAAAATATATTTATGTTAAAATATGTTAATGTTTTAGTCCTGTTTTGGAAAGGAAGAAAACTCTTGTCTTTAATTGATTGCTCTGGAGCATCCTGAAAGTGAACTCAGAACAATTCCTTCCTGGAGCTTTCTCTTCAGAAAGCAAAAAAACCTCCTAAATCTGCCTTTACCCCACTCTCCTTCAAGGCCCCCCCTTCTCCTCCAAATTAGCAGCTGAACCACAAAGCTGATCAGTAAAACTTATTTTATTGTGCATTAGAAGGAGCGGGAGTTATTAACTGATTGTACCTGTATCAGTTTTTATAAATATGGAAATGTAGATGGTGGTATAAATACTGTATAGTTACTCTTTTATGAGACTGAATGGTATTTAAGCAGATCATTTTCTCACTAGACTCAGCTTTCTTCAGGTATCAGTTCATTCTTTCAGACGTAAGAACTTCAAGAAACCATAAAATCTCTGTAAATTAGTAAGACTGTGAACCTGATGCAAGTATATCATGCTTCTGTAGAAGTTTTCTAGTAAATTGGTTAGACCGTCACTGAATCCACTCAGCACATGTGCTGATGGAAGCCTTCCTTTAGTTGCTAATATATTTGACAACCCAAAGTGTATTTATGAGGAAAGAACGCAGACAACGTAACACTCATATTCCAGTTTTGGTGGTAAATATGGCTTGCAGTATATTAGTGAAAACACAGGACTGTAAGTTTGGAGGGGTTCAACTAATGCATCTCACATTTGGATGGAGCAGCTGACCGAAACCGGCATTTTAAATTACCAGAAGGTTGCAAATTTAGTTTGGAGACACTCAGATGCAACAAGGGTTGATGCTTGTAGTCTCCTTCCTGGTGATGTGATCTTCCTCTTCCCAGGAGCAGAAGCTGGTGTTACTGGATACGCACACCAATATGCCAAGGGTGCATTATTTTGGGGAGAAAACACTGTTTGCAACAAAAAGGTTTTAGTCTTGATTTAAATGAAAAAGAAATCTGTTAAACCTAACTGCAGTCTGTATTTCCGTAATAAAAGAGAAGGATGCAGTAGCATAAAAGTTTGATAAAGTATTAGATGTGTGTTCTCCAATGTGTCATATTGAACAAGGTATTCTTTACACAGTCAAAGGAAAAAAGAAATCTAGTAGTTGATTGGTCAGTAATGGAAAAGAAGAGAGGACTCCATCACCAGTTCTTTGTGTAAGAATGAGAGCATTTTTGTTTTCCAGTTCCACTCATCTTAGAAAGGAAGAAGGTGGTAAAGGAAGTGATTTTTAGCTTAGGAGTCCATGGAGCTGTTTGGCAAATGGAGTCATGGAAGATGACTCAAAAATGATGATGACCATTTAAGATGATTCTTAAATAAATAAAAGAACGAAAAGATATTTTAAAGCACTCTTGCATATATCAAACTACAACTCAACTGAATTAAAGAGAAGCTTCTCTTTAGAAATATATTCCATAAGCACTTCTATGTTCCTTTGAACACTGCCAACATGGTAACCAGTGGTTTGCTCCAGATGGCAAGTCTTGGACCTCTAGGCTGTGGATGTCTTTCTGGAACCACTTTCAGTCAAAGCAATGATTTGTGTGTCACAGAGAACAAGGGCTGTTTTATTTTTTGATTCTCAGAGAGTTGGTACCCTAATCACATATGTCAACTCCTTTGTAATTGCATTTTGCAGTAGTTGGGAAATACTCGAGTCCCTTAGTGACACAGCATCCGTAATAACATTGTCCTCAGGTACCTCCATTTACCTTTGTGTGTGTTCTGTGTGGTTTTCCTAGAGGCGTCTGATGCCCTGTTTTACAGGTTTTACTGTGTGAGTAAAACACTTTAGCCAGACTCTTTAACTTTGCTGTTATATTACTCTTTCTCCACTCTGTCATTCACCTTTCCCTGGCTGTGTCTGCTTCACCCAACATTTTCCAAGCCTTTCTCCCACCAGTGGACAATGGTTTTGACCTAAATGTTTCTTTAGAGAGCACTCTCTTTACTGTGATATCTTACAGATCAAGTATCTATGAAGTTTTGTATGTCTTATTTATGGCATATTCAGTATTTTCTTTTTCAGAGATCCTGTTTTTCAAAGACTAAAGTGTTAAGTTTTGACATAAAACTCGGAAAATGAAATGCCACAGAAATACTTGAACTCAGGAACAGCTGAACAAAAGCGTGGGTTTGTTTGTTTGTGGGTTATTTTATGAAAAGAGGACAAAAGGACTTTTGGTTTTAGTAATTATTTTTTAAAATGTGCCTCCAGTTGCTGCTTGAAATGTTTGGGGTTATTTTTGGGTTATTTTCTGTCTTCCATTTCCTGTGAGTCAGGCTTTGGAACAAGGCAAGAAATCAGAGTGTGGTCTTACCAAGCTACTACACCTTGTGCACGATAGGTAGGTCCACATCAGAGTTCAAAAATGGTATAAATATTTTACTAAAAATAAAAATCTACCTTCTAGGCACATAATTGGCCCACATCATATCTGCCATGATAGCCTGCACTAAGGGACTACTTTAAAAAAAGGTAAAAAACCCAACACTTTGTATTGAATAAACTTGAAGATAAATAGAGCTGTTGAAAAAGACGCTTATGCACTTAGACATTAAAGTGCAAGAAGCCACACTTGAGCTTTTAGCATACATGTATGTCTAAACTGTGAAAATGTGAAAGCAAAGGTTATGATTCATAGGGCAACCATTTTTTAATACCAGTTTTTTTATGAGAATATGAAGCACTGGAGCTTACTCCAGGTATTCCCCTTGAACTTGATTTAAACCACTGGTAGCTCCCTAGCACTGGGAGCTGTGGTGTTTTGCCATGTATCATACCCCTCTACTTGTTATTCCTAAATTGCTTGCTTATACCCAGCGACGGGTCCTTCAGTTTCTCATAAATTAATAAGGCGTCTGTGAATATTTGCAAGCGGGTTGTAGAGCTCTGAATCTGTTCCAATACAGAGACTGTTAAAGAAAATGGGAGAGCAGCTAAAGCAAGATTTCTTTTCCTTAGGATGCTCTTCCAGTCTGAAGCAAAATATTATTAATCTAGACTGCCTGCTACTTTCATTTACCATGTAGCTGCTCGTGGGATTACAGGCACAAAGGTTTCATAAATTTCAAATGAAATATGAACATTTGTTGTCAAAATACTGTTAAGCTATAAAAGCTCTGCTAGTAGTCGTCCCGCTCTTTTATTGTAACATTTATATCCATGGGCGTTAGTGTGTTCTTGGGTCTGAAGGGGAATTTTTTTCCCCTCTCTCTATTTTTTTCGCATGATTTTCATCCCGGTGACAGATAACAAGGCAGGGGATTGGAAAAGTCATACTTCTTATTTTTCAGACTATGGCAGATCCTTTCTGTAATTATGTGGCATTGCAGGGGCCTTATCTAAGTAAGCATAGCACCTTAGGTGCAATTTAGCATCCAGATGCTTGGAGAGGCAGGACTGACGTATTTTTCCGAAGGGAAGAGCAGCACGGTGGCTGCTTCCTTCCTTCCTTTGTGTGGCGTTCAGCCTGGTGGTGCCGTTTGACGTGGCACTTGTCCCACAGGCATGGGAGAAATGGAAGATGGAAAGACAGGAGTCTCTCTGCCGCTTAATGTATGGCTGCTTGGTCATACAGCTGCGGCGCTAAAGCTTTTACCTACGCCAACAAAACCTGTCCCTCTTAAAAGTCAATAGGATTCTTTATGGGAATAAAGCTGTATATAAATTGTGGTGTTTAACTCCACCTGAAATTACAGGGAGCTCTTTCAGTGTACAGATACTTACGTAAATGTTAAATGTGTCTGCTCAGAAGTCCAAATACAGAAGTCTCTGCTTTTAGATATCCAAATTAGAATTTTTTGTTCATAACATAGCATTAAAAATAAGCTAAACGATTCAGATTCTACTTTAATAAAACATACCGCTTACCATATTGTAATAAATACATTTTGCTTGTGATTTCTTTTAGAAGATACGTATAGGATGCTGAAATAGTCACTCATTCTTTGTCCAAGGTATAAGGGGAGCTTCTATACTGTGAAAAACGATTATGACATGTTAAAACTGTGTAATAGTAAGCAGACACTTTTCAGTGCTGATGGGTGAATTCTGGAAATGCTCTATTTATTTTCCCTCTATTGACTCGTTGCATTCAGGCAAGACTGCCAGTGCATTGACTTGGAAAACAACTGAGACTGAACAATTTCAAACCATTGACATTATACTGCTTCATTTGTGAGCTGCATTGCTTCTGCATGCACCAGTTCCTTTTTTATGGAGTGCTCGCATGTTTAGGAAGCTTTCAAAAGAGGAGAGGTGTAAGCTGGCTTAGAAGGAAAGCTGTCCATTTTATCAATTTTATGAGACCATTGAATAAAAAAGACTGAGAATTTAAAAAAATAAAGCCATGTAGCAATTCATGGGTCTGCTCCGCATGCATTTGGATGCACTATTTTTAAAAAGGAAGAAAAGGAAAAGTCCAGGCGTTTAAAAATTGACCCCAGAGAACATTTTCAGCTCTTGAAACAATAGAATTTCCAGCTGCTACCCTCAATGCAACTTTTAAGAAGTGTTTTGTGGCACCAGTGCACAGAAAAATGAATGAGAAATGGATTTGCATCTGGGATTTAATTTGTGTCTGTATCTGTCTGTCTGTCTCCATCAGACTGATCAAGCTTCTTTGTTACCAGTTCACATCACTTCCCACTAGCATAATTCCTGCTCTACCAGGGATGGCTTTGTGTGGGAAAAGACTGCTATTGTGGGGAGGACCAGTATTTGCTTCCATTGAGCTCTGAACCAGGGCTATTCACTGGTGACTCTGAATTTCCCTGTAACAAACACAATGTCAGGGCTGCGTCCTGCGCAATAAAATGGAGCCCGGGATATGAGCAGCCCTGGTTATGGCTGCGCCGGGAGCTTAATCCCTTGTGTGGCTGCGTGTGGACTCATCACGGGTTAGTCCAAGTGACCAGTCTCTAAATGACACTGCCTGATGTTTATTTATAATTATTCCCACATCTGATCTGTCAATTAAGCAAGAAAAGCCGGGGCTGGGGGGAGTGTGAATCTTCCTACTGAGGATATAGCTCAGGGAACCTATGGCCTCCGAGGTCTCTGCTGAAGCCCACCCTTTCCAAGACTAAGTCGAGAGAAGCAACGCAGTCGAAACACTTGTAAAAATAAAGGCAGAAAAATACCGTTCCTTGTTTGTTCAGCCAAAGGCAAGGCAAAGTCAACCCGTACCTTGAAAGTCACACCAACCTTCTTCTCCTACAGCAGCAGCATTGATAAAAGCTGCTAAAAGCTCATGTCTCTGTGCCCACAGCGTCCCCTGCTCCTCTCAGTGATTTGTCGTAGGTGTAGATGTTGGTAATTTAGGAAATAATTCTGCTTATCTTGTTTATGATGATGCATAGGAGCACTTCACACTCTCCTAGCTGCATCACTTGTCTCGTGCTAAGCAGAATAAAATGCAGTACTGGGTGGAGAAGGCTGGAATGTCTTTTTGTAGCCCAGCAAACAATGCAATTCCTTATACAGCTGAGGGAGACTCCTATTCACCTGCTTGAGTGAAGATGCTTTTACTACAACATCAGTTTTACAGCCTAAGTACATAGATTTTTTCTTCACAGGTAGCTTATGATTGGCTGTTTATGCTAAACATTTTACATTCTGTTGTATGTAATGCATAATCCTAAAACTTGTTTTTCGTAAGACAATGTGAACCATTAGATTATCATCTACCCATTTTGAAAAATACCAGGGATCTTTAAATGGTAGATTAGGAGCGTAGTTCCCAATATAGAAGTTGAACTTGCTGCCTCTGGCCAGAAATGAGAATCCTGCCAACGTGATCCAAATGGAGGTTAGTGATGTGATGGCTGGAGTTCCAGCCGCACAGACCTTTCACTTCATTATGAGATACAGAAATATTTGAACTCCGTAATATAGAAATTCCAAAACGTGTTATCTTTTCATTAATTTACCTCGCTACCTGTGAATGATTTTCATATCTGCTGATGTCAGTTATTCTTTGCACAAGAAAGACAGAGCCCAAATATTTGTGTAGATACTCATACTCCTCAGATTTGCTTTTCATGTCAGTCACAGCCTCTCCGTTCCTGTGGAAGGAAATGTGGGCACAGGCGCGATAGGGAGGTCATGATGTGCTTCACTACGTCCAGATGTGGGCACAGGCGCGATAGGGAGGTCATGATGTGCTTCACCACGTCCAGATGTGGGCACAGGCGCGATAGGGAGGTCATGATGTGCTTCACCACGTCCAGATGTGGGCACAGGCGCTATAGGGAGGTCGTGATGTGCTTCACTACATCCAGATGTGGACACAGGTGCAATAGGGAGGTCATGATGTGCTTCACCAAGTCCAGATGTGGACACAGGTGCAATTGGGAGGTCGTGATGTGCTTCACCAAGTCCAGATGTGGGCACAGGTGCAATAGGGAGGCTGTGATGTGCTTCACCACGTCCAGATGTGGGCACAGGTGCAATAGGGAGGCTGTGATGTGCTTCACCACGTCCAGATGTGGGCACAGGTGCAATAGGGAGGCTGTGATGTGCTTCACCACGTCCAGATGTGGGCACAGGTGCAATAGGGAGGCTGTGATGTGCTTCACCACGTCCAGATGTGGGCACAGGTGCAATAGGGAGGCTGTGATGTGCTTCACCACGTCCAGATGTGGGCACAGGTGCAATAGGGAGGCTGTGATGTGCTTCACCACGTCCAGATGTAGGCACAGGTGCAATAGGGAGGCTGTGATGTGCTTCACCACATCCAGATGTGGGCACAGGTGCAGTAGGGAGGCTGTGATGTGCTTCACCACGTCCAGATGTGGGCACAGGTGCAATAGGGAGGCTGTGATGTGCTTCACCATGTCCCCAGCTCTGCAAAGCCGGGAACCCAGGCCTTGCGGGGTCTGCTGTGCCACAGACGGCCCCGCGGGGTGGGCTGCAGCTGCCGTGTGCTTCCAGTGCACATCATGGACAAGTCTTGTTGAAGACATTGGCTTTGTGCAGTAAAAACTTGTGGCTTTCCATCGAGAAACTTTCATAAGCCTATCAACTGCATTTCATAGGCGGCATTTGGTGCGTTGCCAACGGTCGGATGTTGCATCTTGTTTCCGAATTTTTGACAGAACCAACCTCATGAGTAACTTGAATCTAAATACTGGGAGAGCACTGGAGAAATCTGCTGCATTCGGAGATCTGATTTTATTTACCTTTTGGCACTAGGTACTAAAATAACATAATAGATTCATTCTATACAGGTGAAAATGCATGAAAGGCAGACTCGACCAAGTCAGTGCAGTTCTGCTGCTGTTCCTGGGTTTGAATTTGCCCGGATGGGGTCTACGTGTGAGTCGTTGTTGAGCCTCAAGGGATTTTCCTAGTGGTCAAGGGTATTTGTGTCGGTGCTTCTCCTGCGTTAAACCCCCAAAGGTGTCGTTTTGAAGAATTAACGTTAGAGTGGGGCTTTTTTTTCTTTAACGTTTTATTGAGAAAAGGAAATGAAGAATCTCACTGCTGTCATTGAGAAAATACATTATGTCAGAAAAATGTGCTGTAGACTGTAACTGTCGCCATATGGCTCTTGCTTCATCAGTTTAAGAGAACTGTTTGTGAAATCATGGGCTTGTTTTCTTCTTCCTGTTTTCTCATACAGCCCAGATGTATTTCAGTGCTTCCAAATATTTGTATTCCGATAGTCTCCCTTGTGAACTTCTCAAACGCATTATAAGGGCTTAAGAAACAAAGGCCATTAGAGAAAGAAAGGGCAAGCATGAACTGAAAGGCAAATAACATCTTAAAATATGTAGAGGTAGGCTGTAAATGTGATTGGTTCACTGGGGCGCTCTTTTGAAATATGAAGATAAACTGCCCCTCTGACCTCTTATGAAGTTACATAATTATTTGGGAAGGTTTATCTGTGTGTCGCTTCGCAGTTTTCTCCTGTTAGTGCCACTCTTTTACTTCACCTTAGAAAAAGAAAACGTCAAGCAAGCAAGCAAGGAAGAAAAAGGCCTCTCTGGCTGGTTATCTGGACGTGGAATCCGCCGCTGAAAGGACCCTGGCCCTCCTGTTAACACAATACTTTTATCCGGTAATCACAGCCTGCGGGAGACAAAATAACAATTCATCTGGAAAACGAGATTAACTCATTTAAGTTAGGCAGTGATCACAGAGAGAAACACGTTGGTGTTATCTGTCTGAACGAAAGCATACAGATTGGAGGGCCATTCCGGTTCAGAGGGCCCGTGTAGCAGGCCCAGCTTGTTGAAAGTAATTGGACCCTGTCAGAGTATGCCTTTGTGAGATATGGATATTACAATGGAATTCTATTAATCTCTGACAAATCCCCTCTCATCTGATAAAGGCTGTATACCTCTGCTCTTCATTACAACAACTCGCTCGTCACTTTTATGTGTGTACTGGTGGGCGCTGGGCCCCCCTGGCCGTGTCACAGGTGAACGGCGGCATTGTCCCTCTTTTGGGGCTTTTAATCTGTGTAGTGAAATGACTGCGGTGATGCTGCTTATTGACTTGCTCTACGTTTTTTGTGATGTTTTTGTTTAGGTTATTTTCAGGAAAAAGAAACCACCTTTTTTTGTTCTGCTTAGGTATCCTAAATACTTCTCTTGTATTATCAGAGGTATCACTGATAAACAGAGACTGAATTAACATGTTTCTCACAGCCTCTGTATTTGTTATCTAACCTGTTTTTCTGATGGAGAAAGTTACGGAGATGCTGTAATTCTTATAAATACATTTGTATTTTAAATGTGTTCATATTCAGATCATAGGAAGAACAGAAAATACATGGGGAACAACTACATTTGGGAATGTTCAGGAGCATTCACCCTTTGTTGTGAGTGTTGTTGAGCCGTTCGCACGCTGAGGCCCCGCTTCGTGATTCAACCTGCTCAATTCTTCACTAATAACAGCAGCTACAATAAGCCCTGGCACATTAGTGTGAGAATGATAGGAAAGAGGAGTTAACGTTAGTCAGCGTTATTTATGTCGCTCTATTCCTAGGTACAATTTGTAAACATTTTAGCTGTAATTGCTTCCACTTCCTAATTTTTGTTTTAATCAACCTGGCTTAATTTTGCCTTATTTCTCCGGAATGTCACAACAGATTACGTGGAATATCTGTATGCTGAACACTTATGCAATTCCAAAAGGCTTTCCCAGGGCAAGCCCGAGAAAGTCCTGTAGAATGAAGGTGAACCAGGATGCTATTTCTCTTAGGCAATAAAATGAATACAGCATTTGTCCAGAAGGAACTGAAGAATCCAGGTACATTTCTGCCTCCATGGTGTCAACCACCACTAAAGGGAAAGGCAGCTTATAAAAGGTTTTGCTTTTGTGACAGGAGAAGATCAACAGTAAAGCCTCATTCCTCTTTGTGAATTCCTATGTATATATTGAGCAAAAGATGCTTTCCTCACAGAAATTGAGTCCTTTCCTTTCTTGTCCTTCCCTAAGAGAGGCCACGCAGCCACGGTCCAGCTGCACGTGCCTTGGGGAGAATCAGTTATAGTCCTGATGGTAGGAAAACTTTGACGATATTATCTTAAACAACCAAGCTAAACGTTAGCTCCAAGTTGTTTTATTAGCAAGTTGGACTGTGTGTTCACCACTGAAGTGAAATACGCAAACATATAGTAGAATGATCGAAAATAGTGGAAGTGCTTTTAGTGTTTAAATCTCCCGTCATTAGATAGATCGTTTAACTCAGGAGGGGAAAAAGATGAATTTTTTAGATATAAACACGAGAAGTTTTCTGATGGGTTATATTTCCTGAAGTGTTACGCAGTATGGCTTTTAATAAATGTTCAAAAATTCATAAGTTGTTTTTCATGCTAAAAGTATCCATCTGCTTTCACCGAAAGAGACCGTGCAGCAAAACCACACGGATTCCTGATTCCTTTTCTGAAGTAGAGCGAGAAAGATTGAAAAAGTCCAATGCATACATCCCATATAATCTTAAAATATAACCTTTGCAATATACCTATGTCTCCTTCATGGTATCGTACACACATTTAGCAATAGAGAGGAAGAGACGGTGTAAAACCATTCAAATAAGTTAGAGTTCAGCATTAATAGTTGAAATATCAGTTAGCAAGGGGTATAACAACATTTTAGCTTCTGGCTTATGATTACAATCATAGCATCTTTCAGAATTCTGCTCATTCATTCACCCCAGGTGAGTAATTTCCTTTGGTAACTGAGGGAACATCACTAGGTTGGTTTTTGGTTTGGGCTTTTAATTATTGTCAATCTTTGTGCAAACGCAGGCGAGTAGATCTTGCACCTAGGCTGCTGAATTTGGGGTGCTACTGAATCTGAAAGACTTTGAGCCATCACGTGAACTCTGAATCAAGCATCAGAGGCCTTAAAGATACCTGTGGATTTTAGGAAGTAGGTGTAAAAGAATTCTGGGGCGAAGGGATGGGGCTGCACAGGTCGATGCTTGAACACACACCCAAGGATCTCATGGTGGCACTTGGGCTGCTGTACCCGCCTTGCTCACAGGAAATCGAAATTAAGCAAAATACTATCAACTTGTAAAACAAACACCTTTTAAAAATGTTGAATTAGCTTTTAATAAACGTCTCGGGCAACATTCAGTAAGTCCTTTTAAAGTTAAGAACAGAATAGTTACTCAAGTTTGGCCATCGTGTATGATCGGACTATTTTAAAGGATGTTGATAAGTTAAAAATACAGTGATGGAATCATATGAATTTCAGCTCAAATGCTAAGGGGAAATTGCGCTGTTGTAGTATGTTAGCAAATGAAGCTTTTAAATACGAGAAACTGATTATTTGTTTATATAAAAATGTGAGAAACTGATATTTGTATAATAATAATAATAGTTACATTGTTACACTTTGAATCTTTGGTGTTACATAGTGGCAATACAATTAGTTTAACAAATATAATGAGTACCTATGGAAAACTAAATCTAAATATATTTGAAGCCAATTTTTTATCCTTTTTTGTTAGCAGTACATCAGCCAAGTATTTATTTACAGGGATTTTGTTTCCAGTGTGTGTACCTTAGTTGTTCTTGATTTTATTCATTTTAAGCACGTTTTCAGTAAAGTATTGCACTTCAAGCTCTTCTCAATTCAATTTGAAGTGAAAGGTTTCTGAGTTTGGGTAATTTACATATAAAAGCTTTACTGTACATTTTAGAAAATGACTCTGTTCAGAAAACAACCGTTTCTATTTAACAATATTGTTACTCCACAAGCTGAGTTGCTTTCCCCACTGTCTTTTGCTTTTAGAAACAATATTTGTTCTTGTCTTAATTTTAAATTGTCAGTACCTGAAGATGTATAACTTCCCCCTCTTCTCTCCTGCTGCACTGAAGTGATACAGACCTCCTGTGATTTGTGATGTAAGAAGATGAAAAACAGGCTTCTTTTGTCAATGTAGGAGTGACGTGCATACGATTCTTTTGAGACTCTCCTCTTTTGTTTTATTTAAATGAGTGCTAATTGTTGATGGCAATTTTGAACTAAAAATCATTGCACTCTGTATCGAATTTTGAAAGGAGTCATATATCATATCATATCATATCAAATCATATCATATCAATCTTGTTTTAGAGGAATGTAGGAACATATGCAATATTTACAAATAACATGCTTATAGAGGCGGCTGAGGCTGGTTCAGATTGGACCGTGGATCAAAATGAGATCTGACCATATAAAGGTACTCACAGACATTTAATGGTATTAAAAAGTGATGCTCTACCAAAAAAACGTACATTTTAATGATTCATTTTAGTCAGGAATTAGTTTGTGAAGTTTCACCAGATGCATTGCAAACCAGTTTGCAATGGTTTTGTCTCCAGTTACAGTAAATAACTCGAGTACAATAAACATCTATTTTAAAGAAGATTCGTAAAACTAATTTAGAGTTAATATTACATTCTCAGGAAATATTGAGTATAAAGCTTTACTTCTTACATGAAGACCAGTCATTGCTGGATCTTTTTCCTAGAGCAATAAGGAAATACCAAATAATGTTTGCTGACATATGCAAGATTTCGTACCTTGCAAAGTTGCGCTTATCACCACTGCATTTATGCATAATCTTACGAAAAATGTGAGACGAAGGTTAATAGTGCTCAGGTAGCATTTCGGGTGTTCAAATGCCGTTTAGACCAGGATAATCAGAAACGCCACTTTGTAGCTGTGTACAATGGCAGTTGCTGTAAATGTCCTGTGGATCACACACCGCTGTCAAAATGCTCTAAATATGAAGATTTTTGAGTCTAAAAGGACCTTAATAGGATTTGGACATATCTTTAGAGTCTTAGAGGGATTGATTTATTTATTTGTTTGGGTTTGTAGAATTAAAAGTAAGATCAATTTTGCACTTTTTAATCAGATCTGTTTTCCAAATGAAACTTATTCCGTATTTTGCATTTATACATTTAAAGAAGAGCTAAGTGCAATTATCAGGTGGAGTGATGATGTTTTCCTTAAACGAGGGCTGTTAAAATCTCTTTAATGTAGGTCTTCTCATAAAGTGGAAATTGCCTTTGCATGTTTTTGCTCTACCCAGTCACAGAGTTATTTATCTATTTACCTCTAGTTTCAAGGGGTTTTCAGTGGGGTTTGGTATCAAGAGCAATATGCTGAGAAGTGGAGACAGATGAGATCTGAGTATTCTGCAACTCGTCTCATTGCCTCCAAGCACACCAACTATTCCTTCCCGTCTGATGGCAACCTTCTGCCCCAAAGAATCACGAACATTCTCTTCTCTGTGATTCTATTGTCTCAGCTGCTGAAACACCATCTATATATTTTACTTTTTCAGAGATACTCTAGTAGAGTAACAGAGGCCTCATTAAGGGCATCTAGTATCTTAGTTCATATTTTATTCTGATTTTTAAGACTGCCTGAACAGAAGGGATGAAGTGAGGAAAGAACAGACTTATCTCTTTTTTACTGCCCTTCCGTACCAGTTGCTCCCAGTGTCAGAAATACCCCATGATTGCTGCTGTGCAATGTGGTTGGTGCGACCACGTTTGGCACTGATTCACAACTCATTCCAAATACTATTTCACAGCAAATCCTCATGTAGCACAAAGATAAACGACATTGTAAACACGATACAGGATGAGACTGCCTTCGTGTGGGTATTTCTTTAAAATTTAGACTAAGATGCTGTGTTTGCCATAAAAACCAGAACAGCAGCAGACTGCGGGTGAGGAAACTGGTGAGTTATGGAGGAAACAGCAAACAGCTGGAAGTTTTGGTAGTGGTTGAGTGTGCTGGGGTGCATTTTGTTTCTCAGCCTACCCAAAGCTTGCGATGCTGATGATGTGTGACTGGGACTTGCTCTGGGCTTGGGACTCTGTGACGGTTGCATGGTTTTGATCCATGTTGTCTTTGGCACATCCTACCAGGTTATCACAAGATAAACCCATGAATTGCATTGCAAAGAAGTTCGTAGAGCAAGGAAGCTTTTTAACATCGCATTGCTGCAAAACAGTGTTCTCCCTTATTATCCCTAAAATGACTGTGCTATATTTGCAAGATGATTGTTGGATCAGGTATTAATGTATATAGTAAATATACTGAGGCCGTGCACTGCAATGCTGGTACCTGAAATAAAACCACTTGTTTGGAAGCTATGGGAAGAAGCAAACTTTAATTGCAGTTTTGGCCACAGGGTTTCCCTCTCACAAGTACAATTTTTGGGGTGATTGTGGGGCTGAAGGGAGCGTAGGCCATGCTGGTGGGTACATCTGTATTTAGAATCATATGCTGTGATGTTGCAAAGTGACTTGGCCTAAATACAGAGTTGTGAGGCTTTTGGTGTTTGTTTTGTTGTTGGGTTTTTGTTTGTTTGGTTGGTTGGTTTTTGTTTTGTGTTGTTTTTGTTTTAGTTTTTTGTTTGTTTTGTTGTTATTTTTTTTTCCTCTCCCTCCTCCCATAGCAGAAAAAGAAGGTTTGATGTCTGATTGAAGAATGGTGGGAGGGAGGAAGTAGAGGGAAGAGAAACAAATAATCACTATTTATGGCAATACAAATACAAGTGAGCCATTTTTATTTTAGTGCTAGTTTAAGAAAATGTTGAAATTGTCTGGTATTATTGGTAACAAGTCCCTTTGTAATGAAACCCACTTGATTGGGGTGTGCAAGTCTCAGGATTACTCTCTCTTATCTGGTAGTTAATGCCGTGGTTAATATTTTACTGTCAACATTAATTAGAGATTTGGGAGAGTAACTGGCACAGAGATCTGGTGCCCTCCCGCTCTTGAGGATGACAGATTAGAGCAGTGAACAACGAAAGGGCAAAGTGTCCCCCTCTTAGAGCCAACGCAAACACTGTAGATAGAAGCAGAAAGAGACAGGAACTCCAGCACTCTTTTGTATATCAAGAACAATCTAGTGCAAGCTTTCCCCAGCAGCAGGGTCTGGATTGTATCTACTTGGCTTGTGTAAAAATTATAATTTAAAATGTGCCTGTAGAGAGAAAATTTGACTGATTCTTCAGAATTTTCTTTCACGTTTCCTATATACTGTTCCAACTAAAGCCTCTCTTTAGTGTTTCCAGGAGGAATGCCAAAATGCATCAATATACTCTGTGCTCTGGCTTGTCAGAAATGCCAGTGACCACGGTGGCATTGCCAAGGGCTCCTCCTTGATGTGTCCCGGGAATAAAAAGTAGAGGTAGAAGAATGAAGTGCCGTGGAAGTCATCCTCAGTCTTGGGAACCCTTAGGAGGACATCACTGGGGATACTGGGATTCATCTGCTCTGTAGGTTGCACTGATTGGTGCTTCCTTACTAAGAAACCCTAAGAAATAGGTTAATTGTACTTTTATTCCAGATTTGGTGAATTGAACAATAAGTTCACCTCCAACATCTATCTTTGTCCCTGTTCATAGTGGGAGACAGCAATACTGAACTCTTTTGTAAGCTCCATATAGAATTAAGAGTGTGCTGTTAATGATAATTCTAAATGTTTATACGCTCTGATCATTTTTTTTTTTTTTTGAGTTATGTGTACTTTAAAAATGTAAAGATGATGAGAAATATTGAGAACTATGAGACGATGAGGAAGAGACTGTTTTGGTTGTTTTGAGTGTTTTGGTTTGGTCTGGTTTCTTGGTTGGTTTGTTGGTTGGTGTGGTTGGTTTGTTGGTTGGTTTGGTTGGTTTGTTGGTTGGTTTGGTTGGTTTGTTGGTTGGTTTGGTTGGTTTTTCCTGTTTCTAGAGAAGTAGAAAAAAAGGATATTCACCAATTTAAGTGCTTCCTAGTAATTTTTTTAACTACCTCTACCCAAGAAACAGTTTAAAAAGTGCACTTGCATCCCTTCTTTTGGAACAAAGTCAGGGTTGATAATTTATCAAGATAGCACTGTGGATAAGAGTTAAAACTATTTGTGTATGATTTGGCTTATGAACCATCATAAGTCTGTGTAGAGGGAAAAAAAGAGAAAGATAACTCGTAATGATGTGGTTTTATTTTTGTTATTGTTCAGTACACTGTTTATAAGAGATTAATGGGGGTGGACTCAAGACTCCAACATGAAGATGTGGTAAATGCTGGGTCCTTATCCTCCTTATGTGAACCTTTCAAGGGGAAGTTATTGTATTGTCTTGTAATTACTTTGACAGTGGTTTTGGAGATGGCTTCAAGTTGTGGGACAGATTTCTATTTGGTTTAGGCTAAGCACATTTGGGTTTAGTCTCCGTGCAGTGAGAGCTGCACATCGGAACCGCGATGCAGGATGGTGCTGGTCAGCCCAGGGAACGGGGTCTATCAGGGCTTTAGAGCTGCTGGGGAATGGGCTGTGCTCACGTTGTAACTTACAGCCGAATTTCAATCTAGGTAATTGAGGTTACTTGTGCTAAGAGTTCGCTGTCTCTAGCCTGTGAAATGAGTATTTCAGGGGAGGAAAGGCTAAAATGCTCTTCGAACTGAGAGCACTTGGGAACAATGAGACTTCTCCGTAGCTGAGAGGGAAACAGGAATGAAAAAGGTAAAGAAACCCACATTGTCAAGGAAGAGTGTGAGTTTGGAAACTAATTATACTCCTATTGAATCCAATAACAAGAATTCCTATTGATTTTAGAAAGAGTATGATTTGGCAACATTTCATCTCCTCAGCCTGCACTAGCCAGTGCATAATGGGCTCTTTTAAACCTATTCATTTGTTTCAGCATTTATTGGAGGACAGAATGCTTACAGCTGGCAGAAATAGACGAGAAGCTGTTTTATTTAGAACACTATTCAAATAAAAGAGTAAACCAGACCATCACAAATACATTCAGTACTGCAGAAAAACCTGTTATTAAGGAATTACAAGCTTTTGCCTTCCTATTCTAACCAGCTGTTTTTGTAGCTTCGACATGCCTGGGTTGGTGTTTGTTGGGTTTGGGTTTTGTTTGTTGGGTGGTTTGGTTTGGTTTTGTTTTTTGGGGGGGTTCTTTTATGTTGTTTTGTTTGGTTTTTTGTTTTATTAGAGCAAGACATGGAAACGTATGAAGTCTACACAAAAGTCTTATTTGCCATGTCAGGTGTTGAAGTTGGGCTTCACAGCAGTGTTAGTGTTTGCTTTGGTTCGGCTCGTATTTAGCACGTAGCTTTTAAAAGCCCTTCATGGTTGGAGAGTTTTTATTGTAAACATAAAACATTAATTTAAACATTAAAATTTTTACAGCTGCTTTTTAGTACATAAATTTTCACAGACACTCAAAGACAGTAATTTTTGGTTTAATATTTGCTTTTTCCTGACTGCTCTGAAGTTGCGTAGAGAGGGGGGAAAGCAGAACACTGATAAAACACTTCACGTTTAGAACTTTGAGCTGTAAAAGCAACTTTCTTAACACGGGGGAGAATTCTTATTAAGTAAGGAATATATATTAGTGTTGCCAAAAAAAGCAAACATTCCTACCATTGGGATGGGGGGGGAGTTTGTTTTCTCTCCCTTAAACAGTTTTTCAGCAGATTAAAAACATAAAGAATGAAAAAGGAAGAAGAAAAGCAAGTCAATCTGCTCATAGACTCAGCAGCATAATGGGGGCTTTTCACATGAGAAGCCCCTCACAACGGGGCCTCCAGAAAATCTCTTTCCAAGGTCTAAGACAATAATACCAAAGAAATAAATAGAAATTCTATAGCAGTGTTAAAGTTTGGAGTTTTATGGCAGTACAGGAAACAGCTGTATAAGATTGAAAAGCAGTGGCTTAGGTTCGCCTGCTCTAACAGGTCGTGGTTGGGATGAAAGGACTCTGCTTAATTCTCAGCCACGTAAACTGGAGAAGCTTTGTTGATTGCAATGGTTCTACCAGAAAGTGTAAGTAGATATAAGCACTCATTAGGTTACAGGTATTGGTCTCTGGATATAATTAATGCTGAGAATGGAAACACTTAAAGAGAAGATTTATTGTTATAAGCAGTGTTGAAAAAGAAACATACGATTTTATCCTACCATATGTGGCCAAACCAGAAGTAGAAAACCAGCCCGCCAGCAGCACTAGAAAAGCAGATGCTTTTTGTTTCTGGAAGTACTTGAGCTGGAGAGAGAACATGGTCAGGCCAGCTCTGCTGCTTGGGAGAAGCATCAATCAGAGCATGGTGTAAATGAAATGGCTGGTGGTTGTTGTTTAGAAATGTACCCCAGACAGACTCCTGTCCCATTGCCTGTAAGAGAACGGTTTGGATGTGTTGGAACAGTGGGGAACATTGGATGGTTTTTCCTGGTCTTTTCTATACTCCTGGTTTTTCCTTTGATGGAATAATTTGCAGATTGGCTGATACAACCCCTACAAACCTACCAGCTGACTGTGATGAAAGTAGAGCGTTAGCACTCTAGGTCAGGAAAGATGAAGAACCCTTTTAAAAGAAAAGCACTGCAATCTCCAGTAACTCCAATCAGCTGGTTTTCATTAATCAGCCTGTATTTCTTTGGCTCCTCTTCTCCAGCAGCTTAGTGGAAACACTGATTTTTCTTGGAGTATTTGTTGTGTTTACTTGAGCAAGACCTTTTGCCTTGCAGACAGCTGGTATGTCCCTCCCTGCCAGGGACACTTGTGTGCTGGTCAAGCTTGTGCTCTGCATGGAAAGTCTCTTTCTGCTCCTAACACCAAGACCTTCTCTTTGTGGTTTGTGGTAGGTGAACGTTTTTTGACCTCATAAGCTTTGCTGCTGTATCAGTGTGGGTTTTTAACAGCTGATACACTTTGGGAAAGCTGAGGTCCCAAATAGCAGCGTCTTTGTGTGATAAGACAAAGGACAAAATCACCGCTTTTCTACCAACTCAGCTGTTGCTTTCCTTACACTTTGGGTTTAAAACTTGTTTTACAGACAATAATTTGAAAAGTTGAGGAAACTCGTGATGATTTATACCTGGGTCAGTAGTTAAGATGTGAACAACTTTGATGTTTTGATATAAACCTGTAACTTCACGGAAGCTTCCCATCCACAATTACCCTGTCCAAAGAGGGCTGACTTCTCACATACCAGTAAAAAAGTAAACAATTAAATAATCCTGCGGTAGAAGGAAAGGAAAATTATCCTCTGTTTTCTAATCTTGAGCTTCTTCCAGTATATTCTATGGCAGCGGAGTTAATCCGCTTACTTGGGTTGCGTTCAGTTACTACGTAAGCAATAAGTGTTTTAATAGGCAAGTAGCTTTTTTAGTAAATAATAAATAATATAAACTATATAAATAAATAATTTAGTAAATAGTAAATCTTGGTGTACTAAGCTGAATTTATTACACTTCCTTTATTTCCAGGGAAAAATAATTTAGATGACTTTCAATGTGAAAACCTGGCTTACCATGTCCACAGCAAAACTTGTCTGGATGCAACAGAGCCGAGATATCACCTCTAGGGTTTTTGCTTTCTAGTTAACCAGTAGAAGGTGTTCATAGCTGAGCAATGTTAGTTTCTGCTCCTAAAAGTATTAGTTTTGATGGAAGCTCCTTTAACTGCCTCAGTACAGAAGATCTTTGTGAAGTGTTTGGGTAGAATAGAGCTTATGACTATGGTTTTCTGTTTCCTCCGAAAGAGAGTTTCCAGATATAAGTAGTGAATTATCATTCATGGTGACATGAGAGAGACAACAAGTCCCATCTGTGTTGCTCCTTGATTTAACAGGAGGGTTCACTTCAGAGCAGGGCAAAGTATTTTTCCCACTCTGCAAGCCCATGACTCAAGCACATCCATGTTTCATGGTTTATCATGTTACACAAATAACCTTATCTGTACCTGCAGTATTTCTGTGAGCGACATCATTGCTGAATTTTGTAACAATATGCCCTTTGCAGTAAAATGTCACCAAAAAGTTATATACTGTAATAATTTTCATCTGTTTCATAAAGACAGACAATTTTTAAGATTCATGTTCGTTTCATCATTTAAATCTGAGTCTTCCTACATTAATTTATAATGAAACCTCATGCTCCCTTCTACATTGATCACTAATTTTCTGTCTTCTTGATATGCGTTAAAATAAACTATAGATATAAAGGGCACGTTATATGCCTGACACTGTTGAGTTAAATAGAACATACTTGTGTAATTCATCCCTGTAATCTGCCCTGGCCTTTGTTTCCAAGTGAAAATCCTTGAAACCCAGTTCCCAATTGGGCTGCATTTACCACACAGATGATTCTGTTTGTTTCTTCGTTTCTGTCTTCAGGTGACCTGTGTATCAGGAATTTCCAAAGGCCCACAAAGCTTTTGAATGCAGGCTGCAAAAAGCTTTTTGGAGTTGAATATGAAGATATTGCACTGCAGCTGAATATTATTATGCGGCCTCCCAATCAAAATCAGTGTTGAAAGAGAAAAGGATGGCGTAGGTTATGAGCATAGCGTGGAAACTGATGCGGAGGATGTGAACTGAGGTGTTCCTCGTTTATTATCCCGCCTGATAACCCTGGGTACCAACTGTATTGGCAAACACGGAAGGTCCATCAGGGAGATCATCTGTCCTGGAGCACTGGATGTACCTCTAATACAGTTAGGGACGGATTTAAGTCGTGAAGCAAGATGTTCAGTGTATTTCCAGTTGTTTTCATTAGCGGTGATAAACCTATTGAAGCCGACTGCCGCAGTACAGTTTTACTGGAAAAATGTCACATTTGTGAACACTCCAAACACCGGGTGACGCTTTCTGCTCCGAGGCAGTCTAGAGGATATAGCCCTGATATACTTGGAAGAGAAGGGAATTGCCTTTGAATGTCTCCCAGTGCAAATCAGAGTGGGGAACAACGTAAAGCTTCAGAGGTCCCCTGGTAAATTAATTTTTCCTAATTACATTTCATGGCAGGAAACACAGATATTAGAAGTGCCTGTTGAAATAATGCAGTATTTAAATTCTGATTAATCCGTAGGTCAGGCAAAAACTTTTCAATACAGGTGTCTGGAAGGAAGGCTCTGCTTTGCAAGAAAAAGCAAAAGGAGCAAACATTCACCCTTTAAATAGGTAGAATTGTTTCAAATGCTGGTTGTAATCTGCTGGCAGAGTAAAGATCTGAATGATTTATTAACTTAGTTTCTTTGCCACCTCCTTCTTAGGGAAGCTTTCCTTTCCCCACCCCCCCGAAATCCTTTGGTAAGTGGATATTAATAATTCACCAGGACAAATAATTACAGATAATAAGGGTACCACAGAAATATTTATATTCTGGTGAGGTGATAGCTCATGCTACAATAGGATTAGACAGAAAGCTGTTATTTTATCCACTTTTTGCAAATAACATTTTTTTCATTTCACTGTGTTAAAATCATGTTTCCTTTCTTGAGCCACGTTTCCTTTTGCTTTTCGATAACCCCCCCCAGGCTTCAACAAGAAGCGCGAAGAGTGCTGAGATGCACAATGACTCATTGGATTTGTGCTGACCTGATGTTCCGTGGTGTCCCCCGTTTGTTGTGGTGCTGAGGACTGGGGTTCCCAGGTTGCTGGTGTGTATCAGCGCGCTGGGGATGGACGGGAGCGATGCGCAATCTTCACCTACTAGGAGGAGCTACAGCTTCTGGAACTTAAAGAGGAAATATATAGGAAAGACCCTCAGTTTAACCAGTAGTCTTCTGATCATTCAGATCCTCCCAACCAAGCTTCTTTTCTTCATCTGTATAATTCGTCTTTCCATTAGAAAGTACAGGCTCCCATCATTTGTTTGCAGAGAATAGGTAAGGAGTGTGTCCATGTGTCCTCTTGGCTATGGTTTTCATTTAGAAGTCAGCCCTTGCCACAACTTACCACTGAGGAGTTTCTAAGCATCTCCTTGTGTTCCCCCTTGCACAGAATGAAGCACATTGGTCATAACCAAATGATAGGTCCTCAATAAGAATGGTACCATTTAAATGCTTTTTAATGTCCTTGTGCCTGGAGAAAGCAGAGGCTCCTTAAAGCCCCTGGTTAAATTTGTCACTTGCGCTCGTGTGTATATGTGGTAAATACTTGGCAGTTGATGAATGGAAAACAAAAACATAGTCAATTCAAGGAAAAGCTAAACAAGTTAGACCAAAGTATTCATGATGAGCAGCGCAAGATGGAGGTGACAAGGTTATCTCCTCTTAAGACCCAAGACGAATACAAAGATGAAAATTATATGAGCCCCACTGTGACTTCTGAGAGCTCTGGCAAGCAAAGGAGAGAGCCTGCAACACGGGATAGTCTCAGGACTTAGAGATGGCAATGGTGGCCTCACCTGGGAAGAAACTAAACATCAAACGTTGCAGCTGCCTGAAGGGAACACACTAATTGAGAAATAACAGCTATGAAACTATTTCTATAATAACATATAAAAATAAAAGCAATAACTCAGTATGACTGGCTGTTCAGAATTAAGCAAGGCTGAAATGCCCTTTGCCAGCAGTTACACTAATCAAAATAACAAAGGCAACAGTTGTTCTTGTTCCGAGACAGCAGCACTTCTTACCGGCCGGAGACACGTTCATGTTAATGTAGAGCAATATACAGCAGCGATAGTGTTGTAAAAAGGAACAGTTATGAATGTTTTGAGCCTGTTTCTGGAAAGCATGCCTTAGTCATATGTGAGTGATTGCTCTGAATACAGAATAAACTGGATAAAATTCAATGATCTGTGTTATATAGCTTAAATTTAGAAAATTGGATGCTCCCTCTCAGTCTCCTAATCTGATTAGAAGGCATTTCACTTTCCATGAGTCACTGTAAGTTTTTGCAGCGCAGATTTTGTGCGGAGTTTTTCTAGAGCCATGTTTCAAACTGCAAGTCATTTGGGAAACGGCTGCATACACGCCAGTTTACAGCACCTGTTGATTTTTAAGATGGTGTAAGTAATGGATAAAGCAAAAGGATGAAGCAGAGGAATCCAGGAGTTCTGTGACCTCTGGGTGACTCCACGGATGTAAAGAAGTTGCTCTGGATTTACATCATTACGATGAGAACAGAGCTGCTCCCCGGGGTGTGGGGAGGGAGCTCTGTGGCTCCTTCTTGGACTCCAGCGAGCAGAAAATATATGCATGGAAAAATTACAGCGATAGGTAAATATGCAGATTATTCTTATAGGAATGGTAAAAGAACTTTACTGTTTTCAGACCTGAGGACAACTTTTTTTTTCTATAGCTTAAGCATATGGGGTTTGAAAAACAGGGATCTCAAGAGCTCTGAAGGATGGAGATTAATGACCTAATTAAATAGACATAGTTGGTGTACTTAAGGATCACCTCCCTGCCCCCATCCAATAGAGAAGATGCTCTGAAATTATGATAGGATGCTGCCTTTTTGTCAGCAAGACGCTGTTATACAAATTGGCATCACCTGACAAGGGCAAAATGCTTTGCAGTGCCCAAGTCCCCCTCTCAGGCACCTGTTGTAGAATCTGCATGGGAGGAGGGGAAGGACTTGGTTCCCAAATTGGGACTGAAGAACAGGGATTTTACACAACCCTTGGAAACAATTGATAAAGGTGCTCCTAGAAAAAGGTGACGCATATTACCGATGTTCACCTGTCTTTGTAGAACAGCTGCCTTCTGCTGCCTTGGCTGTATTTGTTTGCCACTAATGGAATATGTGTACGCTTTATGAAGAAAATAGGGCAGGAAAAATTCTGTATTTACCCCCAAAATTGAAACTCCTCACAGAATCCCATCTTGAAATACATCTTTCTTCATACCGAGCAATTTTGAATAGGTAAACAGGGAAAGCTTTCTGACCTATATAAACTAGGAATTATATTTCAAAGATATTCAAATAATATCTCAAACTGCCATCCATCTGCCCTCATTAATGAGTGAACAGCCCCAAAATTATTTTAACTTCTGAGTATTTGAATAAATTGCTAAGCAGTTAAGATTATCTCCCATGTAGAGTACGGTGGCTTATTTTCCATTTGATAATAAATGGAAGTGATTTAATCATAATCAGTAAATGACCTGCAAAATTTCATTTTGGAGCGGAGCTTTTTTAACCTATTGAAATGTGAAAGTACATTTAAGTAGGTAAACTTTTCCTCCTCATTTAAGGCTGCCCGAATGGGCTGAGATCTTGCTTCGCCGAGTCTCGGTTTAGAGATCTATTGACATCTCAGTTCTAAAACTACTTTAAAATGTGGGGTTTAATGTAAGCACTAAAAAAAAGCCTTAGAAGTAGAGGTGTACACACACTTCTTAATCTGCTGATCCCAGAGCTGGTACCCTGGGGGCACACTTCGGGGAGCAGAAATCAAGGAAAAGCTCTGATTTGTTCTGCAACGTGAACACGCTTGTTGCAGGCTTACGCTTGCTTATACCGAATAAAGCGGGATGGAAGACGTGAGGCGGGAGCACGGGTAGCGTGGCGCCTACACAAATACCTGTTCTCAGAACTGAGTAATCGTACCCGTCCATTTCATTTAATCTGGAATTTCTTGCTGTGGTGTAATGGCCGGAGAGAACCTGAGACGTTTGGGTGGTAAAACAGCATTTCTTGTTCGCTCTCGTGCAATAGCAGCGTACGCAGCCCTCGCTGCTGCGGGACACAGGCTTCCCAACCGCGAACATTCGTGTTCCTTATTTTGGTGAGTTTTATGGTTCATAAGGGACAGACGGGACTGGCCAGTGATCTCCAGATATTTTCTGTCCAGTTCTCCATCTTTGTCACATATTTGAGCTTTGTTTTTCAGCATTTCTCTGTTTCTCCCCATCTGTTATTCCAAAAAAGACCCTGAAGCTGTATGTAGAAAATACATTCTGATGAAGATGCACGGTTATATTCGGGTCTCTGAACTGCAAGAGCTTCATGTAAGAGTTGAGAGACATTAGATGAATTGTTCTTGTTTCCTGGCACTCTGGTCCTTCCCTTCAGCCCAGCCCAGTACGTGTAGTTATTTTAATAAAACATGACTGCAGCTTTTCAGCCTTTTGACTAACGTGAAGTGTCGTATCAGCTCAACAGCTGATGCATCTTCAGTCTGAAAAATATATCATGCGGGCGGAATTGATTCACATTTTAATGGATCTTTTGCATTTCTGAGTTCCGTTCCCTTGCGATCTTATTTTACACTGTTTTATTTGGGTGGAATCGTTCCACGTAGTTCGGTAATTTAATCATCTAGTTTCTCTTAATTAAGAGAGCATCTTCACTAATTTGGTAGCTTATGAATTCTAAATCAGAACTGGCTAGGCAGGCAGTCTTTTTGTTATCCTGAGCAATAATACGATACTTAAGCTTTTGTGGGATGTGTAGGGTTTTCCCTTCCCCTCCGTTAGCGCTCCATATGGTGATATTTCGGTGTGTTTTTCAGGCAGAGGCTGGTGTTGCGCACCAGCCTGGTCCCTTCAGGTGCTGGTCTCCATCTGTGGGTTAATTCGCCTCCATCACTCTTACCACTGATACTGGGAGCAGCTGTTGCCTTTTCCATGGCGGCAGGAGGGTCAGGAGATGACCTTAATGAATGAGCAAGCGAGAGCGTCGATCTGCTGGGCTGGCTGCCGGCACTTTGCTCTGGCCCCAAAGCATCAAGTGACCCATTCTTCCTCATATTTTGTCCCGATAAATGGTAGTAGGTGGGTGGTTTTTTGTTTTGTTGCTTTTGCATTGTAATGGTTGTAGTACAAGTGATAAATGACCACCATCGGCAGAAAGTTGATCGTGTTTGTGAATACACGCCAGTGCAATGCTGGTAACAGTTATGTTCAAACTCTCCTCTTTGTCACGTTTAGATTACATTTTGTTTTGTGAACAAACATTATCCAAGGGTAACTTATTTTTTACTTAGAAAAAAAATCAAAACAATTCTAAGTTTGAACGTGTCTTTTCAGTTTAAAATAGATTAAAGATATTACTGGGTGGAATACATCCTTTCTTTGCTGCCCTACAGTCAAATATTGAATGTATCACTCTATTCTTACTCGGGAAAAACTGCTGTGAAATGGAAATTCTGACTGTTTAAGGATCTGCTCCTTCCTGTGTTTTACAGCAAAAGAGGTTCCTTGGTAACCTGCTCTCCATGCCACGAGGAAGCTGTGCTCATGATGTCTTGACAAATGCCGCAATATTCAACAGGATGGCAGAACCTGAACTTAGTTTGTACCTGGAAAATATTTGAGTATTCTTGCTTAGTGAAGCATCTGACACCATCCGACCTGAGAAAATGTCTCATGGAATGTTTGTGTAGACAGGCTATGGTATTCTTAATAATCATGTGTATGAGGGGTTTGCTTGGTTTTGTTTTCAGTGCGGTTTAGCAAAAATATTAATTGATCAGCAGGAAAACCAAAGGGTGTTCGCCAGCCAAAGATATTCTAGTGGTGTCAGTCAATCTGCTTCGCTTCCATTTAATCTGGAGCAATTGTTCTAAATCTGGTCAGACTTTAATGAGTTGTTCTACATCACTGAAACACAGTGCAGGAAGTTTGGGTGGAATAAGATCCAAAGACCGGGTGTGGAAGTTGCACAAATTCAACTGGGAAATAGGATGAAAATTTACAGTGGGGAGGGTAATAACCCTTGGAAAAAAAAAGTTATTTGTGGCAATGTGTTACATTTTCCATTAATTGAACCTTTAAATTCAGATGAACGTTTCTGTATGAAATGAAGTAAAAGCAGACCCGATGAGGGGAAAAAACAAATCCTCAATTTAACGTAGGAATTATGACCTGAAATTCAGTGTGGTTGGGTGACTGTAGATAAGGACCCCTTCTGAAAAATAAATCCATCATTAATAGGCTTTTTGATATCTTAAATGTAAAAAAACCTAAATTTAAAGCAATATACATACAATGAAGATTTCTATTGGTTTTTGTTTTCTGAGCAACCCGGGCAAACAGCACACGGCACCGACTCCAGGAGGGTTTGGAAAGGGACTAATGGAAATTCAGAGGCATTGAAATGTAGACTGTGATCCAGAGGAAAATAAATCCTAATTCTTTGTGCTTCACAAATGGTGTTTTTTGACTTTAAAGGGGTGCTGAGCTTGCCTACCTACACTTGAGGTGAATAACGTGGGGCAGATAGTTTGGGAGAAGGAGGATGTGAAAACAGAGCCTGTAGTGGAACTGGAAAACAAATCAGAAGATAAATGATGATTAAGGTGCAACATTGTACGATGCACTAATTCTGTAGGATTTATCCCACAAATAATGTGATTTTCTGATGTGAAAGCAATGTGATCTCTTGCTAGATTCTTTGTATAGTTAACATTTTTAAGGGGGATATCCCTTTTGCAGCCCTGTACTGGTTCTGGCACTGCGAGTTTATCTTTAAATTCATATAGATTTAGAGATACATATTTAAATTTCTGTACCTCTTAGGGGTAAATAAATACATTACAATAAGCTATGGGTTGTATAGTACAGTATAACAATGATAAATGATGTTGTGTGTAATTTTTCTACTATTAACATAAAGTAATATAAACTGAAGGACACTAGTCTATTGAGAGAGTTAGTAGCTAATGTTCCATATCAGATGTGGACAATGTCAGGACTGAATACAGATTAGGCAGTGTCCTTTTCTCCCCAGGGGAATTAAACTTTGAGACACCACTGGCTGCCAATGGTTTCACTGTATTTTGTTGGTGCCTGTGGTGCCTTTCTTGGTCTATTAATTCAGAAGCTGTAAATGACAATGCGAGCAAAAAAGCTTTTCCAGTGGGATGCATTTCATTTATGTATTCTTGTAGCTACAATACCTTTTCAATCCATTTTGTCACAATAACTGTTTAAAAGAATATCGGGTAGATTGTCTGTGCTTTTGCATGAACCTCATCAGGATATTTCTGTTTGTTTAGTTGTTTTCTTCTTATTTGGAGAAGACAAAGGGATATGTGAGGTAGACTTAGGATAATCTGGGAACTTTAATGGATTTTCCCTATCCCCTCATTTTCATGATTTATTTGTAGAAGATGGTATTGTATTGTGAAACACCAAGGGAACTCTGGAAATACACACACTCTCTCAAATACGCACCATGTTTAATTAGAAAAGACCTGGTTTAAACTTCTTTAGAATGTATTAAATTTTAGAAGGGTTCATGCGCGTATTTCAGTGGCTGCACGTTTACATGTGTTCCTAATCAATAATATGGTGTGAAAGCAAGGTTTGGTTCTAAGAGTTTTCTAATTGAAAACCATTTATTTCTGAGAATATTATTGCTACCAGGCTAACACATTAGGCCGTCAGTAACTGTGGGGAAGGAGTGCGGGACATGCACAGGTGAAAAAAGGAGTATTGGGAATAGTTTGGGAAATAGGTCTTGTCCAGCAAGAGCTGTCATGTGATTGGATATCACATTTATTATACAGAAAACACGGTGATGAAATCAGTAAAATCTGCATACGAACTAGATTTTATTGACATTTGAAATCTTATTACAACCAAACTTGTCTACATAGCTTGTTTGTAAAAATTGTCTTTTACAACACCACATGTTTCACTGGGCTTTGAAAAAAAAGAAGTGTGATCTTGTTACCATTTCATGGTTATCAAGGGAATACTATCTGAAGTATTTCTCATCCTCCCTCCCCAAATCCTAAATTTCTCTGAAGCAGAAGCCCAGGTTTCCTCTATTGACATACACATTGTTATTCTTCGGGTGGTCTTTGGTATGATACGTTTGTCATGGTTCATAAATTTTATTGTTGCACTAAAAACAGGGTTAGAATATCCTCAATGCAATTATAAAAATGTATTAAATCTGAGAAGGATAAAAATACGGTGCGAGATGAGCTTTTAATGATTGTGTAAATGTTCACTGTTCCATGGGAAAAAACTGAGCTTTTTGATATAGGCATAATAGTGAAATGTAAGTGGAGGGGCAAATTTTTTGTTTTCGGCATAGAAATGTTGTTTTAATATCGGCTTGGAAAGCTGTAGGTGTTAAGGCTTTGCGAAGGAGAAAAGCTCATACCCCCCTTTTGTTTGCAGTGATATGAGTATATATCCCTTTTCCCTGTTTGAGATGGTGGAAGTCATCTGGAATAATGTGTTGCACTTTGCTTGTTCCTCAGTTTGGTGTATATGGGAAATAAATGCTATTGTGAACTGGACTGCACAATCCAAATTAGCATCCTTGGGAAGATGCAGCAGCGGACAGCTGCGATTGAAATGATTTGCTGTTCTGTGCTTTACTTTCTCTGCTAAATGGTGTGCACAAGTATCCAAAGTCCTCTTGACAATACTTAACATGAGAGGAAGGGAAACTGAAAACAGCGCTATGAAAAATGGAAATGCTTGGTCTGACCTGACTATGATGATTTTGGAAGGTGTTTTATGCGATGATAGAGTTGCAGAGGAGATCTATCCTCACTAATACATAGTGCAAGAGACTCTTCTATTACATGTAATGACATACACAACTCTGTAGTACATTATTCATTCAAGGCCTTCTTTGAAAAGGTCTTATGTCCTATATAAAACAGGCCGTTATGGGATGCATAGGCAAAAGAGGATGGATGTGACATTCCTCTCAAACTATACAAACGCTTTTATCAGGCACTACCAAATATATATTATGCATTATTTTTGCCAGTAAAAGAATTGGAATTTAAAATTTAAAGCACACTAAGTGTATGGTATCTTAAAACATGCATGTTTGCAAAATTTAAGAGATTTAATGTGAACATATACACTGCCATAATCTATTTGGAAAGATTTAGCAACACCACGGAATATTTTTCTTTCAATTAAGTTTTCATTTCTCTTCTTATTGTGTATTTGAGTACCTTTTGTTGACACTTCTGTGTTGGCTGCTACGTATTCTATCCACTTGTTCTCAGTGTAGTAGTATGTCCATAGTGAATTCTGTTGCTGGTGATGTAGTGTTCTCATCCATTTGCATTTAAACATCAATTACCTGAATATAACGCTTGTCAATAATACTGAGTACAGAGGAGTTGAATATACTCCCAGTAAGTTATACTAAACATACAGGTGAAAGTACTGACTGTGCTCTATGTAATGATGTTAGAAGACTGGGCCGTATGGATGCTCGTGTTGGATCAGACATGTCTGTGATTTGGAGGTGTTTCTTTGTTGGCATTAAACCAAATGACATCAAGCCAAACAAAGCCTTGCGTTTTCTATTTCTAACTTTTCCTCAGTGCTATTCCCTGCATAAGTAGTGATGCATGAGAAAATAATATGAAATATCATAGGATCATAGTACTTTATGGGTAGGTAATTACAAGAAAAAAAAGAGGCATGTGAAGTGTGCATGTATAGGATGTGGAGGACTTGTGATAAAATGGAAGGCTTGATTGGTGAAAGGTAACAGACTTTACAATGTGTGAAACTGTAAATGCATTTTCGGATTATCCTAAATAAGGACTAATAAATCATTGGTGCTGTGCCACCCCATCCGCTGCTCTTCCATGTTGCTTCTTGTATGCATTTTCTTCTGGGACTTCTCCTTCGGTATTTAAAAACCTTATAGTGCTGTTCTTCACCACCTGCCTGTACAGCCTGACTGCCTTCCTAACATGGGCTCAGCTACACGCTTCCAGAGAAAAGAAAGAACTGTAGTTATAAATACAAAAGTTCTTTGTTGGGAACTCCTTCCTGGTTTTAGAAGCCCTAATAGTAGCTTTATTGCTTGATTTTGAAAGAACAGAGATGCTGGGTAAGCTTACATCTGCAGTTTTCAATCCAAGATTCAGTGCAGATGAGGCAATGGGATTCACAATCTGTAAGAATGTTAGTAGGAAACAGTAACAACAAACCCCAGAACCAATTTAAATGTGAAGCAGGAAAACTAAGAAGCAAGTAGCTTATGTAGAGGTCAGTGAAATGTATTCCAGCATACACTTGATGAGATGGAACTACAGAAAGTTATTGATGAGCCCTATAGTGCAGGTGGGGGCTCCAGGCTCTCAGCATCATGGGTGCAGAGGTGACAGAGAACTCTTTTTGTGCTCTATAAAAGTGGTCACTAAGGGCTCACAAAATTATCATTGCCTCATCAGTGCTAAGCCCCCTTTAACCCTGGGTTTGTTGTGATTTGAACGCATTTAGCAAATATTAATCACTTTTCTGGAGCAGGACTTAAAACTTCCAGCGCTAAGTGGCTGCCAAATGAAGTTACCACACCATTCCTTGCTACCAATGTAGCTGCACGGTTAATTGAGCTACATTACATTGATTTCTGTGTGTTTATCTGTGTTGTCAAGGTATTTACATAAGTAATACACATCTTTGTTAAAGGCTTAATGCAGACCTGACGGAGTTCTCAGCCCCTCCTCTATGTATTTCCTACCGAACGGGTTGCTCCTCAATAATAAATCCAGAGGGCTGACAGTGTCTAAGTCTGCTGCTCCTTTGCCCTCAATTTCAGTGAGATGGGCCATTGAAAACTCATTACAAGCTGTTTAGACTCTGACTTTGACTTTTGCTCAGCAGTGAACAAAATTAACAGCTCTTGGAGGTAGCAAAAACGGCACCGAGCCAAAAAAAAAAAATTGAAATGATGAGAAAAGACATTCAATATTATCTCTATTAGTCATGCAAACAAGCTTAAGCCCAAAGTACATGTGTTCTGCACATGGCTGGAATTGTGTAGCCTTTGTTGCTTTCATCCTTTCTCCCACCTTTTAATGCCGCGTAAAGAGGTTCAGCTGCATGGCAAACGGACACCCTAGAATTTGCTTGCATGTCAAGCAACAACCTCTGATTGTGGCAGAATTGCTTCATAAATTTAACTATCGCTCTCAAAATTCTGTGTTTTTTCTAATTTACTGCTTGATAGTTTTTTATGTGATAATTTTAAAATGCTATTTATAGCAAAAGTTACCTTGATAGGTAGATTCATAGGGAGAAAAGTCTGTGTATATCTATCTATGGGTAGATCATCAATACTAAAATTGCTTTTAAAAACAAGTTGTTTGCGTTCAAAACAAATCATTTGGCTCTTTTCTGATGGTGAAAATTAAATGCTTTTAGAATGTGAATGACAAAGGCGTTTGATGTGTACCTTATAGTGGCAGTCCACTTCTTTCCTTTCATTCATAAGCAAGCGACAGGATTATTTTGCATAACAGGTATGGACTCTGGTGATGATCACATTAATTGGTAATCTATTGTGCCTTGTTGTTCTAGTGTTTTGCCCTGATCTCCTTTTGTTCTTTCTTTTTGGTTCGATGTTCTTTTGTGAGAAATTGGAAAAATGAGGTGGTAGCCAAGTAATGTTTGAAACGGGTGCGGTAAAACCTTTGGGAAACGAGTCAGTCAATTCATGAAACAAAGTTCTCTGTAGCTGCTGCAAAGCTGAGAGTTGAGAGAAAGGGGTTATACACACTAGGAACCAGTGAAAATTAATGAGTACTTTATGTACCAAGTTAAGGTTCACTCACATGCTACATTTGCTTTCAGTGAAGTTGCTCTGTTCCCAGTTTTCCAGGTTGTGTGACTGAAGTAGCACCTGGCCAAGTGCCTCTTCTAGGGGCAGCCGGAGAATCAGCTCTTAGAGAGCTGGAACCTGAAACCTTCCAAGTGTCCAGTTTGGTTGTTCTGATGGTGAACCCACAGCAAGTCTGACCTTCACATCAGAAGAGGTGAAAAATAGATAAAATGACGGTTTTTTCTGCTTATCAGTCATTATTTTGCTTAGTCCAGTCTCTCACTGCTGAATCCACTGATAACGACACATACTTGAATTCCAGTGTAATCTCAACTCCCAGCATCCATTTTGATTGTGTTGCTGAATATTGTTATATATTTTTTTTATTATTAAATACTAGTGATTACCCCATCTCATTTGCCTTCCAGAAATGTACTCTGCAGCCCCTTGTTCTGAAAAGTCCCCACCTCACAAATACTCTAACCCATTGCGTTCTCCCTTATATCCATTAGTGGATACAATAAGTAGTTGTAAGTGAAAAAATAGATATGTGAGTTATTGTAAAGTGAGGTCTAAATGTTTCAAATATTATTCCAGCTTTATATGGCAGTATTTGTGTATATGTGTATGGTGTATGTATTATATATATCTTTTTCATTAGTTTGCTTGCTTTTTCTCCACGAATCACAAGGAGCACAGAAGCAGTGAAGGTCGGGTAGGAAACAGATTAGCGGCGTTTTATACCACAATGTCAAAATACTTAAAGGTGTTTACAGTGCCCACTGACACGCAATGAGTTTAAGACTGGCAGACTGAAGCAGAAATAAAACTATTCTTGTTCTTCTAAACCAGAACAGGGGCCTTGGTGGTTTATGGTTGTTTTAAGGTCCATTAATCCTTGAATCATGAGGCTGTGTAAAAAATGACAGCTTTAACATTCAGTCCCTGGGTTTATTTAAAATGTTTGTACTTCAACACTGTTTCTAATTAATAACAGTGACTATATGACCTGATTTAAATGTATCAAATGCATAGGGCTATGGATTCACATGCCTCCATAGGACATCCTAGCAGTTAGGGCAGCAATGTGCAGCCTGAACTGAATGGTGCCAAGTCTTCAAAGGGAAGAGCTTATCCTAACAGAGACAACCAGATACTGGACTTCAGTGTCTTTTACCTTTCTATTTATGGATCTATGGGGTAGAGGGAACATGGTTTGAAGCCAGATGACGGAACAATTATAGAAGTGTGTGTGTGCACTCATGCAGCATATGTTCATGCTCAGCTTTTCTACCAACATTTACTTTCAAGTCTGTTGCTGATCCCTGAAATGTAAGTCCCTGGAAGAAAATATCTAGAAAAGCATCATGTAAGATAATGAATTGAAAACTAAACTGAACTGGCTGATTTTACAGAACATGGCAAATGTGTTCTTGTAATATGAACTGCAATCCGATAGGAATGCTTTTGACAAAACTTCAGCAAAAGGGCATGTTATAATATCAGGATATACATTACTGGAATCCACTGGCTTCACCGTGACCCATGATCGGAAACAATGGAACAACATTGATAAAGTTTTAGGTCTATCTATTTAGCATTGTTTCTCAAAAATACCAACTGATAGGTTGAAAGACAAAACTTCTTCTGTGCACCAGAGTAATTCTGTCTCTACCAGTGTCCTGCTTCTAAAGAGATGTTCAGTGGGGCAGATGTGTAGTCTTAAACAGAAAAAATAAGGAAGAAAGGCACCCAACAAGAGCAGGATAGAAGGCACCTTATCTCTCAGTGTGGCTTTGTTGTGATGTAGATTCCTTGGGTTGCAATCGGCTGCGTCAGGAGGGGCGACTGATCTAAGACTCCTGACAATAAGGTTGTTCTGTTTGCCACCAAGTAGAGGACGGACGCAAGCAGCCCAGTTGAAAAGGCTGTGGAATGTGATCCTGTATTTGACCACGGGAAGATTTTATGTAGCGTTTAGACCAGATAGCATCATTCTACCTATTAAGAATCTTGGGCAGATTTGGGTTTGTAAATGCTTTCCAAGTAGGATATAAATCTCGAGAGATGCTGGAGACACTTATTGTCCTCAGACATGACGATTCATCTCCTTTCAGTTCATACCAGGGCTGTCACCTGCAATGTCCTTTCCCCCAGTATTTTTTTGCCTTATCTCTTGCTCCTCTTACCATTCAGTGTACCATAGAGGAACCTCTTGGATAGCTGGAAAACATAAAACAGACGTTTATGCCAGTGGAATAATTTGGTATCTTGTAACTCTTTTCTAAAAATAACAAAAAATACTGTTTTGGTTTTTTAACCTCATTTTTTTAGGGCCCAAAATAAGCTATTTGGAACTGCTTACTGTTACAGTTAAGAACAGCAATCACCAGAGGTATTGCTAAATTCCTCTTATCTGGTGATATCCTTTAGCTGCTATATTTAGGCCTGTGGAAAAACCCTCTTGAAAGAACAGCTCTGATTCAGAGATGACAAACACAATATTTGTCACTAAGGGTAGTTTCTGTTGCATTACAGTTTTTCGATGTAGTGTGATTGAATTCCAGACATTAATTTTTATATAATCCTTATATTCTTGTGTGTTCTATGGAAATGTATTTCCTACATCTAAATTACTTAGTCACCCTTAGCCTTTGCAGACTTGTTTGGTATTAAGATGTTAATTTTTGAGAATGTGAATGACCAAAACCCAAGAGCGGGTGAGTGTCTATTCTGTGAACAAGGGGGTGCCACAAAGCTGGGATTAAAATATTCCATAGAAACAAATACAAAAGGTGCTGGTGTGTGCATATGAGTGAGCCTTTATTTAACTCTATGAAATTTATATGTGCTATTTGGACTATTTTTAATTAATGAAGTTTCTTTTTCCATGTAGTCAGACCAGAAGTTTGTTGAGATAGCCTGAATCTTGCTTGGGAAATGTAGAAAATGAAGACATCAGTTACAATGAATTTAAGCCAAAGTTAAGAATAAAATCAGGCAGTTTGGGTAAGCCACGATGTGAAAGGCTGGAATATTCTGGTGTTGCAATGACAGCGGGTGTTGTACATCACTGAAGAGGAAACGGTGTGTTCTGCAAATGATGGTTCCGTGCAGTCTGCGGGTGTCGTTCTGTGCGGTACCTGCCTGCTGCGGGAGGGACGCTCTCCCGGATCCTTATTACTGTGTATATGGTCTCTTCCCGCCATCAGCAGTGACGTGACATCTGTATCATATGGGCCCAAATGAGGCCATGGCACAGTTTTCATCAAACATTACATATATTGTAAGCTAAGGAAAGAAAAGCGTGTGATATAATTGGCGTTTTTCTGCAGAGCGACTGACAGTGCTTTACAGCTTATTTTCAGCGAGTGTTATGCGGGTACTTTTGTTTCTGGGAAGTGACAGTGCCTCGTGAAGGAGGACAGGGTAAAGCAGATTAGCTTTCCTAGCAGGAGTAATGCCGTTATGACATTCGCTTGGACACTTTTTGTAGTACACAGGAAAACCTCAGTCCATTTTTTTTTTTAAGATAAATTACAGCACAAGAACAAAAAAAGACAAGTACTCTGTCATCTTGGCATAATGCTAGGGGTTTGTGGCTATCCATGCGTACTGCCTATACTGTGCTGTACCTTTACACCAGGAAGAAATATTACTGGTCTACACTGCCGCACCATGTGCAGGATACCAGAGTTAATGTAGTGTCCATTAAAGCATCTTTATTTTCAGCGGCTTTGTAACTGATAAAAAGACTTTGTAAATGATAAAAAGACTTTGTAACTGATAAAAAGACTTTGTAACTGATAAAAATACTTACTTTGTAAGCTTTAATAGCACAGAAGCTCAGCCCAGCAGAGAGTTGTTTTGCAAAAATCTTTAAAATGTAATGTCTGCTGAAAAACAAAATCCTTTTATTTTGTTATTAGGATAAAACATTCATACAAATGTTAGCATGCATGTATTACTGACTCTCGCATACCTGTATAAACCTTTTGTTAATTGTGGGAGGAAAACAGACCCAGAATCAGAAGGTTGTTTTTCTTCATAAACCTTGACTTCATGTCACATTTCTTAGCTTTCCACGTGATATTTACTTAGAAGCCAACAGTGTTTTGTACTCCAGTCACTAAAAAGTTCTTATAGTATCATAATTTCAGACAGGGGTATCTTTATTAAATGTGCATCTTTCAAGAGTTAAAGCTCATTCAGGACAACACCGCAGGCACGTGCAAGCCCTGCTCAGGAGAACTGCGGCAGCCTCTCTGCTGTTGAAACACGGGGTCAATTTACTGACGTCAAAATGGTCTCGGTCCGTTGATTTCACCAAGACCTCACGGTCTCGTGGTGATAGGGAACTTGGACTGGGGCCGGAGCGGAGAAGGGGGGATTTACTTACTCTGTCCCCGATTTCTGCAGCTTTGCTGTAAAATCTCTGTAAGAGACTGCTGCTAGTTTGTGTTAGTATCATTTCCCCTAAGGCTTAAGTCAACAGCAGATTGTTTAGTTTTCCCCATTCCCAGGGCTTCCAATCCTTCCTGTTTTGCCCTTTTTCCCTTGACTTTTAAGAAAGAGACACTCCTCCTGCTTTTGTCCCATTTTTCACCTCCAGGAGGTGGTAATTCTATTGCTCAAATGGATTCCTGCTGGTTGCCAACACAACCATGTAATTCTGAGGGGAGAAAAATGCCTTATCTGCAGTTTTGATTTAAAGCAATTTCTTGAAAACATAATAAAGTTTCTCACCAATGGCATTAAAGTTAATAATCCTTAATGTTGAAAAGTGGTGGTTAAAAGAAATGAACGAGCACTTGAGGGTTGCAGTCTTTTATTTGAGCAGATGGGGACTGGCGTTGGGTTAGATTACAGCCCTACCCGGTGCCGGCGCCAAGCAGGTGGATGGAGAGAAGTGTTTCTGGGCCTGTGTTGGTGCCCTTTGGAGCTGCATCCCATAAGCCTGGCTGAAGGCAAGGGGGCACCTGGGAAACTCCTGACGGGGCTTTTGGTCCCAAATAGTGCGAGGAATGAGAGTAAAAGAAGAGACCCCCTCACTTCTCTGTCCCGTTGCGTTAATCAGCAGCACGAAGCCCAGGGAGCCGCAGCTTCCCTGCAGGGCTGAAGTTTTCTGAGCGACTCCATCACTACTGGACACTGCTGGGCTTTGCTTAATTGCTATTTCCATCTTATTTTTCCCTTCTGCCTTTTGCATGGAAGCACATACGACCTAGATTCAGTCACTAGAAAGCACCTTCCTCCGTGTTCTTGATAAGTGGGAAGCTGAGACTTCATTTGACCAAGGAGGGGTATTTTATGCCAGAATATCTCAATTTATATTAAGTGTATATTTTCTTTAGATTTTAGGTTTTTTCCCTAATATATTATCTTAAAAGGCAAGTACACCTGGCTTCTTTTACTTTAAAGGTTTCTGTTATAGATACATACATGCTTCCAATTCCTGTTTCAATATCTTCTAAGCTATGTGAACTTAGGTCCTATAAGCTCACACTTTTTAGTCCATGCATCAGCTTCTCTGCTTTTCTTAATACCTTTTCAAGTGCTATATTAATATCATTTTATAAGGTGGTGACACAATATTCTGGCAAGGCTTTGCTGGAGAATTAAATAATCCTGGTCTAACTTCGCTGCACATGCAATCCCATTCTAGGCAACTGTGGCTCTAAGTATGTAAAACAGAAGAAATGTGCTGGCCACTGCTGGTTTTTTTTGATTGTCATTTCTTCCTTTTTATCCTTTTTTTTTAAAACAAACAAATAAAACCTATGTATTTACTATTATCCTGAGGTCCTTTCTGAATTCCTTCTGCTGTAAATCAATCAGATTTATCTGGTATTTGCTTCAAACTAATGTGTAGTCCTTTACATGTGTCAACATTGGTTTCATGTGTCAGCCAAGTTAGGGAGGACACCCCAAACCTCGCTATGAGTTTGGGTTTGGTCTGGTCTTGTTGTTGCCTCCTCTGTTTCCCCGTCCGTGCTGGTTAAGCCAGTCTGCAGTTGCTGGGTTTGACTGGGTCCTTTGTCTGGCTTAGATACTGCAGAGGTCTGCAGTGCCACCTTTGGGGAGCAGCTCTTGCTGGGACCCCACTTATAAGCCCTGCTTATTTCAGGTATGTGCACGTGTGTGTGTGTGTGCATCCCAAGCTGTGCACCGCTGCTCTGCAGCTCCCAAACCCCAAAGCCTGGCTTAGCTGAGTGCTGACCTGCTGCTGGGCCTGGTGGCATCACTGGTAGCAGGAGCCTCAGGCTTAGTGCGATTGCTTGGTATATTTGATTGAGGCAAAAATACTAATTTTGGGAAGAAATTCAGTACTATGTTTGAAGACTCCGCATTTGCAGTAATAACCTTGAACACCGTGAGGCTGTGAGCTGCCACTAATCCAAACAAGGTGTTTGAACTCACAGGCTCCTTTGGGAGCGTCTGCAGGTGTGTGTACGGCACTGGCTGCACAAACTCGTCCGCAAATTCATCCACACAAATCATTTCCCAGCAAATTTATAGTCAGACAAAGCTCCATCACTCGAGACTTCAGCTAAAATTCTGATATTCTGAGAAAATTGTGTCTTCATTTGTGAAGCAGTGATTTTTGGCAACAACCTCCCAAAACAGCTGGTCAGGCTGAGTTGCTTGGGGTCTTGTATCTCTTAAATTCTTGCCAGTTGCTGTCTACCAGATTACTGCTGCATTAATTCTTACACTGCCTGTTAGGAGAATAGAGATTATTTTAGATGTTACGCATTAAAGTTTAAGTTGACAGATTTAACAGCTATTTATCTCTAGGGAAAGTGGTCTTTCTGACTTTCTGAGTTAGCGAATGCTCCCTGCTGATATCCATTGCTCTTTTACATGTGTGTCAGGCCCCCTGGAAGTAATTAGCAGCAGGATAAATACCTGGAAGATTATAAGGTTTACATTTTATTAAACATTTTTGAATTTCAATACCTTCCTTGTCATGAAAGCGCTTCTGATAGTGAGCATACATCCTCTAATAATGACACAAATCATATTACTCTCAGCCATTTATCAGCGTTCATACCATTTTGCCCTGCAAAATTATTCTGTGATTTATTTTTAAAAGTAATAATCTGAAGTGTGCAGCAGTACTTAATGCAGCAGAGATAAGATGAGGCAAAATTAGTGAACAATTAATGTAAAAGGCTGTATTTAGTTCTTCAGTTAAATTTGTGGAAAGAAGTATTTATTTGTCGTAATCTACTTTGCATAAAGTGAAGTTAATTAATCTGTAACTCCATCTTCCAAGTGGCACTGCTGCTGAAGAGGCAGACGGTCTGGTTTCTTAAGACTGAGATTTACCACATTGGTCATCACAAACTGTTTTAAATAGAAGAGAAATAGGCATTTATGCGAATTTACCAGGAGCCACCCGCATTATTCTTTTACTATAGCATGGAGTCATACAAGCTGTGAGCAAAGCAAACTTAGTTTAGATGGTACTTCCAAGGACTTTCTGGGGTGGATAGAGATTTTCTCAGGCCATCGGTGTTGATTCTATTCAACAGCTTCTTAATTTAATTTAATTTAGTTTTTTAAAACGTTTCTTGTTACTTAGGAAGAAATTTATGTGAAAACGAAGCCACACATTCTTCTCTTGGACGCTTGTCTTCTCCTGCCTGAAATGTAGTACAAAGTTTATTAAACAAGCCAGAAAGTTGCATGCTATCTCAAGAATGTGACTATTTGCTGTTCTTCCTGAGATATGCCATATGCTTAGTTATGCTGGTTTAGTAGAGGAGAGGTCTGCTGGTAATGATTGCATTAATGTTATCATATAATTTTTATTGGACGATTCTCTTATCGCATAGTATGAATGTATGTTATGGTTGGTCAGCGCATAATATTCTTGGTAGGGGGAGGAAAATCTACAGCCATTGATCAAAATAATCCATTGTTTGTAATTGAGAAGTCACTGTTTTGGTGATACTGAAGGCATGCAAAACATGCCGTCGTTTTCTAGGGTTTCGTAACAACAGCACAAGTTCTGTGTCTGGTTAAATTTCACGCTTTCAATGTGTTGGGCCAAACCCAATAGAGAAATCAGGAGACAATGTGTGGAAATGCAATATCTAAATGATTATTTCCAAAGTAGTTTTGGTCATCGAACAGAAAAACACTTATGCATTTGCTTGTTACTAAGCACAAGGAAGATGCTGAAGCACACACTTTTATAGGAGAGCTTAATATTGACATAACATTGAAACCTGGTCTTTTCTCGTGCAAATCCTGAAAATATATACGTAGTTATATGTATATATAATAATTTGCATAGGAAAATATTTATTTAATACAAGTGTCGGTGTGAAGGTTTCTCTTCAGCAGCATTTGGGGCAGATCTTTGGCAGGGATAAGAAGGTAGAAAACGAGATCTTTTACAAAGAAAGTCATTAACATTGCCATTTTCAAAATAACAACAGAAAAGTGGGAGCCAAACTGGGAAATCGTTCAGCTTGAAGGATTTTTGGGGTTTGGTTTGTGGTTTACATGCAGCGTGAAAATGTGTATGTACTTGAAAATAGAAAAGAAGAAAAATCTGTGATTAAAAACTGGTCTTTGCTGCATGGAACGTGTTAATATTTGCAACAGTTGTAATCACGTTTTAGTAAAACCATTATGAACTACTGTGTGGAATAGGATACCCCATTATGTCACTGATAAAAGTGAAACAATTGAATATGACCCAAGGGTGGATTATTGCCACCAAGCAATGTAACAAAATGTGCATTATGGTTAACGTAATTGCACAGCTAACTGATTTCCTTTCCTTTAAATTAAAATTGCAGTATGAAACTACATTATCTAATTTTGCTTACCAAGACATTTAGGAACTGTTTGCAAAGTAGAGCAGACTTGAAATAACGGGAAGAAATCAGGGAGGAAAAAAAACCCTTATTGCATAAATTATTTTGTACAAGCTCCTAAAAGTTCTGGACTGAATTCTGGCAAACTTGAACACACTTTGCACAGAAGGCAAATCAACGTTTCGTGTGCCACGGTCCAAACACAATGATATGAAAATGCTAAAGTCAAATTGGTTACAATCTACCCAGCATTTAAGGAAACTAAAGAAGAAAAGGAATGATGTAAAAACAGTTTCTTCAGATTCTTTGCTTTTTGTTTGAGATAATTTTGTCTCTGTCTGGATAGAGAAAAACTCGAGGGACAACAGATTCAAAGCTTTGCAGAAAGGCTGCTGTTGAGATATTAACAAGCCAAGACTCATGATTTACTCTTATTCCTATATTGTTTTTCTTGTGAGTTTATAATCTCTGTCCACTTCTAGTGTGTTACGCTTCCTCAAAAATGTCCGTGTAGTTTAAAAACCAGTTTCATCTTAAAATACCAACCACCACAAAACTGAAAAGATACCAGAATATTTTGGCTCTTTTTTCCAAGTTGGGAAATGCGTAAGACACAAAACAAAATAGATACAGAACTTGGCTGAACTTTACTTAAATTTTGCCAATGAAAGCTTGCAAAATACAGCCAGCTTGGCTATTAAGAAGAGCCCCTGAGCCAGCACTAATTATGTCAACAAGTAGTTCGCGCTCAGTCCTGCACTTTTATAGGACGGGAGGATGAATGTCGTGTGTGTAGGGAGCCGAGCAGCTGCTTCGTTTGCCATTACTCCATTTAAGGGTGTGCTAACCTTGCAACAACCTAGTGACATCATCATTTTTCACCTTATTCCCTTCTCATGGGGTCCGTCTTCACAATAAGCCCGAGGTGAAAAGGTTTCCCCGGCAGGCAGGCAGCCTGCATGACAAATGTGCTGAGGAATCAGAGGAAATGTGAACCTGCCCTACCTACCCGTACTCACTTTTTGCACCTAGGAGCAAAGTGATGAATGTTTTTCTTCAAAATCGGGGAGGGGTGTAAAGGAGAAGGCAGGGAAAAAGAAAAGCAGGATATGCTACATATGATGTTGTGCTAAATGGATCTGCATATCTGTTTTTATTTCCCCCTCTGGTAAGCGAGCAGTGTGTCCAGCTCCTTACATCCTGATCGTGGTGTTCATACAAGGGGATGCTCTTTGTTTGAGAAATCTGTGCAGTATTTCTGCATTAAACAGACCTACGTTATGCTCACCTTGGTGGCTCCAGGGACCTGTGATTTCAGCTGTGCTTTTTTAGTATTTTTGCTTGGTGTGTATCATGTCCTAACCATTTAGAAAACATTTTCGCACGGGAATAATAAGACGTTGTAATTTTGTGAAGATTTTCTTTCACTCCAGCAAAATGTCTGATTTTCCGTAGGTGATTCCAAATTTCCCAATCTACATTGCATTATATTCTGTTGTGTCCCAGACTAAAGTCAGGCGTAAGTCGGGCTCGCCAGGACCTACAGTTGTTCAGCTGCAAAGTGCTTGGCTTAAGAACAGTGATTTTTAAATATGATATAAAATTAACTTCGAGGGCGGTGTAGCCACAGCTGTATGGTTCCTGTAGCTACTTTTAGTTATGAAATAAGAAAATACGCGATCCAAGAGTTTATATGGCGTTGTCCCGTAGCAAACTTGGGGATGGCAGGGAGGTGGCAAAGTGGTGACGGATGAAACCTTCACCTTGCACTGTTCCACTGTGGTGAAGCCCAACCAGAGCTCCTCAGCTGCTGTTTAATCTGTTATGCACTGCATAGTAGACATTTCAGATATTTTAATTGTCATGTTAAGGTTTTAGATGTAAAACCATCGTGATTGAACAGACAGGCTTTTAGCTAATTTAAGTTAGAATGAAAGTGAGCATTTCAAAGCTGTATGGTGGGAATAGCTCATAAATGAAGCATTTTCCCCTTTGGGATATAATAAAAATTCAGAAAAATCCCTGTAGGAAAGACATTCATAAATTAGAAAAAAAAAATTGCTAAGCAGAAGCATCATATTGCCAGCTATTAAGCGGGAGGTTTGCTAAAAGAACCCTGCCCTTGTTTGTAAAGTTGTGAATAAATCTGTTAAAAATAATTGAATTTATATTTAACTTGAAAAACAGGGTAAGATCTTTTATTCTGCACTTATAAGTTTGAATACACTTTCAGTTGCTCTTAGTTATCTCAAATTAAATCTTAAATTGAGCTTGTGGTTCTGTGAATTAATACTCTGGCCTTTCAGCTCTTTTGCTGAGGTCATTCAAATCTAATGGTAGAAATGGTCACAGGGTCAAGTCTTGGTATGTAGAGTATAGAAATGGTTTAATGATGCCAGCAGATGTTTGCATTCTGCGTGTTGGAGTTGTAATGCACTGGTGGGCTCTGTGAAGGCACTCGATTATCACGTTATTATATCTTCATTCTATCTGAATTGTGAGGTAGGGAATAAGAATGCATTAAAATAAGGTGAAGGTTCCGCCTTAAACCAACAAAAATAAGCAAAATCAGAGTTAATTTTCTACCTATGCCCTTCTGAACTGTCCCTATTGTGCTTAGTCATTGAGACACATAAGAATGACTTTGAAATGCCTTGGGTTCACTCATTATAAGTCAGAACTTCAGTATTACGTTTATAGACTTTATATCCAGTTCTCTGTTTATGTCTGAAGTCGATAAATGGTGGAAAATATCCATGAAAATGAAAATATTAATAATCAAGGAGCTAATAAACAACTGTAAAGTGCCAGGCAGTTTCTGCCATATGAACTCAACACTGTTAATATAAGTAAATGCAGATTTTGTATAAAAATGTTACAACAGGACATGTATTACACGGTAGCCATCTTTAATCATTTATTGATTATAAAGATATTAAAAATCAAGTAGACATAAAGAGCTGCAAACTGCACTGGAAAGCAAAAGCTTTTAAATGCAGAATAGCATTCTTAATGCTCTTTTATTATGTTTTAAATTTGACCTCTGTTCCACCTCTTTCTAAAACACATTGTTCCAAAAGGGCTTGTGTTTTTCCGCTTAGAAACACAACATCGCCAACATCACTGACCAGAAGGGATCCCAGGATGGCCACATTCCCATAGGTTGTTTTAATGATGTTTTGCAAAACCATATTCCCAAGCTAAAATCTATATATGAAGTTGCATCGTTTCATGCTTAGCAATTTAAAAAATAATTGTGTAGTACCTTTAAAGCAAATAAATAAATCACGAGTGAATGCTGTCAAGCCTTTTGTTTGGCCATTCTGCACCACACCAGAATGGGATATCTGCTGCTGTCATGGGTCTTATTTGTCATCTTTCCTAGTTCATCACTGCCATCCTTCTCCTTGGTCTACACAGATGATTACAGGCAGCCGTGATGATTGTTATTAAGGATACAGCAGTAACAGCTTTTCACAAACGTGCGGAGATTTGAAGCTCCTGCATCATAAGTTTATCCTGTTATAACGTATTTAGTGGACTTGAAGGGGATGAATATGTGACAAGACATAGCTGTGAATTGCAATAAGTTCCGAAGTCAACGAGGGCTCAATATCATGTCCTGTGGGACGCGCAGTCTGTACGATACGTGTTTCAAAGTCTGCTTGCAAACTGTATTTTCTTTCTCCAAAGGTCCGTGCACATCAGTGTTACCCGTGCTTGCTGTAGAGGGCAAAGTGTGTCTGCTGCTGTGTGCTGTGTTTGGAGCTAACAGAGCGTAGGAAAGGGGAATGAGCAGCCGTCCTCTGGGTCTTCCATCACTATCATTGCAAATAAATAAATAACCTAAATCCTGATTCCGAAGCCAAAAGCTACCTTCAGGTTCACCTCTGCAGTCTTGTTGAGAACAATGTATGAACTACCGGGGAGCCCTGTGTTGACTTTTAATTCCCTGGTGCATTTGCTCCGCTGCCGGTTGTGCTTGTGCAAGTGTCCGTGGAACGGGAGGGGATGAGGGAGCAGCTTTTTCCCTCTGAAAGTCATCGACGAAACCTGCGGGAGAAGAAGTGCGGTGGAAGTATTGCAAGCTCGCTCAGAAGGCAGCTGCGCTCCAGCCTGCCGTATTGTAATGCCGCACATTAGTGCAGGAGGCTGTGGTGAAGTGTGATAAATTTGGTTCTTCTACACCGCGTTATCACTCTGTTGCTTAAGTGGTCTTGTGAAAAAAGGCGGCGGCAGTACATAACAGACAGTACGATTTAAGTCCATCAACAGCATGCTTTCCTAATGTGAAATCTTGTTACCATTTGTCAGCCAGGGGATGTATTTTGACAATCAAGAGATATTGTGCAGGTGGTTGAAATAATTTTGATGTGTTTGATTTTATTCTTGTTTTTTCCAATGCATGCTGATTAATGCTGGGTTCATATAGCACACCAAATTGGAAGATGCAGCCTACCTGCATGATGAATGTGCTTGGAAAGGTTTAAAGTTCCGTTTGCTGTAACGTGGGTGCCCTTGGAGGCTGTGGACAGACAGATTGTGACTAGAGACCTCCTGCCCCTCGCCCTGCCGGGGGGCTGAACCCCGTCACGCACCGCAACCTGGGGTGGGTGCACTAGGTTAGACTAAGTTTAGGCTTAACCAGAAGACAAGAATTAATTAGAGAATTTTCTATGCAAGCTTTTCTGTTGGTAGACGGGGGGGCAGCTGCCTATGATGATGGGACAAAGCGGGAACGCAGCAATGAGCAGCTGGAGGACATGAGTTGTTTGGGAGAAATAGCAGGTGGTGACCTTGGTCTTCATGCAGGTGAAACTCTCTACCCCTTGTCTGAGTTGGAAAACCATAGAATCACGGAATAGTTTGGGTTGGAAGGGACCTTCAGAGCTCATCCAGTCCAACCCCTGCCATGAGCAGGGACTCAGAGCCCACTCCAGCCTGGCCTGGGGTGTCTCTGGGGATGGGGCACCCACCACCTCTCTGGGCAACCTGGGCCAGTGTTTTACCACTCAAGTATAAGTCTGCCTAAAGGGTCAAGGCAGTAATAGGTAGCAATTAAAACTGCATCCATTTCACCTGTGGCCTTAGCTTTTTTGATGTTTTTGTGCATGGAAGTGCTCATAGATTCATTGGCATTATGTCCGTATCAGAGAACGGTAACCGAAAGTTTCGCTTGCCTCCTCTCCATGAGTGCAGAGGAATCTGAACACAAGCAGCGTTCTGGACACTGTGTGCAAGAAGAGGAGAGGACGGAAACAACAGGCATCCCGTTGTGCAGGCTGGTTTTTGCCTTCAGTCAGCTGGATTGCAAATAAAAGGATAAATATGCATTGCCAGAAAACGGATTACTCTTTTCTTTTTCTTTAAATGCTGTGGGATCTCTCCTTTCTTCCACTAGGAGACCTACAAGGTCGGCAAATTAAACCTTTGTACAATCCAAAAATTGAATCTTGGTGCATCCATTTTCCTAATACGATTTCTGCAATACCTATTGGTGCTGACAGTTTTGGTCACATATCTCTATTGTGCTGTTCAGTTTTATTTGACAGTGCAGGATGGCATCAGCATGTATTGGAGGTAACATCTGAGCTGTGGCTGATCTCTTGGGACTGCTGTACTACTTTACCTCCTTGCCATCATAAATGGATGTTTCTGTCATTCCCTAACATTTCCTCCTGGGTTAGGCATCTTTCTTTAATTATTAATCAAAAGCAATGTAACAATCATTGCAAACAAATGTATCACCGTACTGAAGCAAGTATGTTAGATGGGATGTTAGTAGTATTAGTGGAAAAAGAGTTAGATGTAAAGGTTGTGATCTTGTCTTTTTCACATCTGCTTGATACATAAATTATTATGTTAGCCTGAGCATTGTATTTCCCTGCTGCAATAAGAGAAAAATAAATACAGTAGGCTAGCTTTTTCTGCAGGGTTCCAACTGAACAAAAGCCAAGGGACTTAGACAAAGCCATTCCTGAAATCTGTGACAAAGCTGGGACAAAAGTGTCCTGAGTTTGAATGCACCCATATGCTTGCCCTGGGGAAAAAAGAGTGCACAGTTATCGGTATGCAAAACCTCATTGCTTTTTGTTTGGGTTGAGACTCGTTTATAAACTTCTGTGGTTCCTAATTTTCACGTATGTTATACGTGCAACACTCGTGCTTTCAAAAGGAAATCTACCTTTGATACTTCTCTAGTCATACATTTTTGCAGAAACAAAGCGATGGGTTTGTTGGGGTTCCATTCGCAGCTTTAGCTTAGTGCTGCTCTTGAAGATGCAGCTGCACAGAGCTGTGGCTTTATCTAATGAAATACGTGTGATCAAATCTGAAGTGCTCGTCTCTTTGAGTCAGTCATTTAATACATGTATTTAATATACCTTTCTTTGATTAAACTCTTACTAGGTGTTGAAGACATTGCTATCTTAAATATCAGACTAAGGATATTTGCTAACTCCTACTGACAGCCATTCTATTGAAGATATTTATTAAACTCTAAAATAAATTATCCATATTTCATTGTATGCAATTATATGAGTACAGTAACTTGTATCATGGTGTTTAATTTTTTTCTTCTTGAATTTCTTAGAGGCACTGGTCTTGAGTGAAGCAAAGGCAGGCTGTCTGTTTTAATATTGGCCTAATGGTATAGAAACTACCCAAAAGAAGCTGCTGTCATGTGAACATTAACTTTCATTTGTGTTCACTCATATTTTCACATTGGGATACTATGACCATGAGCCAGCACTGGGCCCTTGTGGCCAGGAAGCCAATGGTACCTGGGGTGGGTTAGAAGGGGGTGGTCAGTAGGTCAGAGAGTTTCTCCTGCCCCTCTGCTCTGCCCTGGGGAGACCACACCTGGAATATTGTGTCCAGTTGTGGCCCCTCAGCTCCAGAAGGACAGGGAACTGCTGGAGAGAGTCCAGCGCAGCCACCAAGATGCTGAAGGGAGTGGAGCATCTCCCGTGTGAGGAAAGGCTGAGGGAGCTGGGGCTCTGGAGCTGGAGAAGAGGAGGCTGAGGGACGACCTCGTTGATGTTTACTGTTATATAAAGGGTGAGTGTCAGGAGGATGGAGCCAGGCTCTTCTCGGTGACAACCAATGGTAGAACAAGAGGCAATGGGTTCAAACTGGAACACGGGAGGTTCCACTTAAATTTGAGGAGAAACTTCTTCCTGGTGAGGGTGTCAGAGCCTGGCCCAGGCTGCCCAGGGAGGTTGTGGAGTCTCCTTCTCTGCAGACATTCAAACCCGCCTGGACCCCTTCCTGTGGAACCTCAGCTGGGTGTTCCTGCTCCATGGGGGGATTGCACTGGATGAGCTTTCCAGGGCCCTTCAACCCCGGACATTCTGGGATTCTGTGAAAGATGGATGTCATTTAAATTACTTATTGCACTTGCAAGTGTTACGCGTCTCAGAATAATTTGTCCACAACATTAAAATATCTGTGGTATAGTGAGAGAAGTGGGTTAGGGGTAAAGAAAGTAACTCACGAAGGTTGCATTTGGGTGCAACAGCAAAACGAGAAAAATTACAGGGAAGTACAAATGTCCCTAAAGTTATTTGAGGGCAGTTGTCAAAATCAAGGACAGAAGATGGAGAAATGCTGATAAAAAGCTCGGTTGCAGAACTGGGAAGTCAAAATTGGATGCCCACTTCTGTATTTAAACAGCTAACATAGCATTTAAGTGTATAAAATGCGTGGTTGCAAGCTTATGCTCGTGCCCCTGATAGGAAGAGGATTGAGGCAGGTGACAACATCCATCCCAAACGCTGGGATTCACCCTCGCCCTTGCTGCGTGAACAAGATTCCTCGCTCAGGGGCAAAACTGAATAAAAACCTCAGGTTGTACTATGAGAACCTAATGAATTACAGAATGTGTCTCTCTGCCTTGAGAAAGAGTGAAGGGACATGAGCCATCTCGGACTGTATGTAAATTGTGTCATTGTACCTGCTAAATATAACATGGAAAACTTGAGACTTATAAAATGTCACCTGCTCTTATCAAGCTTCGAAGAGATTACCTCTGAACACAAGTTTCATTTTCATTTCCTCCAACATTTACTGAAGTGAACGAGGGCCGTGACTCCTTTATTTCCTAATCCTAGCCAGCAACTTGCTTTTTTCTGTGTTTTATGTCATTCCATATGACATTGCATCAAGGCAATTCAGCGCTGCATGCAGGTGAACCAAAAGCAATTTAAGTCAAAAATGGACAAATATGGATGTCATTTATGAAACTTGTTCAAAGGTCTTTGACACAGCTCAAAGCTTGTGCACTTCCCAGGTGCAGCAAGGGTTTTCTCCTCTTATTTCTGAAGCCAGATTGTGGGGTTTTAATAGAGCTCCGCTGGGTGAGCAGCAGACAACAGTTGGTACTTAGAACAATCCTTTTGTGAACTAAAAGCATTTTCGCTTTTATTATTTATAGAAACTTTTAAGGAGAAAAATACAGGACCCAATATAAAAACAAGCGTAGCGGTATCAGTGGAACGGCCTTGCCGACTAAAACTCAAACATCTTGTCGTACAGTCTGTTAAAATATCCAAGCTCATCCAGTGCACGGAGTTGGAGAATGATGGGGAAATAAATTGTGTTGTCTTTGATGGCTTCCCTGTTTTCACACCCATCTTAGTCAGATCCTAAATGCTGCTGGTTCTAAGATTTGCTTTTGGATTATTTTAATATAGATATAAAATACTTTTGTATAGAATATACATATTTATTTATATATATCTATCTCCAAAGAGGCATCCTCCCCCCAGTTAAGACTCTGTGGCTTGCTCTTTCTTTTGCTTGCTCACTGTCCCCAAAGCCCAGCTGTTTTATCCAGGCAGCCCAGCTGTAAGAGAAAGTCTGTATGCAGCACTTAGAGCCTCTGTGTAAGACCACACATTCCAGCGTGATATTATACACTGGAAACGGTTTGTGAAAGGGCTGTTTGCTCAACAGAGAGTGCTCAGAGAGTATGAGAAACATGTCTTTTACCCAAGTGCAGAAGTAACTAGTTCACTAGACATCTTCAGATAAAATCACAGCAGCGAATAAATATCCGGTTCACAAATGTTTCTTCATGTGATTTTCTTTTTTTCTCCTCATTTTTTTTTCTCTTCTTAGCTAATATGATTCGTATGTCCTTTGCTTGGGACCTCAAGAAACATTTTGAATTGCTTATAAACATGGGTTCTTAATCTTGGTTTTGCTTAGGAAATGGTTCAAAGCACTCAGCTGTCCTGCTATGAAAGTTTAAGAGAGAGATCCCTGTTCAGTGCATCTCTGCAGTTGTAAATCTCTCTCCTGCCTTCACGACGTGAGCCAGGGGGCTGTTCATACCTTTGTCATCAATGTTATTTTGTCAATTAAAGTGTGTTCGAAATTGCCAGCACAGATTTATTTTGTTATTTAAAATGTTCAGTTGCTCCTTTGCAATAAAGGGTCATGGTAAAATAGCATAATGAGAACTGTTCTCATTAGAAGGTACAATGGCAAATAAAAGTGCAATTTATAAATAAGTTTATTACAATTAATTATGCTATGTATGCTGTGTTTTCAGAAAACACATTTGTCAAAATGTTGTTGTTGGAAAAAAGGGTCTAAGGATCCTTGTCAGTATGTTTGGTTGATTAATTAAGGAACTTATTTTAATATCAGAATAACATCATCATAGCGTCTTGAAGCAATTAAAGTAATGAATTACTTGCATTACCTTACATTTTATCTTAATTCTATATCTTTTGCTACACTCTTTTCCAAATAGTAAATATATTCAGTAATTATATCTGATAACATGTAAGTAGTTTATACTAGATAGCAAGATATATAATACAGATAAAAATAGTCTAGATGACATCTAGTGTATATTACATTTATTTCATAAATGTGGTATGTGATGCTTGCTTACCGCATGTTTCAAAAGGGCTCTGAAAGCTTGATGAACTGAGAGGCACCTTATACAGGGAACGCTATTCCACATACCTCTGTAGTTCTTGCATTCACTTCTTGAACAAAACCCGGTTTAAAGTGCACGGAAGCAGAGCCGAACACTTCAAGGGAAAGACGAGACTCTATCTAATCCGATTCAAACCGTCTGTGATATTTAAGGTGTAGCCACTGTTTAATATTTTAATATCAGAAACGAATGGTTTATTTATAGCGTTTGTGGAGCGTTAGATTCCTAAATAAAAATCAACATACATCTGTAGAATTTAAGACCTTATTCCACATAGAAACAGACTGTTAATAGCGCTTGAAATATTACTATAAATTGTTGCTATTTTTGGATGCTTTTTAGATTAAAGCAAAGACATGTAAAAATTGTTGCTGCCTTCACTATAGGTGTTGCCTTTGGTTTGCCAAGGTGGCTGCAGCACTGGTGACAGGAGGTGCTGGGGCCACAGATCCTGCACCCGGACTGGTTTCCCTGTGCGCTCTCCTGCTGTGTCCTGCGGGTACAGCGCTGGGTTGGGTGTGCAGAGGGCTGGGACGGTCAGCCCGAGCTGTCACCTCCCGCTGCTGCTCAAGGGGTGACCGCAAGTGTCCCCCGGCGGCTTGTGACACCCCTGTGCCACAGCTGTCCCCCCGCTGCTGGCCACTGCGTTTGTGAGCGTAACTTCTGCCTGTGTTTGACCCACAAGACAGAGCTCGTTTTGGAAAGGTGTCATCAAACGGCACAAAACAATTCCCCGCAGACTGAGAGTGCAGTCCAAGAGGAAAACCTTACTGTTAAAACTGCCATAATTCCTGTTAATATGTTTAATGATCTCAACCTGACCCCCAAATGCGGAGGAGGAGGCTGGGTATCCAGAGCAAGCGGGAGGCGTGCAGAGGGTGTCTATCAATAATCAATTTCTCCCAGTGCCTGTACGAAAAGCAGCGCATACATTCTGCCTCGGGACTAAATAGAGCTGAGCTCGCAGTTGTCTTTACCGTAAAGTTTTGGAGGGCAAAGCCCAGTGAAAGTCTAAATGCCTTATTACTAAATATACTTTGCTGAAATATTTCTCAGCACTGAGCAAACATTACAAGTAACCAATATATTTAATGGGCTGTGTTATTTTATTATAGCTCGTTGCTATAATAGGCAGTTAAAGCATGATAAACAAAAGCAGCAGAAATGTGATGTACTAGGAGATCAGATCTCTTTCCCTTATATCTGTTTTGTCAACTTGCATTCATCTACTTTCAGTTTTCTTTGGTGGGCAGTCATCAAGGCGTGAAATAGCTGCCTTCCCATGTTACCAAGCCATGTACATTTTGCTTTGGGAACGAGCTTATTTCAGACAGCGTTCCTAATCATGGTGCGTTAGCACCACTTGCGTGGCGAAGAACACATGAATAGAACGTTTTAATTCTTGGAGATGACATAATTAAAGTAATTTAATAATCTGGGGCCTGGGTGAAGTTTAGCATGTGAAATAATGATAAAAAGTCATAAATACGTTAGAAAGTTAGCATATCAAAGTAATTGAGGAAAAAAAATGGTGGCGCTCAGATTGTTGATGCAAATGAGCGTGTCATTAAATGATGCTCCGAACAAAAAGACTGGCAAAATGTCTTTTAGAAAAAAGTATTATTCTATTGCCAAGAGCAAAATTCTTATCTTTGAATGTTAGAACTCACTAGTCTTTCTATATTTTGTCTGTTTATATAGATCGACTGTATTTATTTTATTATTATTTCAAGAGCTGTACCCTACTAATGTTATAGCTGTCCACTGCCCTCCTAATGGCGGAGTACCACTGAAAGCATAATTACATTTCCTAATTATGTGTAATTAAGCAAAACCCAGATGATGTATTCAGTGAGCTCTTAGAATAGCCGAGGGTCAAGGACTTTTGGAATTCTGTAGCATTTCTCTAAATAAGCACGTTACACTGTTAAAGCCAAGATACAGTTTTGTGCAGCCTGCTCTGTAAACCTGCTTAACGGCTAAAATATATAGTATTCATTTATTTAGCTGAGTAAGGATATAGTAGAGATTTCCTCCCTCACGTTTTTAGATTTGTCGTACTTAACCCAGGTAAAGGGACTTTAAACTCAGCACCATAATGTTCTGCATGCTGACAAGCTAAGTGATATTTATTTTTTCAAACCTTAATCCTTTTGAAACATGGAGAAATAAATACATCCTCTTATCTAGCATATGCCTGAGACTGGAAATAAATTCTTATTTTCTTGTAGTCCTGTACCAATGGTCTTCAATGAATAATTTGGGCAGTCTCGCTGAATATAATAGGAAGAGCTTCTCTATTGCCAGTGATAATTATAAAGCTCATAATGGGAAACCTCCAAAGCCCTACCATCAATCAAGGAAAATAAACAATGGAAAATGATAGGTATATAGAAGTGAAAATGGCAAAACCACATATGGAAATGCAATGGTTTCTGCGAGGTTATAAATCATGGGGGAGTCATAATTTTAAATGTAATTAATATTCTCTGATTAAAACATAACTTTCTAAGGAATTTAGCAGCCATTTTTACAGTCAGGAACTGGATGAGTCAGAGCATTAGTAATGGGATTAAGGAGACTTTCGCTTCCAGATCATTAGGTCAAATATGACCCAAATCTGCAGTGCCTGGAAGTTATCATTTCACAGCTGTGCAGTGGCCTGTGTTCAAAGATCTGTTGACTTTGGTCTGGACCCCAGCAGGCAAGGGCCTGCGGACCAAACTCGGCCGAGCTGGGAGCGGTTTTGTTGTCACTGAAAACAAAGAAGTTGGCTTCCATGATCTCGAAGCTTGGGTTTTGGAGTATTAGAGCATCCTTAAAAATCCTGAGATGTGAATCCTTCCAGTAGCAGAGGCCAAGAACAAAATGGCCTTTGTGAGGGCGCTGCCAGCTCCGTCTCTGGATGTGATCCCTCCAGACGAGGATGCAGACGAGCATCAGTTACCGGAAGCTTTTCTGTCCCTGTCTCGTGAGTACCTATCCTGAAAAACAACGATAAAGATGATGCAGAGCATTCCTTAGTGTGTAAATTCCCACCCATGCTTCTAAAAACAGAGGTTGATTTGAATGATAACCCCAGTTTAGCCATCTACACCAATTTACTGGTAACAAGCTTGCTAACGATTAGTAAGTGATTGATATTTTAGTTTTGCAATGAGTTGTGATAGTGAACGTGGAAAGGGGTGGACCCACCTAGTGTAAACCATTAGTATCCAAATTAAGAAAACTCTATTATTTGTTTTTAACACCTTGTTTGTTAATCTTATGTGGTCTTATATGGATGAACTCAGGGGTACACTGGGTGTTATCTCAGGAAGGATTTGGGCAGTGCGCTATGTGGGAACAGTACATCCAGTTTATTTTCCCATCTCACACCATGTCCCAGGGCTCTCTGGCTAATGCCCTTGGCTTTCTTCATATGCCAGTGCTGGAGGTTTAGAGGCCTTGAAATCGTCTTAATTCACACACAGTGCCGTTGCTCCGCAGAATTTGGTAATGCTCAGAATTCGTCTGTTCATGCTGGTTGACTTCTCTGTCGCTTGGTTTTCCGTTAGTGAGACGTGATGACATTCGGGGCATGTTTGGAGTTTTCTGGAGTTGTCGTGTCTATGGTGATTCCTGAACTGGCTCTTCGGGGAGGCAGCAGGTTGATTAAGGTTCCCTCCAGGCATTGCGCTTATGCCCGTGAACCCAGCAGGGGAGCCGGGCGCACGCGTTCGAGGACATCGCTACACTACCATGTGCTTTCTTACATGTTTCCCTGGTGCTTTCTTGAACATGGAATTGTTAACAACTTAAAAATGCAGTCCTTGGACCAGCTCTGTTCCTCCTAGTTCTTGTTTCCATCCTCTGGACGTGACCAGTGCCATCGCCTCACCTGCATTTGGATTTGGCATATTTACCCCTCTTGGCTCTGGGACACTTAGAGATGCTGACTTGTGCTTTTCCATTCTTTTGTTTATTTTCCTGGCCATACCCAAGCCCGGTTTCTTCTTTGTTTTCCACACCTTATTCCTGACCCCCAAACCACTCCTGAAACACCATGTTTTCGGCAGAGCTTATAATTGTGGGAATAATGGAGGACCAAGGAAAAGTCTGTTGCTCTAGTCATAGTTATAATGTGGTGATTGCCTGTGGTTTATTCTATGGCTAAATCAGTCCGTTTTTAAACCCTTTATTCCTGTGTTGGAGTTTTTCCATGTTCTTTTCCATACACATACACAACAGTAAATGTTTTCCAGAAATATTTGTCCCTGTGTTGGAAGGTGACAAGAGGAAAAGCCCAGTGAACCATTGGTAACCTGGTTCAGCTCTAGCAAGTGCATTTTGTTTGCAGTGCTTTGTTTCCTGTTGTGAATTTCATTTGCTAGGTGCACATGACACAAAGCTTTATTAATTGCGCGAAGAAATGACACAACTATTATTCCCAGTAACAAATGAGTCGCTAAGTTTGCAACAGCGGACGAAAGATAAATGCATGCACGTGAGATCTGCGATAGTTACAGGAGTTCTTCCTAAAAATACATTTCAACTGATTTACAGCATTCTTGAATAGTTTAATATGCCGTGCTGTGCGTGATATATTCAGATTTCCAGCCCTGACGCATTCCTGAGAAGAATGTCCTGTGTTGTTGTAAGGATTAAATGTCCCACGGGGGATAAAACACCAGAGGATGGAGGACAAGGAAGCGTTGGATGTAAAACAAACCGATGTAGCGTAGTAAGTGAAACAAAGGTCAATATGTGGGGAGGACCAGCGTGAGTAGGGGCAGGATGGTGATTTCAGATGGTGCGGGGGCAGTGGGGCTGTAGAGCTCCCCCAGCACCACCCAGACAACACCCAGCAACGGGCTCGGGGCAGACACAAGTTCTACTCTGATATCTTTACTTCCCTCTTAAAAAATTAATACCGTTAATATTTAAGTTTCGGGAACCTGTGGCCAGCAAGAGGAAGGAAGTTCTTCTAAATGACCCATTTGTGCTAAAGTAACAATCTAATGAAAACTTTAATGCTTATGGTGGCATAATTTCAATTAATTTTTGCTGTTCTGATTATTAAAATTGCTCATTTAAGGGCTATCTTTTGTTTTGTTTGATTTCAGCATTCCCTTCGGTAAGAGTTGCAGGATTGTGAAGAAGCGGATTTAATCGACACGGTCTCGGAAATGGTTAGCTGAACGCTGCCGCAAATACTCTCAATTTTTCCCTTTGTTCTTCTACATATGTTTAAAGATATTTCTGTTAATTTACAATTTGAAAGGTGGGTGAGGAGCCGCGAGTTTGAAAAATAGATTACTGTCTTCATTAATACAGGTTTGACCTACAAAGTCTTCACGTACTTAATGATTAAAAACCAAAGTGCTAAATAATAAATTATAAGAATTTATAGGAGTCATCATCTTGAAATTAGCTTACTGAATGTTCTTATCATAATAAATCTGAGTGGGTGTCTAATTTAGTGTTAGCTGGCTAAAATTATATGTTGCAGTCAGATAAAAAAAAGAGAGAGGAAAAACTTTTGTTTCAAGATAAACGACATGAATTTGCTCAGAAGCGACCCGAAATGCTGCTGTATTTTGTTGTGGCCACTTTGTGGAAACTTTGGTAGAACTGGTGTTGGTAGAACGAAGATCGATTTCAATTTGTGAATGTGGCAGACAATAAAACTTCCTATAGCGATTCAGCGATGTTTATGGTGACGCTCCCCGTGCTGCTATAGGCAGGCAGAACCCCGGGAAACAAATGACAAAATAGCTGCTCTATCTCTTATTCAATCTGAGCATAGCAGAAGTGTGCGCCACGATCTTTTTATGTGATTGTACAACAATCTCTCTCTTCGCTCTTTATCTCTCCGTGTTAAAAAATATGTCTCTCAGTTCAGTTAAAATGGGTTTCTCCCCACGTATAGACAGGAAACCTCACAGATAGACCCGAACAATTGTAGAGCTGGTAAACTGCTTCTAAAATACAACTACTGGGAAGCCTTGAAGGAAAAGAAAGATAACCAAAGATTAATTGGGGAAGCATATTGCAGGCAGTCCTAATTGATGGTTTGCTTCAGTCCAGGCAGTGACAGCATTGGTCCTGACCCCATTCCCCGGACAATTAGGCTGAGCCTTTCTGCTGTGCCAGAACAAGGGCGTTTGGCCAGTGTAAAACTGACCTGCACATGGTCACTGCTGCTGTTCCCCATCTTCCCTGATGAGGGACTGGGACTCTAGTTTGTAAACAGGCACTAAAATCATACCAAAATAGCTTTACAGGGGAAATTCCTCTCTGCAGCTTACGAAGAGCAGTGAGAGCTGCAGAAAGCAGTGAGGTTCTGCTTTATCCTTTAACTTCGCCTCAGTCCCTCACCCTAATTAATTAGAGGGAAATATGCCTTCCAGAGAAGAAAATACCTTTGGGATTTTCATCAGGAAGTCGTAGCTCTCGTGGTTAAAAGGGAAAAAGATTTGTTGTTGTTGTTTTAAATATTAAAAATTTAAAATATGATTCACTAGTACTTAATTTTTATCATTAGTATCAATTCCGCAGTGCTAAATGATGTTGATAATATTTAAGTTTCTTTATGTAAACATTTTTGATTGCAGATTCCTAATCAGAAGTAGAAGAAACATGTGTCTCAATCGCTTTTCCCAAAGAGCTCCCAGAGATCAGATTCATCTCCGAAAATGCTGATTAGTCAGGTTTCATTACCTCCTTTCAGAGTATTCAAATGTCGAAAATAGGCAAAACAAAGAGTACACAAATGAAAATGAGATGTGTTGATAAATGAAAGGAGCTTGTATCTTTCGTTTTCTAGAAAGCCTTTGCCTTAGCGGGGTCCTGCAGTTGGACCTGGAGGATCCCGTGCTGCCCAGAGGGTGCGAACGTGGGGTTCCTTCCGAGCACTGCTCACCATAAAGCTGAGAGTAGCCTAGGTAATTACTGCACCACTCTGTGTCATCATTATTTAATTGGGAAACAAGATGCTTGTGAAATACGGGGTTTTTTTAGCCTAATCATTAACAATCTGATCCAAACTCCCATTGTTTTTTAGGAGTGAAGATGATCCCCGTTTTCAGTTTTAGTTTTACTTTCTGTCTTTTAGATACAAACATGATCAGTGGTATTTCATTGCATAATGTAGTGTCCAAAGACCCCTTGTGATGAGCGGCTGCTCTCCCGGGAACTATGCACAGACTTAAGAGCTATGTCTATCGTGCAGAACCTGTGTGCAGAGACCACGGCTTAGCAAGTCCATCTCTGCAGCAGTCACCTATGTTCTTCAGTGCTATTGGAGCTGCTGGAATGACTGCTACTAGCCCCTCATTCACCTGGGCGGTACTGGTGAGCGTGCTATGGCTCCATATGGCTTAGCAGTGATTCCTGGCGTTTTTGGAGCCAAGCTTCAATGGCACTGTGGTTTCCTCCAAGGGCAAGTACCCGTCAAAAGGCAGTAATGTTAAAGTACATCTAACAGTAGCGCAAGCTGGATGATTGGACTATAACAAAACCAGAGGAAAAAGTCATGTTTATTTAGTGACGGTTCCTTCCTCTGGTTTGTTCAGCAAGATTAGATCTTAGGAAAAATCTCTTTATAGAAAGGGCTGTCGGCCGTTGGAACAGCTTGCCCAGGGAAGTGGTTGAGTCGCCATGCCTGGAGGGGTTTAGAAGATGTGTAGATGAGGTTCTTAGGGACGTGGTGTAACGCCAGAGTTAGGTGATGGTTGGACTTGAGCGTCTCTTCCAACCAAAATGATTCTATGACTCTCAGGGCTGGGCTGGAGCACGTCCACGAGGTTCCGTATACATTGTGTAGGTGGTGCGGAGGTGCAGTCACCACGAACGCCTCGCGGGTGAGGACCGACAGTGTGATGAGTCTGGGAAGTCTGCGTGACTCACGGACACGCTGTGGGAACTGTAGGGGAAGACTCGGCCCAGAGCAAGCACAGAGGGGACTTTCTGCTCTGTTCTGTCCCTATTCTGCCATGCTTGTACAGGGTCACTCATAGGATTTAGTGATGTTTCAGTGAGCAGTACAATACACACAAATACACCCACACATGAAGATACGTTTAGTGAAAGAATACTCCTTTTTAAAGAGCTCCAGGATTTGTAATGGAAGATTTGCAACACACTGATTTATTTTTTTAACGCTTTTTTCCAGTATCATTAGCATTACTAATGTGTGTGTTACTTCTAAGGGCTCGACTCAGCCGTTCCTGCACGTTCCAGATTTCTTGTCACCGATGCGCAGCTGTGTTGCTGTGTAACAATGCAAGGTCGTTTTTATGTCACACGCGTGGAAATCACAGAAATTGCGTTCAGTCGGAGTTAACATCATGTTTCCTAACATTTCAGTGGGAAAAAAACAAACCAATCTCAGCATGATCCATTAACACCAGAATTCAGGGGATAACGTCCAGCACGGGCTCTAGAAGCGCTTGACCTGGTCAGTGAAAACCCTTGATGCTATATTCTTTTTTCCCTAATAATTTTGTCACAAATCAGTCACTTAATGCAAATGGTCAGATGAGTTGTTTTTTCTTCTTTGTTTTAGTAGATTAGGTTTTTAAGATAAAACTGGACACAGAAGTATCTTTGTAATACATACAGAGACACAGGCAGGAAAAAAGGAAATGGCCTTAAATGCTGGCAAATTAATTTGCAATAAAGTAATGTTTATTTTCGTTCTCCCTGAAACTTGTTGGGGTTTACAGTTCCATGTAACAATGTGCGTTTACAGATGTTCCGTAGGATTCAGCTGGCTCATTAAAAATAGGTTGTGCATTTCCCAAATCCACTACACTTTGTACCCAGGTCTGCAGAGCAAATGAACTAACACCTCAGTGCAATTAGAGAGCTGTTTGTTTTTTCGTCCTTAAAGGAAATTAATAGGTGAGCAGATAAAGTAGGGGAGGGAAGATAAATTGCTCTTCTAATTTAGTAAAGGCTCGTGGTTCAAAAACACAAACACACAGTCAAGTGGCCAGGCAGCTTGTTGTTATGTTGGGGTTTTTTTTCCACATCAGTGATATTCCTCAGTCCTGCAAGTTAGTAAAACCAAGACCACTTGCCATAGCTATAAGCTATCAATAAAAATTAATGTACCAGAGGGAATTGAAAGGAAAAAAATGTACTTAAGTGTTCAGGGCCATCGAGCCACCCATGCATCCTCTGCGAGTGTATTCTGGCGATAGAGATGTTATTGTTGCCATGGGCTGCCATTTAATGTTATTTTCCTAAGTAAACGCTTCTGTGCTCTGATCAAGGACATTGGCAGTAAACCAAGACACAGCCTTCAGAAAAAGGTGGTGCCGGATGGTGTTGAATACTGCTCAACCAGACCTGGCATCAGAGGATAACTAAAACCCCTCTCTTTTGAAAGGCAGTTCAAATACACGTTTAAATCCTTTCAAGAAGGGAAGAATCCTTCTCTTTTCCTCACCTTTTTTTGACTGGGATATATCCACTCAAAGGTGATTTTTCACTGAGGAGAGTGGGAGGATCAATAACAAACCCAAAATCCCTAAAGAAATGTATTTCTGGGGTGGTTTTTGTGTTTGTTCGCCTTTCCATCAGGACTGCTGTGAAACCGATGGCTCCCTCTGTTAACCAGACCCCCCGGTGGGTTTATTGGAGGGGAGGTGGCAGTGGCTCTGTATCCAGCCCTGGGTGCTGATGCCAGTGGTGCAGTTCTGTTGAAGGGGAGGGACAAGAGGTCTGTAGTCACCCCCATTGTGACCGTATTGAAGCAAAGGGTTTTCCACTGAGGACTGGCATTGATAGTGCCGTCTGTTTTGACTGCAATGCTAACTGTACCATATTTGTCAGTCAAGAGAGTACATTTTAAACACGAGTGCTGCTGTGTCGTCCCCTGTAACAGCTGAACCCGTATTTGCTAAAAGACAAAAAGAGATATGAAATGAGTTTCCATTTGCAGAGATCTGTGTACAGGAACCGTACACAAATGCAGAAACAAAGGCCTGTGAAAAGTGATCCCCCAGGTTAATTTTGCCATCAGCCTGCAATCTCCAGTTCTTCCTCAGGATGATTATTGTATTAAACTGTTACATTTGATTCATTTGTAGTTAAATCAATAAAACGACGTTTATTCCAATAAAGTAATAAAGGGCAGAGTGTCTGCCCCAGGGGGCTGAAACCATCATTTTGGGTATGGTACACTCGGTGGTTGCAGCGCAGAATGTGTTGAGGTATGTGGTAAATGGGATTTAGCGGCATCATTCACCTGTAGGATGGGTCTGACCTAGTGAAACCTTGTGCTTCCTGCTGCAGGTGTAAGAGAGCAGCTGGGTGCCATCCCCGTGGGCATTTATTTTTAAAATCAAGTTTAGTTAGCCCAGAACTTGCTGAAGAAGCGGGTATTACAAATGGAAAGGCTGACCTGGTGGTTTGGTGTGGGTTATTGATAGTATATAGACAGTCATGCTGATTTATAAATCTTCCAGGGAGAAGCATTTGTTTGAGCCCTTCTTCAGGGCTATTCAGCCGCCTTTCAATCCTATAGCTCCCCTTTTAATGATACATTTAATATATGGCAGTACTTCATAAAAGCCCACACAGGATCAGACCAGTGTTCAGACCAGCCCAGTGTACTTGCCCTGACAAACGACAACAGCAGAAGCCATGGAAAGAGATGGAGACTCAGCAAACAACAGAGAGTTTTCCCCCAAATCTCTCCCAGCCTTTAGCAACTTACATTAATCTGTGAATTTTTTCTCATAAACTTTTAGCACCCACGGTGTCCTGTGTGAGGGGTTTAACAGCTTAACTTCATATTGCATTAAAAATTCAGTGTTTCCTTTTCCTCGTTTGGAGCCTGGAACCTGCTGGTTCTGTTTGGTGGCACCAGCGCCTGTATGGAACGAGACAGCCCCTGCGGAGCTGCTCGCGGGCTTGTAGCCCCTGGGCAGGGCTCTTCTGAGGAACACAATCCAGAACTGAATTGTGTACGGAAGTTATTCCATAGCAATAATAATAGTTCTTGCCCTTCTCTGTAGCTTTCCAGTGCTATGGTAACTTTTCAAGATGAGGGTACCAGAACTTCGTGCAGTTTTCAAGACACAGGCAGCTCATCAATTTATACAGTGGCATAGTTGTGCCTTTGATTTTCTTCTCTATTCCTTTTGTAATAATTCCCACCTTGCTATTACTTTTTCAGTTGCTACTCAGCATTGAGCCCATGTTCTCATAGCACTGTGTTACAAGCCCAAGATTTTGCTTTTGCATCCGAAGAATAAGCTCCGTGCAGGCAGGTGAAGTTGTGTTTGTTTCTTTCCCGTGTGCATCACTTGACGTTCATCAACATTTAATTTCATCTGCTGTTTTATTGCCTAGTTGCTGTATATCATAAGATTTTTCTGCAAGTCTTCAGAGTCAGCCTTCCCCCTTGCTAGGGTGAACAGCTACTCCTTGTTCAGTAGTGGTGAGGAGGGAGGGGAAAGATGGAAAAGCAACTGTAGGCTGTGCTTCGTGGATACAAACTAGAGTGAAATGCAGCGATCCCCACTACAGGCGGCATGATTAATAGAACTGAAACCTCAAAAATGGTCTTGCAACTACATTTTTAATGCATAACATTTGTGTGTTTGACATTCAGCAAAATGCTTTCTCTCACGCCTGGTTTGAAGTTAAAAGTACAAATGGAATGTCCTAGATTTTATTTATGCATCTAAAGTTGTTAAAGAGGTAAAGGAGAATTGGGAGATAAGGCAGCCCAGATTACGTATCTGCAAAGCACAGTCCCATCATTCACACAAACTTCTCCTGTTGATTGAATCATTCAAAGTTGAGTTGTGGTTGGTAATTCGGAATTATATATATTTTGATGGAATAAGCACGTTTGTTTCATTGTCCAAGGCAGAAGTCAAAGCGTTTACTTTGTGATCTTGGAGGGATCAGCATAAAAATGCATCTGTGCCTTGCACACGCACAGATACACACATTGCTGGCAATGGATTTCCTGGCACCAAGTTTAGCTAATGGTGCAGATTGTGAATAATTGAAAAATATAGTGGAAATGCTTCGTCTGAATTTTGTGTGTGCAATATCTAAAGAATATTTGGGCGAATGTCTGAACTGTTGCTTAAAGGCTCGCCACGCTGCTCCGTGTGCAGAAAAGACCTGCAGATAGCTTACACTGACATCCCGAAAATCCCGGGGAGGAAGAAGTTTAACCGAAAGCTTTTACAACTCCATGAGTTCCACAGCACTGAATTAAGTTAATAAACGAGAGCTTAATATCAATGAAAAGTAAATGCACGTCTGGATTTTGCAAATCTCAGCATTCCATGGCATTAGGAAGTCTCCCTGACAAATGTGACGTCTTCAGCCGAGTTCTTAAGGTGTCTCTCAAACTGTGTACATCAAAGGTTCCACATTGTTTCATTACATTTTATTTTAAGTGAGGGAAAGTGCAGTTGCATTGGAAAAAAATACCGCTCTTTGTCGTTCTGAATTGAGAAGAGTGCAGACAACCAGGACTGTAATCGCCAGGGCTTGTGGCATTTTAACAACCTGAGGTACCCAGTGAATTGTGGGGTTTTCCTTCAGTACGGTGACAACAAATACGCTTTGCCAGGCTCTCCAGACCTTATTGTTCTCCCTGTGAGAAAGTGTTTGTTCGGATTGTCTCTAATTTAGGATTCTATATTTTCCACTTGTCTCATCATTTGTATTGAGTTTATAGTAGCAAGTCAAACTGACATTATCTGCACAATGTAAGATGTATTTGGGTTTTTTTTTTTCTGATGTATTTAATTCCCCGTAACTCTTTTTCTTTTCTGCATTGATACTCAAATTTAGGTCTTTTGTCCGTCCTCATAGCTCTCACCTTTCATACATTAAATTTCATTGCCGGCACTCTGAAAATCCAAATAAATTATGCCATTTGCACTACCATCATCAGCCTTCTCTGTAACCTCTGCAAAGTCAAGGAGAATAGATTTTTTCCTTTCGAAATCTCTTCTAAATCTACATCTCTAATATTTTGTTATGTCACAGGCATGTGTTCCTGTCAGAATGGCTTTCAACTGTTTCCTTGCTGATGTTGACAAGGGGATTGACTTGCAGATTTCTAGAGCAGCTTTAGACCGTGAGACTGCTCTTATGTTTCACAAACTTTTTGGTTTCAACTGCTTGAACTTCAATTATTATTTGTGGCCTACAGATCTTTGACAAGAATAAATCGTACAGTATCTAGCCTGACAGACTCAATATTTATTTGGAATTGCCTCCTACTTTTCTAGTAGTAGGCACTGTGGTAATTATACACATAGTCAATGGATGACAGCCAGGATATTGTTATTGTAGTCTTTGCTTTAGAGAAAGTGTTTATTTCATATTCCACTTGTTTTCCATGCTGTCAGGGTATAACTCTTGTCTGGATTCTAGAGCACGGAAAAGTACAGGTTCTGGGCAATCCTGCTTCAATCACTTAGCCACAGCCATTTTAATTGTTAGTTTTTATTTCTCTTTATTGGTCTGGCCCGTCTGTAGAGGTTTATCCCGCAGACATTTTTTTACTATGTACTTGTAAGTCTTATATAATCAATTCTGCTGAAAATCAGCAGCTTGTATTGATTATAGTCAATGAATATTTTTATTTTTGTATTTAAAAAGGAAAAAAAATAGCCTATGGTTAATAGTTCATTAGCTTATAAATATAGTATAACTTCCTGCATAATTACAGGTTTTTATAATTTTTATAATGCATTTTTGCTTATTTTCCTTCAGATAATTTTCAAAGTGCTATTATTCCCTCAAGAGATCTCTAAGAGGCGAATTGCTGCCTGTTAAGGATTTGCCGTCCCACAAGCTGCACACTGAGATGCCTCCGGGTTATTTATAACTGGATTTTTATCTCAGAAAATTAACTAAAGAAGATAAACCAAAATTCTAGGGGAAAATGCCTTAAAGATCTCATCTATTATGCTGTGCTCAAACGGCCATTTTAATTTTAACAGCCTGGCAAGCCCAGTGGAACTCTTTTTCTGGTTTTGGGCACAAAATAAGACAACAATTTTTGAATTCCTCCAGGAGATCATCTAAGTGCGCTTAAAGTGGAGGCATAAAATATGAGTTTACAATGTGATATATTTAAGCTTCACATGTTAGTTTAATTGATTTTCTGTGTTTGCTCGTTCTAAGAGCCTCAGAACACCTAATTTGCCCTTTATAAAACTGGTACATTTTTGGAGCGTTGCATTAACAGGCAAGGACATGTTGATCTGTTCTGCAGGAGCTTTCACTGCGTGTTGGTTTCTCTGTGCTGTAATGTAACCCTTTCTTGACCCTTTCTGCTTTTGGTGGGTACCCGCACAGAAAGGGTTACACAGATGATGGGGTCACTAAATTAGCTCTGATTTGCAGCTGGGTTTTTGGGGAGCCCTTGGTGTGAACGGGGAAATGAGGCTGCCAAATGCAGAGCACCTCAGTTGGATTGCTCGGGAGAATTTAGGTGTCTGATATGATTAAGCTTAAAATAACAGACTCATTTTCTTTCTAACATCAGTTATATTTGAACTTGGGTCTAGAGGGGTGAAAGGTTATTGCAATAATTTATTGTACCTTATAGTACAATTGGTGTTTGAAAAATGAATGGTAGCTGGAAGGCATGTTCTATTCTCACTTCAAGGAAAAAGTGCTATCGGATGGCAGGGACTAAAATCGTTGCCATTTCTAAGTATTCCTTGTAAATAAAATGATGAGAGAGGGGGTTTCAAGACAAATTTTGAAACTAAAAGCATTAACTCCTTTTCTTCACATGTTTATAATAATGAACCTTGCCATTATGATTCTATAATGATGATGCACAACTGGGTGACCTTTGCAGATGACAAAACTATTAATGATTTCCTCTGGCTTTTGCTTTTAATTATTCACCTCTGTGAAGCACAATACGGTCTAGAAGGGCTGGGGTAAATAAGGATGATCAGCTCAAATCAGGGCTATCACATGGGAGAAAGATCCTAACGTTTGTCTTCAGTTTGCTTAGGCTTAGATATTACCATTAAAGAAACTGGCTTTTTAGTATGCCTTATGGAATATAAGCTGATATACACACACATACATGCATATATAGATATATATATATATACACATATGTGTATGCAGCCTTGATAGGCAGTTTTCCATAACATCTTGAAAAATTTTAGCCGAGGAGGAATATAAACTCCCTGTTACTATATGGGCTCAATTCCGCAGCCCCAGCTGCGTCACTTCTAGACAGAAAAAAAATAAGCTGAACTTTGAATTTTGGCTGCAAATTGCATGATAAAATCAGCGATCGCGCTCTCTGCCCATTTAGACTTCTTGCCTTTAATGAGTGAACGGGTGGCTAAAAAATACGGCTCTGTGCTGCTACCTGCCATCTGTATTTTCTTTTCTAAATTATCTAGTCTTATAAATATTTGAGTAACTTTTGCTCAGAATAAACACTTCAGTTTAGCAAAAGAACACACTTTGACTCTTGAGACCATAACAGTTGGATAAATTAATATTGATTTGCTAAGAAGATGCTTCTTTATCTGTTGAAATATCTCCTACTGCAGTCTAGAACAAAACTTACGAGTTTTAAAGGATGTAAATAGTTCTTGACCGTTTTCCCAGTGAAAGTAATTAAGAGTAGCATTGCGCAAAGTTAATGGGCTGTGCTTTCTAAATACAGATTGCATAGGAAAATTCCTGGATGTGCAAGGAAGGGGAAGTTACCTACATGTACAGGTTCAAACTGAACCCTAATATACATAAACCCGCAAATTGTTATAATTACAGAATCCCAGAATGGACTGGGTTGGAAAAGCCCTCAGAGATCATCCAGTCCAACCCTTGGTCCAACTCCAGCCCATCGACCAGATCATGGCACTGAGTGCCATGGCCAGTCTCAGGTTAAAAACCCCCAGGGCTGGTGAGTCCAGCACCTCTTTAGATGTGGTGGGTTTGACTGGCTGGAACAGTGTGACGGGCCACTATTTTGAGATATCTGCTCGCCATTAACAGGATTAGTCTACATGACATGAAAATGACAAGATTTTCAATTGCTACTGATGTTTATTAGAGAAAAAAAAAACCAACTACTTGTTTGATTTACTGAAAAACAGAGGTTTTTTTAGACTACCCATTGGGATTTTGTACCCAAGAGAGAAAGATCTTGTCTAAGTTTGGAGAGTCCTAGGTTGCGGAGTGAAGCACAAGCCAAGGCAACCCAGCGTGGGTCAGTGCGGGTGTCCCCCCAGCCCAGAGGTCACCCTGTCACCTCTGCAAGGCTGTCCCTGCACACACTGTGTTTGGAGACCCTCAACACCGACCACGGGGTTCTAGAACCTCCAGGGAAGCTTGGCTGCTCCAGGAACGGAGGCGCCGATGGGCAGTGAAGGAGCTGCACGTCGGGAGGTGTCAGACTCGCTGCGTGTTCATGTGGGATGGGGAGCTCAGGAGCGTGGTGCTGGGACACGGGGAAGAGATCAGAGCAGGTAGGAGGTGTCTCGGGGTTCCAGGTGTCCAGCAGCCCAGCTGCTGCTCCAGGTGGGCTGTCTGACGGCCTCCAGTCTGCAATAAGTAGCCAAATTGTTTTCCACAAGAGAAGAATCCTGGGTGAAAGGAGCGTGTGTCTGTGGTCACAGGGAACACATCAGTCTGAGTGAAATTCCTTTAAGAAAATAAACTAAGTGCATAAATTCATTGCATAAATGAATGTCGTCAGCTTCCCAGCTAAATTTTGCAGTCCTGTGAGATTCAAAGGATAATGACACCTTACAAAATGATGTGGCAATGCCTATTTCTTTGTGCTGTGGTGGTCCTGTGGCCCTCCAGGCTGGGGCTGTGAGGCAGGCGCTCTCAGTTGGTGTGGGTAAACTTGTAGGAAAAATCAAAAAAGAGACTGAGAGGACTTCAGCAAATAAATAAGGACACACAAATAAACGTTGTCAGCTTTACATATATGTGTCTCTTTGGCTAATCGATAGGAGTCTTTGTAAATTTATGCCACGTTTTTGTCCTTCAAGTCACATACAAATACCCAGCATCCGGTATTTGCACTTGACAAAGTCCTCTAAAAACTTCATGATTTTCCATTTGTCACTGAAAAAAGAGAAAAAAGAGGAGAGAAAAGATAGTGGAAGGAAGGAAGAAGCACATAAACCAAAATAAAACTGATATTTCATTTGCGTTTTCCTGATAGGTATTGAGTTCTTCCCATATACCTGTCCATTAGGGGTTTTGCTGAGTGAGCTGGGGCACTGTCTCTTTAAGTGTTTAACAGTAATTGGTTCATGTCCCGGTGTTCATTGAAAATCCTAGACATTTCATGGAAAACCTTCTTAATGAGGGAATGAATTTTTCATTCACATTAGAAAGCTCACTCTGACAAACAATTTCTAAATAAAACTTTGGCGACATGACATCCCATATTGGACTTGACAAAGAGGACAGGTGCATTAGAATAAAACTGTATGGCGATCCTTCAAGCTGTCAGCCATGAATATTTTATTTCTTAATGAATCATCTTTGTGAAATGAACTTTCTTGTTGTAGTGTCAGTGCCATTTACAACAAAAAACCTGCTCCTTTTAAAAGGTGAACTCCTTAAAGATGCTGATGCCTGCATAAAATACTTAACCCTAGCCAAGGTATTCAGGAAATTTAATAGTGTATTTTTTTCCCCAAACTGTTTGAAATATAGTCTCGTGTTACCAGGTGTGACTGTCAAACACAACCTTTTGCAGATGCAATTTTGTTAACAAAGCCATTACTCAAGGTAGTTTAGCAATGAGGTTGATCCGCGGGGCATCAGTTTTGTTACCGAAAACCAAAGCATACTTGCTTAATTATTTTTTTGGTGTTTCCTTTATTTTTATTAGTATATTACATTTATTTAGTACATGTGCATAATAATAGATTTATATTGGAGACTTGATATGGGAAAATCAGACAACACCCACTTATAACGTCTTGTGTCACTGTTCCCTGTCGTGCAAACAGAATAAATCATAGGCGGTCCTTGTTTTGGTTTCGGTTTTGGTGGTTTTGGTGTAAAGCGAGTGCTGGCTGTAGCGGGTATGGAGGGCGGAGCGATGCCCCCGGACCCAGGTGTTTCATGCTGTCCCCAAACTTCCTGTGTCTTTATTCTAAGATAATGCAAATGTCAGATCAGTTTATTTTTCCTCGCAGTTGATTTGTTAGAGCAGATTTGAATGTACTGTTTTTGCTAACAATTTTACATCCATTGAGTTATCTTAAAAGCATATATGTTTCAGCATTTTGCTTTTGTTCTGCGAAAGCAGCTTGATTTGGATTCTCTGGGGAAAGCTCAGTTTTTATTGATATTAAAAATACCCATTTGATTGCAAACCTCAAAGTGGACTGGATTCAATTTAATTTACATAATGGTGTCTTCAGAGACAAAGATTGCATGTCCTCTGTGGCATCAGTTTGTGGATGTTTGTTCCTAGCATGTGTCAAGTTCAAATTACAGGGTTTGTCATTTCACTCGTAGGCTAAATGTTTTGACTTCACTGAAGTCAAATATATGATATGATTATACTCATTGTCTTCATAGTCCCTGAGCAGTGTCCTTGCTGATACGGGATATATACGATGTCTTGTCTGTCCATGCTCCCATCCAGCACCCTAGTCTCAAAGAAAAGCCTCCAAAAGATCAGGCATAGGCCCCCTCAGTGCTTTTAACTCAAGTTAAAACTCCTCCTTGCGTTCCAGTTTCTTCTTTTCCATGCAGGACCTTTATCCTTCTATTAACTTTCTTTCCAAACATCCGTGCTTGTTTAGCAAAACTTTCTCGTGTTCTTCTCTTGTTGTGTCAGTAGCATCCTTCCCATTGTCTTTAACGGGAGACAAAATAGAGACAAAATCTGTTCTCAGAGAGGTTTTATTTCCCTTGGTATTGACTGTTCACCTGTCTGTGCTTCAAACTGCCTGTGAAGTTCGTTGGAGCCTCCATGGGAACAGGTTCACCAGGCTTCACAAGACGGTGTTAAGAGAACACCCTTGAAGTCTGTGTTTTCCAATTTCTGTTTGCAGATGAAGTCTTGTATGTGCGGGAAACATTTATCATCAGTAATTAATAAAATCAAACAGGGAGTATTCTGGACCTGATGAAATCAACCGAAGTCCACGAATGGGGTGTCTACTACAAACTTTGGAGAATTACGCGTGTACTCCCATGCTTTGAGGTGGTTTGGCTAGATTATTATTACTGCTTGTGTTCCTGCAACACCGAAGGGTGAAGCCGTTTGCTTTGCTCAGCACCTTCCAGTTGCACACCGGGGTGAAGAGGCAGTTCCTGAGTTGATGTGTGCAGTCCTGTGTGTGCCAGGAGAGCCCCGCTGCACTCAGAGCACAAAGAGACCATACGATAGATAGATAGATGGATGGATAGATAGATGGATGGATGGATGGATAGATAGATAGATAGATAGATAGATAGATAGATAGATAGATAGATGATAGATAGATGGATAGATAGATAGATGATAGATGGATGGATGGATGGATGGATGGATGGATGGATGGATGGATGTGGCCAGCAGGTTTCATCAGGCACCAGCAGCCTAAATATGCCTTTTGTTGATGTGTCAGCAAAGGGGAATTTCTAAAAGGGATTTAAGGTTGATAAGGGGGTAGTTCTATGTACATATGAGGAGGCACTTTCCAAGCTTGAGGGCAGCATGCAAATGTTGAAGAAGCGCTTCCAGTAGATAACTGGAATCTGCCACTGTGGATGGGATGAAGGCAAGAATCGGTCTCCACTGAGGACTGATTAGTGGGACAAGAGAGGGATGTGCTCTCAAGGGCTTGCCGTTCTTGTCTTGAATATTATATTGTATTTTATTGGGTTTTTAGAGGGACTGGTCCTGGGCTGGCCATATAGAGAATTGCAATTCTCTAGAAAGGTACCCATCTTCAAAATTCCTATTGATTTAAATGGGAGTTAATGCATGTAACAACTTCAGGATCAAGGGCCAATGGTGATTACTCTGTCTTAATCTTCTTTCCCATATCTAATCAAAATCTTAGTTCTTTAAAGCATCCTTGCTTTTCTCTTGAAATTATCAGACTGTCTTTATCCTTGTTCAGGTTCTAATTTTACTTTCATTTAAATGCACTTTTACAATGGCCTAGCAAGTGCTAATCAAATAAACTTTAAAAGATTGCTCCTGATTAAATTATTTTTAATAATGAGTTCCTGTTACCAGGGAATACAGAGTTAAAAAGGTGATATCCCTAAAATTAATTAGCATAAGACATGCTGGACTGGTAGAAGTGACTGGATCTTAATCAATAGCAATATGATTACACCCATGCAGCAATTATAAATTATTTAAAACAGTACCCCTAGGTTACTGAATAGTTGCCTTTAAATTAAATTCTCTGTCAATAATTGATGCAAAGAATTAATGTGAGAACACCTTCAGTTACCGAAACTTTTTTAAGGTGGCATAAAATATTGAACCGTTGCCTGTCATTAGCAGCCATCCTGGCTCTTTGTGCAGCACCGCTCTTTGCTAAATTGGTGGAGAAGGACCTCCAGAGCATGAAAGATGACTAATGATTCCAAATGCGGTGCTCACTCTTCTTCTAAGGACACTGACACTGAGAAATATAAATTCCATGCGCCAGAGGAGCTAGAAACTGATGAGGCCGGTAAAGCTCCTGCTCCGTTTTGCTACTGAAGCAGCGAAACGAGCTACGTTTTTGCTCAGTTTTTAGATTTTTGTTAGATGAGGGGCATCAAAAGATCACAGACTGGTGTGTGCTGATGTGTAGTGGTGTTTAGAAGACTGTTGATTTGTTACGAGCAGCAATTTTCCTCCTGCAAAAAACCCCACGCTGCTCAGTCATATATATGAATGGGAAAACAAACCTTCTATCATCTTCTTTGGTTATATTTAGTAATTATTATCTATGGTTCAGTGTTTTGTAGCAGCCGGGATACATCTGATTTTACTTCTTTCAGGAGGCAGGAAGAAGCGATATAATAATTGTGATCTCGGTGAGGGCAGAGAGGATTCCGGTGTGTCTGTTGTGGGATGTGCTGTGATCTGGGTGTGCGCGGGAAGGGCGCCCACGTGTGACACTGACACCGAGACCTGATCGCTTCTCTTGCCAATGACCACTCTTCTTGCTGTGTAGAAATGTTTTTTGACTAATGATCTTCTAGGTTAATGTGGCATCATTTAAAACTGTATTTTCAGAGAGCACCGCATTATGGTGTGCGTTTTTAAGATGAAAAAATAATCTAACAATTCTAGAAAATATAGGGATACTTATAAGGACAGGATTATTGTAAAAATCCTACGTTTGAAAATATTATGAAGCCGTAAGATTTTAGCTTATATAAATCAGAATGGTTATTGAGGTATTGACGTAAACTCACAGAAGTCGGGAAGCCCAGGGTTGAAGCCTGGAAGTGGGAGATGGTGTTTGCTCCTACGTTTTGGCTTTTGCTTGCTCACTGTGGGCAGCTGGCAAAGCTACACTGACACATGGACACAGTAGGAATAACTTAAAAAAGAAAGTCACTCTTCTTTTCCAGTCTTATTTTTCACTTTGTGTCCAAAATACTCCGTTATTCTTGCTGCTCTTTTCATGTGTCTGTTTTCTTGTATCACTTTTCAACAGAGCCGCTGCAGGGATGAAGATGAGTATCATGGTACCTAGATTACACCCTTATTTTAAATCTGTGTTTAAGGACACAGATTTATGTATTAGCACTCACAAAATTACACTTCGGGGAATTTATTAAATAAAGGGACACCAGACTTGCCCTTTTTTGTTTGTAACAGCTGTAAAAGTGGCATGTCAGTGAAGCTTGTGATTACCAGTGAAAGGCTTTTGGAGTGCACCATGAATGAGTAAATACAGACCAGGGCTTGGGCAAGTGCTAGAAAAAAGGAAGATTGATGTATTTGCAGGGTTTTTGAATGGTGCAACAGAGATCTATTGAGTGTTCACTCATTATGGTGTGGAATTTCTGATTTTCTAAGCAGAACCCTTTGACAAGGTTTGGGATAAATGGAGTGGATGCAATATTTAGGTCAACATTTCAGAAAGAAAAAATACAAATCCAACTCAAAATCCAGATTGTGCCACAGACTCCGTGGCACAGGGAAAGGTTCTTCTTCGCTTCTTGTTGCTGTTTGGAGCCTTCGGTCCAGCAAGCGTCCAGCTGCTTCAGCCCCTCTGCGTGCTCCCAGGAGGTCTCTGAGTCTCAATGGGGGCACAGTATGGAAATCATGAAGGTAAAGGCGTTTGGAGGTCTAGAAATCCATAAATTTAACTCTGGTGGAAGTTTGACTCCATTCTGAATTGGGCTCTTTAACATAAATGCCAAAATTCAGGAGCACAAGAACAGCTTAGTGCTATCAATGACTCCCACCCAAGTAGGCAACAGAACCAATGACAAATGCAGCACAAAAAGACAATGGTCAGGTGAAAAACCAGGAGCTTCTGACCTTCAGATCTCCCCATGCTGCCGAATTACTACACGGCCTCGGGCAGTTCAGTTACATTTCTGCACCTCGCTTTGCTCATCCATGAACAGCAAAAGGTTGTGCGGCAGGTGGAGATGTGAGAGTTATTTGGTGAAGAGCTGGTTGGCATTTGAAAATCTAAGGCTGACTTTGTTACCTTGCTTATCACTCATTGAAGGTACCTGAAGGACATTGTTTAGTGCGTAACTGGTCCAATGTGCAGTGTATTTGGCTTTTTCATATTGAATATTAGCAAATTGAAATGACATTTATATCATTACAGACAAATCGTAAAATGCCTTAAATAATAGGTTTAAATTCTCCATTAACAAAAATGCAAACAAAAAAAAGATTCCTGGAACCTGCTGTGTGATCGCTTCATTGGCTTTATCTAACAAATAAGGAACAACAAGGACGTGATTTGCCCACTACTGTTTGTAGTTTGATAAGAGTTTGCATTTCGTGTTTTGATGAGAGTTTGCATTTGAACGCGCGGGAGCCTCAGCTCCTGTGATGAGCTGACTGTTTAGTCAGGGTTTCAGTCCGACCAAGCACTCTGTGTGCACAGGAAGACGCTGTCTGTGTGTTTACCTCAATAGCTACAGTTTCTGCGTCTTACTCATAAGGTGACTTCCATCCACACTGGATCCACTTTTATTAAAGCACATATCAAGTCAAAAGACTCCCCGCACAAACTACATTCAACAGCTGATGCTTAGTTTCACGTAACTAAACAGTACTTGTGTACACGCTTGTGGTTTGTGGAGCTGCTTATTCTTTTTCTCATCATACGCAGCTCTTTTTGCCGTTTTCATTCTGATCAAACTCAACGTCCTTTGTTGCTGCAAAACCAACAGCCATTTCTCCTCACTGCAGTGCAATTGCGGCATCTCTCTCCAAAAAGGATTGCGACATCTCTGCAGTTTGGTGACTTGGAGACTTGGCTTCACTTGCTCGTTTTTACTTTTCAATGCTTGCAGAGTGAGGAACTGAAATGGTTCGAAATCTTCAGTCGTGCGCTGGCCCTGACTCATGTGCAGGAGATTTTCCATATATCACTCTTAAGTTGATGAGCAGTTGCTCATTTTGTGGATTTTTAAGCAAGCGTGGAAAATATTTCTGTCTTAAATACGAACATTTTCCCTGCTTTCATTCTTTTTTTTAAATTTTCTCCTTCCTCAACACACAAATTGCATTTGCTTTGGGAAAGTAAAATGAGGTTGAACTGGGAAGGTCTATTTCAAAACATTAAACAAAAATAGATGTGAACAAGAAAATAGAAACATTAAAGAGGAAGAATTAAAAGCCCCATAAATCCCAGTTCATCCTCATCCACTCCTGCAGAGCAAAAGATCAGCCCAACAGAAACGCAGCCACTGAAGCAAAGCGGCTCTTCGTTCCACTAACGGCAGCCCAAGTGGAAAATAAAATCTTAGGAGCTGTTTTGCTTGTATTTTTCCTGTTCTTACTTGGCTTCACCACACTTGGTAGCAGATAATACATGGTTTTGAAGGCAGCCCTCTGTCACAGAGCCTGGATTAATGTTCGACTTCACCACAATGTGAAAATTCTCCTTCTTTTTCTCTGTAAAAATTTGGTTAATGTGACCAGGGCACGTTAGTTTGGCCAGCTCAGACATCGTGCTTGGACGGGCTACTCAAGGGTTCCCTTTGCCTGACTGGTTCTGTGGGAAGGTCTGAGCGGGGTGGAAAATGCCATGTTAAAGTGGGATGAAATGAAATGAGAAAACAGAACAAAAAAGCCTGATTGAAACTGTGTATGACAAGTGTTGTTTCTGCTTTTCAGAAACCGAAGAAATCAGCCTTTCAGACCTCACAAAGATCTCCGGCTTTCCATGCCAAAGATGTTTTGAGAAACTGGTGACTAAATTTGTCCAGGATTTGTAATTTAATTCTCAGAATTTTCATTGGCAATCTGATTAATGGGTTCTTTCCATTTATCGTCTATCTTAAAGCTAGTTTTACAAAAAATGCAACAAGCATACTGTTCTGAAACATGATTACGTGACCAAAACGAAAGCTTATGTGAATTGCAAAGTCCTACACCTATCGACGCTGTGGCTGCAACCATATTCTTCCCGTAACGCTGTGCCCGTGTCGATTTACGAGAACACGTATGCATATGTGTACGTGTGCGAGAACTTGTGTGTGTTACACATCAGTGTTACTGCTTTTCATGAAAAAATCAATACGCCTTGCTTGAATTGTTTCCATAATGATGGTACGTATCAGATTGGTGTTAATGTCTTATATCCGGTTTTGGAAACCACATTTCAAGGTCTGATAAATTTGCCAGAGGAAAAAATGTATTTAAAAGAGCTATTAACTTGCCTGATAAAAGTACTAAACGAAGTCTGTAAAATTACTATGATCTTTATTGTCTATTTTTTGAATCAGAATCTAGTTGTGTGTTGGTTTAGGAAGTGACCATTCATAAAGGTTAAGAGCCTAGAACAGGGGTGTCAAACTCACGTTCACCGGGGGCTGCATCAGCTTCGCGGTCGCTTTCAAAGGGCCGAATGTAATTTTAGGACTGTATAAATGTGGGAGTAGTTACATTAAAATTCCATTTTAATGGAGCACCCCTCCATGAACACCGCTAATTATTGTCCTGAGAAGCAGGTGTTGTTTTTGCTGCTTTTCACGCAGGGAAACCAAGTCACTCCCAGAGAGCCAGGGCCAGCTTAGGAGCAGCGTTTCGCTCCTGTTGTCAGCGAGATACTTGTTTAGTGCTTCAGAAACTACTTCTGAACTTGGAAATGGGACAGATGTTTCCAGCAGCGCTCCAAGGGTGCTGGGGGCACGCGGTGGGAAGCTGGTGAGGCACCGCGGGCTCACTTGGAGGTCCAAGCTGGGAACTACACAACCCTTTCTCTGTCGGCTGTGGCTCTTTGGAGGCAGAGCGAGGGTGCCCTGCATGATGGGGACATCCTGGGGCAGAGGAGTGTCCTTGGGGTCAGATGGCAGCTGACTCCACTCTTCCTGGTGGTTTGGGGTGATGCCCCAGGGTGCCGAAAAGCTGCACATGAGATGGAGAGGCCTTCCTCCTCTTTGACCTTCAAAACTTCTCCAAAGTGGAGCGACCGAAGGTGCGTGAAAGTCCCCTCTGGTGTTTTGCTCATCCCACACTGTCTGTTCTGGATAGCGTTTGTTCCAAGCTGCTTAAGCGCCTCCCGTAGCCCCAGGAAGTTTGTCCACACACAGAAGGAGCCCCCGATAGATGTAGGGTGACGGGGCTCCTGCAAATCCGCAGCAGTTTTCCTGTGGGTCTGCTGCCTTTCCAGCTGACAGCACTGGAACACAGCCCTGCAACAGCCCCTGTTTTCACAGCTGTGCAAACATCCCCGATGACATTTCCACTGATGCCATGGAAAGCACTGAGGGTTTGTACACCACCACAATGTGCAAATGGGCTGGTGGCAGGGCCGGGAGCAACAGTCGTTGCCAGAAAAGGAGCAGGAAGGGAAGAAACAGCAGTGTCAATATTTTAAAGAGGATTATAAAATAGGGAGGAAAAAAGATAACAAAAACTTTAAAAATTCCCTTGAGTTTGCCCTAAGGGAGGTGGTGGAGGGAGGAGGCGCTAAGCAATCTGTCCCTTCCTCCTCATCGGACACGTATGTCTTTAAATTAGCTTGAATTCTTATGCGTCATCGCTGTAAATACTCTTACCTTTCTCTTGGTGTCCTGGTTTCGTTCAAAAGAAGACCTAGAGATCTAGGTGTAAAAAACAGCATTCATATTCATACTGGTGTGCCTGTGGTCACGTAGAATTGCCGATCAGCTAAAAGTAGAAACAATTCCTATAATACTGGTGTGAAGGAAAGAGAGTTTTGAGTTGACTTGTGTATTTCCTTCCTACGAAGGTTTGAGGAGCTGAGCTTGGTAGTCTGCGTGCTCTCAGAAATGAAGCCTGAGTGTTGCTTAATGCAGTTTCAAATTGTGTATTCAGTTTTCATATGACATAATTCAAGCTTATCGATTACTCATATAATTTGTCTAATCTGAAAGGACAGAGAATGCTGCATGAGTGATTTACCTCACCAGACTGAACTGTAAGTACTTGCAGGCTCAATTAATTGAAAAAAATTCAGCAAGTAGGGCTGAGAACACAAGGATCGGTTTGTTGATGATTTGGGAACAGGAGTAAAAGAAGGGTTAAGAACATGAATTTGTTTGTTTGGGAGTTGAATTCAGCCCTCTATAGAAGAAATGTTGCTGTACAATGAGGGAAGCTAGCAGAGAACACATACTGTTATAATGGTGAATTTGTGCTGTAAATTGCGTGAAAGGATGGTCATGTGTGTATTTAAATGGACTAAGTAAATATTTGGTTATAGCTACAAACATTTCAAGGAGGAGTAAATAAACACTATTGTATTTACATATGGTAGAAATACAAAGAAGATTCAGAAAACCGCAAGAAGAATGACATGAGATGAGAAAAGCTGTTTTGTAGGAATAAATGTACAGCTCTCAATCTATTGAATGTACCAGAAATAGAGCTGGGAGGTGATCAGGTCGCCATCAGTATCTACGTATCAGGGAAGACTTCTGAAGAACTGTTCTTTCGGCTTATCAAAGCAGAATATGATCCACTACTAGAAGCTTAAGCCAGGCATACGCTGAGAACACACAGCATTTTTAATGGTAAATTTTAGAACGACTTATGGTTCATTCAGTTTTGAGGATGCAAACATCTGTTGAAAGGTTGTGAGGAGCTGCAGATTGGATGCAGCAGTTACCTGGTGACATTCTGTGGCCTTTTGTGAGAACCAGAGAGGATTATCTAAGAGATGACTTTTTGTCCTTGTTACCTGTGAATACAGGAACCAACAAAAGGGTAATAAATAGCTCTATGGGCCGGCATAACAGGGGTTGATGCCTTTTAATTCTGCAACCTGAGCAATTGCAGAGTTGAAAATACTAGACTGGGTAGCAGATGTAAATAATAATAATAGTAATAATAATAATAATAATAATAAACATTCCCTTCTCAGTGTAATTCAGAGGTTATAATGTTATCCTTATGGCCATACTCTGAGATGTGATCTTTCCTGAGATGGTACATGTGGCCAAGGAACAAAAGGTGCGTTGAAGGGCCAAAAAGTGCCATTTAAACAGCATCTACCTGAGATCAGTTCTGATACAGTGCCAGAAGTAGAGACGAACAAGTCTTGCTATGATAGAATTGCAGCTTTAGTGGGAAAAGCGTACAGGCTATTTATTCATGCTTAAAACCCCATAGCTGGAGTTTCCTAGAAACAGAGAGAGGAGCAGCATGGATATATGGTGTTCTATACCCTCCTGGCACCAAATGAGAGCTGGGACTGGTGGCACCATATGGCCCGTTTATAGCCTGGGCTCCAAGAACCCTGGGGACCGTAAGAGGCCCCGTTCCCCACAGGGCTCTGCCTCCTTCAGATCGTGTCCCTGAGCCCTGGCACGCACAGCATTACTGTCAGCACCGCACTTACGCTGTGCGGCCTTTTGTCCTTCCCGCTGAATATAGCAAAGAGTTGTATCATGCATCAAACGTGAGAAAAACATCTAAGTTCCTGCTGTAGAGAGCATCAGTGGTATAATGTCAGTGGTCTAACAAACCCAGTCGCTGCTCACAGGATGCTCAGGATATGGCCACGGACACTTCAGGGTACGGTATTTTCTGCACTGACACCACTTTCTAAACTGCCTTTTTTTCTTTTTTACTGTTTTTTTTCTTTTCCTTAGTATTCTGCGTCTCCAGTTTTAAAGTTTAAATAGATCTATACTTTCCCCAAGGAGTTATGTGCAAACTAATATTAAGATTAAAATCTTTTATGTTTGTTCTGTAGCTTGGAACAGAAAACTAGTGCATAGTCTGTTTTATCCCACTGGCTCTCTAAGGTTCAGGTATTAACATAAATACAGCCCATTAACACTTGTTCCTCTCTGTCAGGACATAAATTAAGTCTGCAGGTGTTCCATGAAGCTTTACCCTTGGTACTAATTAAGCCTTGATAATTAGGTTTGTTAAATTCAGGCCTTTAAGCTTATATTCCCTCTTTGGGTTGCCAAAATAGGGATTTGCAATATACAGGGCCTGTTTCTGCAGGTTTTCTGGGGTTTATTTTTTGTGCGTGTTTTTTTGTTTTCAACAAAACCACAGTCATAATAAACTCTTCTTTAGTTTGGTGCTTAAGGATTCAGAACCTGTGCAGAACTTGGATATCTGCTCGTATTTACATCAGGACCGTTTCTTTCGCTGGCGCTTTGGCAGAGCACAGGCCTTGTAGTGGAAGCTTTCCAGTCCATATGTTGAACACACAGATGCTTCGACTACATAAATGGCTGCAGTTCCAAATGAAATAGCATTCAGAAACGTACAAGCTGAGAGCTTGAAATGGTAATAGTAAAAAACATGTTTAAGAACGACAGAAGTTTAATTTAGCAAGTGTATCCCATATAGCAATGAGGCTTTCCTTACAGAGAAAACCATATAGAAAAAATACCTTTGGTTTTTGTCGGGTGTTTTAAAAGGTTATGTTCCCAGGTCATATGGTCTCAGTGCTAAATAAAAATAATAATTAAAGAACTCTAGTTCAAAGGAGACCTCCTGGGAACAGGGTTATTTGTAACCCATGCACAGAACATCAGATAGGCTGATCAAAATGGATTTTCCTGCCAGTTAATCTCCTCTTTTTTGTTTCTCTATAAATATATGGCCCAGCAGATCAAATGTTTGATAAATGTCATTTTTCATCTAGAACAAATGAAACCACAGCTACACTCGATTAGAGGCACTTTCCACATAGTTCATTGCAACCATGCTAACTTGGTGCTAATGGCTTTCATGTTCGGGGCTTTTTTAATCTATGGGATATTAAATAAAATCATAGTTTTAATCAAAACTTTTTTTTTTAAAAAAAAAAAAAAAAGGAAATAAATTAATAAGTGCCGTTAGAGACTTTCAGCCACATTAGGTTCTCATCCTTCATTTGATTTAGTGCTTTATTGACCAGCAAGCCACAATTAATCATTTTAAATCAAGAGCTATATTTTTGGTAAGCAAAAAGGTTTTGTTCGGACGTAGCACATAAACATGCAGTTTAACCTGCCTAATAAGATTTTAAAGTCATTTGATTTCTAATAAGACACTGTTTAAAGTCTGAAAAACTCTTCAGTTAACTTTCTTGAGAGAATCAAAAATACTTTGGGTGCATATTTAGACTCTGCTACAAAAAGGGTTTAATGAAGAATGTCAGGAAATAAGCGACAGAATATCTGTTCAGTATCCGGTGTGGCCTTCAGGTTGTTTTCCCTTGGGATGGTTCTGCTATAGAAGAACCCGGCCGGAGGAGAGAAAACACAAAGTTATATAACGATTATTATTAAAAGGCATCACTTCTTATTGCAGAAAATACTAATCTCACCTCGTAATTTACAACATTCTATATTTATAATGAGAAATGGCATGGTACATAGTATATTTCGCAGTGACAGTGTCCGAAATGCTGAATTAATTGGCAGATTTTTAATGGTGGCCCCATTGAGCCATATAATGATTGACAAAATACTGTAAGAGAAAGTATACTTGATAGATTTCACTTATTAATAGGTCAAAATCATTAGAGAGATAATGTATGAGAAGCTCCATTCGAGTCCTCAGTGTTTTGACTTTTTAGCAAGAGGGAAGAATGTGAGCTGGGCTGCTGGACTTCAAGCCTATAGTCGCATTTAGAGGGGTTTTGTAATAACACTTCCAGTTCTGCAGCGTTTTCCACATTAAGCAGGAAAAAAGACTGGTTTGGATATATAATTATTGCAGTGTTTTTAAGAGTTTGGCCACCAACTACCAGTAATAAATCTGAAAGTTGTTGGAAGCATAAAGTAGGTTTCTTCTTTCTTGTGCGCATCAGCTTGGCTTCAACTCTCACATTTGTGCTTCTAAAGCTTCCTTTTCAGTAATTCGGTAGGCTTTATTTTTTTATCAGGAGCCTGCAGTTCCTTAGGTTACCGGAGAGGAGTGATTTACCCTTTTCAGGCTCCCCCAGCCTGCATTTTGCTTAGAAAACAGCAGAAAACAGCCCCAAGACTGCTCAGCCATGGCATGTGTCTGAGTCAGGGACATTCATATACCCCGCCTTCCATACAATAACTGGCATTTCGTGCTATATTACTAAAAATGCTATTAACTGAGCAAAGAGTCGTTGCTGATTAAACACCTCAAGGACAAAGGCGTGACAACTTCCTTCTTTATGGTGAAGTTTTATACTGCGCATCGTGCAACTCCACGTGGGAAGGGAAGACGCTGCAAGGGCTGAAAGGTGGATGGAAAGCTGGGGGTTAAGGCATTTCAAAATGTCAGGCAGCTTGTTATATTGCAGTACATCATTCCGTCCCCGGAGACTGCTGCTGAGGCCCAGGCCAGAGCTATAGAGAGAGCAGAAAATTTGACACGAGCTTCCAAATTTTCTCTTTAGCTCTCTTGGGCTGCAACCCATATGCCATGGTTAAACCATCAGGCTTTGCTCCACTGAGACCTTAGGACAAAGCAACTCAGTATTTCCTTTTCAGTGAAAGTGACTGCTCGTTTCCTTAGCAGAAATCCATTTTCCCACCCACTGTCTTCCGAGATTGAAAATAGCTGTTTTTTTTTTTTCCCCCTAAATAAAAGGTTGTCTTGAATTGCACACTTCTTGTTTTGCTGTCCTTAACTTCTCAGCTCAAATAGTAGTTGAACCTAACAGCAGATTTTAATGAATGATAAAGAGCGTTGGTATTTGCATTGTACAATCCTTTTGTTTTCCAGAGAGGTGCATAATCACATCTGAAACAGCAGCAGCATTCGTGGACATTCCTCCAAACCCCATGTTCTCATTGCAATATATGTCCGAAATGTATGAGAGTGATTCTAACCACATACATCCAGGCTTTCATTTCACAAAAACACACCCAGTAACCCTATTCATAACGTTTTCCCTGGGTTCTTAATCTCACGTGTTTAATAGTTTATTACTGAACAATGTAAATATATTCAATTCTAGCCTCGTGAAAATGCAATGAAAGAAGCAGTCCACATTTTTAGTTCTGCGCGTATAGCCAAACACGTTGAGGTTTCTGTTGTCGTGTAATAGCTTAGTAATTTATTATTCCCACTGCATGTATCACAGTTGTACAAGAGAAAGAGAACGTGCCAAAATTGCTATTTGTGAGAAATTGAGTTATGGCCAAGTGTAGCTGAACGTTGGGGCCAGAACCTCTTCTCCCTTTCCATAAAGCTGTCCTGACGAGCAGCTGAGGGTTTTCGGAGGGTACGAGCGTTTTCAGATGCTCTGGAGCTGGCCGCCCGCTCCGTTGTATCCACCGTTCACCCCGGGGCCAGGAGCAGGGAGCACACTGAACACCTTCTCTACCACACCTGGGACCCAGGCCAGGTGCCATTGATGTGGGGCAGCGCTGGGGCTCCTCTTCCCCATGAACTGCTGCATCGAACATGATTTGCCAAGAATTCCCAGATCTATTCTCTACTAAACTGTTTTACTGCCCTCATGTTTTCCAGCTTGACAAAACTTAGCGTATTTGGGTGTTTTTTCATCCCATCCTTTGACAGATATTTGCGTGAGTGTGAGTAAGAAAGAGACCAAGTGGCTGATGCGCTTTTTTTCTTCTCCAAGTGGGATCCTTGCAGTGTTATCATTGGTGTTATTAGCCCTATAAATGAATTGTTATTTGACTATTGGTAGTAGTGTTGGTGTTTGCATGTACAGATTTGGGAAATTTCAGAAGAGACCTACAAGAATGTTGAGAAGTTTTCTAAGCTATTATCCAATAGCGAAATCCTAAAGGAGCACTGTCTTCAGGAAGAAAAGGTTAAGATATCCTGTATTTCAAACCCCAAAGTACCTACGTTTGGAGAAAACTTCTGATAGAAAAGGACTTTTAATCTAGTAGGGGGGACATATAGTCAGACCAATGAATGGACTGAATCTAGGGAATTTGTACCCGTAAGACCATTAAGAAAGAAAGAAAGAGAGAAGAAAGGGCGTAATTAAGCACTGGAACAGCTTGCCTAGGAATGCAGCGACTTCTCCATCACTTGAAGTCTTTAAATCAAGATTGAATGTCTTTCTGAAAGATACTGGTTGTAGCTCAACCAGAAGTTATGAGCCATGGGCTTGATGCAGGAATCCCTTGGCTAAATCCTGTTAAACAGAAGGTCATACTAGATGGTCATAATGATCCCTTCTAGCCTTTAAATCTATTACTCTATTAATCTACTCTGGTCATGAAAATGTCATTTGCCCACACGAATTTCAGATCCTTTGAGTGCGCATACATTTGAGTGAACCAGCTTGGATGGGGGCTCCTCCGAAAACGTGCGCACAGCTCCTTCTGCCGCACATCTGCTTTAATGCCAACCTGAAACCTTCTCTTCTTCAAACTTTATTCCCAAAGGAAGGAGGCTGCCTGTTCGTACAATATTAATATGTGTTGTGTTTTCTTCTTGAGCAGCGTAGCTGAGGTACATAAAACTGTATAGTTTAAATTACAGGAGGAGCTCTTTATAATTCTTGTTCATTTTGTACACAAATCCATGTGATTCCATTAGATATGCAGCATAGCCTGTTATACAGTAGTGAATGGAGATCAAGCGCTTCTGTTTACCTATGAAATTGCCTATTAAAATTACAATAACCACCGTAAAAATGACTTTTTTATGTCTCTCCTCTGAGAGTTTCAATTTACTGGTTCATGCGAAAATATCTTGCAAGTAATTGTAAATATTTTAGGTAGATTTACTCTGATATTGCTTGATGTGTCAACTTCACTAAAAAAATGATCTAGTGAAATGTTAAAAAGACACAATCAAGTTGAAATCGACTCAATTGTTTTAAAAGGGGGAAGTCATTTAATATCCCTTGTTACAAATAGTTATGTCAACCCAGATTTGAAAGTTGAATATCCCCTTTTTCTCCCATTTTTAAAAAGACCCTTAAAAAAATCTTGAAAATGGTGGAATTAGGTAGTGAAGCAGAATGATCAGTAGATAGAAGGCCTTGTGTTTGGTTGGCTTAAACCAACATAACTCTTCAACATTTGGGACTCTAGTCCAAGACAGTCACAAATTAATCAAAGTTAATCAGTCAAGGGGCAGAAGAGGAGGCGCTTCCTCTTCCCTTTTATCACCTATTGGTCTAACTTAAAATTTTCCAGCAGGCTGTATAAAAAAGGAGATTTCAGGTTACATTTTAACCAATTTTACAAGATTTCTGTGCAGATCTTACTTTTGAGTCCTGATCACAAATGAGCCGTGCATGTACTAGGAAGAACCCGGTGTGCAAAGCAACCCCCCCAGGCTTGGGCACAACCCCAGCGAGCGGGGTCAGAGCAAGCAGAGCTGCTCACCTGTGGGCGATCTGCTCAGCCTAATGGCAAATGAGGTGCAGGTGGCTTTCTGAAAATGATGCTGATAGGTTTCAAGGTGGTAGCTTCAGCTTTTGTTGTCTTTGGGGGGACCTGCTTCATGTTTGCCACAAAGTGAAGTCCTTTTTTCATTCACTTTTTATGGAAACTTATTAATCAAATTATAAGCTGGGGGCTGGTTTTGCTAGGAGCTGAAATATTCCTGCTTCATCATGTGAGACTGGAGAAGGGTGAGTGAAGAGGACGGTCTGCACCTCTAGGAGCAGAAGGTTGTCTTGTACCTAAGGCGCTATTGTTTTGGTGCCAAGTCAGATGGAAGAAAGCCACTGCTGTTTGTGGGTGCTCCCGGAGGCTTTTCCTATGGGACCTATGGAGCAAACTTTTTCTTTAATTTTTCTGAAATGGAACAATTCCATAACCTGAGCTGGTGTTTGAAGGTGCTGTTCGTGGAGTTTCTGGAGGCTGAGAGGGTACGTGACCTCTTTTCCGAGGTGAGTCAGTGTTGTTTGGTGCCTTCCGTGGCGGTGGTGAGGAAAGGACATGTGCCGCCACTAAAAATCACAGGGATAAAATTCAGATCCTGTTTGGCGCAGCAGCCTCCCAGAGATGTGTGCTTACTGTTCAGCTGTTAAGATTGTTATTAAACTTTATGGACCATAAACCCCATGGAAACAAGGGAAGTGAACAACTATGCTATTACAATAGTGTCAAAACAGGAGGCATATTTCATAGCTTCAGAACTGTAAGCCTGCCTACATGCAGCATTTCAACTCTCGGGGGCTGCCTCAGACTACAGTGTTTATTTAATCTCTAAATTAAATGCAATATTGCTAATACATAGAGCCTGGAAAAATATGTTCCTTTTAGTTTAAAGTTCAGCTTCATAAATCTAGCTTTGCAGGCTGCCTTCTGAAATGGGAGTTGATTGTTGGTTTTTTTATTTAAATATTTGTCAGACATCCATCATCTTTTAATATTTCTTGTCGTGGGAACCCGCTTAATTCCAAACTAAATCCATCCTGATTCTCACTAAATGCCCCAACTTGCTTAGTACAACAGAGCCCTGATTAGGGGAGACAGACAAACAAGGGGATGTTGTAGGGTGGGAGGGGGGAAGGCAGAGAGGTTAAACCCAGTCTGACTCAACAGGGCTCGGAATTTACTTTCAGATGTGTTTATATTGAGAAAAGAACTGTCAACCTCTGTGTATGCGTTTAAATGTGTTAGCTGCCCTGTCCCTTGTATGTATATATGTGCATTTCAGGGTCCTCCTGCAAATTGCTTTTGACTGGGCCAAGTTACACCAGTTTAAGTATCATCTTTCATGTAGGCACAGGAAATAGTGATGCTTTAAAATACATCCCCAAAGCTCATATTGCAATATCCTAAAGACCAGGGCGCATGTATATAGGCAGGGGTTGGTGTGGGGGGGTTCTGTGCCCCTTTTCCCCCTTTAAAAAAGAAAAGGCTAAAGTAGCAAAGCGAGGCTGAAGTGGCAAAACAAAGAAAATCAGGGTTGTGTGACTGGACCTGTGGCCTGGGGTACGCACTGCTGGTCAGATCCCGTCTGATGGTGGGATTGCATATTGCTGGTTTCTCCGTGATTTGTGGGTTACGGCTCTGGTGGAGATTGGGTTGGTTTATTGGGGGGTGCGTGCTGTTTGTTCGTTTTGTGGTATTTGGGTGGTTTTGTTTGGTTGGGTTTTTTCCCCACTAAAGCATCGGAAAGATTTCAGGGTCTGAAAGCAGATAACCAAGTCTGAAAAATAACAGCTATATTTTATAGCGATGGAAATGTAATATTTCTTCTTTCCCTTCTTGTAATGATTAATAAAGAGCCAGCTTTGGTGTGACCTGTCCCTCCTCACACATACACACTTTCCTTTTCCTACAGACTGCTAATGACTATCACTGTTAGTGCTGAGTGCCGTTGATCATAGGAAAGGAACGTATTTCATGGTGCTATTTGTGCTGGGTTTATAAAACTGATATTCCTGCGATTCTCCTATCCGAGTTGATTAATTGCCACCAAATTAGGGACTGTGCTTTGAAGGAATTTAACCCATTGTTTTCTACTTGTGGCAAACGCGTTAACGCTGGTGAGGAAAGTTTGTTACCCGTGTGTTATCCTGGTTTGTTGCTCATCAAATGGGATCCCCTGAGCAGGGTTTAAAATGTTATGAGCCTGCAACCGGCAACAATTTTTCATGTGGCTGGGAGGTTATTTTTCTTAAGCACATTGCTAAGTGTGCATTGATAGCGTTGCATGTAAAATGACCTATGATATTTATTTGAAGTTACTATTTAGAGAATGGTGTTACTATCTAGTGAGTTGAGAGAATAGTTTGTAAATAGGCCAGGAGAAAGTAATGTAAAAAACACTTGAAATCAGTTCCTCTATGAAAATCAGAGAGGGAAACAAGCTGAGTGGTACACCTATAAGTATATAGATATGTATACTTTTTTTAACTAGGCCAGAAATTCTGTTAAAATATGAAAATATTCAGGCCAAAGAGAGTTCCTGTGCCTGAAAGACTTGTGTTCTTCCCCAAATGTCTTGTTCCTTAAGTGGGCATTATGTTACTGTATTTTATAGGTACCTTTCCAAAAGAAATGTAATTACATTGTCATTTTAGATGGTAAGAGTAAGCTGCACAGTACACAGTTCCCAAAAAGTGAATTCATTTTTAATGTGCCATCTGTTGCTGCAATACAATACGAAGATAAATAGTTGGAAAAGAGAGAGAGAATTGACAAGAAAGAGAAATGAGTTTTGATTTGCCCTTTCATCGCGCACATAAAACAGCATCAGCTCAATCAATGCAAGGAAATGAAAGCTAATACATAATAGCGGTCGGTCCCGATTTTCCCCACCTGTTGTATCAAGTCCTAATGAAGAAAGAGGTGATCAGAGTCAGTGTGTTAACAGCTCCCTGTGCCCAGGGTGCGCTGGAGCAATGGCCGCGGTGCCGGGACCAGGACGAGCTGACCCATGAACACGGAGAAGTCCACGCCAGGAAGTTTTAATCAATGCTCTTTACAAAAGGGATTTTGATGGATAGTTGCAGGCTCTTTAGAGTGGGGGATCTCCCTGGTAATGTCGTGCTTCTAGGAGCTTGTTAGCCAGCTTAAAGCTGTGATTAATATTTAGCGCAATGATATATGGGGAGGCTTGAAAGCCGAGGTTATTTACTACGTATAATTAGCTATGGTTATTATTTGTAAAAGACGCTTTGTGGATTCTAGATGTAAGTAACAAAGCTCAGTAAGAGAGTTTTATTAGTTATAGAGTTCAGTTAGTATCAAAAAGCTGTTCTGTAAAGCCCATTATTCAAATGCTTGAAAAGAAATATTGAATGAAATGATAAGCATGGAGCCTTTCTTCTTCAGGGAGACACGCGTCTAGGAAGATTTTCCGGTGAGATAAGTTTGTCTGTTCCTCCTCTCCCCTCGCCTCCTCCTTTTTAAAATGAACAATGTTCCGGAGACAGCTGTGTGTAGATTCTCAAAGCTGAGGGGAACAACACGGTAAGGAAATGAGCATTGTTAGCTTGGTGAAATAAATTCCACCTGACACTTTAAGGTGACATTGCTTGCTTCAACAGGGGGAGATTAAAGAGAGAAATTCTGTCTTTCCCACGGTGGGAAGTGTCCCTTTATTATCTAGAGCAAAAGTATATATTAAAAAAATTAAGAATTTGCTGCTTTTCGCAGGTTGCTGAAGTGCCGTGTTGAAGAAGAAAGACAATTTAAATGAAGCACGTGGTGTGTGTACATGTCCTTCCTCATCACTGCTCACTTTATAGGGTCAAGTGATAAAAGAGACCCAGACGTGTAGAATCTGGTATGTCTGGTGTTCTCTGCCTCGGAGAGGCAGACGCTTCAGACAGTTGGAGACTTCATAAATAACTCAAGACGGAGATTGTGGTTGGCTTTTGTGTGTTTATTATAACAAAAGAGAGACAAGAAACCCCTAAGTATTGTGGGGCAGGCAAGGGGTACCTATGGGAGCAGTTATTTTGCTATGGGTAGCGTGGTGAAGTCAGGTAATGGGCAGGCTGCTTTGTGCCCCATTTGAAAAGGTTTTGAGCGGTTCCTATCCCAGGTAGCTCTTAACATCAAAAGACCCTTCGGGCATCTGCTGCGTAAGTAACACTGAACTTGGCCTTGAAAAACTAAATGCATTCTTCCTTGGAGCACTCTCGGCTTGTTTATCTCCCTTCCATTTAGGGCGTTATCAACTGTATTTCAAGAATTCAGCAAATCTGGTAGAATCATAAATGAAATTATAAAAGTCTTGGTCCTGATTGAGGTGCCATGCCACTGATCTTCCTGATTTCTCTTTTGAAAGTGAGATTTTCTAGGAAGAGAAATGGTGTCGGTGATGCTTCTCTTAGCTTTACTACCTCTGTAAATCCTTCCGTACTGCTCATGGTGGTAACTCCAAAGAGCACTTCTGAATTCTTTGCTGAAATCCGTGTGGGAATAACGGAGTTTTGTTGTGTCTGATCTCAGGTTGGCTTTATTATGCAAAAGCAGGTAGCAGCTTCTAGTGCTCAGAGAAATCCTGGTGGAGCATATTAAGAGAAGTATGTACAATTACTCCTTACTGACTTTCAAACCATGTTAGGGTTGTCCTCAGCTGCAGTGAACATGTTTTACTTTTGTTTTATGTTGTTGCTATTTAATTGTGGGAGACAAGTTTTCCTTCGTAGCTGCTCTCAGTCTCATTGATGCTCTTCTCCTCGTATTCCTTTCCTTCTTTCTTTCCTCTCATTCTCATCCAGATTTCTAGATCTGATTGGCAGTTACCACAGCTTGACAAATAGGCTGAGTTTCTAGCCAAATCTCATAATTACGTCCATGTCACCCTTTTTAACAGCGGGTTAATAAAATAAAGCATTTCAATAATTTTTGAAGAGTTATTTTCTTATTTAAAAAAACAAGGATTTTTTTAAACCTTAATATGTTTATTATTATTTTTTATATTTAACTCTGCTTTTTGAACAGACATGATCTGCAGAAATGTGATGAGTTGAGAAACATACATACGGGAAACAAACAAAAAAAGCCTTATTTGTTTTCTACTTTTTGTGCACTTTTTGTGCTGAAAGTTCTGCCGTAATTCTTGCCTTTCGATTTCGGAATAGTTTGGAAGTATTAAGGTTCAGACAGAATTAGAAGTCTGAGAAACAACCTGAAGTATTTATGTGGTTTATGAATTCTTTATTTTTTCGCTGTGCAGAGGTGACAGACTGAACAAAATGTCTGGTTTAGTATCAGACCATCCAGTCCAGCTCTAAGGTACTAGAAGCATTATATAAAGAAATTAGCGTTAGTGTTTGCTTCTTGCTCCATCCCTGCCTTTCCCCTTCCTTCTGGCAGGCAGATGTGGGTGTATTTCAACTTTATGCCCTAAATGGAGAGAGCACGACCATATCCAATGTTCACCTTCAGGGAGTGAGGAGAATTCCGTGTGACAAATCTCCTTTTTCCAAGGCACAGGGACAGGAATCTCTGTTTAAAATAAATCTCCCACCACCTATATTTTTTCCAGAGGAGAGCTTAGTGGAGAGACCTCGGCTTTAAAGATGAGGCTTTTGTGTGTATGTGTTAGTGCTTTTGCTCTATAGGGACTTGGAAGGCAAATCTGATAGAGCAAGAATAAACCTGTGTTCTGATCTTGCTAGGAGCAGCAACTTGGTTGTCAGCAGCGTTTGCGACACTTGGTGTGCGTCCAGTTCTGCAAAGCGCCTCTTCGGATTCCAGTTTCTGCTGTCCCTTTAGCAAAGTGTACTGCACAAACCTGTTAAATGTTTTTATCTTAAACGTTCCTTGTAGCTGCATCTTAGACCCATGAGCTATGGTCCCAAATTCTCACATGACGCTTCTATTTGTTTGACCTCTGTTATCCATCGCTGCGCTGCTACACTGCACCTCTCCATTGCTGGAGTGAGAGCTCGTGGTTTACCCCTGCGTGTTTGTAAGATGCAAGCAAAGCTGTCCCCCGGCACCCTGTTGTCACCTCTGAGTCGTGGTGTTGTGCTTGTGCCGGTGGCTTCAGCAGCTGTTGTCTCTTCCTCCAAAGCCACGTTTTACCACGGAAGGTTTCACCCCAGGGAGGTCAGTGCTGCTGTAGCTTAGCAGCTCGTGTCCCTCAAGGTGTTCTCCTCAGGTTCATCTCTCCGTATGTGGCCGTTTCCCTGCAGGATGAAGGGTGAGGAGCTTGGGTACTCCCGACCTCGCAGGTCTCACTAGGAGCTGAACCCTGAACGCGGAGACTTAAAAAACCCAACTTCCAAGCTAGATTTATGTCCACTTAACAGTTAAATTCTTGTAGGATAGTGATGCTAATGATATCCCTGACGCCATAGCTTATTATGCAGGTTGGTAGGTGGAGCTGGAGCTTCTCCTATGATCCCAACAAAATAAGGCTGTTTCTTGATGAAAAGTGTGGCAGTGTATGCTGGCACACCAGCATATACATTTTCCACTTTGCTTGCTTTGTTATCAGGCTATGGTTAAGCTTGATTAACTGTCTGTGTCCAAGATTTTATATATGTTTCCCTTTTTAGCTGCAGTAAAGCACAATAAAAGCATGGTTTGCTGTTGAAAGGGAATGTCTCTGTTCACTAAGTATTAATAATTACAACAGTATTGAGATGAAAATGCTGTAAATATATCATAGAAGATAAGGGGCTTAAGCACCGGGGGCACAAATTATCATAAATACAGGTGCATTATTTTAATTATCCTATCTATTTCAATATCTTAGCTACCAGTTTATGAAGCAATCAGACTAGATAACATTGTTTGGGTTGATATTCAAAGGCCACCGCAAGTTATATAATGTAATTACCTTTGTGTGAAATCAGTCAACAGTGTTGAGGTGAAAAAATGGGGAGTCAATACCACCATGTTGGCTTTTCTTGCACGCCTGACGTGCAGACGTATCCACGGACGGCTCAGCCATAAAACAAGTGCTGTAAGCCTCCAGGACATATGTTTGTTTTCCTAAGCCTCTGTGTGATTATGCTGTTTGTTACATTTTTTTTTCCTATTTATTCTTAGTACAGTTTAACACAACCATGTGGGTGTTTGGCTTCGGGTTTGTTTATTTCTTCAAATCACAGTGTATCAGTAATGAAATAGCGGTGCAGGTTCAAAGATCCTAATCGAGACAGCTGGGTCAGAGCCGGGAGGGGACCTGGGACACAGTGGCCCTGTTAGTCAGGAAAAAGGGACACGGGTTCTGTGGGAGATTGATGCTTCGCTCACACCAGCCTGGTCCCGGTGTACCTTGTTCCCACTCTGCTATGGGGAAATACATGTACATACATTACAGCACCCGGACATCCCCTGCCCTCTGGCCACTGCAGTCCTTGGTGTGAGTGCTGCAGGGCTGTGTTCTGCTACTTCAGCCTTTGCCACCATAAAGCTTTGACTTGTAGAATGTTTTGAATTTGAGCCTGGAACAAACTTTTGGTCACTTTCTCTAGCTTGTTTTTATTTGTTTTAAAACCCCTGAAAGTACAGTTTTAGGCTGGCACATGGACGTGCCCTCAGCTATGGCTATGGCTCCAGGAGGAACCACCGCAACACCAGGGTTTTGTTTCCTTGAAGAGCTGAAAAATTTAAGAGCAGGAGGGGAAGGAGGAGGAAAAGGGGAGGATGCACATAAATGTTGGAGACGTAAATTACGGCTGTGATGCCTTTTGTATCCGATTTCCAGGCGGGTTTCTCTGGTCCTGCCCTCTGTGAGCTGCGTGCCTTCAGCTGCAGTTCTCGGTGCCTTTTCCCCACCGTTCACCCCGAGCGTGCGTTGAGTGTGTGTTGGTGTGTGTGTTTGCACGGGTGTTGCAAGGCTTGTCCTTCAGACTGCTTTTGGGGCAAGTCGGGCTTTTATTTGCCCAAAATGGAGTCAGCATCCAGACTTGTATGAAATAATGACTGCAGGTACGTGCGTTGCAGTTTGTTTTACACTAAAACTCCAATCAGGAGTTCAAAAGAGAGTGCTGATCACTCTGGCCTCTGGTTGTGTAGTCTATGTGCCTACGAAAGCAGCTGGTCCGTTGTATATACATATTTACATAAAATATTCTTTATATTAGTGTTTTGTTAAACCCAGAAATGTAGTGGCAGTGTCTCTGGACCTCTGCTTCTGCCTGCCGGTTCTTTCCACCTTCTAAATCTCTTGCTTTGAAGAAAATAACCGTTTTTTGCTCTGGATGTCTTGGTGCTATAGAGAGCTGTTAAATTGTACCTGCTTCCAAAACGTGTGAAAAATGAGAGTTCCCGAGCAAAGCTTTTGACATCTTTTGAAAAGATAATAACAGGGTAAGGTAACAGGGAGAAAACTGTACACTTTACTTGCAGTTTGATCACTTATTTTATACCTGTGCATTACTGTTTCTTTAATGTTCACATATAAAATTCAGTTAAATGTTGTTCCGAAGAGCTGCAGGCAAACTCTTCTGAAAATACCAAGATAATGAACTTGAACCTGAGCTTTCTCCATCAAAGAAATCATTATAGACAATGTGTTTTAGCTTTTGGCTTTATTCAGTTTAAATTCACATTTTCTTTTCCGTAGGAAGAAGAAAGTGCATCTTTAAGAGGAGGTGTTTGTTAAATCAATAGATACCTGTTGGTATTGCTAGGAATTGCCTTTCTGCTTTCAAATTGCTGTACAAAATACCTGAGTAGGCATAATGTCAAGAATGGAAATAATCAAAGCGTATTTAAGACTCACTTAAAAAAAAAATCCATTTAAAAAGTAAGAATGTGTTTTTCAGGCGTTTTAAGACCATAAATTGAAACACAACTATTGAAATTCTTTTTCAAAGCTATTTGAAACTGTGGTGTATTTGCATAGCCACTGAGTGAACTTTTTTGTCCTCGTCATGTAAGTTTTCTAGCAGTTCTGTATTTTAGGAGACTCCGGTGCCCCATAAAAAAGCAGATACTCAAATTTTCAGTTTCTAGGTCCTGGACGTTTTCCCTTCTGCTGGCTTTGTTTGTATAACGGTAATTTATTTTAAAAAGAAAAAGGGAGAGTAAGTGAGAAACTAAAGAAACGAATGGAAGACTTTGGAAAAGGTCATTAAACAAACCATCTAAAATCTGTTAGATACTGTCAAATGCTAAAACAAATATACCAGCACGGTAGAGAGGAGGTGAGCTGGAGCCCAAGCTGCACAGCTCACAAAGCCTGCGGTGTGCTAAGCTGGACTTAACTAGGGCTCTGCCAGCTGATTTCAATAGCAACGTGATTCAGAAGGCAACACTTGTGGTGAGAATAACAAAACCCCTTCAATCTTTACCAGTCAACAACTACGGGGGGCTCTCAGGGGCCATTTACAAGTGCTGAGCCTCCAAGTTTGGTCTCATGAGCACAGAACTTTTCCTATAGAAGCTTGCTTGCTTTTATTTTGTAATTATTCTTCCAGAATCATGAAGTGTCTCGCAATCGCTGATCTCCTTGAAAGAAGAAATATTGAAGCTGTGGTCTAAGTGTGATTCACCCTACGGGAAAGATCAAGCGTAGTCTTGCAAAACTAAACTTTTAAAACTAAAGTTTTGTGTCTTTAAACTTAGTTTTATGTATTCAAACTTGGAGGGGTTTGGTGGTTGGGTTTTTTAGTTTTGAATAACTACAATGACCCCATCAAGAGGCACTGAGCGTGCTGCCAAGTATTAAAGATGATGGAACAACAATGTGGTACAACTCACACATCTCTTGCATCCTGGGGTGCCTAATGCTTCATTCACACACACAACCCCAGAACACCCCAAGAACCTCCTGCTGTCACCTCGCTGTCCAAGTCTGGTCTTAGGCTGTGCAGAGCTTGACAGACAAAAGTGACATTTGTGGCCATTCTAGCAAAACCAGATCACAAAAGGCAGATGAACACCCTTGGTTTTCAAAACCAAGCTGGTTTCTACTCTCACATGGTCTATTAATGCTCCAAGCAATTAATGTCACTTGTATTTTGTTTGTATTGATCCTCAGCGTGCTTGTTCTCTTATGCCTTGTTCTGTGCCAAGTCATGGGCTGGTCTTTCTTCATCTTGACTTGGTTGAAAAGGAGACGGGACCTTCACTGGTGCACAGTAATTTGGATGATGGAGAGTTACTTGTAATGATGAACTGCTGTTCTGTAGCTTGTCCCTCTTGTCCCCACCATTGCTCCTTGGGACCATAAACGTGGTGGTAGATATCTGTCCTAATTCATATTAGGAAGAAATCTGATCATTATGAGCATCCAACCACTCTTGAATGGAGTTTGTCGGTCAGGATGACCAAGGCAGGACGTCTACCAAAGCTACTCGGTATATGAGACACAGGGAATCCAGGAGCATCGTCCCATCAAAATTACACTCACGCCTGAAGGACAAGGCCTGACTTTGGCCTCTAGTTCATAATGGGAGATTATTTCTCATAAAGTGAGTACACATGGATCTCCGTTAGTGTCCACAGACACCCACTTCTTGCTTCTCTCTGCCTTGCACAACTGGAGAAGGCATCCACAATGGGCTGCACCTTTTTCCAGTAAGTGAAGTTAAGATTTTACACTCTGGTATTCAGCAAAGTCCTTATCTGACATCTGAAATGCTGCTGCTTTGAACCAGAAACCGTGATTCCTCCTGAAAAAGCAGGTTTAAATGCAAAAATGTAAAGTTTTTGAGTCTGAGGTTTTTTTTAGAGCAATCAAGTTTATAACCTCCATGCACACAACTGACCAAGGGGTTTAGATGCTCCAGCAAAGCCAAAGACCATATTTTTTAATTTAGGTATAATCATAGCATTATATGAAAAGTCTTTTATTCAGTTTTTCACATTCAGAGCTTATCTTCTACAGTTCAGTGTAACAATGGCTCTATGCTGCTGGCCCTCCAAAAAATGTCAGACTAATTTTTGCTCAGATCCACTTGCAAAAATCAGGCTCAAAATGGAGTGAATTTGAACAGTTCCCTGACTGCAGTATTCCTACCCCATATTGTACACATGGCTGCAGTTTTCAAGAAAACAAACCCACAACGTGATAAAAGAGCATTGTAAGGTAGAGCCATTTTGCCTGGAGATCTGGCAGCACAGGATGGTCTTTTATAGGTTGTGTCACCTATTTTGGTGGAAAGCAGTCATCCTTGCTGTCTAAATTGATTATTTTTGGTGCTCTCATATCCATTGTTTTAGCAATGCTGCTTTCATAGCTCTGCTGTGGTTTAGAGCTCCACTCCTACAATCTGTAGCCTCAGGTGTGACATAAAAACTCATGACTGTAAGTAGTCTTGGGTTCTTCCTTTCCTTCCAGGAGTGATACGGTTTTGAAAGGATGGAGAGCAAACAGCAAAGGCAGCAATGCCAGTGGTGATGAGTCGTGTTGATAAGGCAATGCAACCTGATTGCATCTCCAGAAGAATTCAGAATATCGTTTACTAAATGTTTGCAGTAAGGCTTTCACTGTGTCTGATAAAATCTTACCTCTTTAGAGAGACGTGATGCTTGGAAACATCTTGTGGTTTTGTTCTTGGTTTATGATCTCTTATGTTTAGTGGTTTATTTTTGTTTTCTTTGCATAATTTGTGCTACAGGCACAGTTGGGGCTCCACATATTCTGAGAGATTGTGCCTTTCCCAGATACGCAAGGACTGGTTGGTTGGTTGGTTGGGGTTTTTTTCTCTCTGTCCTTCCCAACAGACTTCAATCACAACTTCGTACCCCTGGAAATAAGTATATATTCTAGGGAGCAATGTTTCTTTGCTCTTACTCTTGAGTACCTCTGGTATTTGCAGTACACCTTGATGCTGTGTGTAGAAACGCACTGTGCACACCTAAATGTGACCTCTGTTTGTTTGTCCTGATTTATGAGATCCCACGCATGCTATAGGGAAGAAAAATAAATATGCAAAGTGCCAGCAGACTTTTAATGGAGTTACTCAGTAGTCCTCTGCAGAAGCTGACCTTGAGGTTGCTTTTCATGCACAAGTCAAAGTATGTAAATGAAGATCTCAAAGTGACAGTTCAAAACATGTGTATAGTTTGCAAAGTTCTTGCCAAAGCTGTGGAAGTTTCATGTTCTACAAAGGCCATTCGCCAGCCTCCCAAACTGCGGGTAGAAAAACGGCGTTGCTCAAACACTCAGTGAAATTTGGTCAAAGCACTGGATTTCGCTTCAGTAGGATGAGAAGTCTGCCAAAATTTACTCGTAAAAACATTCTGCCAGTCCAGTGAAGAGCTTCCAACTCCCTTACGAAAGCAAAAACTAAACTGGTATCTAAAACTGAACTGATATATGCCTAATTTTCTTTAATGACATTTGCGTTGCTGCTGTTCAGAGTGCCAGAGATGGCAAAACGAGCAGGACAACCAACTCTTCCAAAGTGAAATGAGAAACTTGTGGGGCTTCCAGCTCCTCTTTCCTAAAGAGTAATAACAGTATAAAACTTCATAACATGTTGCTGTTGGCTGCATTTACATGTCAAATGCTCCCAGAAACATTTTCATCTGATATTTTGCCTCTTGATTTCCCTGTACTCCCATTCTCCGAGCATTGCTTCTAAGTTTCCAGTCCCAGCTCAAAATTTTTCCATACTGCTGAGGATAGGAAGTATTTTCCCCTTTACCCTCTGCCATTGTTTGCAACAACAAAACAACTCAGTACAATGAATTTAAGTTACCGTTATGATTAGTCCCCATTTACAGCAACCACCGCATTTGGCATAGAAACCTCTGCTGGAAGCGTTATTGCAGATAGATGGTGAACAGATGAGTGGAAATAACTGGGTTCCTAGTGACAAATCTATTGCAGGGATGAAGAGAAAATCCAGGCAAAACATTTGGTTATGTGGTAGCGCACAGGGTCAGGCAGACATTATAATTAATGCCGCTAGCACTAAAAAGACATGAGGGATGTAGCGTGTGTCGATTATTTCTTCTTTCTGTTTAGACTGGTTTCCTCTCCTTTGCAGCTGTATGGTTATGCCAACAAAAGCCCCTGAGACCGAGCTTTAGCCGCTGCTCCTCTATAACTGCATCATTACCTCACTCCAAACAAAGTCTTTTCTTTTTGTCAATAGAGGATGAAAACATTATCGGATTCAGGAGCTCGTGGTAGTTCCTGTATGCAGCTGGGGATGAGGAGGATAGATTTATGAAATGGACCATTTCAAATGGCATTATCTTCCCACAGTGAGGTACACCTTTCATAAATCACAGGAGAGCACTTGGAAAATAAAGCATTTGTTATTCCTGCCATACGTTGGGTTTGCATCCTCCACAGCGTGATCTTGGGATGGGGGCAAGAATCCTCCGTTCGCGTTTGTTCTTCCCAATAATTAGGAGTTTTTATCTTACAATTATGCGAAAAATCAAGATAAAATTTCAGAACAAGCTTTACAACGTGAATTTGTAACTTTGTTTAGCAGGGACACACACACTGACCTTCACTTTTCTGGTTTTGGTATGAAGCCAAGCATTTCTTACATCCGATATTGCAGGGCATCCTCTGCCTCATTGTGCAGCGGGAGGTCGGCTGGGAAGAGGAGTGCAAGTATAGACAAAACCTTTCTATTTTTTAGGAGTGGTGTTAGTGCTCTTTTGTGGGTATTTTTGTTGCTTAAACTCAAAGACCTTGTTTTTGCTGCATTAATAAATCTCTCTCTGATGCCTTTTGAACTCACCAACATCTCTGTGTTGTACTGGGTGGGAAAAGGGCTCTTTCTGTGTTGTCAGTATTTTTTTCTGTATTTTCACAACCCAATATTGCAATAATTTTAACAGCGAGTCTGACGCCCCTTGGGATAAATGCAGGTCTCTATTAAACCTGTAACTAGCCTGATGTGAAAAGTCAACATTTATTACACTGTATTATTTGTGTGGATACTTGAAAAAAAAAATCATCTGTTTGCTCTGGAGAAGAAACTTTTGAGAACGCTGGGAGATTGCACCTTGTCATTACCTGCAATGAGCCCAGGAGAAAGGCCTTGATTTGGGGAAACTGTTTTGATCAGAATGGATAGAAAGATGACGGTGATAGTAGTGAAGCAAATTGCCTGTGTTTCAGAGCAGAACGAAAGAAAGCATCAATGGAATGTTGTGTTTGTTAAATTCAGAACATTCTCTGGAACTTTATAAAAAAGGCATTGTTAAATCTCTAATTTGCAAACTGAATTTGGGAAAGGTCAGACTTCACGCTTGTCTGTAGCAGCTTAATTCTGCCTCCTTGTCTATCTCTGTGAAAATGAATTGTTTCTGTTCCAGCTTTCCATAGGTTTAGACCCCACTGGCAGCACATCGTATTGAAAACAAAGGGCTGACAGCAGTGACACTGAAACTTCAAATGCTTGACTTGGCTACCTGGCCTTTCTTCTTTTGTTCTTTTTCATATGAATGGGGGGAAGGAGCAAGTGGATTGGTGCTTTTTGTATCAATTTTTGTTATGTAGTACATGTTAAAGTGATGAAAGAATAGTATTTTATTAATTTGTATTTCACAGAAGACTGAATACAAATTGTAATGTCTATAAGGAAATAAATACATTATTTTTTTTTCTCTTGGGTGTGCTTACAGAAGCCTTTATTAAGACCAGAGCATAGATGAGAGAAGCCTATTGCTGCCAACGTGAAGCTCAAAGCTTCCTCTGCAGTGGGAACTGAGAGATCAAGTCAAGGTCAAGCTCACTGTTTATTGCTGAAGTTTCTGCAGACACTGTTATTTGGATGTAATGAGCCCTGCTTGGATCCGGTTTGCAAAGATAGGAAAGCTTTGAACTTGGAAGTTTGGAGGCTCCAGTTACACACGCGGGTATCTGAACCCTGAATCTGAAGGCTTGGCATTTTACATGTTGACTTTCCATAGGGTTTAGGATTTATTCCTGTGATAGTGAAGATGCTTTTTGCTGAGGGCTGAGAAACTCTTCCCAGTAGTGTGAGCTTCCCTGGTCAGGGCTTTCCTCGCTGGGGGTGCCGCTCCTGTGCTCACCGAGCACATAATGCACCAGGAGGGAGAGCAAATGCATTTCATCAGCCATGCAAAAGACGTGAATTAAAGCTGTAAGTGGCATCCAATTCAGCAATATGACACACGTATCGCGGCTGAGAAAGACACACACTCCTTCCCGTAACACCTGGGATGCTTCTATAGGGGCTCATTGACTACAGCTTCTTGTGGGAAATAATGGAATCTTCTTTGCTGTAGGTTTTATAAAAGGCTTGATATATAATAATATTGGTTATGTCATTACAGCAGAAGAATTGGTTTTCTATCTGCGCTGAGGTATTGAACAGTAGCGTATATAATGGATAAAAATAGTCCTTCTGGATAAGGAATGACAAACATTGTCACCCCTGTTTTGAGGTGTATGTATAGTATATTTGTCCTTTGGTTTTTGACATCCATTATGAGGGCATGGGGTGTGAATTTTGTCTCTAGTGTTGGGCTTTGAAGAGAGATCAAGAATTCCCTATGTACCGCTCTATCTCAACACCTATAGTCAATGAAAGGCGGATAGAGATTTTTACCTGTGTTAGTATGGGTATCACAGTTTTGTTTTAATGCTTCAGTGTTTAAAGCTGTTAAATAAAGCTGGGATTCATCAAGAACAGTTTTAATAGAATTGTCAGGTAGCTGCAGTGGCTCTGATTTAAATGAGTAAGCAACACCTATGGGCAAATGATCTTTCTGCACACAGAAATTAATTACAATTCAGGACTGATGAACTTTTATGAGCTAGTTAATTTTTAAAAGATGCTGTGTATGGTTTATTGAAATTAAAAGAAAGTGACAGCTTTCTGCCCCTACCCTCATAAAATCCTGTCCTGCATATAATATTGACCTAATTTAGTTCAAAGACACTGGGTCTCTTCACCACTTTGTCATGGAAAGGCCGGTTGAAGGCGTCAGCACAGTTCAGGTAAACAGAAAATCTCCTTGCTGGTCCCCCATGCCACGTTGGCTTATACCGGTGGAGCAGCTCTGACCTCCTGCTCTTTTGTCCTTGATTACCCTCAAATCCAAACAAAGTGCAGTTCAAATTCAGCATCAGCTTGCAAAACGCCCACTTACAGAGTGTTACGAGTGAATATTGATTATAAAGCAGTGCACCGTATACCGCAGGACTGCAGGTGTCTTTATGGTGTGGATCTTCTGGTGAACAGATTTCACGGGCCGCTGCCCTCCCTCGTTATGGCTGCAGGACACAGCTCCCTTCCCATTCAAGATGGGGCCACGTTGTCTTTCGTTTATATTTGCATACCATTCCTGTGGGAAAGCGAAGTAACAGCTTATAGGAAAAGGTAATGTTACGAAGGCATTTAGGTTGGTACTATCCCAAGAATCTGGCTTTTGGTCGTTTCTGTTTAAAGTCAATTGTAAAAAGCAAGCTACTTAAAGCAATGCCAAGCGGTGCTCAGAAATACCCCCTCGAATTTACCTCTTTTGTGACTACTGTTACTAGTTTGCCTTCCCCCCAATGACCTTCACAAGCCCATAACTTCTTAAAACCTCTGTTTTATGGTCAAAATCTTGCAGGAACCTCTTTTTTTCCTCCTTAAGTTACATTTCTTTGCTGTGATACTTGACCAACATCAGGGGGTTTTGTAGAAATTCACGCCATGTCTGTGAAATATAACACACCAAAACAGCTTTATATGCCAGTGTTACACTTCAACCCATGTGGATCTGCAAGAAGGAGCCTTCCTGGGGTTAAAATCCCCAATAATATCTAATTACTTTTAAAACTTAACCTTTCCAACAGACAGAGCAGCAAATTAGCCTTCTGTTAAATATTTAAACTATCTAGCAAAGAAGTGGAAAAGAAGTCCAGTGAGATGAGAAATCAGGATGCCACTTTTCATTCCAAGCGAATGGGTTTGATAAATATTATATGTGCTCGAGCCGCTTAGATTTCTACTCCTTGCTTGTATCTGAAGCAGTAAAGACAGAAACATTGCCATTCTTTTCAAAACTTAAAAAAAGTGGGGGGAAAAAAGTCTCCTGCATTTATGTTTCTTACCTTATAGCTAAATTTTTGCGTCTGCTGTGGAACAGGTGCATTGAGGATTTTTAGCGTAAGCTCAGATGGGGGTGAAAAGGTGTTCTGTGTTCTTTTGGGAGGTTGTGCTAAGGGAACATTGAGCACAGCTGCTCCAACGGGACGTTTGCATGAGGAACGTTAATTTTCATGCCTCAATACGGAAATCTCAAGTTTCCTGGGTGAATTAGCTGTTAATGGATTTCTAAAATGTGCCACCAGTGGTATGGGAGAATGCAGGCTGTGCTGAGCCCAGAAAACACAGGCTGCAATCAGATAACCTGTTTATTATAATAAAACCGGCAGATAATAGTTTGCATTGCTCGTTACGGTAATTGGTCTGCCCCATATCACACAGTCTTTGGCACTAGTCTGATGTTTCACCTATCGACTATTTATAACAGTTTTTACTTCCTGTGTATTCTAAATTGAAAGCCTAATTTTGCATCTATGAAAGTGAGGTATACAGAAAATGAAAAAAACATGAAAATATATACAGCATTTTCATATTTAATTGTATACCTGGCTTCTGTGATAAAAGAAAACCGTGTGTTTTAACTTTCTATCGTTTTTTTGAATGTATTAATGTGTTTGGTTTTAGTACTTCCAAAATTATTTCACTATTTCAATAGGAACTGTCTGGAATTCACTAAAGAGTTGTGTTTCTCATGTAATCAAAAATTATCCTGCTCTAAAATTCTAAATTATACATCAGTAACGGTTGAAGGAGAGAGGCTCAATCGGGCAATATCGCTTATGGCTGTATTCTGGCCAGCTTTGCGAGGAGCGTTATGCTCAATGATTCTAATGGGAACCCCTTGCCAAAAACTTCACAATTATGGGAATAAAAATTGTCTGCTCTTTACTGAGTACCAGAAAATACACATGTGCAACAATCATCTCCATAATCTGTGTTGAATGAATGTGCAGGTCTGTTTTAAAGTATATGGGCAGATTTACTGAATCTACTGCTACAAGTGTTTAAATGTATTCTTTAGTATCTTGAGAAACACTGCAGCAAATGTTTGGATTTAGAAAGAACATAAGAGAACAAATCCCTGACAACAAATAACTAAAAGCAGGAGAAGCCCATGGTTTTCAAGGTTTATGACAGAATGTCTTTATATATAATAATTGTTGTTATGTAGTAGCTGTAAGATTTATGATGTCCTTAACAATTCATGCCCGAAGAGTTTGTGATTTATAAATTATATGCCAGTGCGTCAAAAAATACCTGTTCTGCCTTTTTCTTTTTAACTGCTGGTGCCTTTTTTTTGTGGGTATATTGTAATTAACATGAACACAATACAGCAATATCCGCTAAGAAGTCATCATTTGCAAGTGTTTATCTTAAAGTAGTATTTAAAACACTACAAATATTTTGTCTCAACGCCAGAGCTGGTAACCCTTGGCAGTTTTGTGATAGACACCTTTACATTGGCAGTGTGGGGGCAGCTATTTGTAATTGTGGTTGAATTTATCCCCCCCGATTCTCTGGAATGTTGGACGGGTTGTTCTCATGGATGCCCCTGCAAACCTATGAATGTATAGACTTTTATCTGAGAAGCGTGTCGGAGGTATATGTTTCCCTGGCTTGTAGAACCTCCTTGAAGCTTTTGAGGTGGAGCTTAATGTGGCTTAAATTGTAGTTTTATTAAGTGCTGCAGAAGTTGTGAGGCTTCTGCTGGTGTCCTGCCCAACAACCTGACCTGAGGCCACTGCCGATGGACCCTTGGCCACAATGATCCCCTGGCATTGGTGGGTTCCTGCTCGTGTGCTGTCAGTGGGACTGGCTTCATCTTACCTAAATGGCCATTATGAAATGAAAATTTGGGCTTATGAATATCTGTAGTGAGAAGGAAAGTCTGAACGTATGAACTCCATGGCAGGATACACCTACATCAGGACTGTGGCACCACGACCTTGGAGCAAGCGGTGGGTCAGCAATGTGCATTGACCACGGGGTTTAGACAGCACGAAGATGCCTCTTTGAGGTCACAGAGCAAAGCAGTCATACCCTGAAAATCTCTGGTCTACAAGATCATACTTGTCTGCCCTGAACCTGTCATTTCGCAGAGACCATGAATTTGTTTGTGGAGAATAGAGATGTCACAGCTCCTGGGGACTGAAGGTGGTATTTTGTCTGTGAGAAGGATGGGACCCAAGCGCCACGTACCTTCAATCTTTTATCTTTTCCCTGTGAAGCCTCTGTAATTCATAACACAATCACGTTACTCAGGAATGTTTCCGTAGATTCTATCTCTGAGAGCTTAAGTCGAGGGATTTTCAAGCAGGCACTTGATTTATGTATGTGAACTTGCAGCTCGTAAGAGGAGTTTATTTTACAACTTCTTTAGTACTATGCACCAGAAAACTTCCAGTAATTATAACTGGCTTAATATTATTTTTCTTCTGCTCTGTACCCTTCCACCATGCAGGAATATAAATGGATTTCTTGTCACTTTAGCAATTTGGTAAAAAATGCGTGGTAGGGAAGGTGAGCGATGCTTCCATCTGTGATATTGTTCTATGGCTCTGGTGGTTTATTGTTGCTGTACCAGCAGATACGATTTTGGTTCTCAAACCTCCGTCTTCATTGCTACGTATTCGCATGTTGTTTGCTGAATGAACCATTTTGGGGTGAACAGATTCAAATTGTGTCCGTGTAAAAACACAAGCCGTGAAGCATTATTTTTTCATAGTTTGAAGACTCGTCTTTTTACAAGTCAAATGTCATCCGAATTTATTTTTCAGTCCATCACTAATCTACAGATGAGTGAAAGATCGTGTTGTCTTTATAAGACTGGGATTAGCCGACTGGTTTATTCAACCACAGTTGCTTTTTGAGGTTTGGATTTCTATTGAAATGGTCCTTTTAATGTCATCTTTAATTTAATCAGGTAATGTCATCAAAATAACATTTACTCTATTACTGCAAATTCACTGCATTATTAGCTGGTGTAACTAGACAAAAAAGACAGTATGAACCCCCATGGAAATATATGCTTCCAGTAAAAATGGATACAGTTCACAGAAGCTCTGTATTTAATGTGCAGTTTCAAAGCACTCTCTATGGAAAGATTTTATGATTCTGAAATAATTTAAAAACACATTTTGATAGAACCTATAGCACCTACCAGCTTTCTCTAATTTTGCAGGTTATCATTCCTTTGCGCAATTTTGAAGTTGAACAAGACATTTAACACAATTGCAGAAATAATCTTTTAAGTCTACCACCATTTCAACGAGTGAGACTTGGGTGAATATTTGTATCCAGGAATTTAAAGTCAATGAACTTCAGTTTATAGAACAGGTTGCGTTGTAATTTGATGTCATTTTAAAAAATATTTTCATTGTGAGCTCAGAGGAAGGATTTAGATTTGAGTTTGTGTCCCTGAAAAATGAACTATAGATTGAGTTTTTTGTCCCTGAAAAATGAACTATAATACGGGGGAAGGAAGAGTAATGAGTAATGAGAGTAATAAGAGTAATGAGAACAACCTTACTCCCGGTCTTGCGAATGCAGGTGTTGCCAGCTTGAGTGTTCAATAGTCTCAGCTTCCACCTCTGAACACCCAGAGAAGAGTTCTGTATAAACCACCCCAGAAAACACAGCAGAGCGTTTCTCAGCTCAAAACCGACACTTGGAATTACACCAGAAAACAAATTAGCAAAGTCTCAGAGGTCCGGCTATTCGGATGTGCTGTATCAGAATTGCCACTTAGCCATAACACGGCTGACATTTACATGGGGCTTCTTAAGATAATCTGATGAGAAGCGTGTTGTGGCAGCAATCCATTATTGAGGAGAGCAATTGTCATGCTAAAGAAACAGACCAAAACAAAACACGCTTTTTCCTCCCCGTTAAAAACAATGGCAGTTACTGCATTCATGCTGAGCGTAGGCATTGTCGTGTTGTACAGTTGTTCATTCAGAGAGCAGCAGTGCACAGACTCTACCACATTGCCACTGCAGTACCTTCCCAGCTGGAATTTTCTTGGGACAACGAGTTAATTCTTTCCACCTTTAAAATTATGCATAACTATGCAGATATAAAATAGGGAGCAAATTCTGTTGGTCAGAAAGTAGAATCATCTAACCGTCTGTTAAGTCCCATCACTTCTGCTGTCAAGAAGGAGGGGGCTTTCCTGCAAAAAGAAGCTGAAGATCATGTGTGCATACAATGAGATGAACCTCATCACAGTGGCAAGCTGGTAGAAAATTGATGTTATCCATCAAGAAAAAGAATACATGTCTGGGATTTGGTGGCTGGTAGCAGTTATGGAACCCTCAGCAGTGCAAAACCTATTTTTACCTGATTGTCTTCAAAGCAACATAGATTTAGTCAATTTTCTGCACGTTATGGCATTCTAGTAAACACTAAAACTGAGAAGAAACACGAATGTAGTCTGCACATGAAATTTCGACCAAATATGCGCTTTAAATGTGCTCGTTTATGAAAAAGAGAAACATTGTTGAGCGTTGGTAGTTCACTTTCTGATGTCGGTAGCGCACATTAGCACACAAGTAACTGCCCTGTAAATTTTCCTCTCTCTTCCTCTGTTTTTTTTTAATGCATTATTGCTGTAAGAGGAGAAATTGTATATCTGGATTCCTCTGCACCGTGGTGAGCTTGACCCTCTATCACTTAGGCTACCAAACCAGAAAGCCATGAGTTCCCATGTAGCGGGAATGCAATCCCATTGCAGCAGGCGGGCAGCTGGATGCGTCCTGGTCCCCATTGCACAGGGAGGTGGTCGCTTTGGCTTTGGGTCCGTGTGGCTGGGCACTCTTCACACGTCCATTCAGGCATTGCAGCCTGGTGTTCATACGGTTTCTCAAAAGCTTATTGATTATTTTATTCTCTTATGGGTGAAAATTAGTGGTTTTCCTGATAGTATTTGCTAGAATAATATGGTTTATTTTAGGTATCTTTTAGGAAAAGTTGATCTAATTTAGCCTGGTTTTGCAGCAAATAAATGCTAGGGAGTAGAAGCATTATAATTTTGTGTTCTGTTTCCATAGAAGAAAAAACATATACTGCATATTTCATATTTGCATGTTTCATCAGGTACAAATATGCTTTTCTGGCATATTTAATAACTTAAAATTATATGATACAGTATAATGAAACTCATATTGCATAATGTCTGAAACCTGCAACATAAGTAGTTTCATCTTTTCAACTCTAGCGCTCTAGTTTGTCAGGAGGGCAATGATGGGGAGTTCCTAAAAGCAGTGTTTGCCTATTACTGTGTTAGTACAAATATACCAGATATTTTTTGAAGCAGCTGGTGCAAAGCGGGGGGAAAAAGAAAGAAATCCCTGAGTGTGCATGGAGGATTCGCGCTATTTTACTGCCCTTGCTTGGGTAAGAGAAGTGGCTTCTTTATTTAACTATTATTTCTCTTTTCCAAATAAATATGAGCTGCTTCTAAATAGGGTGATGATAGCAGGTGGTCTCTCAAGCAGAAATTATTTTCGAGCTGACAAGTATAGTGAGCACAGTATAACTACATGTATTTCAGCAAAACATCATGCACGTCTGTTTAAGGATTCATTAACATGGTATAGATTAAACCCATTGAAGATGGCACAGATTGTTTCATTTTATTACATTCAATTGGATTGGATGTGTGCCATTTGCAAAGAGCAATATTACCACAAAAAAAAAGAGAGGAGTCTGGCACATTTGTCACACAATATTCCCCTATTGAGAATGAACTGTTTCCGAACATCAAAAGGTAAAAATCTGTTCTCACCCTCTGCCGTATTAACTGCAAGGAAATATGACTGCATGTCTTGTTATAAAGTGAGTAGCGTGTTTTCTGCACCCAAAATCGCCTGGTTTAGTGTAACAGGGAGACCTTTGCGTTCTCCATGATGCCAGGGTTCGAGTTCATCAACCTGCTGACCTGTGGCTTCCCCAATCCCAGAGCTGGTCCTGCTCGGACCTCTTGGTCCTCAGAGCCTCCCTGGGTCGGGCAGCGGTGGCCATGTCCCTGGGCCAGGGAGCCCTGGGCGAGCCACGGTGGCCACCCCGCTGCCGGTGATGGGAAACAGCTGCTGCCGAGCTGGGAGCGTGGTCACACAAAGAGCCAGATTGAAATTCATATAATGTTGCTGTTTATAACACGAATACTTTAGACATCTGGTTAAAGTCTAGTGGTAGAAATGAATGGGAGCTTTCCCAAGACGGGGCTTATGAAGCTTTATCTGTTACATGAGTACTGCAGATTGTAAAGATATGTCTTAATCAGCTATCGCTTGTGTCTTTAATATTAGTCAGTAGCAAAACCCAAAAAGAAAAAATGTACATGGGAAATGGTGACATAACCAATGAAAAAGTAGAGGGATAAAAGGAGAAGTGAGTGTATATATTCTAAACGTACATATTCTAAATACCACTTTTCATTCTATACCCTTAAAAAGTCCTTGTAGTGTGTGTGTTGGGGGGGGGAACAGAACAAAAGCAAATTTGCTGTCATTGGCTTGTATCTAAACGTTCCATTTTAAATTAAATGGTAGCAGTGTTGCAGCATATCCCACGTTGTGTTTTCTATTTCTGCTGCAGAATCCATTTAAATATATTTTTACCCCATCCGTTTTGGATTAATCCACCATATTTTTCATGAGCTCAGGCTTGCACACATTTATGCTTTATATTATCGTCATTTGTTGTGCTGGTTTATTTCACATTGTGATTCTGGTAGGGGGAAGGTTTAATTTTAATTAATGGGAAATTTAGAACAGGATCATTTAATAAACCTGCCCTCTGAACTGAAGTCTCGCAGTCAGGATGGAGGAGCTTTTGTTTTTCCATCAGTGCAAGTTACCGATTCTGTAACTAAATAACTGACAAAAAGCAGAGGTATGGCATGAAGCGCTTGCTCCTCAGTGGGATGCAATGAAGAGTTAATTTATTTTCTTTTACTTGTGTATTTTTTGTTGGTGCAGTTGGGACTCAGCTGTTGTTTCCTCTGGGATTAAACAGCTGTCAGCATTGTTAATGACTTCAAATTCATGCATTAAAATTCTCTCACTCCTCTCCATATAAAACGTGGATGTGGAAAGCGCTGCCATATCCCCCTTTGTGAAGGAATGAAAATCCAAGGAAAGATAACAGGACTTATTACAAAACCACAGACCGGAGCTTCTGTTGATGGAATCTCCTAATGAGTAATTAAGCTACTTTGCAGAAGTCAGCGCTGTCACGTTTGCAGTTGGGTATTTCCATTCCCCCGTGGATACAGCTGGGAAAAGGCTACGAAGGTGACAAAAAAGAGAGAAAAACAGAATTGTTCTAGAAATATCAGCTTTGTGAAGTGGCTCTGAAAAATCAGCCTACAGAAATAACCGGGTTGATGTAGAAGAGAATCCTTTCAAACATTCATAACTGATATTGCCTGATAAACAGCAAAAAAAGAGGTTTTATTATGGTACGGTCCCACAAAGATGTGAGGATGGCAGCTGTATTTCTGGGATGGGCTGCTGGCTTTTTCTCTTTCCCTGAGCCTTTCAGTCTCTAACTGGAAGTTTTCAACCCTGAGTCCTCACTTCTGTAGTTCTGAAAATACATTATGGGAAGCTTGCGGTCTTTTGAGGGGAAATTATCCTTTCAGGGGAGGCAGAGGATTGATACAGATTTCTTACTGTAAAGTTCAAAACATTACTCATGCTTTTAAACTGATGTATAATTCTTATGCCCCTAAGAACTCCAATTATTAAAAATAGTCCTGAATTTTCACTAGTTGGAATGTGCCTGTTCTCTCTTTAGTTCCTTTATATGTTTTTTATGGTTTGTTAAGCAATTAACTTACTGGTTAACTTTCTTCTTTCAAGTAGCTTTGTTTTTTTTAGGGGCAAAAAAAATGAAGCGGCAAGCGCAGTTTTCTGAACGTCCTTATCCTATTTCCAAGAAGTCATTTTTGTGCAGAAGTACCCTAGTTTTTCTTTAATATCCCCATAAGTCAGCTGTTACAGTGGAAATCAAATTATATTAAGCCCAATGAACAAACCAGCCTGCTAACAAAATGAATTTATAAAGTAGTTTATTGAATTCAGTAAAATACACTGAAATATATAGGAATAAAACAGCTAATTGAATAACCAGCTTCCAGATCAGATGGTGAAATATGAGTATCTAATGAGTCAAATTAACATACATGTTAACTGAATAATATGCTGTGCCTTCTCAGAAACGATCTCTGTGTAAAGCTTGAGTTTATTTTTTCAAGGCCACGTATGTTGAAAACATTCCAGCTTATTAGCAGAGACATGGGTGGACGTGAAGGCACAATTTATTTTGATTTGTTGAAACATTAACAATGTACTAAGCACCCCACTGTATTAAATAATACACACGAACGTGGCATCTATTATAAGACAGGTTTGTTTAAAATCCCAGTGTTCAGTGAGACCCCTGCATGACTCCCAAATTCAGTCAAGTGTTGCGCTGGTCGTGTCAAGTGTCTTTTTGTAGTTAATTTAATCACGGTTGGCCCAGAAATGGAGCTGGTGAAGCTCCGCAGTGGTAATTTATGTGTCCTTTTTTATCATTACCGAAAATGTGCCCTTCTGGAACTAATGCTCACTAGTTTTAGCATTAATGTGTAGTAATACCTTGTAAAAATATTTTTCCATTAGCTTATATTTTCGTGAGAGGAAAAAATAATGGAATAAATGGGAGTGCAATATGGCTGTGTTTACATGAAGCGTAAGTGGGCTCCGCAGGTTCTGAAGCGCATTGTGTTCCAGGAGATGAAGGCTCATGCCACAAGCTGCGAGCACCATTCAGTCCTCTGTGTAATTATCGTCTTTGAAACCCAAGGGCTGGAAGGGATGCTCTGGGAACGGTGACAGAAAGAAGTGCTTTAATTCTGGGAGCACGCAGCTGATCCCTCCTTATAGTCAAGGTGCTCTCGCTCCAGATGTGTCACAGTGTCGCCTTTTTTAAAATCCTGGATGAATAAAGACAAGAAAGTCTGGGGGTTGATAGGGTATAGTAGGAAAATCTGACAGTAACATCTACAACCAAGAAACCATAAAGGATTGTAACCCAGGGGGCGAAGAAGAGGTCATGAGTGTTTTCTTTCCCCATCTCAGTTGAAGGTGTTCTCTTTCCAGGTTTTACTGCCTCTAAGAATAGGTGGTTATAAAACATCAGCACGAGGGGGCTGCAGCCCTGATCTCGGTGGGTGGCTGGAGGAAGATGCTCTCCATGTTGTGGCACAAACACACTGTGTGACGTGGGAGTGCGAGTCCATGCTGGCCAGTGCTTCTAAGGACGCTGATGGTCTTCAGCTTCCCCATTCGGTTCACCCCATAACAAAATCTTAGACTCTGATGAGAATTTTTCATGAGCTGGTGTCCTTTCTTGAGTAACTCAACTACTAAAGCCTTCTAAGGTTGACTCTTTACCAAAATGGTTTTGAATCATGGCTTGGAAAAGACCAAATGCTCTGGAAATAATTGGATTTCTTTATAGCCTTGAGGGGGGGAATGGTGGGATGGGCAGAAAAGAAAGCCAAATGTACCCTAACCTGGTGCGATTCATGTCAAACTTTAGGAAATTCTGAGTAGCTCTTTGCCGTGGCAATAGAAAGACCTAGAACCCCTTCTGCTTTGTAGACAAGTAAAGCGGGAGTATGACCTGTGGTCTTGGTGGCATACGTGTGATGAGGCAGCCTAAGCCCTTTTAAAGCTTTTGACTTGGAGCCAAATGAGAAATTTGGGGTTGGGTATTCCGTGTCAGGTATGGGGAGATGACTTCCAAATGCCTTCACATCCAGTCACTAAGCCCACTGGAAAAACCAGCCTCCAAAAATTGCGCTTTGTCAGACGTAGCCTATTAATTAGAGGAATAAGTCTCGGAAGAAAACATTCACAAACACCTGTATAACTGTCAATTATTTCTTCTTCATGCTTAGCAAGAGCATTCCTATGCGTGGGAGTACACCCACCTCAGGTATATGTATTTCTTCTTGGCGGATAATATAGTAGTTGCAAATCTTTCATTATCTCAAAGACCTGTATTACTCTGAAAGATGTATATTTAAAAAGATGCTGGCAGTAACTGCTGCTGACAACCAGCCCGATTTGAAATAGACTCCCTCTGTGGCACTGTGTAGGAAAGGCTCCCTACATTGATCTATGGATTTTTCATTTGCTTTCAAATAGTTCTACTCGTGTGTCTGCAAAGAGCGAATAAGCAAAGTTTGAATCAGTTTGACTTTGAAAGCGTGATTCTGAGCAATTACCTTGGGAAAATATACCTCCTTCCGACTAAATAGATCTGTCAGAGAGAGCCCCAGTGCAGTGTGCCGCTGCTCGAGTACACGTGTGCGCTGGTAAACCGGGCCCAGCCAATTAAACATCAAAATGTTGGCTGCATTCAGTTCACAGGAAGACTTATGTAAGTTCATTTTCATAGTGCGCCTATGTGTCTTTAGACTTTAACTGACAGATTCCCACAGTGAATAGACATGGGAGTTATCAATTATATGGTTAGCTGTGCGCTGCAATTGTAATGCTCTGTGGCTTTCTGACAGGAGCAGGCAGAAAGCGAGAGAAGTGGAATAATTTTGGTTCAGCAAGACTGTTAATATTTCACTCTCGGATCCTGAAATCCTTGTGAGAAGGTGGAGAAAATGGTCATTTTAAGCCTGACTGTTGCAATTTTTTTTTTCCCGTTAAGACATGTGAAATTCTAACGACTGTTTCACCCCAAAGTGTGAACCACAGTGTACTGAGATGGGGTATTTGGGGGGGTCAGTAATTCATAGCCTAATAGTAATTTGAACCATTCACCTCTAAGAGCACTGAGTAACTTTTATCTTTACACAACAGCGAGCAGGATCTACAAATCCGTGTGATTTGTTAGAAAATAGCCGCTGCATCCACTTGTTAAATCACGTGCCTGCTCCAAACGCAGCCTTGAGTTGTTACGTGTGAGTCCGAGTGACTTTTATTGCTGCTGTTTTCTGTCCTCCTCTGTGTCAATTTGGCAGGACGTTTATGTTCGTTAAATGTTTGCGGTTTCCACAGCAGCACGTAATGTACTACTGCTTCCCAGCCATCACCAATGTATTGCTCTGCCCCCAACAAGGAACCCATGTCTACTCTGGTCAGGATGGCCATCAAAGCCATCACACTTGTTAAGCAAACTCGGCAAGAACTAAAGGCACCAATTTCTGAGGGACAGTTTCTGTAACTGTGGGCAATTCTTAGAATTCAGGAAAAATAAGTAAATAAGCCAAGTATGCAGCAGACTGCAGCTACTCAGAAATGGGATGGAAAGCTTTGGAGCATCGTCAGGATGGATCCCCTCTACACAGCACCCCATCTGCAGTCAGGTCCCTCTGCAGTGCTTTCAGACCCCTGGTTGTTGCACCTTGCAGTTTGGTGTTGTCAATGCACTTGTGGATGTTCGTGAATGGATTAATTTCTCTTTTCAGCTTAATTTTTATATTCTATAGCTTTTTTTGCTATCGGTTGTTGGGGTTTGGGTCATTGGGGTTTGGGTTTGGGGATTTGGGTTGTTGGGGTGTTTGGGTTGTTGTCGTTTGGGTGGGTTTTTTGTTTGTTTGTTTTTCCTGAAAGTGCAATCAGCCTGTCTATCAAGGTTCCTAAGCAAAAAAGCAGAGGTTAAGCAAGTTACACCATTTCTAGGAATTCTGCCATACTTGTTTTCTAGAGCACTGTGTGCTGGTACGCGTGTGGGCAATAAACAGACTGCATCTTCAGACTGGTGGATAATCGTATTTTTAGTACCATAATAGGAAACCACTTTACATTCAATATGAAATGAATGCTTTCATCTGAAACTAGGTATCAGGGTGTTTCTCCTACAGATCATTGTAGAAGGGACCCCTTTGTCTGAAGGGCTACTGACATTTTGGTTCTGGTTGTGATTTGAAACCCCCAGGCTCCTGTATTGAAAACCTGTGATTACTCTGAAGTTCTGCTCTCATCTTGCTGTTCAGATTTGGAACTTCAAATTACTGAGAATCTTGTAGAATTTTGGGCCCTTGGACTTAAAGCTCATCCTAAACTGTCCCTAACCTCATATGCATCTAAACATTGATTCTTCTACTGGTTTCTGATTTTAATGTTCAAAAAAGTGCAGCAGTTTTGCATTTTCCTGAGGTTATTTCACAACATCTCTTTGTAATATTGCACAGGCTCCTTGGGGTGAGGTCTGACTTGTGAAAAATAACTAAAAGGAGTTTATGTGCCATATAATAAAAGTATATACAAAAGTTATGTAAGCACATAGGAAAATATCCAAAGCCATGTGTTAACGCACTGAAATCTGAGTATTGGGATCTTGTGATCCAACCCCGCCAGCGAACTGGAGGTGACCCAGAGGAAGTGCAGGTGTCAAGGTTTAGGTGACAGGTCTGTGCTTTTATTTTAGTGTTCTTATTCCAGTTGCTCTTCTCTGCCATTGATATATTTAGATTGTTTTTCTGATGCTTATAAATGTATTATTAGATATTTGGCAGCTAGCCTTTTCTGGAGTTTTTTGTTTGGTCCCCTCACCCTGTCACTGATGAATGTGACAGAAGGGCACCCAGTGCCCTTACTCCAGCCTATTGATACGCAAAGGGAAAAGTGGAAAGGAAGCGGCTGGGGCTGTAGGATGGCATGAGAAACACGTCTTTATCTGCCCCCATCTTAGGAAAATGGGGCTTGGTATTATCATTACAGGAGCTGGAGTATTAATGGACTCTTTTGTTATATCTCAGATGAAAGATTCTTTTAGGTGTTCAGTCCTTCATATCACATAGCGGTATTTAGCATCTCCTACTCTTTTGGGGAATCTCGTAGCTTCTGTAACCTCTACAACTCGTAGTGGGAGCGGGGAGGAGAATAAATATTTGGCATCCTAGTCCTCCATCTGGAGACCCACAAATAGCCTGGATTTACCACAACTACTTGCACAGCTTTAATTTTTAGCTTATGAAAGAGCTTTCAGTAAGAGACACATCTCCCGAGAGCCGCCCAACGAGCAGCTCACTCGCTGCCCATTTGGTGATGATTTTTCTCTCCACTCCCCCTTCCTAATTTTTTAATATAAATGCACATTCCCCCCTCCTTTTGGGGCAGAAATGTAACTTTTGTGGAGAGTCATGTGTGTCCAAATGACACATTTTCTAGGCATTACATTTGATAATTTCACCGAGATACCGGAGTTAGCTCCTAGCAATGAGTTAATGCGACAAAGGGGTTTGTTTGCCGAAAGCGGAGGATAACTGTGCCTAAACTTTACTATTGGTGGTGGTGGAGGGGGTGAACGGGAGGCACAGAAAATTGCTTTTTATAATTAAAAAGGGAATCTCAGATGTTTTATATCTTGAATATTTACAATAAAACCTTCAAGTGCTTGTCAAGAGGGTAATGTGTCATTAGCAGGAGCCTTTGCCTCTCTTCTCCTCTCGGACATGACAGTGCAGCCGGATAAGAGAAGAGTAATTATAGTTCAGCAGGGCTGCCAGGTGTGATAAATGAGTAATCAGCACACAGGAGCCCCAGTCCTCAAAGGAGGACTATTACAGCGTTATCAGCTGCAGGCCCGGGTGCGCGGCGGCTCCGCGCTGAGACCGCGCCGGGCCCCGCGCTGCTCAAAGCCGCTCCCGCCCGCCCGGCGCTCCCCGCTCCGCCGCCGCCCTTTGTGCGGGCGCCGCGGGCAGGGGGAGGCGGCGGGAGGGAGGAATAAAGGGAAAAGCGGCGCTTCTCGCGTTTGCCTTTTGCTAATGTTTGCGTGAAACGCTGCCCGGCTCTCCAGGTGAGAAGCTGCGCTTGTGCATTTATGGCTTCCCGTGACAAGCGCTTGCGAAAAGCCGGGCTCCTGTGTGCGTGTTTTGTTCCCCTCCTGGCGGCCCTGACCTCTGTGTGTGCGAGCGCCCGGGTGTTTGTGTCTTCTGCTGCACCGGGGCAGAGCTTTCACAAACCACCCTGAAGATAATCAGCTTCCTGATGATTCCACAGCCTCATTAACGTCGGATCACAAACGCTAAATGCGGCGCTGGCCGTTTGCACCTCGTGCTGCTGCTCGGAGCGTTCGGGTGATGTGATTCATCTGTTTGTTATTGCTGGGAATGGTCGCCTATCACAACTGAGAAAACAGTTTGATTAAAATTAATCAAAACCCAATTCAACCAATCAGCGGAACATTGATCCTCTACTTATTTATTTCAAGTTCAGTGGTACCAATGGCAGCACTGGAATAGGAATATTTAAATAATAATTCTTGTGAGAAAGAGAACATGCTCTGCCTATAATAAATTGTTATTAAGGAAGAGGACACAGCGTGCCTCGGAAAAACTGGAGGGCCAACACTTTTGATGCAAGGTTATTTTTACAATAGTTGCGTTTTTATCGGTTGATGTATTTTAACTGGAGCCCTGACAATAGTCACCAAAAAATTATTGCTCCGGCATGGAGCTACTTATCTGACAAATGCAATGCGAATGGTCTTGTTCTTATCAATGAGATCAGATTTCAAAAAAATGAGTGCGAGGAGCGAGGCGTTGCTTTGTGAACAGATAACCTTGCAGGCATGAACTCGCAAACCTGAATAAAAGGATGTCTCTATGAAATAATCTGTGCATAAGTGCAATCAGGTCAGACTGTAATAGACAGCGGGGGGTGGAATCAAAAGGGGGAAAAACTCATTTCATCACAGTTAATGGCAAGGAAAAGAAGGCAAGGAAGGACTTTCTTTGGAGCGGAGCTGTTGCGACAAAGAGCAGGGCTGCAGCGTGTCATGCACCATTTGCTGTTGCACTAGCGCTCTTTTCAAGAGCTGTGAAGCCATTATTGTAATGCGAAAAAAGTAGAAAGAAATACTCCCTCCTGGTCACTGGAAGGGCAAATGAGGTGCAGGCTTTTTTTTCCTCTCTGCTGTTTTTTTCCCTCCTGCACTATTTGTGCAGGGAGGTTTCTAGATTCCCCCTGGTAAAGCTCCGCTGGGATGCAGGAAAGATCACAGTGCCCTTATAAACAACACTTCTTGGCACTGTTTACCTTCTTTTGTGACTTTGCTGCCTGCAAAGGAGGATAGGAGTACCAGAGGCCCAGTCGCAATGAACATTTGCCCTGCTTTTGTCTTTCAAGAAGCAGAACCTTTAGAATATTTTCTAGCTAAAGTTTTGCTCTGTGTTTCTGTGGTTTGCATGTTAAGTTAAAAGAAAAAAAAAGCACAGTACATTTCTGTATGGTAAAGTTATCTAGTGGTGATAATAAATCCAATAGGCTGTGGATTTTGTGTGTGTTATTAAAAAAGAGAAGAGAAAGAATCCTTTGTTCATTGGCATAATGCAACGCTGCCTCGGAACAGTTCTAATTTGCAAACCAAGTGCTTTGTAGAATGTGGAAACCTGGTTATAACTTGAAGGCTGAATAAAATCGGTCATCTTAGAACTGGAAGATAAATATAGATGTAAAATAGTGCCACAAATGTCTTTTAAGCAAGAAAAATAAATAAATAATGGCCTTCAGAACTGGCTCGTTCTTGTATAGTTTATGGGTAAAGCAAGATTACACATACAGCCCTGCAGCCGATTCCCAGGACTGCTAAAGTGTGAAGAACAGGAGTGACATTCTAGTCTTCAATAAATCACTATAAAAATGTTTATGAACCCTGCAATTTACTGTCTTTTAAATGCAAATTGAAAGGGGCATCATCGCAAGTGTAAAGGAGACCCGCAGTGGCCTAAAGGAATTATAAAATGTTGCAAAAGGCTTCTGAAATTGTGTGATCTTAAACGGTTCTATTTTAAAAAATGAGTTCCCATTTATACTTCTGCGACAGCTTTGTTAATTCATTAAAGAGATCTCTCTGAATTGCAGGAAGGTGTTTATGAGCACCGAGCTTCACAGAAGCTGTTGGCAGGGACTTGCAAGGAATTGCAGTTGAATTGGACAGGCACTGAAGTTTGCTGATCGCATACAAGTGGGATGGAAGGCCACGGGGGTTCCAAAATGTACAAAGCAGCGATCTTGTCTGACCAAATATTGGTGAAGTAGCAAAGATGTCCTGCCTCGTCCAGCCCCTCCGTGCAGCCATCCGCTGTGAAACTCTAAATGGGTTAAGTGAATGTGGCCCATGGCTGGAGGAACAGTTGAGCATCCCTCAGCGCACCGGTAGTGAAGGACAAGTTGACTGAAATCTGATCTTTTCTGTGCTGTAGCTGCGCTTTCTCCAACTGAAACAAACTCATTTCCACTTGCACGTTTTGCGTTTTATCCAGGAAGCGTCCCTTTTTGTGGAAGCAGATTCAATCCTGATAAATTAAGCATTAGAAGAGGAGTTTTAATAGTTGGATGGGTTGCTTGCTTTTTATTTTTTATTGATTGGTAAATGTTGAGGATTCTTCTTTTTATAGCTAAGAGCCATGATTTTCTGCATTTGGGAAATGTAATTGCCACCAAATTTTAATTTTTTAAAAAATATTCATTGAGACAGTATGGGATCTGAATGTGTACAGTTGGAACCCTATAATTGTTTGCATAGCTCAGAACCCTCCACAGCATACTTCATCGCTTCCATTCAATTTCACGACATAAATAACACGACGTTCAGGCTGTGTATGAGGGGGCATAGCGCATCGTTTGTAAGTGTATCATCCTCTGCTGCCAATAATATTACTTCTGGCTCCCCAATCGTTATACTCCTTAAGAAAAAAGGTGTGGGTGTTGGATTTCTGGCAACCCTTAAGTTGAATACGCTGCTTTGGCACTAAGTGGTAACATAGCTGTCAGAAATGGTTGGAGAACAGGCTGTCGGGCTCAGAGTTGGTTCAACATCTGCTTGTCTGCCTGGTCAGCTTCTCAGCACACATGTGACGGAGGATCTTTGTAACCAGAACGATGTAAATAAATAAATTCAAAGGGTGTGGGTGTTTGCATGACTCCTCCCATGGAAAGTGATATTGCTTGGCTTTATCACATTGGAGACTTCCTAGCCACTAAATAGAGCAGTCATAGTTTACAACTCAATAGCACCCTTGATGTGTTACTGCTCATTTTGTTGTCATGCAAAAGCACTGTACCTTTTCCAACAGGCGTATATTTGCGTGGATATCTTTTTTGTAACTACGTTTGATATGTAGGTATCATTTATTGACAGGATTAAAAATGCTGTAATCCGGTGTTTTTAGAAGGATCAACTCCTCTCTGCTGTTAGAGCGCTCGCTGCCTCACCTGCTGGTTCAGACCTGCTTGTGCCCTGTGCTTACAGGGGTCAGGACTTTGCCTTGAGTTGGTCCGATGCAGAATTAGATCCGTCTGTGTCCCTGTGGCCATAACACCTGCCTACGTGTGCGCAGAGTTAAGGGAACAAAGCTGTGAATGTGCAGAATGTGGTGCACGAATGCAGGACCAGGTCTTGTTACCTGGGGTTTGGAGAGGGCAGGAACATGTTTTGCTTTTCAGTAATATTCCATGCTCGCTTTTATCTGATCCTATCAGCTCATTGTTTAGAGCTTTCGAAGAGCTGAGCCTAATCCCCAAGAAAATGGCTCATCTCTCCATCTTTGCATTGCTAATACACCCATTATCAATGCCATCTTGGCGACGAATGTAGTTGTTCAGGAGCTGTACTATGTATCCATAATCTCACAAGCTTGAAACTTATGCAAAACCCTCAGAAATCACGTCTATGTTCCTTCAACACCGGGAAGGATCAAAGCCTCACCTCTGCACAAAGACTTTCAGTAGCACGGAATCAAATGGCTTGTCACCGCCTGCACAACTGCAGGCGCAATGGAGAGCCAAATGGCGACAGTGATTTGTTAACGAGGGAGCATTAACGCGGAGCTGTTAAATTCTTTCTTGAGGATAAGGCTTCATTTCTGTATTTTAAGTGATGTGCTCATCAGCAAAGGGAGGAATGACGTGTGTGTTCTGTGCTTCCTGAAGGCAAAGGGTAGCCGGTACCTTTGCCATGCCACGGTTAGCCTTGGTGTATTGTACCACAACCTGGACCAACGGGAGTGTTTGTGCAAAAGCAGATGAATCAGATTTTCAGGTTAATAACATATATGGAGCGGAGCAGAAGACTTTGCAGTTTTAAAGAGCTCAACACAGTGTCCCACTGGGACAATGCAGAAAATTATCCTTTTTTCTATTGTGGAAAATACTTCCTGTGTTCATCTGTCCTGGAAAATATACTTAATAGTTGTGATCTATACCTGTCTAACGTGGTTTATTTCAGAGTATATTAGTCCAGTCCTGTCAATACTCTCTGTACTTCCAGGTGGAGAGGATCCTAGAAGCCACGTTTGGCCCTGTTAGTGAGAGGAGGATGCTGTGACCACGTGTACATTTTACTGATGTAAGGCTGGTTCCTGGCTGAGCACTGGCAATGAGACTGGAGAGCTGAAAACAATTCTCATGCCCAAAACCAAACAGAAGGAAGATTCAGAGCACAGGCTGTCCTGTTTGCTCCCATCCTCCCCCTAAGATGAGCAAAGGTTGCTAAAACAATGCTGATAATGAGGTTTGACCCTCCTGTTGCCTTCAGCCTCTGTTTACAAACCATCCATGTTAAAAAACCTTGAACTCCACCCAAGGGGTTTGAACTTGGAAACTGTTAACCTTCTAAATATGATGTAGTTTGTGGCATGATTTGCTAGCCCTTATGCTTCTCTGATCTTTCAGCTTACAATAGCACTTGGGCCAAAATACGGCGATCTGCCAGTATCAAGTCATTGTCCCTTCCTCCCGGATTCCTGGTCCCCTTCCTCCCCAGCTGCCCATGGGTCCCAGGGCATTTGTGGATGGGCTCTGCTTTGCCTGTAACAAGCACCACATAAATGATACGTGGACTACAAGGGGGAAGAGCAGCTACTGGATTTGGCTTGCTGGGAGTGGGCGAGGACGTAGGGGCAGACTGCCTTTACCATCAGTGTACGTTTGGGTGGAACAACCCAGAACAGAGTCCTCGAGTCAGCTGCTGTTTCAGAAATGCAGCCCTTGTTCTGGAATTCCTACCAGGGTAACATATTTCCTTTTAAGTTACCCCAGGTCTTTGGGACCACATGTTCCAATTCTGTCCAAAATGGCCTTTGCCTTTTAAGGTACTCAAGCTCATTTCTGTGTGTGTGTAGGTTGGAACCGTGCTTTTATTTGCTCTCTGTGGATGTTTATGAGTTCCTGGCATTTTTCATAAGTATAGGGTTTTGCCCCTCTGTCCTTGGGCCAGAATTTCCCTCCTGCTATAAATTTGCAGAGCACTATGTATCATTTCCCTCCTGGCTGCCACCCTATACCTCATAAGTGATTGTACTCCGGTGGGGAAGTGATTTGTATGTATATTTTTATAAAACACTTTGGGATCCTTGGGGAAGAAAGTTGTTATACAAATGTATTTCCCAGGGGAAAGAAGTGGAAATCTCATTACTTGGAACATACAGCATATTTAAAAGTAGGTTTGACAAAACATTAGAAAATAAGGGAAACAATCCCGAACTGGCATTGGGATGGACTAAATGATCTACCAGATATTTTCCACCTCTGAAGTGTGTCTCAGGATTTTATTTAGTGCATTGGAAAAAGGGCATGAGGAATGCTGAAGCCATGCACATATAAAATATCCTTCAGCAACGCTGTGGCTTGTTTTAATACAGCCTTTAGCAAAACACTGTGGTTTGCTTACTTGCTGATTTATTTTAGGTAGTTCAAAATATTTCTATTAGTGATCTCTTTGAATTACTTTAGGTGGTGCGATGGATTTGTAGCAAAACACAGCGTGTAACTCGAGTGTACTCTCTGAAGCCAGATATTTGGTGCCAAGCAAAATTTGTATGTGTAGCTTCTGTTTTAAGCAATTATATGGTGTGTAATCCAGAGCAGAGAAATTAAGTAGAAGTACATTTTGCCCTAAGGGATTGCTCTAGCTGTTGGATTCATTTTAAACAAGTTTTGTCCCTCATACTGTAAGGTTCCTGTAATAAATCACTTATGTAATAATCTACAGTATATTGGCTAAAATAACAAAAAGAAGTCAACTGAAAACGAATGGTACAAGTAAAGGTGTGCTATAGCAAGGAAGGGTGCTTATGTGTTGGAGAAAAGTCATTAAACAGTCGTTGAGGACTCTACCAAATAGAAGTCGTTCTGTAGCTGGGCTCAGTGACTTCACTGCAGTAAACTACTTATGTAATAAACTGCATGGATGTCGCTGGAGAATAACCAAAGCCATCCATCTGAACCATTTCTCAGCTTACGTAAATGAATGGTGATCTTCTCTCTGAAGCGAAAAATTGTAAAACCACATCAAGAATGTCCACGCAGAGATGTTATGAAATAAAACTAGTGTGGTGACTGAAGGATAGGCCATTTTCGAGCATGGAGAGAGGACAGTCTTCTGGTACTTCGGCTTTCAGAGGTTTGTTATCAGGCTTCATCCAAGTTGCTCTTATTTACAAGGAAATCAGAAGTGTACAGCGAATAAGAGTCTTACCTAATTGCCGTATAAATTGGCCAAATGGTTTTCAAGACCATTTATTTTTAAGAAGTCTTGTTTTGACTGCCATAGCTAAGATATAGTGTTGTATTCGTTTATATGATATAATAAGATGACAGCTACAACCAATCAAGCTGCATCGCTGTTCAATACGTCAGCTCCTTTCAACAGACCTGATTTCCAGAATAGCCTTTTCCTCCAGACATTTGCTTTCCTTTGATTCTAGTGATGAGACCCAAAGGGATTTAATTCAGAACACTTGTGACTTCCAGCTTTCTGAAGCCATAAAAAAGGGAGGAGGAGTGGCAGATCTCACAAACAACTAGATTGAAATGAAAGTTCCAATTTGGCATTTGCAAACTCTTAAGAACTGGTAGCATTTTTTTTTTTTTAAAGAAGAATGAAGTAGTTAGGAGAACATGGCGATGCTCAGTAGTGCCTTTTGTACAACCAATCATTTGCTTCTTGTTCATGAACTTGCACTTCTTCTGCTCTGTATCATGTAATTTCTGTTTACAGCCAGTGTGCAGGGTATCAGCCTTGGTTACAGGTAGGTTCTTCCTTGTCCCTTTGCCCAGTGTTGTGTGGCCATTTATTTATTATGTGCAATTTAGCAAGTCTCTAAACCTCATCTTTCACCCTTATTTCCCTACTTAAACCCCAAGAGACACGCTTTTCACATCTGTTAATATTTGCACACTAGCATTTGTAAATCACTTCCAGATCTGTATTGGCAAAGTCCTACTAGTGCAGGATCAGCTGCCCAGTTGTTACAGTTGTTGTAATAGTTGGTGCTTCCCGTGTGAAATAAAAATTGGCATATCACGTAGTCTCTGGTTTGTTGCTGTGCTCACTGAGCACCTGGAGCTCAGTCCTTTCCATGACCCGTTGTTTTCCTATGAAGAGTCCATCTGCACCACCTCCTCATTCCGTCATCTCAGGTGGCCTTCCTCTCATTCACTTCTCTAACATTGAAAAATATTTGGAATTCAAAAAAAAGAGAAAAAAGTCATCTCCACAGATCCTAACAGGTGTGTTTCAATACATTTGAAGAAGCCTTTTCAATAATATGGTTTGGGGATATGTTTGTTTTTTCTCAGAGCTTGTTGCATTTGGGTCTGCCACAGAGACATTTATTAATAGCTCTTGTGATCTATATATAGACAAACAGGTTGCTTATTTCTTTGTATGTTTGCTGTGGCTCAAATTACTGCTTTTAGGGTTTTAGAGAAGTGCTAGTGATAAGTTGTATAACTTTAGTTGTTGCAGTCTCCACTTGTTCTCAGAGTTTTGGTTTGAGTCGTTCATTTTTGTAATAGATGGTTGGGATGTGGTCATTATTTCCTTTAGCCATTTCTTTTTCTCTGGTGCCCTTAGCTGGAAATTTCATATTTACGCTGCAATGTACAAGTGACACTTGATGAGTACAGAAGCGGCTCTGATGTAGAGCTCAAAGCATTTCGGTAACTAGGGTAGATCTGGAGAGCGATATTGTATTTGGTGGTCGTAAACCAAAATACTTGCATCATTTGGACTAAATGTACTATACTACAAATTTTGCATGTAAAATTGTTCTGATGTCTGTAGAACTTCACCTTTATGTTCTCCAGTTTCTATGAATATATCTGATAACTTCTCTCATTTTTGCTCCGTTACAGCAGATACTGATGACTTAGCAGTAAAATATCTTAAAGACGTACTGGCTCATTCAAAAAGTGCCAAGTATTCCCTAACCCTCCTTTAGTGTTTGCTCATGTCTTGCATGCAGAATGTTTTTAAATGCATAGAAACTATTGCCCCCATGCAATTAAATACTGACAAAGCAATCAAAAACTCAAGGGTATCCGTGCAGGTGGTGGACACGTGCTACATACAGCCCTGCAACTGGATCGCACACATCAGGCCAGTCATCCATAGCAGTGACATTTAATAAGGGAAGAGCCGTTGTCATGAATAAACTTGACGTGGATGTTAAATATCTCCATTACCTTTATCATGACTATTTCACTTTCATAACTTTGCTTTTCAAACTTACTTTAGAGGTTCCTATTGAAGTATTGGAGACTATTACACTGTTAAACACTTAACAGTAAACGCTCTCTCTCTCTGTTTAAAAGTGGTGCTAGCTACTGTAAATAGGCATAGAAACAAAATAAACCCTTAAGAAAAAACACACCTGGAAACCCTATTTAGCAAAGCCTTTGTTGGTATTATTTCCCTAGTTTGATAGTTAGTACTTAAGTGTTCTTAAACCTCCAAGGAAGTCTGTAGTCCTAAAAATTAGATTGTTTTACACTGCTTGGTGTTATTCGCTGTCAGTTGAATTAGTGGTCGTGCAAGGTGACAGTCTAACAGGTCTGAGCATTAATAGTCTCGCCGTTTCTCCCAAACCAGAGTTTAAGCAGATGTTTAAGCTTCTGCCTCAGTGTTCAGACAACACACACCCTGAGCAGACGAGGGGCTCTCCTGGCTCTGGGAAGTCCAGAACCTCGGTGCTCAAACAGCGTTGGTGTTTATGGTGATGAGTTTTGCAGTCTGGGAAGAATTACTTGGAGACCACCCATGTTGTAGACTTCCAGGTAGCTGTTAGAAATGGCTTTCATTAATACTGAGTTGACCAGTAATCAAGATTTTTCTTTCCTATCATTGACTCTGCTGAGGCAGTCCAGTCCCTCTGATTTAACTCTTCTTGGTGTGTTTGACAATAAAGGGAACAATTGATAAAGAAACCCCTTTATGAGCACTAATTTCAAGAAGAGGAAATGTGCAAACACTGCTTTGAAATGGGTCACCTTTGCATCAAAGGTGATTTCTGGCCGAAGTGTCATCAGAAGCAGTTTTTGAAGGACTTGCCCTTTCCAACCCATTCCATTCTGACCCGTGCAGTGTGGAAAACAAAACGCAAATCCTCCTGTTACTGAAAGAAGATTCACAGTCCCCACAGTTAAGGACAACCACTATGAATGAGAGCGTTCTTATTTTGTCTATGAGAAGTATCCAGTATCCAAACATCAATGTTCAGCTTGTGAGCGTTGAATAATGAGCTGTATTATGGAACAGGCAACAACACAGTTGGTAGGTTCTACTTTAGTTGAGTCAGGGAGAATAGGAATGAAATGTCATTGCCTTCCCCATGGAGGCTCTTTCTGCTTCCTTCAACAGTCACCTCTTCTATGAGTATGGGAAGGACGTTATTGAGACCAGGCAGCATATTTGCATATTCTCATAACCATAAACATGTATTTTTTTCCATTTGTGCTGTGATGTTCTCCATTCATATTATAAGTGGCAAAAGCTTTTAGCTGTGATTGGGCCCAGTCCTCAGCGGACAAGAACCAAGTGTATCACACGGCATTTATTAATCTAAAAAAGTTGTCTTTCAAAACATATCTAAAAACATATGGGAGTTATGCGAAGCAAAGCAATTGCAAGTTCATTTGTTATTTCAACAAGCTCATTTCTTATGATTTCAGTTGTATAATAGATGCGGAACTGCTTGCAGGTTGTTGGTTGTCATATATTTTTCATTTGGTTCCTTGGGTTAAAGAAACGAACGACTGGAAGGTAGCGTCCCCTCAGAGGAAAGGACAACGTTACATGATATGTAGGGTTTTTCCTTCCCTTCTCATTCTTTTGTCGGCTGGCATGTGATATGCTTTTTGGGCAGTAATTTAGAGACTGTCAGTTCTCCGGTGGTCACCGGGGATGGAGTGATCGTCTGACGAGCCACTCTTGGCATTGGGGATGGAGCGATCATCTGATGAGCCACTCTTGGCATTGGGGATGGAGCAATCGTCTGACGAGCCACTCTTGGCATTGGGGATGGAGTGATCGTCTGACGAGCCACTCTTGGCATTGGGGATGGAGCGATCATCTGATGAGCCACTCTTGGCATTGGGGATGGAGCGATCATCTGACGAGCCACTCTTGGCATTGGGGATGGAGCGATCATCTGACGAGCCACTCTTGGCATTGGGGATGGAGCGATCATCTGATGAGCCGCTCTTAGCATTTGGGGTTCCTGGCTGGCAAAGGGGTCTTTCTCTATCTGGGAAAGCATGTGCAGGGTTCGTGAATCACTGTGCTACATCAAGCACAAAAGGTTTTCAGCAGCTTCCTAGGTCATCCTTTACTAGGTATAGCCCTGTCATGGCCCACCCATTACATTAGTTACTCCTGCAATGGATTTATGAAGTATTATTTGTACGGAAGATACTTATTCTACAACAGTTCAATAGACGCGTTTCTCCAAAGCATGTTGTCTGTCCTATCAGTGCTCCCCAAGGAGGAAAAATACATCACATATTGCTTGTCATTTTTAGTTTTATTTTGTGTTGTACTTTTAGTTTGCATGTGCTATCTCCAATCTTTTCTATGTTGAGTAGCTGAGTAATGTTGTAAGCTGAGGCCTAAGCTATGGATAATAGGGGTTGCTTTTCTACATACAACAAAACACTCCTACCTGATGAGCTGCTGTTCCTACTTCTGAGAGCATCAGGAGGGAATAAATAAATATGAATTTTAAACAATTAGACATATAATAGAATGGGTAGCTGTGTAAAGGATGACAACACCATTGCCTACCTTTGGGGATCTGGTGGCATTAGATCCCAAAAGTTTTGCAAAGGAAGAAGTTTTTGACCTTCATGTGATGCTTGTGATGTGGTGATCTGTCTGTGGCAAAGCTATATTTTCATGGGAATTTCATTTATATTACTAAAAAGAAACTTTACAAAATATGCAGTACATATATTTTAACCTTAAAATCCTTTTTTCATTGCTGCCATTAACTGAAATTTAGAATAATGCAGGTCAATATGACGGATTGAGTGCTGTATTAATTACATTCTTTGCAAAAGGAAAGAACTCGGGAGGTCAGGCTTATTAAATGGAGAGAGAATGAGAGAAACTCAGCTGGGGCTGGTTCTGAAATGGGAGTTGAGTGGGTCCCATGTGCACCAGGGGGGGTTTGGGGCAGGGGGTGCGTGGGGTGCAGGCACAGACACGTCCGTGCCCAATGTTAGGGATGGGAGCACTGGCTGCTCCGGCTCCTGCAATGATTGCACAACAACCACAGCCCAGCCCCGGGGGCTGAAGTGGGAGCAGACAGAAAAAAAAGAATAGGTAAAAATGGTAAATTAACAGTTTATAGCCTGGATTCCAGCGGCTGGATTTTCGGTAGATGTCCTTGGTTTGGTGGTTTTCTGCGCACCGCAGAGCGTGACTGCACCGTTCCTGCCTGATGTACTTTGCCGTAGGCAGTGAAGCTGAGCTGACGATTCGGTGGCTTTCGTGAGGAATACCTGGTCAAAAATATTTATTGCGTGCTCTGTGATGACTTCTTTTAAAAAAGACTAAATGCGAAAAGGCAAAAAGTAGCTTGATATATCCTCGCCAGCGCGTGTGGCACACCGTTGAGTTGACTTCCCTGGGAGACATCCTATGTTTCATTACCTCGTAGTCTTCAGGGCTGTGTTTGAGGCAGTTCAGATGTTTCACTGCCTCTTTATTTATTTTTAAAGGGTGTCAAAAATCCCTTATTTTTCACATATTTCTTTTCCTTTTTAAAAGAGTGTCAGGAATCCCATATTTCCCGTACACGCTCTAAAGCCGTGGCCCAGGGTGGCCTGCCGTATCTCTGCGCCGTATCTGTCAGCTGCGCTGGAGCTGACATGATGTACTTCAGTAATGCGGATGATTTAAGACGTGAACAACCATCCATTAAAAGGGGAACTGAGCTACTGGGGTTAGCGTTTTAAGTCAGGCTCTGAATCAGAGCAAAAGCAAATCGAGGCTTGAAAATAGCTGAAGGAAACTATGGGAGCTAAGTGCCCAAACAGCAGGTGTCGTGAAGCATCAGCCGAGCTTACAACCCCGTTCTTGAAAAGTTGTCCAGGGAGTCCTGTTTCACTGCTTCGTGGATGGACGTATAAAACAGAGAGAACAGCAGCTGTGCGAAGAAAAATAACAACCTGATAATCAGGCTCCTGTTGGCACTAAATAGTTGTGAGAGTCCAGTGCTTGGGTATCATAACTACAGTGTAATGTGAAATATCCCTCTGTGGCAACATAAAATTCCTCCCATCTTTAGGAAGGGCACAGGAGAGAGTTCTCCTGATCTTCTGATGATATCCAGTACCATTATTATATTTTTTAATCCTAATCCAGACACAGTTATAGGCTTCTCTATTACCTAGGCATCTGTGCCTATGTGGCTAAATTACAGTTTGATTGCCATTTATATATAATATTTACATATATAGCTGAACCTTTATGACAACAAAACATGCAGTTAAAGGACTGACACTCTTACAAAACCATTATCGACCGATATATTGTCTCTTCTGTCCCAGTAGAGTGGAGGCTTCCTAGTGATGCTCACAACAAAAGTGCTCTGAAAGGATGCATCTTAAAATTGCCTCATTGCTGATACTTTCAGTTTTGTTTTCCCATGCTACAACACAGCGTTCGTGTAACTCGCACTGCGAGTAATCTGGACACTTGTGGAAATTAATGTCTCTACCTTTGGGCTGGGATTATTTTTTCAGCCTGAAATTTATTCTTCAGTGCAAAATATGCATTGCAATGACATAAAAATGGCAGAGAAGAGTGGAAGAGTAAGGATGCTTTTGAACTGAAGTCTCTGACTTGGGTAGTTCCAGGACTCAGGCAAAAAGTATGTGCTGGGCTAACGAGTGAGTAATCAATCAGGAGAACAATCATGTCCCTGCACTTTATAGAATTGGAAGGGTCCTGTGATATCTTGTTAGAATTGTCATGTGAATATCATCTCTATTCCACTTCACTTGCCCTATTCTGTCAGGATCCTGAGTCACAAAGCAATGAAATCGCGTAAGAGAGACTCGGAATCACTTCTTTCAAATGATACAAACTTGATCTGTAAATCTACTAGGATTACATTTTATATTTCAGCTGCTAAGTTCATGTCACAATGGAGCTGGGGAAGAGAAAGCAAGATGGTTATCAGAATTGTGTGATATTAACTCCCATTACTTCACAACCTGCCGTGAGCAGAAAGGCTTAGATGTAAAAGCAAACAAATCCCCGCCAGGAGGGAAGGTGTTCGGAATACGCAGGGTGGGGTTAGTATCAGAAAAAGTGCCACTTTTGTACAAAACGAAAATATTTTCTTTCTAGAAGTTAATGCTAAACAAACCAACAGCCCCACAACAAAACACACACACAGCAACAACAAACCTGATTCTTTCTCTCTGCAGTTGAGGATCAAATATTTTATCAAGTCACCATGTTCTGGAAAACACATGGACCTAATAGTCAAAGGTGCAAGTGCCTATTACCTTCAGAATATTTAAATTAATTATAAGTATTAAGGACTATTGGAGACAGTGTCTTTGTTCATACAGTAAGCAATACGAAATATTGCTGTGTGTGTTTCAGGAGAGCCCACATGGTATGTACATACATATAGGTCTTATACAGATACAGTAAACGCTCATTGGGAATGGTGAAATGCCTGGAACCAAGGAGGGAAGATTTTGTTTCACTGGCAGCTGGGCCAACTCAATCATAGGTCTTGGGACTTCTGCATCGGGGCCAGAGGTTTCCTCTTCCTTGACTAAATACTGTGCTTACAGTTGGAGAAGAGCCAGCCTGAGAAGAATGATAAAAGAAAAGGGAAAGCCTCAGCCCTATGAGCAGGTGCCATTTACTCTGCACAGAAGGCACTTTGGGAAGTTAGAGGAGTGAGAATTTTCACCTTTTAATAACAGAAAACAAGAATGTGGGCCTTCGCATCGTCTGTTTAACTCAGGACATCTTGGAAACTGTGTTCTAAAATAGACTATTTAACAAGGAAAGATAAGAATTGGTGCGAAAAAGGTAATATAGAATGCTGCTTAAAAATGTATTGTGTTATACTTCCATACAAATGTTACACTGGAAAATCTTGGAGAGAGGTAGCCTGCCCTTTAAACTTCTAGGCATTTATGGCCTTAATTATGCTTTTCACCAAGATTTTGCATATTTAATATTTCCTTTTAGAGCTTTCAAGAGTCTCAATTATTAATTCCACTGAGGATTTATAGGTCCTCTGAATATCCCTTAAGTATAAAGATTGTAGACTCATCAAATACTGTTTTCCTCCTTTAAATTTTTACGATTTCTATATCAAATAGGCAACTGCAGTTTTGGAGTTGCGAGTGGAATATTTATCGCTTGGGTTTCTCTGCCTTTGCAAACAGAAGCGAATCCTCCTGAAATCTGTATCATCCGATGCGGTTACAGAATGCAGAGAGGTGATCTCTAATTCACGAGAACCAGGTAGCTGTTTTTCATATTGCATGGCCAGAACAATAGCATCTCACCTAAAGATGCTATTTATAAAGCGAACCGCCTCGGATGGAGAACAGTGTTAACCAGAAGCCCATGAATAAGTCATGGAGCCTAATTTTCTGTTATTACAGCCATTGTTTAAAAATGCATGTCTACCCAGGACTTTGTAATGATTTTTTATTACTTAAAAAAACTTTTACAGTTCTTTTTTTTCTCCTCAGTTATTTCATTACTTCTTCATTAGCTTTGCTCTCCTCCAGTGTTTGTAGGGCTTCCGAAAACCAATCAGGAAAAAAAAGAAAAGTTAAATTGCCCCTGAGACTATCATTGCTTTGGATATTTTTATGCTTCCTTCTTCAAATGCTTTCACCATGTTATGCTTTGGCATCCGTAGCAAAACCCATTAGCTGTGACAGGTTAAGATGCCTCTGCAGACTTCACCACAAAGGAACTGAGTCAGTGCCAACCATTATTCCTTGCAGCGTGCCACACCATCTCTCAGAATGTGGCCGAATCTGTAACTGTGCTCTTAACTTTTTGGTCCTGTGAGGGTAGCTACTCTAATGACTCTTTTCAGTTGCTTGGTAGAGAATTTTCAGTCCTGGCTATACCATGATTTCGGTGCATCAAGGACATTCCGCATCCACTCAGCAGGTCCTTTATCCGCAGCACATGCGTAATTGTTGTAGGTTTAGAGAGTGCTTGTAGATGAAAGACACAAATATACTAGTTAAATTTCACTGAGTTTGGTAGCTCCACAAGCAATGTGACCCATCTTGTACTTCCTACGTATCTCTGTACTACCGATGAAGCTGCTAACCAGCCCTCTCTCGCATTTCTAAGTGGGCCCCAGACTTCACAGAATCACAGAATGGTTGGGGTTGCAGGGACCTCTGGAGATCATCCAGTCCAACCCACCTGCTACAGCAGGTTCACCAGAGCAGATCACACAGGAAGGTGTCCAGGTGGGTCTGAATGTCTCCAGAGAAGGAGACTCCACGACCTCTCTGGACAGCCTGGGCCGATGTCTGGCACCCTGGAAGTAAAGAAATTTCTCTTCATATTCAGGTGGAACCTCCTGTGCTTCAGTCTGTGCCCATTTCCCCTCATCCTATCACTGGGCACCACTGAAAGTTGAAAAAGGTGTGTGAATATTATTATCCTCATTTTGAAGAGGGGTCAGATGAGCCATAGGAAAACTAAGTGATCGGAGGAGAAACAGAGACAGAGCTGGAAACAGAACAGGTTCACTACTGAATCCCCATACAGTTCCCTTGTCCATTGGAGCATCACTTTTCTGAGGCATCTCTTTTGAATGCTTCCTTGCAAAGTTGTTTTATTTAATTTCCTTAAAGCGAATATTCATTTTAAGAATAACTGATTGCAGAGACTCGACTCATGCTTCTACAGTTCATTCTTGTAGCGCTGGGTATCTATTTGCAGAGCATCAAGCTCTGTATCCGTGTTGCCGTTGCTGCTCCTGTGCAGAGCATCAGGCACTTTTGGTTGGAAGTCCAGCGCCACCGCGTCCTGCTCCGTTGGGCTGTGCCCGTGGAAATGCCACCTGCCGCCGAAAAGCTGCGATCTCAATCAAGTCTGGAGAGCGTGAAACGTGCCACATTTTCCTAGTGTGCTCTGTTCCCTGAATAACACGGAGAGCTAATTAACGTGAACTGGCAAATGGATTGCAGCATGTGCCAGTTCAGCAATGCCGAGTCCTCTTTAGCATTCTCTTTGCTTCCATCCACCACAATAAATTCAGATGATGTTCTGAAACATCCAGTTGAAAAATATCCTTACTTTTAGTGTTGCGTAACTTATGTTCTGACACATCGTGTGAAATCCTGATACGGGGCTCCCCACAAACCACTGCAGAAGTAAAAGAAGAGCAAGAATTAGGTTGTGATGTCACTTGTCCAATCCAAAATTTTGTCAAATATCGAATAGATTGGATTTCCTCTTTTGGGAAGGTGATTTTTAATTATCCATCCTGCTAGTATAATTAACTGCCTTCAGAACTCTGCTTCTAACATACTCACATTGCTAAAAATCCGGTTAATTTTAATTCCATTTTTCAAGTCCAACAGTGCTCTGTTACGTGCCATTAAGAGATTATTTAGTAGCTTTAAAATTATATTGCTGGTATTCAATTCCTGGATGTAGGCCCTGGAGTTTTAAGACGGACAAGCCAAGCTGAAATTCATTAACATTTTCAGAATTACTATTATTATTACGAATTTTAAATTGCTATTTTGTTTTTGGCTGTTTTGTAGATACAGCTCTTACCCAAGCCTGATAAATATCTATAAAGAAAGGAGAAGCTGTGCTAAAAGGAGGAGCAATGGAAGATTGTTTCCACAGACATTTGTAAAGCTGAGACTCTCAGGAGGCTGATGCTTTGACTCTCCAAATGAGAATCACGAACAATTGTTATACAGAAATGAAATCTACCGTCTGTTTCTGAAACTGTTCAGCCCAAGAGGTATTTCTTGCAGGTCTTGAGCCACTGCTTACACGCCACATCATTATTTCAACAAGACTTTTATTCTTAGAAATTACCGAGTAAAATTGTGGCTCAACCAGTGGGGGCTCCTATAGTGATCTCTTCTCATTTTCAGGGTAAAATAAGATGATTGCTCTGCTTTACTTCAGTGGATATAGCACAGCCAGCTCCTCTAAGACCCTGATGGGGATTGTCTTCTTCCCCATACAACGATCAACAGAGCAGCCAAAGTCTGTGACAGTTGTTCCCATTAGCATCCATTGAGGATAGAGAGATTGAACACTGCACCTACAAGATCTTTTATTACAACTGGGGGGAAAAATAGAAAAAAAAAAAGAAAGAAAAGCTCCCAAGTTCAGTTTGATTTCTAGGCTTGCAAAGATTAATTTGAGTGCCTGGGATCTGTGAAATCCTCTTGCTTGAGCATTGCTTCCGAGAGGTGGTTTCACCTCTGATGGTCTTTGATGTCTTATCCTAAGCAAACCATACTGTTTCTCCTTAGTTTTCTTTTGTTTTCCTTTCCCGCTGGGGCTCCTGAGTCCAGGCTCGGGTTGGTGGTTCAGCTTTCAGTGGAGATTTACAAGCAGTTGGGTCAGTGCAGCTGAGGCAGGAGGTAAAACCAAGCTTAGGACTAACTGCAACCACCAGGAAAACGTACCGGGAGGTTACTCAGGAGGGTTTGACGCTGTGTGGCCCAGAGGAGTCTGAGATAGAGGTTAGGGATGTAGAACTTTATGATGGACCACAGGGTATTGTTTAGGGGCTCACCTGACTGGTTGAGGTTGAACTTGTCCGTCAGTACCAACACATCCTGTGACTTTAGGTGCTCTCGCTCTGACCCAGCCCAGGAAAATACAGACTCCAGCAATTCAGCTTGGTCATCTGTACCTATGTTTATAGGTATAAAACAGATACATGAAATCTAGCATGCATCCTTTTAATTATCGGGAGATCAATTAACTGTTTTTCATAAAATGTGAGGATGGTGTTGGATTAGAAATTTTTTTCATCTAAGTATTTATTTAATGTTTAAAATGTGCTAAATAATTAAAAAAAAAAAAAGAAAAAAAAGAAGAAAGTATATGCTTAAGCATATTCTGCTGACAGTGCACTGAGTCAGGAGATATTTCACGGCCAGCGCTATGGCTTGAATGCAGATGATTCACGCAGACTTCAGTCGCACTTGGTCCATGAGTCCTTAAAAATATTGAGTCTGTTTTGGCTCAGTAGTGCTATCTAAAAGTTTACAAGGTGCGAAGTGTTTCTCACAGCCTGTGAATGGGGAATTACACTTGAAGATAAGGGTGGCTACTTGCAGCCTGGCTGCCTATCGGAAGAAACACCCTGCAAATGAGCTGAGCCGCGGGAGTGTTGGGAGCGCAGCCGCCTTCAGAGCAAACAGCGAGGGAGCATCACCAGCCCTTCGTGTATTTCTGTGGCTGTACCAGCCCGTCTTGTATTTCTGCAGCAGTACCTGAACCTGCGTTCATAGCTGGTGGCCAAAATGTCACGTTTGGAACAGGACTTGCCTGCAGCCGTTACCGACTTCTGGTTGATAGCGGAGCATCCACTTGGGTTCTGCTTCCTATGTCTCACACTTTATTTGTTCAGGTTTTTACCCTTTGGTTTGGAATCAGGAGTGAAGCGGGGAGTCTGCCCTCCTCTCCTGCTGAGGGGAATCCTCGTCGTTTTGGTTTGGTTTAATTCTTCAGAGCCGCCGTGGGGAGCAGGAGCTCCCTCCATTTGGGGGATGCTGGCAGGGCTCTCAGCACAGGCTGCCGTGCTCCCTGTCCTTTGCTCTAATGCAGCAAACACTTCTCTTTGTTTTCCACCTCGCCTGGGCTTTCAGAAAAGAATCAGCTGGGAAGCCAAGTTGGCCATCGTCATACAGTATTTAATACATGGTTGAAGTGTTATAGTTGGGAGCAGGCTGCGACGGTCTCCCAAGGGTGCTAGAGATGACTTTATCTAAACACAAATGAAGAAGTCTCAGAATCATCTTGTTTTGGCATCTCTCACTCTATTATATTCTTTCCTTTTTCCTCAGTATTAATCTTCTCTTTTTGTTCCCTTTTTTGAGAAAGCATCTCATTGCTTCAACAAAGGGAATTCACAATGTTTAACAAAACATTGCCCTGAGAGGCACAATAGGCAATGCTGGGGTGTTTTTATTCCAAGATTTCATGGATTCTGATATGCTAGACTTGTCAGTACAAAATCACTCCGGGACATGACACTACATAGCCATGCATGAAATTAGTTGGATTTAAATAAATAAATAAATCAAAAGATGTATTTTGAACACAGTGTAGTAAAAAAATCTGTAAGAAAGAATGGAATGTATTGTGATCCATTTCCAGGTTTTCTGTGTAAACATGAAGGATTTGACTGGCCTGGGCCACAAAAGACCGTGAGTTAGAGAAACGGAGTCATTTGGCTGCACTTAATCCGTGCCCTGGCAAGAGTCAAGAATTGTTCCCCACAGTATATTTTGTAGTATTTTTGTCTTGTGATTGAGGGTAAGCTGCAGTCATGAGATAACTGGGTGCAAGTTCAATTCACATGCTAACTCTTATTCCCGGAAGAGTACTGTGGAAACATTATATTAAAGCTTTCTTCTCTGTCTATACCTCCAAGCATCATTACCAGGCTCCAAAAAGATGTATGTACAGCTGCCTTCTGCTGGAGTGAACTCTGTATCTCATATAGCGAAGTCCAAAGAAAGATGAATCCAAGAAATTCCTTCCTCTACTTTCCTTTGTCCTCTAAGTATTAATAATGCTTTGTATTAAACAGAACTTCATTCAAAATTCTCAAAGTACATTTCAAGTCCTACTGCTCATCATTCAACTATACCGGTTGCCTTCAAAGGGCCGAATGTAATTTTAGGACTGTATAAATGTAACTACTCCTACATTAACAGCCCTAAAATTACATTCGGCCCTTTGAAGGCAACCATGAGGCTGATGTGGCCCCCCGTGAACATGAGTCTGACACCCCTGAACGACACTAATCGCTCATGACGCTATTAAATGTAGCTTAGTTATTTTCTATTTTTAACTCTTTTTTTTAAAGCAATTAATTACAAACGTGCTAAACAAGATTTTTAGTTAATGAACCTTCAGTGTTTTCTAAAGTTAAAAATAAATTTTTCAATCAAAACTAAAATTCCTATGAAAGAAAAACAAATACGTATCTATTTTAGTCCTGAAACAGCCGTCTCACAAACAGCATGTGATGGATACCTGGTTTACATGATTTTAGAAGATGGCTTTAACTGCAAGCCAGAGTGCAGCTGTTTTTCGCACAGTTTTGCCTGTGTCTGGCACGGTTTCCCTTTTGCTGGCTGCATGATGTGTTATCTGTCTTGATTATTCTTTAAAATCATACCTTGCCGTCAGGACAAATTCAACCTCATCTGAGCCCCTGTAGTCAGGCAACAAAATCACTTTTGCACCTTAGGTATGAAGTTTCTTCCACATCTGACCCTTTACTCTTGAGCTGGTTGACTATTTCCGAGCAGTAGTTACTAGCAGGGCCTTCTTTTCACCAATCAATCCATATCATTTTGCAAAGAAACAGAGCGTGCTGATGTTGTGATTGATTTACGCATTATTTATCTTTTTCTGCCCTGTTTAAGTTGGTCAGCCTGATCCTATTCACATGATAAAAATCCTAATGTCTCAGTTGACTTACTCAATAAACTGTGGGTTTGTCTGTTATTAGTGATCATTAGGGTTATAACACAGCATGGAAATTTAGACCAAATTAAGTACATACGCAAGCTGCTGGGTTCATCTGCAGTTAATCACGGTCGTGCTGTTGAAGTGGGCTGAGGATTTTGCAAGAATATTTCCAGGAAGAATTTGTGGGAGGAGAGCTAAATATCCTTGAGTTGTTATGGGTTTTCTTCCACACCATAATCTTGGTCTCCCAAATGAATGTTTATGTGAGACACAGTCGATGACTGAAAGTACAAAAAGAGAGTTATAGCTCGAATTAAATCAGCTTTTCATGCTGCCAATTCCAGGGCTCCAGATTTTTGTGACTAAATAGTGAATGGAAGTTCCACGCTGATACAACCCCCACAGCCTCCCCTGCAGACTTCACCAGGCTCCTGGTTCAATCATTCCTGTTTAATAAAGGCTATCGTGGCGCTGCAACAGAACGATGTGGTGAGATGTACAGCCTCGCGTGTTATCAGATGATGACACACACACTGAGCACCGTGAGTTATCACTTCCAGTCACCATTATTTCCTATGAAAATAATAGCTTCCAGTCACCGTGGGCTGCTCTGAGATTGCATTCATACTGATGTAGATTAAAAGTGAAGGGGTTTCCTGATAATTACTGGTTCGTCTGGCACAAGAAGGCACAGATGGAGGGAGGTTTAATGCAAAAAAATCATTAGAAAACAGCCCTAGCTTTCCGCAATTTGCAGTGCCCATTCCTCATCCTTCAACACCATTGTGAGCTTCAGCTGGGATTTGGTGGCTGGGGCTGGCCGGTCATCCTGGAGACTCTTAAAAAGAATAAAGCAGCAAAAATGCAATGTAAATATGCGTGAACTTGAACAGCTCTTACACCTCAGAGTGCTTCCCGAGGCCTGGGACAGCTGGCTGCTGGCTCCTGCCCCTCCAGAGCCGGTGGCCACAGTCGGGCTTTCTGCAGGGCCATGGTGCTGGCAGACCTGTCCTTGCACCACAGGACTCTGAAGGCTGTGGTTGCCACTAGGCCACTGTTCTATTGTTGCTTTGCATGCTGCTAGCGAGATGGATGAATCTGATGGTGAAAAACACCCCCTGGGCCTGACAGAGTTGCTCTGTGCGTATGGTAGGTCTGCATTGGAGGAGTGAATGTACTTGCTTTTATTAGTAAAATCTGCTAGGTATCTACCACAGCAATACAACTGGAAATGGCCTCTCCACAACCGTTAAGAATATTTCACGCACAATGCTGTCAGGAGCTATTTTATGAGCTTCTGCTTAAACCTCTGGACTGCAAGATCTACGTGTGTGCGCACTCAATCTGAGATGCAAGGATTTGCAAAGTGTTTTTTTGTTCCCACATCTTTAATGCATCAAGTTTTGGCGCATGGCTGTGCAGGAGCGCTGTCCTGAAGCAGGTTAGTGTGTTAGATGGCAGCTGGTTGCACTCCTTCCAGGTCACTCCAGTTCCTCTTGTTGGCAGGGGTCAGAGTGACACTCAAACTCCTACTTTTGAAGGCACCAGGAGACCTTCTTAACTGCTCTGCCACCCTACAGCAAGAGACAGTGATAGATATATTGTTATAACTTGTTAAAATATCTTGTATTATTTTTGTTTGTTTGAAAATACAGTTTCAAACCTTTTTCTATGATACTTGAATAGTGCAAGCCAGCTTCTCTCATCCATTCATCCATCTATCCTAGAAATCAGTACCTTTGTCATACTTATTGCTGGAAGTTCCCAGTCTTGGTTTCCCTTTTTCCCTCCTATATCTGGCCACCTAAGGAACCTCCAGTCTGCCCTGGGGCAGAGACCAGGCCCTCCCTGGGCATCCTTGCCCACATTTTACCTGCGTTTGGTTCCTTCTGCTGTTGCGGGGGCTATGTATGAAATATTTCACTCTCGGTGGAGGAGGGAGTGTACTGATGGCAGAACACCAAGTCTGCTTTATCTCTGAGCTTCACACACACAAGCACTGACTCCAGATTTCACCCACGGATGGTATTTCTTTTCCCGCAAGCATCCCGCTGTATTAGGTTATCCAGCTCTTGGCTGGGAGCTGGGCACGGGGAGGTGTGGGCGCCTCTTTGGCCCTTTTTCTGTGTCTAATTCCCTTTGGTTAAGCTGCGGGGAGCATTCAGCTCTGCTGCTCGCTCTGCGACACAGACCGAAGTCCTCGGTTGGAAGCCCCTCCGCCAGCCCCCACGCACATGCTGGCGCACCTGGATAACAGCTCTACCTGTTTACAAATTACCCCAATTTTCTGCTTGATTCAGCAGTAACTGCTTGCCCTCCCCCGTGATGTAATTAGGCCTTCAGAGTTCACGTGTGCCTATTATGCTCTCTCTTGTGTTTTGTCTTTTTTTTTTTCTGTAGCCGTAATCATATATATATATATGTATTAAAATTTCTTATCAATTGTTCAGCTAAATTATGCACAGTGGGCCATGCTAGCCCTCCATTAACATAAAGTATGCTAAACAATGTGTTTTCTTTCTGATAATTATGCTCTAAAGCACCAACTGCTTATTCTGGTGAATTTACCGTCCTTCTAGTTCTTCTTATTTCTTCAAACTTTTAGCCGTCTTCATGACAGGGCAAGTGCTCCTTCTGCTGTCAGTGAACTAGCCTAATTATCTTTTCTATTATCATCACAACTTCCAGCTGCCTAATAGCCAGCCACTTGGTGTTGAAATGAACTATAGCAGTCCGTCCGAGATGATTGTTTTCTGATCACGTAAAGATCCTTCCATCAGTCGGAACAAACTATTGCTTCCTAACCCCATCAAGGAGTTAATTGCATGATGCATGTAACCGAGCTGTGGAGGGAGGTGTTGTGAAGCAGCCTGCCTTCCCATTTTGCTGGAGTGCCATGAGCATCTGTGCTGGCCCGACCGTAGCTCTGAACCTGCAGCCCATAACCCCTTTCTTCCTTGGCTGGGGAACAGCAGCCACCCCGCTCTGCAGATCCAAACAGCTGGATGAGGATCCAGCTGCTCGAAAGCACCAAACAACAAGGATAAAGTCCAAGGAATTCTTCTAACAGTCATTTTATAAAGAGTTTAGTTTTGAAAATGTTGGCTTTTTTTATTCAGGTTTCACTGGGCATCTCAGACATTAATATCCTAAATAGGATTTTCTGAAGGTAATTTGTTTGACTTCCTACGGGCCTTGTGTAATGAAAAAGTACACTTTGATAGAGCGCAGTCTGCTTTTGAAGTGTTACACGGCTTGCGTGGCTAAAAATAGGCAAAGCAATTCTTTGGAAAACTCTTAAAAGCAATAGGTTTCGTTTTACCTTAGATAAGGATGAGTAACAACCTTAAGAAACTAGAACAATGTGTTTCTTTCTTTGCCCACAAGATCAAAACAGACATTATCTTCAAGATACCAGTGGTTTTGGTTTTTTTTCCATGGTGAATGAGCTAATGAGAATATGATTCTTTAATAGTTTTTTCTACCCAGAACAAGAATATCTGACCATAGCGAGTGTTGGTGATGTGTAAGGTGCTCGTAACCTCCTGGAAAGTGCCGTACAGCAGAAATTCAGGATAGGAAATGCTTTTATTTTTGGTCCTTATTGTATTCCTTCAAAATCTCTTTTTATTGAGAAAAGAACAGTTTTCAAAGAAGGGGGGCACAGTTGTTGGTAGCACACAGCCTTGGACTTGTAATGAATTTTCACATGATTTGAGATAAGGAGAAAACAGTGCGCGGCGTGCTGGAAATCACCTGCGCTTTCCGAAGAGAGAAATCCGGATCAGAAAGAGGCATCAAAAAAAGCAACTAAAACAATCTTTTGATTTTCGTAAAGAGTTATTTCAGAGTATTTCAGCTGTATCAGTGTAAGAGTTACAATGGGGCTCTCTTGGACTTTTCATGTTCATGCGGTTGACTAAAACACTTCTAGATTTTTTAATTTTAGGTCAAGATTTAATTTTCGCTAGTTAGACGAAAAGCAGGGCTGTTTTGGCGTGGTGGCAGTTGCAGAGGCAGGAGACCGACTCGGGCCGACTCGTACTGCAAACACGAGAAAATAACATGGGTGTCAATTTTGAGTACGTGAAGTTGTGTCAGTGTGTGAATGAAGATCCAATTCATTTCTATGAAACTTTAGACTAATTAGTTTTATAACTTGCACAGTAAGGTAATGTAAATGTGTTGCTACTGCTTGACTTTTTGCCTAATCCTTTGAGTGGATATTTAATCTTTTTTTATATATTAGAATTAAAGCAACTTGGAAGATATGAATAATTAATCTAATTATATGCCGATCACTTTAATTTCTTTAATGTTTTAGATAAAAAAAAAACCCCAACTTTACAAATTGGTTTAAGTTGGAAAACCCTTTTAGAGGATTTTATATTTCATCAGTAAGTGCAATTTAGAGGATCCAAGCTCTGCAAGTGCAACATTGCGTTTACCTTATGCAAATGGCAGAGTTAATCCCGGAGCTCTGGTGACCAGATTCTCAAGGTGCGATTCATCAATTCGTAGCTTGAATTTAAGAAGGGAGATTCACCAGTTAAGGAAAACAAAGAGCTTTGAAATACTGAAGCCCAGCAAAGGGAAATGTTGTAATGAACCAGTAATCTGCTTATGTACTGCGTGGACCAAAGGACAGTACAAACTGGAGGGATGCATCTTGTGTTGTAACAAGGACTGTACCTTGCAGGGTGGAGGACAGAAATTCACTCTATCTACAGCGATGGTTAGGTGTATCTCTCATTTTATATATATATATAGTACAAACGTGAAGTTATAGATAAAGAGCTAACTCGTTTGCATACATCTGAGCATGCCATGCATATGGAGTGCTGACTGCTTAACCTGTGGAAAATGTAAACCCTGCACAGATCATCACGAGTGTAGGAGTTTGTATCTATCCTGTTACGATCGGCTATTTCTGGTGACATCCATAAACACTTCAAATTCCCTGGTGTTTTCAAAATTTTCCATCTTTTCTTTTTTCCCCCTTTAAAACGCGCATCATCCTCTGTTCACAGAATGAGAGCTCTGAGCCGACTCCTTGGCTCTTTCCCTGCAGCCTGCTATTCCCTGCTATATGACTTTGTCTTCTGGGTTTCTCTGTTGGTTTGCGAAGGGAAATGAAAGTACTGATCATTACAGCAGAATTAAAAATAGCTTCTAACAGCTTAGCCTGAGATACAAAAATAGACTCTCTTCCGGCTTATTCTGTCAAATATAGTGGGAACCCTAGTAAGGTAACATCTGTGAAAACTTCATTCTGGGTTTATATCTCTATTTTTTTCCCAGAATATTTCCCTTGTGTCTGCGTAACGTAATAATTGAAATCAGACTGTTGATTTTTTTTCCGTTTTAGATAGTTTGCCATTGAGCTTTCAAGAAAGGTCACTGGTCTTAAGGACTTTATTTCCCATATGATGTTTCACTATTTTATGATGTATTTATACACCATTGCTTAGGGAAAAGGACACAGTAATTATAGGAAATTTATAGACAAATACATACTAATATAGATGTTGATCTTCCTGTGCATGAGATTTCCATACGTCTTACCTAGCTGGTGTCCTAGTGACGAGGAATTTGTCATTCGCAAGGACAAACGTGGATTTTCCGTCCTGTGCTATTGAAGTTAAGGCATCATGCTTGACTAGTGGAGAAGTGCAAAATGTATTGTGGTGGCCAAAGCAGCTGGACAGACTATGAAAGAAAATATATACCCACTTCTCCAACAGGAACGCCTTTTGCTTACCCCACTTCTCTGGTAATGGCTGTGACATCAGGCACGAAGTGGAGGAGGAGGCACTAGTCTGAGTTAAGAGGCCTGCGAATGTGCATCTTCTTGAGTTGGTACAAACAGTTTGGTTCTTCTTTCACTTCTCTAATGGGTTCAGAGCATCTCTTTACAGTGTGGACCCTCATGGCAGAAATGAGACCTGATTCTGAGAGAGGTTTTCTGCAAGGCCACCGCAGAGCCTGGAGATGTGCAGAGCAGTGAGAACAGGCAGGATGGAGCCTGGGGGCTCAGTTTGCATGGGACAGCTGGTCAAGGAAGATCTCCAGGCTCCTTGTGGCCGCCTGTGTTTCCAATCCACACAGCCTGGGGAGAACTGTCCGTACCAAGGCTGGGAGGGAGAAGACAGGCAGGTCTCTGAGGACGTGCCACAGCACAGCCTGTGATGACACGGACGTTTCCTGCACAAATATTGATTGTGGAACTTCTCACAGAAACTGGTTATTTCTTTGGTCTGGTTTGGTCCATGAGGGGACCCAACTTAACAAATATTTACGCAAAGAACTGGAAGCGCTGCTGGAAGTTCCAGCACTTCCTCTCTCCCACAGGTCTTTATTTTGTATAGAGTCTGACAATTCTGCTTTGTAGTTTATCCCTGTTGGTACAGCATATAACATGGGCTTTGCAGAGGACTCTAAGACACAACTGCTGTTTATTTTTAATTGTGAGATACACAACTGTAGACAAAAAATAATTCTGTGCTTGTTTATTTTCTCGTCACTCAAGCAATTTTTAATGTTATAGCTAAGGTCAGCTGGGGCAGGACCCTTTGGTAACGCACTGCTTGCCATCTGAACCAGGGGGTCCTCCCAGTTTACCTCGTCATTAGTGAAATCAGCTGAAATTGTTCTGTAACGCTTCTTCTCAATGTCTGTCTCACTCTTCTCTCAATTTAGTGGGCTCCCCTTTCATCTCCCACGGCTTCACGTGCCTCTGTGAGCCTTCCTGGCATCACGTTTCCCTCTTCCAACACCTGGCATCATTGGTTTGTGCCTGGGGATGTCCCACTCTCCAAATGGAGTTCCCTGCAGAGAAAAATGGTTCTTAGCTTCATCGTATCAGTCACCCAGTCAAAGTGCGGTAGTTCGGGTCAACACTCTATTGTCTCTGGTCTGCTCAGTCCATGCTGAAGGCCTCATCAGCAAAAGCAGATACGGAAAACAGAGGGATAGCGTTTTGTAAAGTAACAGCTCCAACATATCAACAAATTACCTGCATCACCCTTTTAAATGAATATATTGAAATTGCCGTGAAAGCTTAAGAAAAAGTAATCTATATGACTCCTGATTCAGTTCTATGGATTTGGAAAGGAACATGTGTAGAATTGTGTTAAAGTCCACTCCTTTAAAATTCTGTAGGGTTTTTCTATGAAGAAAGTATGTGTGTGGTAGGTGTCCCTATAGCAGGTTAATGTTTGTGTATTGTCACCCTGACTGAACCCAGCGTGGGAGCTGAAGTGGAGTAGAAATCAATGAAATAGCATTAGGATGCAATTGTCACAAATTATCAGAGAAGAAAGAAGACAACTGTAATTCACTAGAGGTAACACTTTACCAACTGCTCTCACTAAGCATTAGTTTAGTGTGTTTTCAATTTCAAGGCACTTTCTCTGGAAAATACTTGGTCTGTAATGACCATTATTATCACCATCCTAAGATTTGTAGAATTTAACCTAAACAAATTCCTCAAAGCTTGCACTTAGTTCTGATACGCTCCATCCTATTTATCCCCAGCTTCAGCGGCACTCGTGCTATGAGGATGATGCTTGGTATTGTGAATACCGTATCATTCCTCCAGAAAGCTGCCCTGGGTTTAGGCAGCCGGTGTTTGCGTGTGTCCTATTTCGCTCACAGTGCCCGGCAGGACAAGGTCACTGCAGAGTTTCTGTGGGGGCCATTTCTCTTCTGTTTTATTGGCAGTCATCACACCCAAGGTTTTGTTACATCCCTGCGACGACCGTAACCAACTGGTCACAATGCCACTTGCCATCCGGCGGTCCTTCTCGCTCCCAGCATCTCAGATTTATCCTTTCTCTGTGTCCTGTTCACTAGCAAGCAAATTATTGGCAGAATACAAAATTACTGCTAAAAGCAGTTAAATATTACCTAACTGAAAAATGCATTTTCGCCCTATGCATGCTAGATATATATCTAAACATGTCTAGGTTACAGTGATAATTGTCTCTCTGATGCAATGTGGTATTTGCATTGTGTCATTCATCATTCTTTTTTCCAGGGGAAGGATCACTCAAGGGGCTGGTTATGTCTTTCATTTCCTGGTTATCCAGTCATCTCCTGCTCATGCCAGCAGGAATTGAAAGCTATTATCAATATTGAGAACAGGATTTATTTGAAACAAGGATGGGATGTCAGTCAGTCGCCTAATAGCAAATCGTTCATATCCCAGTAACCACCCCACAACTATCACTTTGTCCCGGGGCTTAATAGGGGATCAAAGGCTAAATCATTACCAAAGCAAAATTAATCTCCATGCCAGGTCAGGATGGAAACCCCTGAGGAATGTGACCATGTGCAAGGGAACGTCTGAATAAAGATGAGAGTTTTCTTTGAGCGAGCTTTTGATCCAGCTCTGCTCTGCACAGGACACTCGAGTCAGTACGTCTGCCAAACTGCACTGAGGATTAATTCATTTATTTAGGAAAAAAAAAATCAAGTCATCAACAGATTGCTTCCTATCTGATTACAAGCTCTGCCTGTGCAGGAATGAGCTGAAGCCGACCGTATCAGGAAGGCAGGGGTGAAGTCTGGTTCAGCGATCAAGTTACCAAGACTGAGACTCAAGACTGCAAAGCTGGGGGTCAAGCAGTAAAGTTTTGGTTGTTTGTGGTGTAGGAAAGGATAAGGATCACTGGTGAGGGGGGGAAAAAGAGATTTGAAGAATCAGGGTGATAGGTAGGACTAAAGAAACCAAGGAGCTACTCAGATCGCCAAGTGCTCTGGTGTGATAAAGGACGTTACATGGAGATGCCATCACCTCCCAGCTCCCTTTCTAGGCTGCTGCATTTGTGTCTGGTCAAACCTATCATTCTTTACCCGTGGTGTAAATAGGTGTAAACAGGTCTTTGGTATCTCTACCATACTCTCTGGACACTGAATCTCAGTTTAGTCTTTTGTCACTTTTAGGATTTCTACTTCTTTTTCTCTCTCCCCATACCAATAAGTTGGAGTGCCTGCTTTCCCAGAGGTCCAGCTTCAAAGGCTCGCTGGCTACAACTTTTGTCCCTGAAGACTTGTGGTATTTGAAGAAGGCAGAACCTTGCCAAAATGGACCATCTTAATTTTAGATAGTGCATATCTGTTCATTGCAAAATGCCTGTGCAGCGTCTCTGTATCGCTTTCCACACCACTGTTGGTTATTCTTGAGGATCTGATCACAGACCATTTGATTTAGGTTCCCTTTTTGAACATATAACTTAATTTCTGAATCCTGCTATTTTCCATCACTTTAAGCCAGCTTTCTTGGGGTCTTCCTCTAGAAATCTGTCAATATAAGCACATCCTTGCTTTCCGTGTTGCCTGGGGCAAACTCCTCCATCTCTGCAATGCTTTCAGAGTTTTTATTTCTAGTTTCTTTTCTATGTAATAGCAGAAAATTTTATTCCTTAAAATCCGATTCACTTTGGAGAAATCTGACTTATCTAGGAAGTACTGACCCTTCAGGCAGTCAAGCACAGTGAGCCTGTAGCATGATCTGTTCAAGGACAGATGTGCTGGGATCACTTTCTTGTCATCTTAGCACAAATAGTGTGATGCAGAACACCACGAGTCAGTCAGAAGGTATGGAGATCAACAGTTCATCAAGTGAGAGTACAATTAAATGCTTCAACATGGACAGATTCCTGAAATACTGACAGAGGTAAGGAAAGGAGACAAGAAGTTTGCTTTGCTGAGAAATGTAGGAAATAAGGTGAGAGGGAAGGACAGACAGCAAGTATGGCAAGACACAGGGAATTGCATGTACATCTTCATTTATGTTTCTGGCTGAAAACAGAATGTTGTCTGTGAAGGACCTTGAAAATGGAGTCCAAAGGCATGGGATGATGGTTGGCGAAGGCATGGGATGATGGCTGGCGAAGATGTGGGATGAAGGCTGGAGAAGCCGTGGGATGAGGGCTGGAGGAGACATGGGATGAGGGCTGGAGGAGACATGGGATGAGGGCTGGAGAAGACATGGGATGAAGGCTGGAGGAGATGTGGGATGAGGGCTGGAGAAGCCATGGGATGAGGGCTGGAGGAGACGTGGGATGAGGGCTGGAGGAGATGTCGGATGAGGGCTGGAGAAGACGTGGGATGAGGGCTGGAGGAGACGTGGGATGAGGGCTGTAGAAGACGTGGGATGAAGGCTGGAGAAACGATGGGATGAGGGCTGGAGGAGACATGGGATGAGGGCTGGAGGAGATGTGGGATGAGGACTGGAGGAGACGTGGGATGAGGGCTGGAGAAGCGATGGGATGAGGGCTGGAGAAGACGTGGGATGAGGGCTGGAGGAGACGTGGGATGAGGGCTGGAGGAGACGTGGGATGAGGGCTGGAGAAGACGTGGGATGAGGGCTGGAGGAGACGTGGGATGAGGGCTGGAGGAGATGTGGGAGGAGGGCTGCTCTGTGACAGTGTTAGAGCTCCAAGCAGACTCAGCCGAGGCACCAGGAAGTCAAAGTCAGTTCCAATGGATGTGTTAAGTTTGCAGAGAAACAACACTGAAGATTGATTTAGTAACAGATGTGTTCGGGAAGAAGATTAGAGAGAAGCGAATGTAGGAAGAAAATCCAAATATCAATATGCCTGCAGCACTAGGAGTTTATATTCGGCTACTGAGAAGATTAATCAGATTTCAAAAACTCCAGCGGTGTGATGCACAGCAGATTGTGCTCCTCAGCATACAAACCGTGCTACACTATTTGCTTTTTTTGCAAAAAGCGTGGTTATATATGCAAGTCGTTTCCATTTTTCTGCTGCCTCATTTTTAACCCATTTAATAACCTTTATGATCACAGTTCAGTCAAGTAGCAGCAGTCGTGCCAGTAACAGCATTCCAGCTGGGTTAATGAATACACACATGATTTCATGAAGAAATATATCTTTTCTGACCCAATTTCAACCTTTCCCATTTCAAGCTGTTTAATTAGAAGATATATTGGGGGAAACAAACACCCATTTATGCAACAGTAAAAGTTTAAACAAATTCCAGACGCAATTATTTTAGGCACCAAGTGCCTGTGATTGGTATATGTAGGTAACAAATTAGTCTGTTAGCTGCAAACTTCTAATTTGTGGCACAGTTGATAAATGCCTTTCACAGAACAGATGCAAATAACCAGACTTCTGTGTTCCTTGAGTCTGCATGATAATAGGTTCTTTAAGCACCCTGCTAAGAATTAGGAAATTAGTCAAATGGGATCATATTTAGGTTGAGCTAATACTGCACAGCTGAATTTACCCACCATTATCTGTGGGTATAATTGGAGACAACTGTTTTTTGGACCAGCTGTGCAGGTCACAAAAGGATAATAATGGGGGCCCAGCCTTGCCGTGTCAGATTGATAGATGTTTATAGCGGCATGTGGCTGGAGGAGCTGCCTTTAAACAGGTACAGTTTGGGATTATTCCTTTTTTTAAGATTACTAGAGATAAATATGCCAAATTAAATGGTGTATTGATCAGCATTTCTGCATAGTACGAGTCAATGTAATTTGTAGGGGGAAGAGAGAAAAGGTGTGGGAGGAGGAGAAGCATCTGAGAAGTGCCAGATAAAACTTTCCCACCACATCTAATCTGTTTTACACCTTTCTGTTTGCAGCTTTCCCTGCAGTTTCCTCACCTTTCCTTTCCCTGGATGGGTGGGTGTGCATCGGTTATGCTGATATTGTGCAATTTAAAGTGCCACTCGTGCACTTCTAAATTTGTCTCTGGCTCTTTTTGGCATTTAGGCTTAATTTGAATAGTTGTTCCTGGTACTCTGACAAATGTTTAAGTGTTACATCCAAGTACAGGTCTTTGCTACTGCTAACCTATAAATAAGTTAACAGCTACGCTATGTTTAGAAAATACAATGGGATATTAACATGAAATGTATCTTAGCTGAATCCATTAGCCCCAAGCAGGTAAACAGAAAAGCACATTCTGATTTTAATTGCAAGTAATATGCTTCATACTAAATACCTGTCTTACTTTTTGCTCACTTTAAATGCACTCTTAGGATTTACTTTTGTGTGCCCTGCATATGTACCGTAAATTACACTTTCTTTAACAAAATTCATTATTTGTGATGGTAAATAGACAACCTTAATTATGTTAACTAGGTACCACTAAGGTTTAGGTTTAAATTAATGAAAATAAAATGTTGGTTCTGCTGAGTACTCTCCCTGTAGCACAGACCTGGATTTACCTGTTTTCGTAACAGAAAGGGGCAGAGGTGGGAGAATAGATCTAAAAGATGAAGAAGAGGGGTTTTAATCTTATTTTAAACGAGTTATCTTAATGATTCTCCTGCTAGTTTATCTGAATTTTACAGTATTATATTTGCAGTAATGGCCAAAAATAGTTCTGGAGCCCCCAGCGCAGTAATTCTGCCAGCGGCACAGGGTGGGACGGCGGCTCTGGTGTCACATTGCCACCTCCTCTTGGCTTCTGCTTCGTGGCTGTTGATCCCCAAGTCCTGAAAAACACAGAGGGATGTATCAGGCAAGGGAAATCTCTCCCTACTGATGGCACAGAGTGTCTGGAAGGTAAACTGAACAGTCCCAGGGTGGGCGCTCCCAAAAGCACCGCTGTGGCAGAGCAGGGGCTGCTGCTGCCTGTTCCTTCTCAGCTCCGGGTGTTGTGGATCTCGCGTGTGCGAAGGCTGAGTGCACGTCCCGTTGCACAAGGGGGTGAATGGTGGTTGTTTGAGGAGCAGCTCCAGCAGCCTGGTGGCATCTGCCACCCTTCTGCAGGCATCTGGAGGGCCGTCACTCCCTCCTGGTGGGACTGTCCCCACCGGGACTCTTGCATTACGTTTGCAGCTTGTTATTGTCACACAACGCGCGCAAACTGGAGCGTATAAATGCAGCACCTGAGGAGTGTTTTATTATCGAAGTAATTGCTGTATTTTCTAGATCAACGCTTGTTAGTGGAGTGGACTGAAATCATCACCGGTTATCTTATCTGCGAGAGAAATGTTATAAATGTTATCTGTTGAGGCCTCCGATGCTGATGGAGACAGCAGAGGCTGATAACACCAGCTTCTTCGGAGTGATCCTGCTCTCTCTGCTCGAGATGGCATTGTAGAACTTCCTCTGGGATCCGACTGTTACAAAAGGTGTCAGAAAAGATCCTTTGGAATCAGAATTAGTATTTCCACCCAAATCCAAATAGGATTTCTGGTCGGTTCTTTTCCAAATGAGTGATGTTTCTGGATGGCGTGGGAAGGGGGAGGGGAGGACAACAGTTTTAAAACGGTTTTATTGAAACTTAAAGGCAATTATTTCTGAATTCCCATTTCCTTAATTAAAAGTGTCACTGATTTGTATTTAATCAGTACTTAACAAGCCTTATTGTGAAGCGAAAGAGCTAAACAATGTCTGTAATAGACTGGGAGGGTTAGCTGAACTTTGTTTAAATACAAAGGGAGAAGTGCATCTGCTGGAGAACTGAGCCTTCCCGAAGTTGAGGACACTCACCAGTGCCATACAGCATAAATCACAGTGCAAACTGTGTGATTATACCCTGCAGGGAAATAGACTGTGTGTTTATGGGGCTCTTCACCAAGCACTTAGGAATAATCTGATATAAAGCAGCAGGGGAGGAGAGTAATGACAACTTCAAATTAGTTTAATGAATGTTTACATTAAAAAAGGCTTTTCTCCAAACCTGCAAACACAAAGTGACAGTTTCCTCTCCAGACAAAAACACCCTCGACTTCTCCTTAAAGTGCTGGCGATTGGGAAGGTGGTGTGGATTTAACTCTTTCCGTCCAGTGGAACACGGTATCAGTGTTTTGCTGTCGTAGTGCAGGTTGTTAGCAACTGAATTACAAAGACCTGGTTGGAAGCTCATCTGGTTTAGATCACACCGATCGCAGGGAAGGAGGAAAAAAGGAGAAAAAAGGTTGAGAATGTCATTCTTGTAAAAGAACAAACATCTCCTCAAAATGAGCTTCGTCAGGCTTCCGGGGAACAAACGCTTAATGTGTCATTGACTGTGTTCATTCAAGAGGGGTTTGCGGGTTCCTTTCAGTTCAAGCAAAAGGTAACAAGCTTATTTTTAAAAAGGTGGTCACAAAAGTAGAAATAATGGGATACGTCTAATTTTCTTCTCAATCTCAAGAGAAATAATTTATCAAAATTCACACACACAAGGTGTCATTATATGCACTGAACTCTTGGGGAGCTTGGAAAAATATACAATCTGTTCTTCTGAAGCAGTTGAGCTCCTTCTGTCTGAGGAATTACTGTGCATTTCAGCTCCAGCGTTGGAGCACTTTTCATTGCTGCAACACGCATTCGTGTTTCTAAACCCAGTTTTGTGAGGCCTTTCAAATTGTATCGGGTAGGAATTGGGTTTTCCCCTTCCCAGAGTAGATGCAAAGTTCTCCACTAAGAATTCTGCAAATAAGTATATTTAAAAGGGAAAAAAATGAAGACAACCACTTTTATAGTTGAGATACAGGTTAGAAATAAAAGGTTGGAGGTAAGTTAGAAGATAAGTCGCGGTGTTTTGAAGCTTCCTCGGCAGTTATCTGTGTGAAATAGTTGTAGGTGTGACTCTTTCCATACAGTCTCTTACTGAATTTGTTTGCCTTTTATCCAAGGATGTGAAAAATGAATAACAAATCTAGGACCCGTTTTTCTTAAGGAACATGTGGATTTCTTAAGTAGCCGTGGGGAGCCCTGATTTTAGACGCGAATTTGTCAAGTGCCGTGTTTGCAAAGGGTTTTCCTCTGTATGGTGAGCATCCCACAGCAATGCTTGTTCTGCAGAGCTTTCACAGGTTTTGTGTCTATGTCACTCACAGATACCAAATCATCCGTGATCTGAACTCTCTGTAGTTATTGCTAATGTCCTTAAGAACAAGATAAAGGCTCAGCACTTTCACGTGATGGAAAGAAAAGCCTGTGCTCTTGAGAAATAGGTAAAACCACATAGCACAGGTCACGCGGGCAGCTTTTTGTTTATCATATGCTACATGTGATGTGGAACATCTTTAAAATAGACCAGATGCACTGCGAGAGCAAATCAATAGAGCTTCTGGAATCAGGTGTGATTGACATTTGTAAAGTTGTTAGAAAATGTTGCAAAGTGGTAGAAAAAGGTGTCAATAACGCATGTCATTTCAAAATAAGGATTAAAGGCTGGATGGTGCTAACTGGGAGGCTTGGGAGCCCCTCAGGTTGCAGAGCACCGACTGTGGTCAATGCAATAACAACAGTTTCTGCATAGGTGGGAGGTGCCATGAAATATTGTTTTCCTTATATTCCTCTTAAGCTACATTTTTAGCTTTTTTTAGTGTTATTGCATGTTACAACCTACTCTAAACAGCCAAGCCTGTGGTTACTATAATAGAGTCCCTCCTGTTTTGTCAGTGGAAACATGGAGGCGTTTCACTGAGTTTTTAAGTGCTACAGAAAGGATGTTTTCCTCTGGGAAGCGTTCTGAGAGCACATTAGAAAACCACACTATTGATCTCTTTGGGAGTTTCCTGCAGTGCTTTTTGGCAGCCCTGTGGCCAAGCAACCTTGTGTGTCCTGCTGGTGGGCTGGAGCAAGCCATGCGGATGGGCGAGCTGGGGGTGAGCGCTGCGCGCTTCACGTGGTTCCTCCAGTGAATTTCGTGTAGCCTGGTTCAAGTCTTCCACAATTAGAGCGTGATTTTCAGAGATGCTGAGCATCCATGCTGTCACCTGTGATCAGTTGAGTCTGTGAAAGCAAGTCATAAAATTCCTACTGTTCAGTCTGGAGAAGAGGAGGCTTAGAGGTGGGCTCAGCACCCTCTAGAACGACCTGAAGGGCAGTTCTAGCCAGGGGGGATTGGGCTCTTCTCCCAGGCAGTCAGCAATAGGACAAGGGGGCATGGGCTTCAACTCTGCCAGGGGAAATTGAGGCTGGAGATTAGAAAGCAATTCTGTGCAGAGAGAGTGGTCAGCATTGGAATGGCTGCCCAGGGAGGTGCTGGACTCACCGGCCCTGGAGGTTTTTAAACTGAGATTGGCCATGGCACTTAGTGCCATGATCTGGTCAATGGACTGGAGTTGGACCAAGGGCTGGGCTGGATGATCTCTGAGGGCTTTTCCAACCCAGTCAGTTCTGTGTGATTCTGTGTGTGTAATACTTCTGTGCTCTCTTTAGGAAATATGTTTTGTTTCATACTCATCATTTCTATAGCAGTCGTGCCTTCAGTCATCAGCTGCATCTGGCTGAGAAAAATATTTGAACATATGCTGGTCTGGTTACTGAATCACAGCCATGGTGCATGGAATTCCCTTTCTGAGCGGGACTGGACAGCAGCTCCAGCATCTCAAGAGAGTACATGGCAAAATTTGCTTTATTTCCAATTAACTAGGTGGGCGCAGGTTTCCAGTACCCGTGATGGCAGAAAGCCCAGGTCCTCCCTCCTGTGCAGACCCTTTACGTGCAGGGTGGTGCTGTTTCACGTGTCCTCAGTCTTTCCTTAAGGACAATGTCGGTCCGTCCATCGTCTCGGGCGCGCAGGGTGGAGGTTTTGTGCCGTGAGGATGTGTCGTAGCCTCTGTATTTTGGGCAGCTTAGTGTATGTTTGTTGTATCCAGCCAAACTCTGTGGGCTGTTGTGTGAGTGCAACTCAATTGCTCCATTTTAATATCCAATGTTAACAGAAACAAAGGTGGACTAGCGCTAACCCATTTTCTTGTGGTAAGACTTTCTCAAATGTGACCCTCTCCTGGGTGCATGGAGTTTAATATTATAATTAAATATAAATTAAATTACCCTGTTTTACATGCTATGTCTGCTTCATTTTAAAGCTCTTGGTGAGTGATTTGATCATAATTTATCAGGAGATAGGTGGATGCAAATGATATGAAAGACAATTTTGTTTGCTGTTGTGGTTATTCGTAGTACTCCGTAAGAGAGAGTTGTAGTAAAGAAAGGGAGGGATTTTCTGGCTTGGTGTATTTCTACTCCAGACAGCCTGTATCTGGATGTAAAAACCTCAGCGTGCAGCACCGGCAAGAGCCAGTATGATTAATATAATTGTGAGTTGCCAGTCCTTTTACGCACTCTGTGTAGCCACTGTAAGCTTCACATTAATCATGACCAAGCTGTAGCATGGCCAATGAACACCAACTGTAGCAAGAGAGCCAAATGGTTGGGAACATGTTCAAAACAGCTTTATTCCACTGATGGAGAGGACTGTTAAATAGGAAGCAAAACTTAAAAAGTCCCAAATGCCATCAGAATTCTTCTTGTGTGCTTTTGTTATTCAGCCATTGCACAAACCTGAAGTACGCAGACCTGGGTTATTTATCTCGGTTGATTGGTATAGACATACGAAAGGTATCCATCTGTCTTTTCTTATGTGACTTCATTGTGCTAATGAGAACAGTCATACTATCAGCTGAGGGAAAAAATGGTACCAAAAAGACTTAACTTCAGGAAAAATCCAATAGAAATTGTCTGCGTGTCAGTCATGCTCAGTAAGCTGTAGAAAATAGACAGGGAACATGAAGCAAGGGTGGCCGAGTGTTGGCAGGAATTAACATAGGAAAAAATCAAAGAATAATTCCCTGACGTTAAAGAAAGTTTCTTCTCTTTCTCTCATTATTGTTATTCCTGAAACTGTTTTACTGAGAAGAAAAACTGCATTTATCCAAAATTTTGCTGTTAGATACAGACACGGGAACCCTGCAGCACGAAGACAAAAGCCCTTCCCCTCATACAGAGGCGGTCAGGAGGGCGATGTGACCCTGCCCTTTTGTCCTCTGCTCCAGGGGGTGTATTAAATCATACACCCTGTAACCAAACCTCACCCCAGTGAGCAGCGGCGTGTACGTTTACCTGGAGGGCTCCAGGTCGTCTGGAGAGGTGACCAGGGTTGTGCTGGGGCTGCTGGCAGGAGCCTGGACCCGGTGTGAATAACAGCAGTGGATCGTCTGAATGCTGAGCTGCGCTTTTCCCACCTCCTCCTGCTAAATTTGGCTTTAGGATTCTCTCCAGAAAGGGAAAACCCTACTCAGCAATAATCGATCAGTGCCTTTTACTGTACACGTCCAGAGATCAAACTTCGCAAAACAGAAAGTACGGTTTAATGCTCTTTCACCCACCTTCTCTGTTCAGATGTGCTTGACCCCATTTTCCATTCCTGAAGCAGTATGAAGATGCAGAAGAGCGCATGTAATGTAGTAAGTAGTAAATGCCTGACTCTTCAACCTTCTCAATAACCCCTGAGCATGAGAGAATGAGGAGGGTGAAGTTTCTCAGTTATACAGGGCCCACAGAGGAGTCGCCAGGGAAAATTAATCGATAATTATAGCTGCGTTTGGATAGTGATAGAAAAACTATGCTGGCCACACATCTCCATTTGGTAATTTTGCTGTATAATTATCACAACACCCTCCTGTGGCTCCCCAGCTGTAGATGTGTGACCCTGCAAAGACAAACTCAAAGGCATAATGTAAGGTGATAGCCATCGCTGGGCTCGAGCGCTGCGAAGATGCGCGCTTTGTGCCGCATCTCTGCCCCATTTCCAGCACCAACAAGGAGCTCATCACCTCGCCAAAGTTTATCTGCCACTCTCTCCCTTTCTTGTCATTAATGACTGGCTGACAATAATGGCAAAGTAAATAGCTGCTGCAGGAACTTTGTCAGTGGCAAAGTTGTTTAAAAGGACAAGAACTATTGGATTCAAGACTGAAAAGTTTCATATTCAAATAGTGTCCAGATTAAGTAGTTTTTCACTGCACTCTTTCTTGTCTGAGTGAAGCGCCTGAAGTAAGCAATGGATATTTGAAATGCAGGCACGAGCAACTGATAAGAAAAATACAATTACAACTAGCCCTAAAGATATTGCACTTAAAGGGGGATCACACTTGTGTGCATTTAGAAGACAATATTAATAAAACACTTAAAATAACTTCATATTAGGGAATTAGGCTGTTATTTTTTAATGAAACTCTGGGGCCATTTTATCCAGACAAAGTGTTACATTTTATTCATATAATGAAAATCCAGATAAAACAAATCACATTTCTTTAGTAACTGGAAGCTGTGAATTTTAACAGTCACGTTAATAGTTTTAGATAACTAGAAAAGCAGATTTAATAATTTATACAACTTTCCATTTGGGACCTAAAAAGCCATCGTAGTTCAGGGGGTGTCTGCTCCCACACCAGCACCGTCCCGGGACGGCAGCGCTTGCCCGGGGGCTCATCCTGCCCCTTTTGCTCTGGCCCCACAGCCATGGGGCTGCAGCCCCCATTTTACCAGATCTCCAAACTCTGTCAGCTGAGAAATTAATTGAGAGAAAAATAATCCATAACTTGGAATCATTCGGCATCGGCGTGAACCTGCTGCTCAGAACTTAAAGGTTATGCTTGACTTAATTAAAAACAATAGCTGATGTCGCTTTGCTAAGTGTCCCTGTGAAAACCACAATCGTTGCAGGCGGAAGATGCATCAGCATTTGATCTTTGGGGTTTTTTCAGTGTTTCTGTGCAGTGGGAGGGATATCTGCTGCTTGCTATACACATTTATCGAAAATTGTGATTGTTGCAAATTATGACTTTTTTTTTAAATTTAAAAATAAGGTGTGGGAATGTAATGCCTCCCAGTATATAATTCTTTAGGGGATCCTTAACAACAGTGCAAAAAGGAGTACTGTTACTTGTTCATCGTCATTGCAAGGCCTTTGTATTCTGGCCTTCATACATAAATCACCAGTGTTTTCTTTCATTTGTGTGGAAACTGACAGTGAATTTCTTTTGTGTCGTAACCGGGTGGTCTCAAGTGCTTTTGATTTGTGTTTTCATAGAAAGCAGCGCTACACCCTAAAGAAGCCTTATGGTGAGCGCCCACCCTTGCTCTCCGTGGGATTTACATCGGTTAACCACTCGCTGCTATTTTAAAACACCACATCTAGAACATCACAATTTGTGAACTGCTTTGTGGTGGGAGAACGTGAGAGAAACGCAGGGACGGATGGTAAAATGCAGATTTAGGAGCCGTTATGTCATTGTTCTCCAGCCTCAGAAGCTGTGCACCCTCGTTTTTCTTTATGGCGTAACAAATAATGCTCAAAAGAAGAGGGCGAACGGTGGGGCAGGGGGGTTGGCTGCACGCACCCCGCTCTATTTGTGTCTTTGCTTTGTGTTTGCGAATCAGGAAGTTGAACACCCGCATCTGTGTGCACCAGCAAATAATTAGAGCACTGGAAGTGCAGGCAGTGTTACCTCCTGAAGGATGTTATTTGCTGATTTTATTTAAAATGATCTTTTTTCACTCAAAGCTTTGCTGTGAGCGTGGCTGGTGAGGTCAGGGCGCCCAAAACACGAATTCTGACACAAGCAGGAGAGCAGCAGCTTCTCAGAGGAAGTGGTTGTGTGTTCCTGGCCTTGTGCTGCGGGTTTCTTCTTCTTTCACGGGTGAGCACTGCTCTTTCTGTTTCTACCCTGTCCTGGCATTTGCTGCCATTGCAAACATGCACTTCTCGGGGCAAATGATCTCCATCCAGCACAAGTGCATTTGGAGCGCTCCTTTACATGCCATGACATTGGGAATGGAAATGTATGGCAGTAGGATGCAAAACACTACTGAATGTAGTTGTATCCTTTTCTTTTGGCCCTGATGATTTTTTTTTTCCATTTTGGTTCTGACATATCTCTTAACCAAGACCACAGTTGCTTGTTTGTTTAAGAAATAACATCTAAATGGAGCAATTGATTTGTGGATATGGTACAAATTGGGTTTATGGCATTACAAATGAGTTTATGGCCATCAACACAATAAGTGCTATATTAGCAGCTTTAGCAGCTTGCCAAAACCCGCTGCAAAAATTGAATGGCGGTAATAAATTCATGCTCCTTGCTAGTTTTTGCTGTTGCCCATGGTGTAAGTGTCCGCTGGATAAGAGAATGACATAGTGTCAATCTAGGCACGTCAGGAAGGCTAAATGCTGTCTTTTTAACCCACTCTTCTGTTTATCCATTCCTGTCTCCCGCTTCCTATCTGCCGTCTCCAGCACATGGAGCAGCAACCAACCGCTCATCAGCTGTGAGCAATGAGCTGCCATTTGCCGTGTGTCCAGCATCCTGAGCCACGGAACTTCAGGCATGCTGGACTCTGTAGGTGCAGAGCAGCTCCATCCTGCCATCACGTGTGGCATAGAGTTTGCTTGTGCGTGGGTTCAGTAAAAATCAGGATTAAAAGCTAACTTTGGCCAAACGGTGGACAGATGTAAACTGTAGGCAAGCTGTGTTTGTGAGGCCAGATCAGGAGCTCTTCAGGACGGCTTTCAGAGCCCTCACAGCCCTGGGGGATGGTTTATGGTGGTGGGAGAGGGAATTTGTTGGAAATCTCTGCCGTGATAACTTCTATTTGGAGCCTGCCCTGCCCACTGCAGTTCAGGAGGTTTTAGGGTGCCCCAGGGGTGCGGGAGGGAGCCGGGAGCACCTGGGGGCACCCAGCCTCCACACTCATTTAATCCCCCCGAGATTACGGGGCTCCAAAGGCTGAATTTCCCAACCGTTCTGCTCTGGCTGCTGCTCCTGCAGGGTGCAGATCACGGGCTGTTCTTGGTGGGGTCCGTGAACTGGCAGGAGGAGCCATCGTTGCGTTTTATCCTCAAAGACGGCGTTGCTAACTTTAGGCAAACAGTGGTTAATCGTTCCAAGAGGGTAGATTTATAGTCTGGCTTCTAAGCATTTGAATTCATTGTTACAGCTAATGGACATCTCATATTGTCTTAAATCACTGGCTCCGTAGTGTGCCAAATAGTAATAGAAACCATAGAGCTACCCTAATTTGGCACCTGTGTTTCAAATCACTTGCCAAAGGAACTTAGATGGGGGAAGAAAAGATCAATTGAAATGTCTTTTTTTTCTGAGTGCTTTCCCTGTGAAATGCTTTGCAGGGCCCAAACTCCTGAATATTATATGCAGCATACAGTACTTCAGTAAGTTCATGCTAGCTACATGGTTGCTTTTCCATGTTAAATGAATTTATCAAATTTACCATAGAGATAAATATTGATTTGGTGAGAAAATGAAGCAATCCGTGTTGTAGACAGCCTGAGTGTTTTTCAGTGTGACACCGCTAATATATGTAATGGAATAGTTGACTCTGTCAATGAACGGTCTCCTGTAGAAGTGATCACTGTGTAAAGTATGGTCAGTGATTTTATATACATACAAAGTATGGCATGATTTATCGATGTATCTTTGCATAAGCAGCTTCCTCCTGTGTGTGCTGTCAGCGTATCACGTTACATATCCTTTTGTATTATGTGAGAAGTGAAGACAGAGCCCCGTGGGTGCTGGGTGAAGGACCTCGGTGCTCTGCTGGTCTCCGAGCGTGGCACACGCGTCTCGGGGAGCCCAGAGGGCAAATCCTCTGACGCTTGGCTTCCAAACATTGGAACCTGCAGAAGGTTCTGATCGTGCCCGGGAAGTCTTGGCCGATTTTGTGATAACGGGCAGAGGGATTGTAATGCGAAAGGAAAGGTCTAGAGAGTTTAGCCTTTAATGAGATAACCTGAGAAGTTTTGCAGGAGACCCATGATTTATCTTGCCCAGCACTCCTTGATGGCTTAGACTTTTTCCTATTTAAGAAAGACCTTTTCTTTGTTCTAGGAAAATACCAAGGTGATCATTGCGCTGTATAGCAGATTTTTCTCTTGAAGAACTGTCTTGCACATGATTAACTTTATGGTGTATAATAGAGAGAAAGCTGCAAGGTGATGGTTAATGGCATCTGAAAAGCCGTTGTTAACCTCAGCTTAGAGAGATTTACAGGGATCGCTTAATATAATCAATGTGCTGATTAAGTTGTTATAAATAAATGTTTATGAATATCAGTTCTTCAGTGGAATAGAGAAATATTTGATATACGTATCTGAAAAGCTTCTACCTCCTTTTCCCGTGTTTAGAAAAATGGGTACTTTTAGCAAACAGATTTTCTGCTGAAAGGACTCTTTTTGTTTTGGATGAAAGTTTTCCCAGCGTCGTTTGTTTATGTATAGATATCTATATATACACACAGGCATACGTGTGTTTGTATACATCCGTATATTTGTGTATATCCTGTTCATTTCCCATACCATCTTAATGATTGTGTGGGTGGCTGAACAGAGCAAAGATGAATGATAAAGCGATGTGGGAAAATGCAAATGTGCCACACCGGAGAAAACAATGAGAAGATGTGAACACTGGAAAAATAATAATTAACAAAAAAAGAGCAAGAAGCAGCAGGAGTGAAGTGAAGTGAAGTGGTTAAGGAGCCGCCGCAGCAGGAAGCAGATAGAGCTCAGCTTTCGGTGCGCTCATGGGAACCCACTTGGAAAGTGTTGTGGTAAAAGTGTGCGGAAAAAAAGAAGAAGAAAGAAAAGAAAGAAACATGAGTTGAGCTATAAATATCTGGTTTTCTTTGAAGTTTTGTGACCAGCAACTAATGTTACTGGAAATCTCATAAAGAGTTGTTGTTTTATAAGCTCCGGTTTGGCTGAATGGTGCAAAGCAAAGAGAAGGTGAGCTCATCCCAAAGGCGGCTTCTGGACACAGGTGGAATAAGTGCAGAAAAAGCACCCTGTATTCCTTTCCTGTGCTCGTGGTGCTGGCTACAGAAGTGCCTTTAACATGGCAGAGCCTGACAACAAGGCAAAAACAGGTGGATTTGTAAGGACAATGTCCATATGTTACATGTCCTGTTAGTGAAAACGAGATAGGAAGGTTTATTTTCTGCGTTTATCCACACTCTTTGAAAAACAGGCCTCTTAAAAGAAATGAACTCTGGAACAGCAGGCTGTTGTCTAAGCTTTTTTTTCTCCGATTAAAACTCCAATAACTTCTAAAGAAGTGGCAGTCCGATAAACAGGCTTGAAGGTCACAGATTATTTTTCAGAATTTATAATATCTGAGGGAAAAACTTGTTCTCTAAGTAAACCTAATGTGGTGTTAAGAATGTTGGTTTTTTGTCAGTAAATACCTAGCTGTTACATTCCAGTTAGGTGCCACATTCCCCCTTTTAGGGAGAGATGTCATTACAGTGAATATGTTCATATTAAAAGTCCATTTAAAGCTGGTAATGATGCTGGAAAGCTGGAGATTCTGCAGAAATAATCTCTTATCATCTCCACATTGAGCAATTGAGGTGGGTCTGTTACAGCAGCTATAGTCGCTAATTGTAGTGCCTTCCATTTATTTAGCAGGCTTTGTCTCAAATCTTTTACAATCTAGTGGATGCCCATTCTAACGTGGTATGCAGCGTTGTGTGTTTAACTCCAGAGTGTAATTAGCATAGGGCAGTTGTCAGGGGTGTTTTCCCAAATGCATCTTTCCTACCTGCAGTTGTGTATTTCTACCGTGTCTTTTCAGGTGGTACCCAACCATCCCAGATTTCCTGCAAAGAGGGGATAATCTGTACTGTGTGCTATTGCATCAGATAATGATCTTGGTCCCTCCTGAGGGCTTTTCCACATCTGGATACTCCAGGTCTGAGGAGTGTGGGTAGAGGGGCACGGAGGATAAGCACATCCTGGATTGCTTGACTGGGTGAGACGAGCGTCCCCAGGAGAAGCGGTGGGCAGAAGCGCAGCTCCTGTGCTGCTCCCCGGCCCACGGTCAGACTGGAGAAAACCCAGATTTACAAAGTCTTCATAGGCTGGGCGCATCTGCAGAGCCACGGAGCAGGCAGGATCTGCAGGCTGGGCATCTTTGTATCAGCCCAGTCCCCTGATAGAGGGATGCGGAAGAAACTTTGCTTAGAAAAACCTCACCAAATATCCCACCTCCCTCTCTGGCCTTGCCTTGTGCTATGTAATAGACCTATTTTGCCAACGTGAGTTGTAGTTCAGGAGGTGAAACTCATTAAATCAAGTTTTATCTGTATTTTCACGAGTGCGGCGTGCAGCGACTACAGCAGAGGACGCGGTTGGCGAGGTTCTTGTTTTGCAGGCTTTTTGAATTGGCTGCACAACTGTCAGCATCGTGTCCGGGTGAGTTTCTTCCTCCAGTGCTCGTATTCTGTGCTCTGGGGGCCCTTGTCAGCTCACATTCAGCTTGTTTGCAGACAAAAACTACCAGCAGGGAATGAACTGTGATTGAAATTGAGATGCTGAGCTACTGTACAGGCTCTCAGTGAGACGCGGCTGCTTTGTATACAAGTGTCTGAGCTCTCTGGGACTGACTTCACTGTTGTTTAAACAAAACCCAGCTCTGATTGGTTTACTGGAAAGCTCTGCCTACCCTCAAGGCCCTGTTTTGCACTCAGATTATTAAAAAATTAGCTGGAGGCTGTGTTTGGAGTTTAATTCACTCCATCACTTTTCTTCATATATAGATGTATTTCCCCCTACAGCTGCAACCTGCAGAAAGTAGCTTTAGTGCCGAGACATGCTGTCATCTAGCCGGATCAACCTAAAATATGTGAAGACAATAGATTTGAATTGAACTTCAGGAGGGAAAGAGAACTTCTCCTTGAGTTGTTTTTTTTTAGATTCATTTTCAGCAGAGTTCAGTGCTGTGAAACAGAACTGAGGGGAGGAAAACCAGCCTGGGACCGACTTCTAAACACAGCTGCCCTCTGGCATGTCATTAAATACAGTAATTCCTCCATTGCACTCTTCTCGTAACAAAAGACATCTTCAGAATGCTTAGACAGAGGAATCTGGGGGGATGAAACACTGGGTGAAAGTCTGACTGTATCAGAAGCCACTGGGACCATCGCAGTTGCCTTCACCATGCCAGATTCCTACCCTCTGGTACTGCTTTTAACTTGTGTTTTATTTTTTCCACTTTGTTTCTCCCACAACATTGCACTGCTGACTTGTAAATGAAATGTATATTAGAGTGAATCATCAGGACAGAAGAGTCCTAGGCTCTTTTGGACGCACCACCGAGCGCCTTATCTGCATCTCAATATCTTCACAAATCTGAGCCTTGGTGAAAAAACTTAATGGTGCTTTATTCAGGCAAGCCCGGGATATAAATGCCCAGCACTCAAGTGTTACTTTTGATTGAGTTTGCACACTCATGCAAATGTCCTACAGTGGCTTTAGGAGAGTGCTAATTAGATTTTTCAGGCAGAAGATTGTTCAGTTTCTGTTTGAGAAGCAGCATGGTGAATGAAGAAGGGTGCCCCAGTGCAGTGCCTGACTCTCAATAAGGCTGCACAGGGCTATATGGTTTACATTAAAAGCATTTAGTTTTTATTGGTTTGGCTGCTGGATATTTTTGTTTGTTTGGATGGTCGGTTGTGTGGTTTGTTTTTTTTTTTTTGATATCAATAAAATGAAGACTTTTTAGTAGGAGGAGGTTTGGGGGGCTTTATTTTGTTGTTTAGTTCTTTGCAATGTTTTGCATGTTATGATATGACATTGACAAAAATATCTACCTCAGGGCTTCAAATACTAATTCAGAAAAATACAGACATTTCTTACCAGAAATCCTGTGGTACGATGACTGCAAATTTCATACAGAACAATATTTGCATCAAAGAAATGTTGCTGATACTGGCATGCTGAAAACATCGTTGTAGAAGTTACTCCAGGTTATGCTAAGCTTGATTCTTTGTGAAAAAATTACATGGTGTGGTGTCTGCAATAACATGGACATGAGACTTGATGGTCCAGGAAGGCTCCTTCACTCCACATTTCCCTGTTCTCAGTGCAAAAAAAGGTGTTTGTTTTGTTAATCGTTAGGTAGCTGATCCAATTTGCCTATTCTCATTTCTAGTCCTATCAGAAAAAAGGCTGTCCTTACCCCAGAAAACAAGTCCCAATAGAAAACGCACCTCATTTGGCACTGCAAACAAAGCTGCAGACCAACTGAATTCCAAGAAATGGCTAATAAATATTTTTCTTCTGTTCTTGCCGAACAATATCTTAATCCTTGATGCTTACCTTTGGTTATACCCTTTGTCGCTAATGCTGTGGGAGATTTCATCAAATAATGGCAATATTCCTTTATGAATGGTCCTTTTTGCACCTCACCCTAAAGCTGGTCTTTCTCTGCGTGTGTCACTGCGACCAAAGGCAGAGGGGCCCAGCAATTAGTACGATTCCTAAGTAATAAATCAGTTGATCCAGTTCTGTACGTGATGCAGTCATTATATGGTGGAAAACTGAATTCATACTCTTGTTTCGGGTGGGCTGCACTGGTACAGTGAACACTGCGGGCTTTTTAATATCCTTTGTTTTTATTCAGAAAAACATAACACCCTCCCACTGAGAACCAGAAATCCTCCTGTGTTCTCGTGAACATGACATTCAGAAATGCGATGCAAAGAGATGTTGATGTTGGCAAGGAGCATGGAAAAAGGCATCTATGTGCCACCACTCTCCCGAGAGGAGAAGAGCAGCGTGAATCCTGGAAACTTGCTCAGAAGTGTTTAAAACTATTTGAAGGCGTTTTCTGAGTACAAGGTAATCAACATATGGCTTAACTTTTAAAGGATTTGAGCGAATCAGCTATTTGTAGGTGCCGGTTGGCTCATTTGTCCTTAGTGCAAGGGAATAAATCGCGTTCACACTTGTGCTGTGATAAATGGAGAGTGACCGTGCTTTCTAAGGTGTGTTGGTGTGATCGGGACCCTGAAGGCTTAGAGTGCAGTTCTCATATCCCTCATGTTCTTCAGACAGCTGTGAGTTAGTGACAGGCCATGGAATGGCAGTGAACTGCACCCTGGTGAACCTGCTGAGATGGAGGGACAGAGGGGAGCGTGGACCTCAGAGCCAGGGAGCTGTGGCCTGACTTTCTCTTCTTCATGGAAGATTCAGTATGTTGAATTTGTGGACCAAGGCAAGAGAGCTGTGGGTAACGCTTGGGGGCAAATACGTGGGTTGAGCTGTTTAATATACACCTGGATTGTCACCCTCTTCTGAAAGGAAGCAACGTCTTTAATTAGAGTTAATGAAGAACCTCCTTTAATTCCCCGATGGCAAGAAAGGAATGTAAGTTCATGATTGTGCAGCTTTGTGCGGCCGTTGCCGTTTAGTTACAAACACCACTTAGAAAGAGCATTTGTAAGCTGGCCTGTAATTCCTGCAGTCGGGTGCACTGTGGGAAGTACCCGGAGTAGCGTGGATTTTCTCCCAAAGGAACTGCAGAAATGAACCCTTAAGCTCAGAGAGCACTGAAGTTGTAAGGGCCTTGGAACAGCAAAGGTTTCAGTCTCATTAAGAGAGCATTTCGCAGTTTTCATTGTTTAGAAATATAGTTAATAACTACATCTTCTGTCTGGGAAAAATTAATTATGGAAGAATTCTTCTGTAATCCGTGTGATACCTTACATAATTCAGTCACTGAATATAGAGAGCTGGTTTCAATAAAATAAATAGAGGGTATTCAATATGTAAATGAGCTAGTTAAAAATATACACTAATGGATCATTAACCTCTCTTGAACTTACATTCTTAGTGAAAATCACGTTAAGTGAATCTAGGCAATACAGACCTGTTAGGAAGGAATCCCAGTAAGCGCGCTGGGCTGGGGGACACGGCAGCGGGGACACCGGGGGGACACGCAGCACTTTGTAAAGCTCTGCAGACCGAGTAGGGAACTGGGACGGTGCTCGGACGGTCATCAGCAGGATGAGCCCCTATGGGAAAGGAGAAAACGCTCATTTTCTCTATCTGCCCTTCCCTGCCATGCTGAAAAGATGGCTTTGGCAACCACACACATGCAGCACATTCTTTTCTGCATACATTCATACTCTGCAGTCTCTGGATGGACCGTGTTCAGCTCCTCGAAAATGAGAGGGCTAAGAAGTTGCAGAGGTTTGTTTGCCAGCTCTTTAGAAAGCCTACAGATCGGTGTGTTAGGCCTTTAGCCAGCCGACCAAGCTCAGATCTTATATCGCTTTCATCTATGCTACAGCTCTCTGCATGCCCCTCTGGGGGGGCACCCATCCCAAAAAACAGCTGCCTTTTTCTTCCCCAAAGAGACCCAGCTTTGCGAGGGCTTCTTTTGACTGAAAAAATCAGAGCCAACGCACATTTGTTGAGCCGCGAGGTGTTTGCGTGGCACCTGCCCACACGCCAGCTCTAACCATTGTTATCTGCCTTTCGATTTTGCAAGCGCGGGATTTTACTCCTAAAAATAGCTAAAAGAGACCCATGCGGACCCGCGGTAAATAGGACTTCTTGAAGTCACTTTGATCGCTATCTGCAGCTGTGTGGGCTTAGAAGTGACAAAGTAGATGTTGGTATCAAACGTACCTTGGGCTTTGGTAGGTGTCTCTGGAAAGAAACCGCCACCCGTGAAGAAGAGAGGATGCTAAACCTGGGCCATGTTGTCAACCGTGTGCCAGTTCTTCGCAGCTCAGACATAACTGAATTCAAAATCATCTGGGTAAGGCATCCAAAATGGAGTTATTTTTAACTAGAACAGTGCATTGTAAAACTGTAGCTCACTTTGCGTTTAATTTTTCGTATTTTAAATACCCCGTTCTTCTTATAAATTTTTCTCTCTGTTAAAAGCGGAGCTTGACATGAAATAGTGCCCCCTCAGCCATTTGGAAATAAAGCAGTGGGGACCACTAACTGTGGCTGGCTTTGCAGCTCTAACTGGCCTTTATTGCCATAGCCATAAATAGCAAACCGCCCCAAATATTACAGGAGTTTTGTTGGCTTTAACCAATGAAGTAGAACAAGACCTCTGAATACCCCATTAGTTCCAGTGCTGTGCTTTGACGACTTTGCATTGGCAGCTCTTTTTCTATACAAGTCACTGGCCTCACCCGTGTCTCTTAACAAATACCGTTGACAGGCACCATTGCAATTTTTCTGCATGTTCTGACAGTTTAATTCAGTACCTCCTGGCTAAGCAGCCAGAGCCTGAGGGGGTAATTCAGCACCTTGGCATCACACTGCTGCAATTAAAATAATTAAGGGAGTTGGGATGGGCTTACAGAGCTTTCCTTCTTCTGCAGCCTTGTACAGAGAGTGCACTTTCCTATTCCCTCGTGGAATGAATACAGGAGCTTCCTTTACAATACGTGGCAGTGAAATTTTTTACGATGCTTATTTCCAGCCTCTATATGCAAAGCTGTTTGCACTCATGCCTAACAACTTAGTTCCTTCTCTTCTTGCTTGTATGCAACATGATTTCCTTTTCTTTTTTTTTTTTTTCCTTAAATACAAGGGGATAAATACTTTATCTTCCAGCTGTGATTGCTTGTGATTAAGAGAGGTGAATAACCCATTGGCTGCATAATCTTAGTCAAATCATTCGCTATGGTGCTTTAGTGAGGACAATTTAGCATAGCTGTCTAATTTGGTACCTCTCATTTCTCTTACTGAGAAGGAAAGAGAAATAGCAAAAACAAAAGCTGCTTTGCTCTGCCTTTACTATTAAAGGCAAAGAGAAGAGCCAGGTGAGGTTTTGCGTGTTTGTGCACATACATTTAGAAACTCCTAATGCATATATGTACATGTGTGTGTGTTTATGTATAATGGAAAGGATTCATTGTTTTCCTTTGTTCACGTATCTCATACTGAGTGTATTTATGCTACTGGCACATGTAAGAATCCTACAGAAGCACGTTTTGCTGAGGTGTATATCCCATATCTCTCTAAACCAGGTGAAATCCTGGTTTTACTGAATGGAAACCTCCCCTGACACCCCTGGGCCTGCGTTCCACCTGGGAGTTCACCTCGGTGGCGCTGTGAGTGAGCTCCAAAGGATGGAGATAAGCGTTTGAAAGGAGCTGCGATAAATATCAGCTGTGTGAAGTGAGCAGAAATACCCTGTGTCATGTTCAGCTCATCTACCGTAGGCAGCACGAGCGGGTGCATCGCACGCTGATCTGAGCCGCCTTATCTGCGTGTGCGCCTGACGCGGCCTTTCCCTGGATGGCTTGGATCAAGCTCAAAAAATGCTGCCCCTGTATTTTGTCAGACCCTGAAACATTAATCATGAGGAGGAAAAAACAGTCTCAGTCAACAGTATTGCGAGAGATTTGTTCTGTGGGTTTAGGTCACAGGTTTTCTGCTGCTCAGGAGACCTGCGAGGTATCAGCGGCATGAAATGGGAGGTGGTAACCCGCTGGCATCGGGGCTGATAGTCAGAGCCAGGCTTTAGCTTTGAAGCCAACCACCTCTAGCTGTTCCTAAGCCCACCCCTCAGAGATGTGGGCTGTAATTGGCATATATTGCCATTCTCCTCCCCGTTCACCATTTTTCAGTGACTGTGGTTTGCTTTCCCGTTGTTTTTCTTGGCTTTCTCACGCCGCAGCTCAGCACTGTGCTGTACGCTGGGAAGCCAAGGCTGGTAGACACCAGCTCAGGCTCTCGAGGAGGGAAAGGGGTTGTTTCCATAGACCAGCTGGCAAGTTGGCCAGCTGAGGATGCCACTGCAGATTGGCCCAGGCCCCATCTGTGTCCCTCGCAGGTTCCTGAGATCACAAGGGGCAGCAGGTTGTGGCCCCTTTGGGGTGACCACACAAGAGAAGTCTTTTCTCAGTGCTCTCGCTCGGCTAGGGAGGAGCAAACTGACAGTTGTTCCCTTGGGATTTTGAAGTTTCAGCTCGTAGGCTTAAATTTAATGTTTCTGCCTTTGGCAACTCTGCTTTCCTGGTTTTAAAATGTGCTTATTCTACCAAGGGGGGTGACCCGATGCCTGGCGCTGCTTGGCCGGGCAGTGCGTGGGGGGTGCAGCGCGCGGCTCCGGCCCCACTCCCTCATCCCTGCTCCCTGCGTGCAGCGCTGCTATAATGACCGTAAGGGAGCGGCGTCTCGAAAAGCACTCAAACTCCTTCAAGCAACAAATAAAGAAAGCGAGTGCTTAATATAAACTGCTATGCCTGTTGAAGATTCTCTTCAGGCCGCTCACATTGCAGTCTGACCCTCGCAAAGCAGTCTGCTGCCAGAAGTAAAACCCATTCCAACCAACTTGTTTGCTGTTGTTTTTTATCAAATTTATTTAACTAACAGATATTGTGATTTAAAACGCTATTTTGAAAGGCAGGACGGATGCTCATTGTGCAGCTCAGCAGCACCTTGTCTCACGGGGCAGGACCGGAGCGTCCCGGTGGGGCTGGCAGGTTCCAGCGTTGGTGCTGTCTTGTGTTCACGTGAATCCTTCAGGGGCGAAAGGGAGTGAAGTGGCTTTTAAAACTTTTATTCGTGATGAAGTTCCGGATTACACCTACAAATGAGTTGTGCGTTTCTGCCAAGGCGCTTTAAATAATTTGGGATAACTAGTATCAGTGCAATACCCTAGGTGATTTATATGTACGGACATTAATTGCTTTGCCCTTAACTGATGCTTAAGGATGTTAAAGTTGTAGTGAAAGGGGCATGTCCTGATTTCCAGTGCATCTGCTCCACCCGCAGAACATCCTCACTGTTACCCGCTCTGTGCATAGGGTGACATGCGTAGCCACTTTAGTTAGACTTCCCTTTTGTCTTCACGAAGTTGTGCCTAGGAAATGCGGCTCACCTATTTTACTAGTAAGAACCTTTGCCCATTTCCTGCATACTGAGAAGCCTCCCTGGTGTCGGCAAGTGATGCGGTGGAAAGAACAAGAGTCATCTCCCATGCTCAGGCCGGGCCTTTCCTGTGCACCCTCTCTTCTGCTTCCAGGAAGGCTGCTGTAACTTTAAAACAGGTTTTGCAAAGCATCTACCTCCAGCAGCTCTGCCGAAATAAGAGCGTCTCCTGAGTTTAATGGATCAAACAGCAGTGATGGGTTTTATGGCTCTTTTTCACTTTAGGGCTAAGGGAAGAGAGAGCAGGGCAGGTTGGTTTTAAATTCAAGGATTTATGTTGTTAATCCTCCAGGCTAATTCTAATTTATGGGATCCTGATAAATTAATATGCAGTTGCTATTCAAATGCGGCGAATAGCGTAAGGCAGGCATAAACAAGTCTTGTTCATTTTAAATTTATTTTCACCAATGGAGAATATTAAATAAAATGAACACTGGGGCATTTCGTGGGAAGTTTTGTTTTCATTATTTATCTTCAAATTTATGGACTTCATATAAAGATTTCCCAAACATTTCTCCCTCTAGTGAAAATCACGTTGTGACTTCGAGTGTACCGAATGCCATGCAGAAGCGCTAGCTGTAGCGTTGCTTTTTAACACAGGTTTCCGGATCGCTCTAAGAGTGGGAACGGCAAAGAAAACCCCTTGATTGGTTATTTTTAATGCTGTGAATTTAAGCATTTACTAAAGCGAGAGGCTGGCAGCAATAGCATTGTGTGCGTTTCTCTTTGAAGCTCTGGAGTGTGTTTAAGCCCTGCTGGGCACTTTCCCAGCCCTGGGTGTCTCTGGCAGGAATTGCGACAATCAAGAGGAGGGGGAGTGTTTGTGGAGTTATTTCTGCAGAGCGGCTCTGGAGCTCAGATTATCAGACATCCAGGAACACGAGCGTTGCACAAAATTTGTCATAATCCTGAATAGCATCCATGCTTTCGGTACTCACAAGGTCAAAGAAAGCAGAATCTAAAACAGTGAGAAATTTCGCAGTCAGAAGAGATAAATAACAGCTATTGTATAAGGGGGGATTATGATGAATCAGCATCTTCCATGTAGAAAATCGCTGAGTCAGGAGTGCCCACGTGCTCTGCAAAGCTTGCCCTTCCTCCCCAGTTCTATCCAGCATGGAAAACTTTTGGGAGATCCCCAGGGCAGGGGGAACAAGGACTCAGTGTACCCAGGTGTGTTGACAAATGAAAAGCGCACGGGGCTCTACCGCTCTGGTTTGAAACCAAAGGTGAATTCTTCACACTGTCAGTCTTTTTCAGCCGTCCTTTGATTCTTCTGCTTCCATATACGTGGCTTTAAGCAGCATCTTGGTTAACGCCAAGTAAATCTGACCATGTCTGATCCAGGATGCATATGATTGCCCATCAAGAGTGACTCTCTTCTGCCAAATAGAAAACGGACGCTGCAGGATTATTAATTAAAATTGTCGTTATTGAAAGTACTAAAATATGTAATTAACACCTGGAAGATTAGACTGAAGACTGGGGAAAAATAGCGGCTTGGCCTTTTAAAAGCTTTGAGTTGTCTTAGGTGATGTGTGGCTCACCTGGCCCTGCGCTGTGTTTGCCCACCTGAGGTTCTGCAGACTGTTGGGCATTTGTATGAGATTTTTTCTGAGGAGCTGGATAAACGTCTTTTCTAAACAAATTTCATCCTTTACATGGAAATGTGGTCACGAGATTTTCAGAAATGAAAGTAGATGTGAGTCTCCTTACCCCGCAGGAAAGCAAATCGGACAGATACTTCCAGATATTGTTTGTTATTTTAAAGTATTTTGTTAAGCAATCTGCACTCATTTTGCTCTTTGGTAAAATTTCCTAGAGTACCTAATTGTGATGTGTGACTTAGCCTAAGTATTGGCTTGTACAAACGCGTCTGCTGCAGTGATTTACAGCTACGGCTGCCATAACGAGCTCTTTTGGTTCAGATACAGCTTCTACTGATAAATAAAGGACCTTCAGGAGTTCCATGACTAGTAGAAGCACTTTTCCCCAGGATGTTTATACACACTGGTATTTTTGATGGCAGAGATATGTCAAAAGAATCATTTCCAAAGAAAATATTTTACACTGACATAAATTCCTAGTGCAGAGTTATTCTTGGGCCTTGAGGACCAGGGTCCTTATTTTTAGTAGCAAGATACAGCCTTCTACATCACTTTAGTGCTTTTGAAAACATTGCTCTTTGCCTAATGTTATAATCTCTTTCTGTAGTTCTAAGATATAGTTTTACTTCTTAATTTACCATCTAATTACTGATACTTAAAAAAATGTGTTTTAAATTCATAACCTGACTTCCAGCTTGATAAATTTACCAGTTCCCCAAGATCTCCGCAATTTTATTTTCCATAGGGAAAAGCTGTCAGTGAAGTGGTTTGAAATTAGTCTGCTCCATCCAACGTTTGTCAGGCAGCAAGGGCTTCAGTCCAAGTGTGAGATGACCACATAATGGCATCAGAGGGTTCTGTTTTACAAACGTCGTGGTCATCAGTTCTAATTTTACATTTCCTGGGTGTGTTTGGCATCGCCAGATTCAGCATCTCTTGAGAGCTTTGATTAGTCCTAGAAAAATGTAGACTGGAGGGGACCTCTGGAGGTCACCTCAACCCCCCCATTCAGAGCAGGGCCCATAGTGAGGACAGGATTGAATGAAAAGAAACAAACAAACAAATGGAAAACAAAACATCAAGAAGCCCACACCCCCAAACTCAGTAGAATTCGGGCAAAACAGGAATGTTTGATTTGTGCCTCTGGTAACAACAGCCACTATAAAGCCCAGGCAGTGCTTTACTGATTTAATTGCGTCTCCTTTCTTCTCCTCTGACTTGGCTTGTATGGGCAACTCTACATGCATGCATTTCCATTTTTGTGAAGGCTGGTTTGCAGGTTCAGTAGGAGATGTGGATTTTCTCATAGCATAAATCAGCCTGATTAAAACTTCGCAATGGGTTAGACGGTGGCATATGAACTTGTTCAGCTCCATTAAAATCAGGGTGGCAGGAACTAGCTAAGGCTCAAATTAACACACATCTGTCATGCCCTCGTATCAAAATAGGGTAGAGTAATAAAGAAATTCCCAGTAAATTTAAAAGCACACTCACCACCTCCATTATAGAAGGGTTGTGTCCCCAGAAGAGGTGCTGTGGGATCCTGAGCTGAGTGGATTTCTCCTGGGGGCTGTTGCGAGGTGAGGGGGAGTGAGGAATGGAGTGAGTCAGGAAGGCTCCTCTGCCAGCAGGGGCTGGAGCAGCACCATTTCCCTTCTTCCCTCTTCCTTGTTACAAGATGTAATGTGCATAATAATATTCAAGCAGGGTATGGTAATTCTCAAAATAGAACTGCACGTATTTAATTAAGTACTTAGATTTTTAGGCTGCAGTCGCTATAAATATACTGCGCACTATGACAGAAATAGGGAAATCTGCTCAGAAGGAAGAAGAATTGAGCAAAGTCGGTGAAGACGTTGGGCACAGAGAGCCAGAAACAGGCTTAGTGTGTGCTTCAAGAAGAGGGGTCCCCAGCACAGATCAACGGGACTAGAAGGCTGCTGAGGTTGGAAAAATTACCCTTAAGAGTGGCCGTGATCAATATGGCTTTGGCTTAAGAGTTATTTTGCTGCTGAACAGCGGGACAAAGTTAAGCAACTGAACTACGGAATGCACAAGGACTGTGCTGTAGCTACCGCTGGGAAAAGAAATCCTAAGGCAAAATGTTTGCAGCGGTTTGGGATGTTGTATTTTTTTTGCTTAATTTTCTGAATATTTCATGCCACAAATACTTTCGGAGACTAAATTTGCAAATTAAACAAGTATGTATTGAGAAACATGGGATAGTATTTACTCAAAGGTTTGGGGGGATAAATATTTCCATTCCAATTCTTGAATAATTGGTGGGTTTCAAGACAAAAACCTTTCATACTTACCGACCTAAAACATTCTTAGTGTGAAATGTTGCAAGGCAGATTTTAACACTAGGCCTCTCTGGCTCTGTAAAATAATGCAGAAAGTATTAGCATTGTGTTTTTCTATTGCTTGTGGATTTTGGTGAGTCAGATTTTGGGATAAACCGTTGATTCGGAGGAATTATTACAACTGAATTCTAGTGCACTCCCAAATGCCAGCAATACTGGCAAATCTTTGTGGTTTTGCCTCAAAAGTATTCACTTGGGTGTCCGACTTTTGGGAAATCTGTTCTAATGAATTAGTAGAGGAGCTGATTTCCCTGGTCTTCAGCTTACCCCTCTGGTCCCCATCGTTGTAATGAGTAGGACTCAGGTTGCTGAATTCCATTATAAGTTACACAAAATGGGCAAATCTAATATGATTCCTCCCCTGTAGAATTAACATGAAAATCTATCGTAAATGGTTAATGTGGCATAACTCACGCATGAATAGAGTTCTGTGCTGTCTAAACTATATGAGCAAATACCGCTGTTGGATCTGAATGACGTTTAAATAATATCACGTTTTAAAGGACTTTTTTTTTGAACCTCCCAAAATGAATAGAGTACACAGAGCAAATGATGGGGGGGAGGAACTGGGGGCTTATTTCCAGCAAATGTTGAAACTGTAAGGTAGAGTTCAGTGGGGAAAAGGAGGTTAAAGCCTGAGAAAGCCGGTTGCTCACCAAAGCAGCTCTTGACTTTAATAATAAATAATATTGAATGTTGGGATATTAAAACAATTCATTCTTGGCAAAGCACAGGGAGGTTTTATTCCCCCCAGTAACTCTGGCCTGAACAGAATACTACTTACAAGCTGCAGATTTTAATATAGCATCATGTTCCTACAGGTCTAATAAAATAAGGACGTTGAGAGTATTAATTCCTCGAGAAGGGGCGACGGGTCCCAGCTGCCGAGGGGCGGTGGCGCTGAGCGGCGCAGGTGCTGGCGGGGCCGCTGCACCGCGCCGCACGTGTTCCCGGAACACAGCTGTTCTGCAGAGCCGCTGCCAGGCGCTCCCAGCCCTCTCTGAACTTGTACCGCCTCTGGGCACAATTAAAACCTCTGTGCTACATTTCATAAGGTAGTGTTAGAAATTTAGGCCCAGCCAAAAAGGAGGGGGTGGGCGGAAAAAGGGGGGAGAGCCCCTTGTTAAAGAGGGATTAACCCCTTTACCTTTGCTATTGAAACAATAAAGCTTCTAAATGCCACATAAAAACTCCAGTATTAAAAGATGCCACATGGAGCCACAAAACAAGTAGTGTTTTTATTTAATACTGATTTTCGATAATTCATTCACTAATATTAATATTGGGGGTAAAATCTGCCCAGCCTCCTCCCACCCCGTTTCTTGCATTTTCTTCAGAAATATATTATTGCTGGTGTATGTGAAAAATAGCTACTCTGGCACAGGACTACGTGTGCTTCAGAATTGTTTTAATTGCAAAATATTCTGAAGCTAAAATGCACAGTATTGGACACTGAGTGCTTTCACCTTCAAACCTTCATGGTCGCTTTACCACGAGAAAAATTTTGGGAAACCCCAAATTTTGCCAGTATTAGAAACATTGGTCAGTACCATAGTGTCCAAGCACTTATGTAGACTTTGGTAGAGCCTCATAGGAAAGACCAGGTGGGTGTGTGAACCAGAAGCATCCTGAAAGTGTTTAATTTCTTTAATTTTCACTATGGAAAAAAGGGGAAAAGAAAAAGACGGACTAAAACTATCCAAGAAGCGTGTTTTATAACTGTGTATGAGCATGCCTCAGAGGCAACAAGAATTTCTCCAATAAATTCTGTAGGACATGTGTCAACCACAGTGTGCACAAGTCTCCTTCCAAAGTGAATTTGTACTCTATCATTAAAGGAAAATAAAGTACACTTGTGCGATGAAAAGAATTAAGAAAAAATGTCTCTGTCTAGACAAACTTAATGGCAATTGTAAAGGTTTTCTGATGCTGCAGCATAGTACTTGTTGGGTGGAATAATAAAACACAGGATGGATCGTATGATATATAACTGTAGGCTATTGACAAGGTAAAGCAATAGGAAAGTCTTGAACATAAGCAAAGCGATACCGTGATCTGCCACCCTTTGCCATGGGTGATGTGCATGAGGGACTTGTGCACAGAGAAATGTCAAGATCTCATTGGGAGAGCTTTAAACAGAGAATCGTTGAAGTAACGCTGGAATTCTGGCATCATTTAGTGTGAACGTCCCTGGGCTGTAGTTCAGCAGTATGCCTACCCTTCATCCATCCAGAACCTACATTTGTATTTAAGTTCCACTGAAATAAATGGGTCTTAATATGATTTTTTTACATTTTGATGAATAGGAATGGCTTCCTTCCATATCTGCGGTTGAACTTGACTGAATCATTCCTTTATTGGAATGGCGAGAGCTTAGAACATTACTATTTATTGTGTTATGTGTTTATTATCCTTTTAAATTACTATAGTGTAATGTGATTTTTCAGTGAATAATATTAGCCAGTTGGGTTAGAAATCATAGCTGTGAGGGAATATGAAGGCTTCACCATTAAAATAATGCATATGCATTTAGTTTGTGTGGTTCCTGTAAAATCTATATCCATTTGTCCAGTCCAAAGAATTCAGATACTCTTTGATTAGAGAAGTAAGTAAAGTGCAATTTATATAGTGCCATGCAAGTAATGAACCAGGCGCTCTGAAAGTGTTTGATTAAACTAATGTAAATGCTGCATCAAATTGGGAAGATATGTATGCCATAAATTATAGGTAGATGTGACTGAAAAGCAGAGGTGAATAAACTCTTGTCATTGTGATTGTCTTGTTAGATTACTTATCTTTCACTTAATTTCACATTTAATGTCCCGCTGTTCTGATCTGCTTGTCTCAGCTTGATTTTACAAACTTTGGCCGGAGTCCTAGCCAGGGGAGTTCTGCAGCCTGCAGGACACCCACATGCTTCTGGTTTTGATCCTGACTACTGTGAATCAGAACTTTTAACCAGAATCATGCCCGAATGAGAACAAAAAATGAGAATAAACTTGTTACTCAGTTGTTAGAACACGGCCCTTCCCAGGAGAGCTCGGAGAACAGACAGCTGACTTCTGTTTTCACCTGCTCGATAAATGTTAACTTTAATAACATACAGCAGTGCTTGTTTCTTTTCCAGTCTATTTTGAGTTTGTTGAAAGTTATGGCAAAGTCATTTTTTAAAGATAATTATGCTTTGTAAATGTTAACTTGCTATCGTAGCAGTAAACACACCTTCTGGTTATGCAGGAGACAAATTAGGAACATATGTCATGTAGCAAAAGCCGGTGAGCTGCATGCGGCGGCAGCTTTGGTTACAGAGGTTTCACGTGCATATTGAAAGGTACAGAAAATGCATGGTTATTTATGTCTGCTCACGTGCAGTAAGACGTGGGTGAAGTCCTCCCTCCCATTATAAGGACATTCATTCTCCTGGAGAGTGGGTTACAGGCTATGGCTGGAAGCGAGGAGTCCGTCACTGTCCCTTCACCTCCCATTCAGCTTAGAAATCGTATTACTGGTTTTCTTTTCAGTGGCGCACAGGACTTTTTGTGGCTGTTTTGGATGTTCACTCTTCAAGTGCCTTGACATCTTAGGAGAAAGGCTTAATTAAATTATAATAAGCTGTACCTTGCCAGTTTGTGGAAAACCCACTCCTCTTGACCCAGTGTTGTCAGGTCTATCATCTCCATTCTCTCTCTCCTCTGTCGTTATTGATATCAGAAAACAGTGATAAAGGTCGATTTCCTTAAAACCAAAGCTATAGTTATAAAAATGAAAAGGTGTGTCTATGGACACATGCTGGCCCACAAACCCAAGACACCCATTGACTTTTACAAAGGACTATTGATGGCAGTCTTGTCTCATCAGTATGCAGTCTGTGGTCTCACTAATTGCTTTGGTGATTTCAAACACTGTAATAAAACTGAAATGTTTCAAGACGTTTAGTAATGCAGTACAAAGGCTTAGATATAAAGGCAGTTGTGGGCTTCGGTTATTCCAGCATGTTTTGAAATGCGTGAGTCTTCTGCAAGCTGAAAGACCTGGGGAAAAGCTGCATCTTTGATGCTGGTTTCTAAATTTGTACATGATCCGGGACTTATGACATTAGATTTGTACAACATTATAGCCAGAGCATCAAATGCACGAACTCTCAGTGAGCTTCCTCATAATCAGCCTGACAATGATTCTTTGCAGTGGGAAAGTCAAAAGATTAGCTTTGAAGGGGAAGAAGAAAATCAATATGTGGCAAGTGTATATTGAATGCAAAGGCTGAAACAAACTCTCCAATGGCAACTATATCTGGGAGGAGGTCTTCATTTGTCAGGTTTTGGCTCCACCGCTTAGCACAGCAGATCTGGGTGCAGCCACATGCCTTGCTTTTTGCTCAGGAGTTTGGGTTGATTGTGAATAGAACTGTTTTTAATGGAAAATGACTGGTTATGCATGCTGTAAGATTTTCTATTTTTGAGCAACTGATCTTTTTTCATGCAATCTTCAAACCTGGTGTATCAATTAGATGAAGAAATACAAGTATGCAGGATACCACACTTTAGCGAAAGCTGTGCATTCACTTATAACTTGCTAAAGCGTTTTGTTGTTCTGAAACAAGCAGCCCAGTGCTTGGCCATTATCAAAGCAGCATTAAGAGTGCTAGAATATCACCACCTGTGAGACAGTTTGAAACTTCCCTGCAACAAAACTCTCAAAGTACTTGGAATTCAGTAGAGTTAAGTCCTAGCCAAACACTTGCACAGTAACCTGGGCCAGAACGAATGGCTGTTATCAGTCATTGCCTGTGCGTTTTGCTGGAAAAACAGAACGATTGTGAATTTTCTTCTGCCATTGGGAGCAAAGGATAAACCTGAATTTAAACTTGATTTCCCTCCCTTGACTGATGCCCATTAAACTGGTTTATTTCTTATAAATGTCGTTCCTTTCCCTGTCTCACAGATACAGATGTAAATACACAAACACATGCAACTTAAGGACTGACCTAGCGTGACACTGGTCTGTAAGTCCAGTGCAGATATACTATTTATAGTTATAGATATACTATTTATAGTATATAGTATATAGATATACTATTTATAGTATTTATAGTATACTGAATTAAAAAAATGGTCTTACTGCAGTTGTACGTCCTGAGTACACTTGAAAAGTCATGATATGGAACTTAATGGTTACATATATATACTTAGAAGCCAGCACATGGAAAAACATGTATTAGGAGACTATTGTACTGAAGCTAAGGAAGGAACAGCAGTATTCTGTTTTCATAGAACACTGTAAGGCAACATTCGTTGAAATGATGAGTTTAATTTATGGTTTTTGTTTAAAACCATCCAATACGCAGTTAGGCTTTGTTCTCCCCCAGTAAGCAGTGGTTTTGACTGTCTTTTTTGTTGGGATGCTGCATTCATTTGAACTTGAAGTTCAAAGTGAACTTGTGGGGTCGAAGTGTGAAACCACATGGGACTGAAACCGAAAGGAGAGATTCACCCGACCCCCGAGCCGGAGCCGCCAGGCTGGGCATCGGTGGCCGGGCTGGGCATCACTGGCTGGGCTGAGCATCGGTGGCCAGGCTGAGCATCACTCACCAGGCTGAGCATCGGTGGCCGGTCTGAGCATCGGTGGCCAAGCTGGGCATCACTGACCAGGCTGAGCATCGGTGGCCGGGCTGGGCATCGGTGGCCGGGCTGGGCATCACTGACCAGGTTGAGCATCGGTGACCGGGCTGAGCATCACTCACCAGGCTGAGCATCAGTGGCCAGGCTGGGCATCGGTGGCCGGGCTGGGCATCACTGACCAGGCTGAGCATCGGTGGCCGGGCTGGGCATCAGTGGCCGGGCTGGGCATCAGTGGCCGGGCTGGGCATCATTGACCGGGCTGAGCATCACTCACCAGGCTGGGCATCGGTGGCCGGGCTGGGCATCGGTGGCCGGGCTGAGCATCGGTGGCCGAGCTGGGCATCACTGACCAGGCTGAGCATCGGTGGCCGGGCTGGGCATCACTGACCAGGCTGAGCATCGGTGGCCAGGCTGGACATCACTGACCAGGCTGAGCATCGGTGGCTGGGCTGAGCATCACTCACCAGGCTGAGCATCCCTCACCAGGGCATCTGCAGGACCTGCCACCGGTCCCACTCCTGGAGAAGCAGGTAACCAACCCCCTTGGGGGAAACAAAAAAACCAGAGGTTGTGTTCAGTACTCAGATTTACAGCTTGGGCCGTGGAGTGCTTGGCCAGCTGTGTTTTCTATTGATTTAATTGGATCATAGGTTTTCAGCTCATTTCAGGAACAGATCCGCAACATTCACTCTGCACTTCATATTATCTTTCCCGTATTGTGACCCTCTACAGTTCAGAGCCATCGCTTTAGCTGTTTGTAAATCTCCTTTAAAAATGCACGTTAAATACACATAAGGTCTGTGCTTGCAATGACTAAAGGTTAGAAAATTGCTATTCTAATACCTGTTTTCAAATGTTAAAAGGTTTGCAACTTTTGCTCTCAGTAGGTTGATGGAATGTGGGCATAGAAATACTGAGGATATTAAGTACGGCTAGTTTTTCTTGCATGGTGCACAAAAAGGCAATTCAGTGGAAGCTTTTAAAGCTTTATCCTTCACTCTGTGTTAGCAAAGCAAGCATTCTGTGCATTCTGCTTCTGGGGTTTTCCTTCCTATGCTTGTACTAAAAAGAAATCTTTGGAAAGTGAGTGATAATGAATATCAGTTAACAGATATGGGAAGCAAGGAAAAAGTTCAGGCATTTTATATATTTTGTTTTAGAATGTGAACTGAATAAGCCGCAAAGTATGAAGGTTATGATTAAATTGCCGGAGCAGTAAATCCTGACTGCCGTGGCCTTACACTGGCTGCACAAAAGCAGCATTGTTATGCTGCATGGGGGGAACCGAGGTTCCACACAAAGGTCACAGTGACACTGCTGGATGGGGAACGTTGTTTTGCATTCGTAGATAAACAAGGTTAGCATCTCACCGGCTTGACAAAGAAACCATCGCACGCTCTGTACCGAAGGGTTTAGAGTGAGGATCTTGCAGTTGTTCTCCCGTGAAGCGCTGATGCTCTTTTGTGTTTTATCAGTGACTGTTATCCCAATATTTAACCTTCAGAGGTGACAAAAAGATTGTTGGTAGAGCTCATGCGGTGAATAGTAGGGATTGTTGGTTTTGTTGTTGTTCTGACTTGTACTTGCAGCATGAGATTCTTTTGAATAAGAACTGTACAAATAGTGAGTAGAGTGTGGGATGTACAATGAGAAAGCTTGATGCTAAACCTCTAAGCTCTAGTACTCATGTAAATATGCTTTGCATGCATTCATTAAAATAACAAAGTAGTGCCACTTGGTAAACTTGGGTTTCTTTGAGTGTGGGAGTTGGAGAGAGGGAGAATGGTATGAAGAGGAGAATACTTTAGTCCACTTTAGCTCAGGGGGATTGCCACTAGCAGAAAATCCACAAGGGCTAGAGTTGTAATGATGCAAAGCTGCTGCTATTTTCATTTTGTTATGAATCTTGCTGATTCAGAGCATCCCAACATGAATTACTATTAATATGGTCTTCTCAGTCCCTTCAGGGCAACCATTAGCAAAAGTAGGTATTGCTACGTGCTGTGGTGTGGGGCAGCAAAACGTACACTTTTTGGTGGCTACCTGGCCGAGTCTTGGCTTGCGCGTACAGCTGACTCAGGGCTGGTTGGAGACCAAAGCAAGGGTTTGTAAGGACAGCTAAAGGTGGGGATAAACATTAAGGAGGGAGATCTGCACCCCCAGAGAAGTGGGTGGCCCTTATCTCCTGTCCTGCAGCCACGGAGCCCCGTTGGAGCCAGGAGAGATCTGGTGTGGCTTCACTGCAGAGGTCTCTGGACACGGCAAACCAAACCACTCCTCATGAGGAAGCAGAGCCAGGTGACACTGCATAAGCAAGACATGGCTTTGTGTCATCAGTCTAAAAGGTGAAGGTTTCGCCTTTTGTTTTGTTCTGCTTTCCTTTTAGTAAGACGAAAATTCCCAAGTCCATGTAAGGTTAACGCAAATAAACGGGGCTGAACTTGTTTGTGGATCTCGCTGTTTGTCCGCATGTTCAGCCACTGCTCCACAGACCCAGGAGACCTTTTCCATTATGATTTGGGCTGCATGACCTTGACAATTAAAAATGTTGGAATCACATGCATCTCCTCTCTTGTGCAAAGCTGATGACACATTTGGATGTTCTTTTGAAAGAAAGAAGTAAACCCAGAAATAAGTCTGGCTTTACTGGGAGGATCTATATGTAGACTAAAATAGCGATCAGGAGCAGCTTTCACAGCATTCTCTCATTTGGAAACAGTACTAATCCTTAGTTTTTAGTGGTTGTTGCATCATTCTGTCACATCTCGCTAGGCCAAAACTTAGTGGATTCTGAGAGGGGCTTATTAATGGGGTGAGCACATGCTGGTGATGCTATTGAAGTGAAATGTTATTTCACTATCACAAGCGAGTGATAGTCTGAGGAATGAATAATAAGCAATAATGGCAAAAACTGTTTCTTTCAATCCAGTATGTAAACCCTCAAATAGCGAGTGGGGAAATGGATGAGCACAGCGTGCAGCTGAGTGAGCTGCACTTAAGGAGAAAGATAAATCTGAACTTATTTTACTGGGGTTAGCACTATCAAGTTTTTCTACTTGAGAAATTTTAAGGGTTTGTTTCCAGTGTTGTCCAAGTAAATTGTAAAGTATTGGGAAAGAGGGACCCACCCCTGCCCCCCCCCCCCACTTCAAGGCCATAAATCAATTCTTCAGTGACGGTATATTAAATTATAACCTTGCAAGGTTTAATGTCACAGCAGAAGGAGCTGCAGAGCACTGTTCCTTCCAGCTGTATCTGTGCGGGTGAATTAACCAAGTGAACGCGAACGTGAACTTTCATAAAGCTAATGAGGGCGATCTTGCAAAATGTGGCACTGTGGCATTTCTCCCTGCTGCTCTCTCCTGAGAAGCCACCACCCTATTTTAAAGGTGTTCCTTTCTTTCCTCCGCTTTCCTTATCTCCACTGATGTAGTGGGAGTAAACGACAGCTTTTTCAGTCGCTTGGTTAGGGGTGGCGTGGAGTTTCCTTACAAACTGAATAATGCAGTATTTTATCTGAAGATATTTGTGTGTGTACAAGATGGTCTGCACGACAACGCTTCTTTGGAGATCATTTCAAACCAAGCTTTCCCTGACTTCTATGGGAACGGGGTTTGGCCCTGGAAGGCTTATATTTCCCTGAGAAACCTGACTTTGAAAAGAACCCCTATTGAGCTCTGAAAGAGTTAAGCAAATCCAAGGCTCTGGGAGCCAAAATTCACTTTTCAATGTGCTTGTTGTACTTAAATGTCAATCTGTTTGAAAAGGAGAGTGTCCCAATTATTCAGATGGCCAAAAGAAACAGCTTCAATTCTTTATCACATAAATACACTTAAAAGCCTGATTTAAACCAGATGAAGAGAGCGCTGAATTAGTGTTTGGGCTGCGCGGCGGAGCCGAGCGTAGGCCTCCTTGGCACGGCTGAGCCGGCTCCTGGGCCCCAGAGCAGCACCCAGGGCTTTGAAGCGGGTGCGGAGCCCTGGCAGGGGTTCAGCGCCGGCCCCAGCGCCGCCCCCGTGCCCCAGAACCCGCCTCGCTCCTCCTGCGGCTCGGAAAGGGCTCGGCGTGGAGATAAAACCCGTGAGCCAGCCCGGAGCGGGTCAGGAGCTGCTGCACCTTCGCCATAGCCGCCGTTAATTTGGGATGGCAAGCTCTGAAGTTCCTTTCCAGCTAATTTGTTCATATAATTAAGTTAGCGAAATCATATGTTTTATTAATCTAATAAAATGCATTTCATGGCTTAGACTGTCTTTAATCCTTTGACCTTTGAAGTCACTCTTTATAGTCTTCAGATTGCAGTAATTTATTTTGGTTGTTTCTGTTGGGAAAACAGTTTAACAATCTGCTTTCGTTCCAGTTTTACATTTTTTTCCCTTAAAGGTAAATGGGATTAGTAAACATCTGCTTCTTTTGAATATTTACAAACTTCACAATCAAGATTTAACAATGCCAACGACATTAGTAGTTTAAATGCTTATAAATATTCACAGACAAATAAATGTAGCATTGAGACCCACAGTGCAGGTGTTTCTAATTTCTAGGAGTTTAAGAGTTAGCTGTTAGAACAAGGCATATCTTTTATGCAACTCAAAATGTATTTGGTGATATGCTACATGTGCTTTTCACATTTTAAGTACCTTAGTTAACCTACTCTCCTTACCTCCCAGGGCACTTTCAGGAGGAAAACATTTGCTCAATTGTATTAAATGCTACAGAGAATTTTGCCTGCCAGTATAATTTAAAATAAAACACACAAGCTCGCTAACTCTATGTGTAATTAAATATATGGAGTTCAACATGAAATGATGTGAGTTTATGTTTGCTTGGCTTTTGACAGTGGTTTATTCTGACGTTTAGAGCTGCAAGCCTGGGAAAACAGGAGTCAAGGCAGAAGTCCAGTGCTTGCTGAAATGCTTTCCAGCTCCACTGGATAATACTACTGCAGTTATTTCCAGTGTTTGTGTGTCCCAGAGGTCAATGTTAAACACAAGGGGCTTTGCTCCTGATTCTCTTCAAAGATTTTACTTTAAAGGTACATTTCTCTGCTAACCCAGCGCAAAACGTCCCTGTGCCGAGGCTGCCCCCAGGAAAAGCTCAGCTGTGCTGTGTACAAACCACTATGGTCACCTCATTGCTGGCAATTGTTTGCAAAGTGTAAATAGTAATTTAAGACAGGAGAAATACAAACAGCGAACCCTGTCCCAGGCAGAAGCGGGAATCCATGAGACCCAGTGGAGCCGTCATTTGGCCCCTGCTCCCCTCCCCGTCCTCCGTGCACCGCAGCAGGCGGCTTTGCTCTCCTTGCCCACACTTTGGGGGTTCAGCTGCCTCTCCAGACCTTCTTGCTCTCTGCTCCACTTACTCCCCGTGCAAGGATGACAAGGAAACACTTCGCTGAAATACTTTGCACTCGTGTTCAGTACCCAGACAACGTGCCATGTGTCAACAGGGTTATGCGCTGCAAAAGAAAGAGAATTCATAAAAATGAATGCAGTGTCATGGGGCAGGTCCTTTCTGTGTGTAGAATGGCAAAGAAAATGTTCTGTTCCTTTTTTAATTTGCAAAGTCTCTGTACTACTTCAGGAATGAGATCCCTCTGCATTTCACATTTATTTACACAACCATATCAGTCGCAACCTTGATTTGTCTCTTTGCCTTACAATGAGTTCTGCTCTGGTTCATCCTTTATCACTTTTTCACGGTGCTTCCAGCAGTGGCTGCATATGGTCTTAGCCCTGAAACTTGTGCTTTTAACAATCAGTTCTTTAAGTTATAATAATAATGATACCATGCTGAAGAGGCAAACATTGCTCTCACCCCGTTCAGCCATCTGGCTTTGCTGGGGGAGAATTACTCCCAGCAAATCTACCCTGTTACCAGGGTTTAAAGTGCAGGATTCATTTAGGCTTTTCTTCATGTTGTTTAAGCTGAAAAAGGCTTTTCCCCAACACGCTTAAAGGCTCAAAGTGATGGGTGGGAGCGCGGGGATGGTGCAGAAGGCGCACAGCCAGGCGGAGGGGAGAGCCCGCGGTGCCGCCGCACCAAAGCCATGTCTGGATGTGCACCTGGACAAACAAGGTTTATCACAGCCTCCCCCACCTGCCTCCGAGTGCCAAAAGCCTGTCACTGTTTACCTGGAAGTGACCCGGGAGCGGTGGCGAGACAGCTGCTTAGAGCCCAGACTTGTTTTTTAGATTGCGTATTTGCAGTTTCGGGGGCGCTGAGGCCGCGAGGAGCAGAGGTCGGAGCCCAGGGAGGGCGACCGGGGTCGGGCTCTGCCCGCGAGGAGTGGGAGATGAGCCCCTCCGTCTTCCTGCTGGGAAAAGCGGGGAGGTGGTGCATTTTGTGGCACCGTTCACAGCCCTGGGATGAACCTGGCAGGATGCGAAAATAACCCTTGTTGTCCTGCGTGACATTGCTCGGTGCCCTTCGACCAGCTGGATGTCTCAGGCTTCTCCAAATGATTCCTTGCCCTCGATAAAAAGGGCGCTCTCCCACCTGAGTTAAATGCTGGGGTTTGGTTGCTGGTTAAATGGTGGGGTTTAGTTGCTGGTTAAATGGTGGGGTTTAGTTGCTGGTTAGTTGGTTGAGGACTTCTTTGCACGCTATGGCAGGTACCACACCAGCCTTTCTGGGACTCCGTTCACATCTCCACTGGTTTAGAAGGAAACAAAGGGCTGCTTGCTTTGTCAATGGAAAAATCAGGGGTTTGCGCTAAAAAAGTAATCGAGTTGTTAATGTAATAAACGCCCATAAGCCACACGTGGCGGCAGAGCTGTGGTGGTGCTCGCTAAGATCGGTATGATTTCCAAAAAAAGACGCTGTCTTGCAAGTACCAAAGCTGAGCTCAACAGCCATCTCCTAGTTTCTTTGCATTATTGTGCTAGGGTACTGTGCCTGGCTTGAAATGAGATAAATAGAGTACAAAAAGCCCATTTTGTAGACATATATACCTACGTTATAAAGGATGAACGACGTATTTTGTGGCAAAGCTAATGTAAAGAGAGGAAAAAAAAGATATGTATAGTTAGAAAACTAACACTTCCGAAGTGAAATTGTTGTGTTTTACCTTTGCAGTTATCTGCTTATCGCACAAAAATAGTAACAATTTTAGCTCCCATTCTGTTTTCTCAAGACAGCCTGCCCACAGATTTTCTAGAAAATGTGGTTACCAGCTGGTATGGCAGTTCACAGTGCAAGTTCTGTTTTGCTTCCAACAATCTGGCATCTCATATCTATATCAAGTCACAATTTACAAGGAAATATATATATATATATAGAAGAAGGAGCTCTAAATCATATTAGCATTTTTGTTTTTTTAAAAAGGAAATCTAAACAAGCCATGGAATTGAGCCCAAGTTTCAAGAGAATGGCTGTGGAAGAATAAATAATTGATTTTATGTTTTAACCTCAGGTAAATATTTTTAAGCGAACACGATCAAGAAAAAAAATCATTCCTGCACATTTACAGATGAAATATTCACATGCTTAAAGATCCCTGCAAGCTTCCTCGTTATTCTTTGGGAATTTTCTGGTCCTTTATGAGGTTTCTGTCCTTCTCTATCTCAGCCTGACATAACTGCCCTCTAACCCTACCCTGCAGCAGTAGTGCAGAGTTCTTTATAATGTGTTTGTTTGCAGTTTGACTCCTTATTTCAAGCACCTTTGGCTCAAGGTTACCCTGATAGAAACAGGGTGTCAACGGTGAGCAGGGGGAGGCTGGAGCCTTCCGCCCCCCCTCGCCTGGCAATGGGATTTGAAATACAGGCCTTAATGACTTCCAGGTGTACCCTGATGTTGCACATATTTGGCTGTAATCCTGTGGAGACTGGGTTTCTGCCTTAAAAAATACAGCAGAAAACAAACTTTGAAGTTTGGAAGATGAAATTGGTAAAAATAAACTTAAAATAAGTTAGCTCTTGCATTCCAAGGAGGGGAAATGGTTTCGGCAGGCTTTTTCTATGGGCTCTGTATTAGTGTTGGAAAAGTGTTAGTACCGCTAAATATTCTGATTGAAAACTGAAAGCACACGTTTCTCTAAGCTTGATAAATTTTGCAGAAAGAAACACAGCTTGAATGAATTCCTTAACAGCCCTACAAGCATCTTCAGATACTCTAAAATTGTTTTTCTTGGAGACCTCACATTTTAAAAGCCTTAGGTTGCTTTCAAGGAGTCAATTAAAGTCTATAAAATGTGATTGTATAATGACTGTGGGCTCTATTCCTGATGTACAACCTGTGAGCTCCAAAGGTGTGCCGCTCGCATTTTACAAGCCTACGAAGGTTTCCTGATTGCTCCTGAACTCCACCTTTGCAGTGCATGAGGGGACTTTTCTCACCCTATTATAGGCCCCCAAATGAACTTGTGAATTTGTGCTTTTCAGGGCAAGGAGGGCAGACGGCAAATAACAACTGATTTTTTCTTCAGATTCTGTGAGTCCCTACACTGTAGCTGTAAGTGGGAGAGTTCTTCAGTAGGTCTGAATTAGACATAGGTGATGACTTCTCAACATGGTATTCCACTTAACAAAATCTTGCCTAGACAACTGTAAAATAGTGCTGTAGGACTGCACAGGTGTACAGGAAAGACAAATTAACATTGAATCGCAAAATAGTTTAGACTGGAAGGGTGTGGAGTTACGAGCTGGGGGCTCCTTTGTCCTTTAGGGTCTTTGCATGTGTTTCTTCCCCAATACCTGCTACTTTTTGCTGGCCGTAAGCCACATCGGTGACTTGCAGTCTCGCACACACACTCAGCCGTCCCCTTCACCTCCTTTTGTTAAGACTGTGACCACTAAGACAACATTTCCAAGAAGCGTCTCGTATATCTTCTAATCCTCCGCTGGTCAGGTGGCTGTTATGTTCTTGTGTTTATGTCTGTTTGCTGTGATTCACGTCTCCTGTTCTCGCTCGCTATCTTTGGAAAACAGCGCGATGGACAGAAGGGTCCAGATTAACGTGCTTTATCTGCTCTGCACCCAGTGCTGACAGAAAACAGACGCAGCTCTACCAGGGCTGGTGTAGGGAAGGTTGAGAAAGTGCACTCGAACAGCAGGGTACATCAGCCTTACATAGTCCCTCACAGAAATGAGAAGTGTCCATATTTCGATGCTTTGCTCAGGTGTCCCCACTGTTGGCGTCACAGCTGGTGACAGGTCTTCTGCTCATGAAGAGTCGCAGTCAGAAGATGACACTAGGGGGACGGGAAGAGGGTCAAATAGATAACAACAAGCAAAAGGAAGAGGTTTTGGCACAGCCAGAGCTGTGAGTGCTGTGGAAATGGAGACTGGAGTACCCAGTGGCCAGGGAGGGGACAACACCAGCTTTACCAACAGGGGATGAGCGGGGACTTTGCCTCTTCGCTTCCCCTTATTAAAAATCCGTGGCCAGATTTTAAAGCCAAGTGGAAGTGTCTGAGATTTCTATTCTCTTCCCACTTAGGGGCAACATCAGTCTCGTTTCTTTATGCTTCTCAATGGGAAAAGAATTACTTGGTTTCCAATAGCAGCTTTTTGTTATCGCAGCCCAAGAAGAGAGGAAATGAAAAATCATCTTAATTTAAGAACACTAAAGTCTCATGGAATACATGGCTCTTGTTTTTGAAGTGCTTTGTCAGGAACAAAGCCATTTGTCAGTCCACAGCCATTATTTTTAATTAGCTTATCTTTTAAATTAAAAAAGGGTTATTTGCATTTTTTTAATGGGGAGTTGCTTGATCGTTCAGCTGCCCTGTATTTTCATGGTATAAGACAAGCAAGTCATGCAAAAAGAGAATCCAGGCAATTTGATTAAAAATGCATTGTATCTTTTCTTCTTATTTCTTACATTTTTATACAAATTATGTGAACTTATACAGTTATCATCCTCCAGAAGAGTCTCTGAGCATTTTACAGACATTGAGAGAAGATAGGGAAAAAAAAAGTCCTGTAAGAGATGTGGTTATTTAAGAAATAGCTTCTCTTTCAAATCATAATTAGAGGTCAAGAGCCTAAAACAAGGAGAAAAAAAACCTGAAACAGAGAAATTTTGAGAGATTCTCTTTTCACTTGAAACTATATAAAAAGTTTTTGTGATAAAATAACATCCTTTCTCAATAACAAAATCTATGTTTCTTACCAGAAAATGGTTATTAAAGTCAAAAATAATACAAATTGTTTTCTAAAACTATAATAAAAAAGGGGTTTGGTTTTCACTAAATGGTGTTTTGCAGTAGGAGAATCCTCCTTTCTATTTCTAGAAGTTCCCGTGTGTGGTTTGGTATTCAGAGGTGCTGAGCACCAGACAAGCCCCCTGCCTTCAGCGCGGCCTCCACACGATGGAGTCAGCACCGTGACAGACCAAACTCCCCATGAACGCGCTGGGTGTGAATCGCTCCAACCAACAACAACAATCGTCCACATTTACCCTGAAAAGCGTCAGCTAACAGTGCAGAACAGCTCTCTTGAACTTTTGCAGCATAGTGGGGAGCAATACCGTGTGCACTGGGAACGTCCAGACCTGGAGGAGCTTTCCGAGCTGGACTTTCCCCAGGACAACAGTGTCTGCACCCTTATGCTTAAGAAAATTTACCTTGAGACTCTTAACAACCACCAGGGATTATTGGTCCCTGTTTATCTTGAGAAGATGGGTACTTCCAGCAGTACATTGATCCTTGGAACAGATGGCTTATCAAATGTTTCTTCTTTTTCTGAGTTCTGCATGATCGTTTATGCTGAGTAAGAAGGTATCATCCCCAAATTACTGCAGTATGTACCGCGGTCTGACTTTAATACCGAAGTAAAACCGTAGTGCGGAGGTAGACCAGATATTTGCAATAGCATTTATTTACACTGTCTTGGCTTTTCTTTCCCTTTCACAGCGGTGTGTGATCATGCCAACAGTTCTTTGTGGATTTGCAGCCTTTCTGCCACATTTCCTTACAATTTTGTTGTAGGAATTTAGTTCGTAACTCATCATACCTATGCACTGTGTTTACAATGAACTCGATTCAGGTTAAATTAAGACGCTCGCATCTGGAAAATAAGATCGTCTTTCTCAAAACTGTGATCCTTCAGTGAGGAATCTGCAAGTGACTGGAACACATCTTGGATTCTGGTTATGTTAGTGTAGTAGAAAGGAGTTAGGAACATAATGTGGATTACAGGGTGAAAAGAAGACATTGGTGAACAAATATGTAAATGTTGAACAAACGTTGTCAAATGTTAGGTTGTATGCCAACAACCAAAGGCTGTGTCCGCCTGCCTTCCTGGTAGCGGTGGCAGAGCTATGCCTTGTCTCAGGACACTTAGAATTCAAGCTCCTAATTATGTTGTTTGGGTGAGAGTGATTTAGGGGAAAAAAAGGGAATATACTTAGAGCAAGTATTTTATAGTGGTTTTAAGTGATAAAACAAATGCTCAAACAAGCTTTAGCTCCATAATAGCCTTGAGCCAACCTTCCTGTTTCTTCCTTCTTGCTGCCAAGTTGCATCACGAGGTAACATGTCATGAACTCACTATTCATTATTATTATTGTTTTTGGAAAGACAGGGACTGGAGTTGTGGTTGTGGTAGGAGAAGTAGTACATTATTGAAATCACTTACAGTAAAACCCCAGTTTTGAATATCATTGCACGTCCTAAACAGGAAGTGTCCTGCAAAAAACAACAACAAGAGAAAATGCAAGAGGAATCGGATCTCAGCCCATCAGCTGGAAAAGAGCCGTTGCACAAAACTAGGTGCGGTTTCTACACAGCATTGCTTTTCAGCCTGAGTTGTGAGGACCTATTTAAACTTCTATTCAGCAGCTTTATAAGGATGTCTCCTACTTAGCTATCAATGAAATATCAGCTGCATTCAGCAGCTCCTCACTTGTTCCTGCCTTGGTAATAAAACCCCTCCAGTCCTGAGCATGTCTGATGACTTTGAACTCAATTTTCTAGCGTGAAGCTAATCAGTTCCTGCCTTTTCACCCTTCATCTATAAGTCTTTGCGGCCATCTAACTTTTTCTATTCAGAATTCTGGTAGTACTTTTGGTAATTATATTACTGATGATTTCTTGAATGTAGGGTCATCATCTGACCAGCAACTTCACATGTTTCAGTGATCCAGATTCACTTCTAACTGCCTGCTGGAGTATTATAATTTGTAACTCAGAATAGATTAAGCCTACAGGGTTAGGCAAATATCCCAAAGATTCAAATCTCATCTTGATGACTAAGAATAACCAGCTTCTGGCTCTTAGAAGGTTTTACATATCAACAAAGCTGTGCATTCGCATTAACGGCTATCACACCACAGGGGCCTGCTCGTGTTTATCTTGGGAGCTACCAGAAGCTGAACATTTAGTTTAAATTTGTTTAAATGTGGCTCCTGTTGAAATCGGTGGCAAGCTGTGTGCACATATGTGAGCTAGAACTGTGCCTAAGGACTGCATTTCCACCAGTTTTTCATATCAGAAGTTATGTCTGAGAGGAAGATTAGGTGATGGATCAGAAAAATGCCTGCATTAGTAACAGTAATTCAGTTAAAACAGATATTTTCTAGGACTAGACTATGCCCTCTGAGGGACAGTTTTGCTGGCAATTTGTGGCTGTGTCTAAAGGTTGCCTTTCAATTAACATCAGTGGCCAAAAAGTGTGCCATTGTGGAGGGCAGGCACCTTTGTCCTTTATACAACCCACATCCCAAACCTGAGAAAATGTGTGAGTGGGAATATCTCGTTTCTTGAGGTGGTCAAAGTGGTTTGGGCTTTAACATCTAGGCTTTGGATTCACTTTGTGCTGAATTTTTGTGTTGACCCTGTTTTGGCTTCACCTTAATCTTTACATTTGCATTGCATGGGTGACCAGGCTGCCAGTTACATTTGAAAAAGAAATGCCTCTTAACAAGCTGAAAATTTTGCTAAGAGGTAGAGTCGCCAAAATTGCAGAGCTTTGAAAGGAAGTCTTGTTAAATGCGGTTTTGAGAGTGTGATGGAGAACTGGGCTGGCCGCACTGAGAACTGGTTATCCCATGTACCTTCTCTACTCCCGCATTTGGGCCCCAATTCTACCTGCCCCAAAAGTTATTCTGTCAAATCACATCTGTCCCTTTTGTCACCACCATGGCTACCGTGGGTCTTTCAGGATTCTTGCGAACACATTACTCACTGTGATACTTAATGTGCAGCGTTTATCCTGTGTTTATTGTGCTCGCTTTCTCTTTGATGCAAAGGAATTTCCACGTCTTACCTTCTGTTGACGGAAATGATCGTATAATCTGCAAGCAGAAACATACAAGTGAATGTGTATATTTTTCCGCTATATTGTTAGTAGCTGGAGGAAGTGGGAAGGTGTTTTGAATTTGCTCTAAATACCTGTTCTAGTTTTTCAATAAAAACATTGTACGTGTGGCTATCTTGACAGCTACGTCAGGAAAAGTCTTCACTTGGTTTGTTTATGTGATTTCTTCTCTTCAGTCTTCCAAAATATTGAGTCCCAAAGATAAAAATACGAAAATATTATGTCCCAAAGATAAATAAGAAACGTCGAGGTGTGAAAATACTTTTAGTTTAGCCATTCCGGTACTGAAACTTCTCTGAATGAGGAGCAATGCCATTATTTTGAATCAGGTTACTGTTACTGTAAGTATGAAAGGCAGTCAACACCTGTGTGAAAGCCCTGCTCCAGACACGCCGGGCTGAGAGCTCGGCCTGGCGTCGTCTTTCAGTTTAACTTTCATGTATTCCTTATCTCACTACTCCTGACTTTAACTCAGGCATCAACATTTTTTGCTGTTTTGCCTCAACAAGCTGAGGAATCAGCTCCCCCTGGGCAGCGCGTGGCTTTGATCTGGTGCGTCCGCGGTCACCTTTTGTCTGGTTAGGACTGTGCCTCTCCTCGCCTTTGTGGTTGTTTTCTTAACCCTGAAATATTGAGATAAAACGACTGAACTGGGGAAGGATTCTACATCACAGGGAAGCATTTGAAGGACCTGACAACATGTTAATTGTAAAGGGAAAGACTCGGAGAGCTGCTTCTCCTCGTTTACGGAGGTTTGCTCTCTAATAGCATTTAGAAGTTTGTTTTAGTGAGAAGAAAAGGCAGCTTTAGCGATTCTGTCTCCCTCAGCAGCGCATTTGAATTGTGGTTGCCTCCCTTCGGCGTGCCGGTCGGAGGTCGGGCGGAGCGGGATGGGTTGACCTGTGTTGACAGAGGGGTGATGGATGAGCGGCGCACAATGCGCAGCCCGTTCGTAGCGGGGCGGCGCTGGTGCAGGGCAGGCTCGCACCTGCGCTGAGCCGGAGGGAGCATCTCCCAGCCCGCCGGATTGCTGAGCCAACGCTGCCTTTGTGATGAACACCGAATTCCCTCCCATCGCCTTGCACTCGTTCCAGGGAGTCTGAGACTGGCCGTTTGCTTTTTATTAAGAAGATTTAGGAAACACTGAGGCTTAATGTAGTAAGGTCAAGTGGTTCAAATTCTAAGTAATTGCAGCAAATCACACTAAACAATGCTAAATCTATATTAAGGAGCACAACTCGTGTGAAGAATTGGACTTTACACCTACCCAAACCACCACTCTTTATTTTTCTCCTGCTTACAATACTTTGCTTAATACCGGTGACACTTTATTTGGGGTATTGGAGGTAGCCCTGCACAGTCACTGCTGTGACTGATGAGGTAAATCCACCATCCTGCTGGCCGTGTAAACAGTTTTTCAACTGAAAAAAAAATCAGTTTAACGCTGAAAATGGACCCAGAGGCACAGCCAAGCTTTGTGGAAACCCATGTTTTGGAGAGTCTGTGTGACCACTAATCTATCTCCAGTTCAGGCTCCTTTTCAAGTGGATAGGCACCGGCTGAGCTGTCAGTCAGGACAGGCTGTTGGAAGGGAACCAACACACACTCCATTTCTCTTTCTCTTCCCCATTAGCAGTGAAAATCATCCATCATAACCAGGAGTGTGGAACCAGCGATGGCAGAGCTTGCGGGAGCGTCTGCGCGGTGCAGCCAGCTTACACGCCGAGGCAGAGCGGTTTGAGCCGCAGCCAGTAGAGGCGTCTGGTGGAGATCTGTGAGCTTGTGCAGGTCCGTCAGCCACAAACCACGGTGTTGGGGCTTCGCAGAGATTGCAGCCTTGATTATAGCTCATTAGTGAGAGTCATAACCCTGAAAGATACGTCAGGCTGGGGTAGTCAGACCTGGCAGAGCTCGATGCGTTGAGCTCGCCGGGTTGATCTCGGTCGTCACAAGGCAGGGATTTGACACTGGCGCAAAAATTAGTTTGGGAATCAACATTCCAATTAAAATTAAGCAACCTAAGAAATCAAAAGAGCTAAATTCACTGTACTGTGAGCTGCAAGATTTGCCAGGATTCCCTAAACAGAAGGAACAGGTTTGTTTCCTTAGTTTTAGTAGCATTACTTGTACCGTATATCCATCAGTTTTATTGAGGCAGCCGTTCAGGATGCATTCAACTGTAGTCTTTGGGGGAGGGGGAAGTAGCAGCAAGACCTACATGTATAGATTTAGGCTTGAATTCACTTTATGAACAACATACAAAAATAACAATGTGTAAAGATATCCTCCAACATGTCTCTATTTACAGTAGGGCTGGGAGGTCAAAGCTGCTCTTGTCTGATTGAGCTGGGAGAATTAGTTCATGGATTCCTCCTAGAACTTCAGGAATGTCCAGAGGCAACAGCAGACCGCCACGTGAAGCTCCCAATCTGCTGTGGACACCAGCAAGTAACACAGGAGCAGATTTAGGGATGCTTGTGTCTGTTGTATTCACTTTTGCTGAATATGTCCCGTTTTCAATAGCCTGGATGTCAGATCATGCTCATCATGAATTTGACATCTCTGAGCTGCTAAATCACTGTTAGAAATTAAACTCGAGGTTTTTAATCCAGCTGCTGATAATACTTTGCCACCTCTTGGTGACTGAGATATGACTATGCTTTTTCAAGTGTGAAAAATAACAGCTGCTTTGTCACTACTAGTTAAATACTTGCGGAGAAGAGGCAGGACATGGATCAGTTTTTTAAAAATACCATTTTTTCTTCTGTTTACCTGTTATTTTGAGTGAGAATTTGGAATTAAAAGAAGATGTTGTTAGGAAACATGAAAAGAGTTGTGTTGGGACCTGTATGAAGGTGATGGATAGGGGATGCTGGTCTGGCTTAGTAAGCGGGGAAAAGCCATTTCCAAGTTCCAGCACAACTCACACAGCTATTTTCCCATGGCCAAGGGACTATAATCAAAACCTCCTTATGGGTGATACGTTGTCTAATTTAGACCACCCTAGATACGTAATTTGGATGCAATTCAGAGGACCAAGGTGAATTTAAGTTCAGGTGAATTAGCCTTGGTGTTGGTTTGGTTACTTTTTCTGAGTGTTGTTTTGAATCAGTTCCATCAGCGAAAGTTTTAGAAGAAATGTTGGTATTTTTCTGCATGTGTTAGTACCAGCTGCTGCTCAGAGAGGGGCTGAACATGGTGGGGTTGGGTGGCGCATCTGCAGTCAGACAGCAGGTGTGTCAGTCCTATAACCGTGACACCTTTGCAACCATTGATCTGCTGCTGACAATGGATAATTAATGTGGCTTTAGCAGTTTTGAGAAGAAGAAAATCATCTCCCATTAAGACTTTTGATCTTGTCCTGGAAACCTCCTATGGCCGAGTGGCTGAGTGTGGCTTGGACCCACATAATTCTTGCCCCCACTGATGACACTGTCTTGTCGGCATGGGTAAACTCAATGATGATGAGAAAGGTGATTGATATCAAACTCATGTGCAGAGATTTTGTACCCTATTTGAATGAGAATTTTTAGAAGTTTTGTTTTCCACTTGACAATAAGCAACGTGAAATCCTAGACTACAGAGCCTTGGATATATGTACAGGTAGCTGCACATTCAGTAACCTTGGATGAAATCATAGCTTCGCTCAAACCAATGTCAAAATTCATGTTACTTTTAGTGGAGCCCAGAGTTCATCTTTTGTATGAGGTAATTAAAATCAAAGGCTAGTTACTGAGATACAAGCTTGACCTTACACTGTTTCCTAGTGCGAATGATAAGAAACAATGACCATAGTTCCGCATCGGTGCACATTAGTAGAGCTCATAGAGGGAGCCTTTAAGGTGTATTTAGGTTAAAACTGAATATGGATGACAACATACCCTGACGTAAAGGTGGACACAGCATAAGTAGAAGTGGACAAAACTACTCATATTTAAAAGATCAGAGTGCTTATTTGAATAAAGACTATTCTACTCCTGAAGATTCAGTGCTAGCCGATCCTCAGAACATCTAACTTTATTGCTAGAAATGAAAAAAAATTGTCTCATTTTTCCATAGACCTGATTTCTTATTAATAGGAGTTCCGCCAGCCTTTTTGTTAAGCCTTATCTATTTGTTTGCAACAGGTTTTTTTATAGGTTACTTCTGTTTTAATAAAACCTGCAGTTGATCTCATCTGAAGGAATGTGATTCCTGATTTAGGGAGACACTAGGGGACCTAAGTTCCTGGAAAAATTGGATAGGTTTTCCTGCTTCTCCGAGTTGTGAGTGGATAACGGCTATTTAGACCCTGTCATCTCTGTGGTTGCCAGCATAAATAATCTCTGTTTCCAAGAAATAAAACTCACGTTGCACTTTCAGTCCTAGAAGGCCCAATGTACAAGCTGTGTTTTTCAGAGGCAGGGCTCCCATTATACATATGTCATTGTTTTTATAGAAAACAGTATTCCCTCTGACCTTTGTAAGATACCGTCTATAGAGTACATGTCATCAGATCATCACCTTCGTATATTATCATCTTCCCTAGCAGAAATAATGGATCTGTCCAAATGCCAGTGACCGCTCCTGTAAGGAAAAGAAAATGATACAACTGCCCATTCCGGGGAAAGTCCAGAACATAAGAATTAGATTTCAAAGGACTTCCTAAGTCAAAGCTGCTAAATCTGTAAATGCACTGAACATCATGCATTTGTCACAGGGACATTTTGGCAGCTCTTGATCCTACACATAGTTCAAGAGAAGGAGCTTAGTTCTGGAGGCCTCGGAGTGGATTTACTGTTTTCCGTTCTTGTCAAGAACTTGCAGCTTAGTGGCAGGATTTTTTCATGAAGTTAGCAGATTTTGCTTCCATTTGTGGCGAAAGGAGAGAAGGCGGCACTTCTGTACCACAGCTTATTGCACTTCAGGGTAAACGACTAAATTAGGTCAGATGAATAGTTCTCAAAAAGTGCCTTTTTCTGCACTTGACGGTAAAGGAAGTCGAGGCACTGAGCTGAGATACAGACACCTACATGAGTCACATCTGAACGTATGGGAGATAATGCTTACCCCACACTGCTGGTCCCTCGTGGCCTTGAGCTTGGCTTTTGCTGCCCTGAGCCAAGGACATAGCCCCACAGCGTTGAGTGGGAATGTGGTCCCTCTGAAGGCAGCTGGGGCACTGACTCTAAAGAACTGGAATTTGTTCCCCTACATCAGAACACTGATGTTCCTCTGGACCTTGTTGATGATTCTTCACATCTGTGGTGATGGCATTGTTTGTTAATCCAGGAATCATTTTCCTTTCAAATTATCGCAGTAAATAGCTGTTGTAATCCTCGCCTATAATCTGTTCGGACTTTTTTGCCTCCAAGATGAAATTGTTGTGGTAGTTGCTATATTTAATACATTTGCTGATAATAGTTTCTTTCCACCACATGTTGGGCCCATCTGTATTGGAATTTCATTTTACAAGAGTAAGTGAGCAGAACCATTACTTTCTATTGTCAGATCCCATTTCCACTACATCATTTCAGCCACCCTGGATTGTATATCCGTATTGTATGAACAGTCTATCAGGTGGTTTATCCCTTTCTTGAGTGATCAGGATCTCAGGAGAAAGTCAACACTGCTCTGACACATCCTTTTCAAACACACTTTCTGAAATGGTTTACCATGTGTTCAGATAAAAATCAGCTTCCAGTAATGATATGCATTTTAATTCATTTTTTTCCTACATTATAAACACACATCTGTTCAAAAATTAAATACATTAAATATCCCTCCTAGCATTAGACATATTGATTGAAAATTTGTTCTGACTTGGCCTAAGTGTCAGTAATCTTGACAAGTTTTCCAGGCACTGAGGGGTCCTTGTACTGCTGAAATGAGTTCTACATGAATAGATGCTTATGCTTTTAATGTTAAGATAACTGCAAACTGTGCCTGGATAGACAAAGGTTATTTCTTGTAGGAGTTTCGAGTTTATTTGGCCATTTGAACTACTTGGGTATTAACCATCTAACCTATGCCGAGTGTCTGAAGACAGTAATTGTTGTACAGAAATGCTAGGAATGATTTTCAGTATTAATCACAACAAAATAGTGAATTGATTTTCTTTCTTTGAGGTAATGTACCAAAGTGGATCATGTCATACACCAGCAGCGACCTCTCATTCTGGTCGTGAGCTGGGTAAAGCGAGAGCGAGCAGCCTTGTTCCTCAGGGTTCCCTCCTGCTCCTTGGAAACCGTGTTTAGCCACCAGTTTTACAGATAATGTAGTGAATTCTGATGCTTGTGAAGAACTCGGGTCTTTTTGTCTAAAGTTGCGTGTAAGGATGGGTGTACAAAACGTGGGGGGATTGGCTGTAATGTAAATGTAGCCCCTGGCCACAGGTGCCTACAGCCACAGCATCCTGGTGGTTTCGCTGGCTCCGCAGAATGGAGTCACCATTTAACTACAGCTCCCGAGGTGGTTTCAGGATGAAGCTACAGTAAACACGTCCATATATATAGGTATATCTAGGGAATGGCTTTTTGGTGTGTACCAAATCCCCTGCTCCAAACCCATCATTGTGATGTTGGATGATTTGGTTTTGTAACAGTTGGGGGTGTGTGTGTGTGTGTGGTTTTTTGGCTTTGTGGTGGTGCAGAATGTTTGCGTGTGTTGCGTTTTTGTTCGATTGGTTTTTTGTTGTTTATTTTGTTTGTTGCTTGGTTTGGGGTATTTTTGAGCAATAGGGGGCATTTGTTTCAGAGTATGCGGTGGTGGTGAACTGCCAAAGCAAAGCAAGAATTAATAGCGGGGTGCAAAATAAGGTTAAAAGAACACAAAGAGAACGAAGAGGTCCCGAGAATGCTTCTTAGCTTGGTATTTCTTTAATTTCACGTAAATTTCACTAAGTAAATATGCCTTAAAAGTGAATAAAATTTTATTTCACTTTAACAAGAGAATATAAAAGTTAAAAAGGTCACTGTAGTAATAGACTAATCTCAATTACCAGGGCAGCCGGTGAAACCCACAACTCCCACCTAATCTCATTCGGTGCACACGCAGTGCACCGTGTGATTTCCAACACGGCTAAATGAAATTATAAAGCAGTGTTAAATTTATTAATCATTTAATTAGCTAAATGTTCCTGCAACTACTCGTGAGATGAATGGCATGTCATTTTCTAATGCAATTTGCCTCTCAGCCAGGCAGGGTCAGGAGGGAAGCTACTGGCATCTTAAATGATCTTTTTTATATTGCACCTTCTATTAAGGGACAGTGTGATATCGCTGATTATATTAGAGTCTTGTACACAAGGCCAGGGAGTTTTCTTGTTGTAATAACAGGTTATATTTAAACCAAAATAAAAACGGTAAGATCCGAGGAGCGAACAATTAACCCATCTGTGACTGCATTTCTCACCGCAGCTTTGCAAGGCAAATCCTCTTCATATTTAACAAGCCAGTGAACAGTGTGGGGAAACTGCACCAGCAGGTATTAAAGCAATGCTCAATCTAGTTTTATTTCTTGAAATTTACTCAATTGTGAAGGAATTTGTGGACTGAAAACTCTCCCGGTGCCCGGTTAGTGTAGTGTAAGCCTTCTTGTTGGCTCAGAATTTATTTGCGCTTTCCCCGTTACTGCAGGAGAACCACAGCCTTTGCTGTCCTGTACGTTCAACAATTGTTCATTTTTACGAGCCGCTCAGCTGGGATGTTTGGCACGTTTATGTGTGCGTGTCACACCAGCTTGATAGGGTTATTTTCTTCCGTTCCGATGTTTTGTTCCGTGATTATTTTTCCACTGTAAAAATTAGTGACAAGCAGGATCCGTTTGGATTGACCCCAGGAGGAGAACTGTGCTGCTCGGAGCAAAGTGCTCACCAGAAACCTTCGAGTGCATCGTTCTTGTGTGAAGCTGAATCTGCCCGGTTAAAACACGTCGAAAACAATGATATTTTAAGGCACTTGTTTCCCCAGATAGGATATAAATACATTTTCATTATGTGTTAGAGGCTTACTTTCGGTTCCTGCAGCATGGTCTCCATACGGTAAGCACCGATGATGAACTCCAAACCAATGAGAAGATGCATGCAGCTTTGTGCGTGCTGAGGCCAGAATGCCAGTAATGTGTCAAAATATTTGTCTGTACCAAATGATGATAAACGATACAGACAAAAATAAAAGAAGAGGAAGCAGTGGGAGATAATCTTAGCACATTCTTAAAAATATTGGCTGGCAGTTACTATTTATAGTACAAACACACGCGTAAACCACTTGGAAGTGGGACCCCGTTGGATATGGACTTCATGTGCAGCTGATAAATAACTGTCCACGGCCCAGATTCACGCTGCTTAATCAAGGCTCCTAAGATACAAGATGTCACCCCCGTGTTGTACACAAATCCAGTGCTATGGCTGCCACCAAAGGGTCATTCAACTCAATTAACTTCCAGCTCGGCGTCTGGAGGGATCAGATAACTCCGCTGGCAAAAGGAGGACAAGGGCATCCACGTTTACTCAGAGGTCCTTGTTTAGGTACCTGATGCCTGATGAGATAAACCCTGGTGCATGTCATTAGCCACTTTTGGCGAACATGAGACAAACAAGTAAATCAGAAGGAAACAATGGTAAAAAGTCTCATTTATTGTGGGAGGTTCTGCTCTCACGTTGAAAACAGGCAGTGAGCGAACTATTTCCATTTCATTTTATGTGAAGTCCCGCGGCACAGCCCAGCAAGCTGGGAAAGCTGAAACTCGAGTGAACTCTTACCCCTTTTCTACGCACTACATGCTTTTTTTTTCTGCTAGCTTTGCAGATAGTGATTTATTTGTGTAGTTTTTGGAAGATACAGAGTGCACCCCCTTGCAGGGAAAGTGCAAAAGACCAAATGTTGAGGCACGGCTTGGGCAGGAGAATGTGCTGGAGAAGGGCTACGCACAGCGTTTCCCCTGGTACCTCACACCTGTTCTTCATTAGTACTAATGAATCCAGAAAATAACACATTTTGTACTAGTGAGTCATATTGTTCTCTCTTGGCTGTGACTTCACTGTGGATCAAATTAAGGCAAACAGCGTTTTTGCAAAAGCTTTAATTTCATTTCCTGGGACACTTCATGTCTTTAGATAGGCCACCTAGCACCTATGGGGTTTGGGATGGTGTCCCATTAACTTCTTTCCATTAGCAAAACTTCTTTAGTTTGAAGCTGGGAGATATGGGGCCTCCCTAAGAGCTTTAGTTCCCAGCCCACGCAAAATTTATGCGTTGTTCACTTCCCCATTTGTAAAAGATGTATAATCATACTTGGGAAAATGTTGTGTAGCTGAATCTCCAGTGCTTATATAGCACCATAGGAACCTGAGGAAGAAATACAGCTTGTAAGTCAAAGTTGTTATTAACATTGTTACTTGGAAATTGGAAGTGTTGTCACACAGAAACAAGATTTTGAATATATGTAGGTTATTCTTTTTCTTGTTTTTCTTTCTTTTCTTCTTCAGGTCAGCTACGTTCTTGCTCGTATATTGTTGGGCTGTTCAAGGTAGACTTCTATCTATTTTTCTCCCAGACGCACACTAGAAAACAACTCAAAAGTTTAGAAAGCAGGGATCTGCAAACATGAAGATTCAGTTGAGAGATGGCCACATTTTAAAATCGTCTCAGTTTTCATGAAGGCGAGGTTTCTTTGGACCAGTACTTTATTACACAGAGTTGTTTTATGTGCATATTAATAGGCTATGTTTGTATGTGTGTATATGTAACAGCAGCTTTTATTTTGTGTCTTAGAAAGCACATATGATCAATATACTGTATACGTTGTGGTATGTGGACATTGCATATTATGCATTGTGTGTTTATGAATAGTTTCATTGTATAGCTTTATTATCTAAATATTTAGTAAGACGGTCTGGTTAGATACTTTGCTCATAGCAGAATACAAAGCACTGTTCGTCTACATGTCCGAGTTCAGTGCAGATAAATAGAGGCTGCTGTGGCTTCATGCCTTTAGTTCCCATGCACATTTTTTAACATGTTAAATATTTCTGGTTAACCAGTTAAAGCGGTGAGATGAACATGATTGCTTTTAGATTGCAGCTATAACATTGAGTGAATTTTATAATAAGAAGCCATTTTTCCTTTCCTGACGAGCCGCCCTTGTGGCTGCCTGTCTGACTTTGAGGTCCTCATTATTGTGGGTTTAAATGAAGGATGTTCATCCAGGCAGGGCGGGGGAGGCCAATAGACATCGCTGCTGTTATCTGGTCCTTCTATCAGGCCAAGTGACAGGCTTCTCGGGGAAGAATGCAAAGCTCATGGTGGAGACCTCAGCCTGACACAGAAGGTGACTCCCCTGACTCTAACCTTGAAAGGAAAAAGTTCCCACTTTATTAAAATGAATTTCGAAAGGGCCGCTCTGACAGCTGCATAATTAAATATTGGAGTGTCAGCGATAATTTATTCTGCTCGCATTTGGTGGTCAGAGCCTGCTCGCTGTAGGGTCAGCAAGCACAGTGACAGAGCCAAGGGTACCGGGGATTACGGGGCCCTTTAGCCGCACGAGTGAAATGAGAGGCTGTAATTTTTGTTTGAACAGAGAAAACAAATGGCGAGGGGATGAACAGGCTCTGAATTGCTCTTCGTGGCTTCTTGATAAAAATGGTGAGGCATCACCTTGCAACTTGTGCCGAAACCGCTTTGTCTGGCAGTGCAGTGGGCTCGAGGCTCTGGGGTGTTTTTACAGATGGATGGTTAGGGCCGTTTTCTGCTTTCTTCTCTAACATGCGTGTTAGGAACAAACACAGCAACGGTCAGTGCAATGCGCATCCTCACTTATCAACATTTTTCTATAAAATGATGTAAATGCCCACAAATCTGTATGAAACAAATCAGAGATATATAAAGTGTAGGGGGGGTTCGAATCGATCCTGTTAGCATTTGAAGTGAACTCCCGGCCATGAATATTCTTTTCAGAGGGCCGTGGTTGCTGGAAATCAACATCTAACAAGCAGTTTTTCCAAAACAAGTTTGAATAAAATGGCTGGGTGCCCTTGTGCCCGGCCATAGAGCAAGAGGGGTCACACTGGGGAGCAGGGCTTTTGTCCGATGGGCATCTCCTTTGGAGCAGGTTGGTGGGAGAAGGCTGTCGCGTTTCACTCTTAGATTGCTGGTAATTGAAGCTGACATACCAAAAATATACCCTTCTTGCACACCCCAGTCCTTCAGCAAAAGCACATCGCTCGCACAAACAAAATCATTTGCAAAGACAGTTTGTTTTTCTCTTCCTTGCCTCAGCTATGAAACACTCATTTTCCACGTTTTCTTTGGAGCCTGCTTGAGTGGATGTGTTACTAGAGCTCAGGTTTACTAGTTTTCATCTTAATGTCATGTAGCTTTTAGCAGCTTTTACAGAAGAAGGATTTACTGAATTCCTTCAGCACCTTCATAGTTATTGAATGAAAAGTTGACCTTATTATGAAGGATGAATGCTGCTTTTGTGGCTCAAACACTGGATGTGAACCCAGCATCCTCAGCTTATTTTTTTAAACCACCTTTAAAACTGTGAGCCAGATAGTCTTTGTGTGACTCAGTTCCTCATCTGTAAAATGGGAATAACACTGCGTTTCATAGGGTTGCTGGGAGAATAAATACTTTAGTGTTTATACCGAGTTTTTATCTTGCTGAGCATAAAAGAAAATCCCTACTTGTGTTTCTGCCTTCTTGTTTGAAGAAAGACCATGAAAGCATCTTTGGCTGCTTGATGTCAAGGTACAGACTCTTAAAATGACACTTGAACATCTTTAATGTAATTCTTTTGGACTCCAGACGGGCAAGTTTCCGTTGCTTAGATCTCTGTAACCGCCTATACCTCCTCTAGTTATGTTTGCTGCATGTTTGTAATGGGGAATGTTCTCTTTCCACATAGGAAGGATGTTTTGGTTGTATGACATTTTGCTCCTATTAAGTAGGCATGTTTAAATATGTTCTGAAGTGGTTTATTGGAAATCTGGTGGTCTGGTGTAGGGAGAAAGGGAGCATTTAATATCCGTATTTAGAAGTGGCAAAGAAACATCCATGCTGGCGTGCAAGTACACATATATAGTCATATGTCTGGTGTTAGATTTCTGTTTTTCTTTTGGTTTGGTGTTGGTTATTTTTGCCAAGCTCGGTTTGCCTGGAAATCTCTAACTCTGCAGTAGTGGCTCCAGTTACGCAGAGCTGGTTTTTTAAAACTGGATTTGGGGTTTGTTTTGTTTCTCAAATGAATTAATTGCTTATGGGTAGAGTTTTGCACCAATATCTATGGCTGGAGCCATGTGTCATGTATGGACAGGTGTCGAAGTGCCCAGCTGGCCCACCTGTGGGGAAGTGGGGTGCAAGTGGTCCCAGCGTGGGGAAGAGCTGCAGTGGGGAGAAGCCACCCTGCGAGGCTTGACAAACACATGGGATATATGTCACTGTCAGCCGAGGCAGGCTGGGGACGGGGCTGTGGTTTAAACATGATAACCAGGCTTCAGAAATGCTACCGCTGCAGTCGAGCTTCCTTGGAAAGTCTTTGAATTTGGGTAGCGCATACTAATAAAGGAGCAGCTGAAGCTGTGCCGAGGATGCTGGCTCCGGCAGCGCTCCCGAAAGCCGTGCCTGAAACAAGCTGCCCCTCCGAAAAGAGACAAATCGGAGGGATTACAAGTTGGCCTAATGTTTTTTTGCCTTTCAAGATAAACTTAATGGGTCTCATTCTGCAGAAAGTCTCAGGCTGTGGCAGGGAGCCGGAGCCAGAGGGAGAACTCCCGGTGCTATTGGAGTCAGTGGCAAAACTCCCATCAGTTGAGGGGGACAAGGATTTCATCCAAAGCTCACAGTGGGATAATTGGTGTCAGCTCAGTACTGGTAAAACACAAGTAAATCTGTCCCGCTTGCAGCTTGCGAACTCTTACAAACAACTCCAGGCTTGTCTGGAGCTGTTTTTGTTTTACTTTGCGATATAAACCTTCAACAGCAGAACTTTAAAGTGAAAGTCCGTTATTACTTTAATACCATGCACATTGTTTTGAGTGCGGGAAATTTCATCTAGATCCACCGACCTTCAAAACAACGGGAGAAATGATATTAAAAGCGCGGTGTTCTATATGGTAACTGTGAATTAATGTCCCAAGCCGCGTTTCAGCATTCCTGGTTTGAGCGTTGTGCAGCACACTATATCCCAGGGATTTCACCGGGACTCCGCATGCCAACACTCATCTGTCTTCATGCTACATGATTCAGGATCAGGTCATTAGTTTATACTTAGTATTAAATATTCAGTTTGATTTTAGGTCTGTGAAACAAGAGCCGAATATGTAACACTTGGTTTTAGAGAGCCCTTGTGTTTTTGTAAGTCTCCAAAACACATGGTCACGTAGAAACTGCCTTTGCTCCTCTGCCCCCAAAATGATTGTATTTGGAACATTATTGAGATTACAGTTTTCTTTAGATGTCTTGGATTATTTTCTAAATCCATTTCTAACCCCATTTCTCTGTGGTACTTAAATAAATGAGAAGAAATTAAAGATTTTTAATTTCTAAGAGAAAATACTAATATTTTTCCTGAGCGCCTCCTTTCATCCTCTCAGATTTCCTCAGAAGAAGAACATGATGACATATTGATAGTTATGGAACCAAAGAGCGCTGATTTGTACTTTGGAGCGAAATATGGTCTGAAATTGCAAGTCTAATGTTGGCAGTTTTCAGTTGAATATCTGTGCCTGGTTTCCTGAGTTTGCTTTGGACACCCACAGACTGCACTGAGCAGTTTTCATTTAATGGAATCTTTTCTGGAGGCATTCTCCTTCTAGGGAACCTTGGCCAGTTATTTCTTTGTGAAACTTACAATAAAATAGCAAGACAGCTCATCAGGAATTGAAGGAAAAGGGTAATATTGAAGTTACGCAGACTTTGAAGACATTGCTTTTGGTTGGTTCCTTGATTTTTTAAAAACATGCATTCTGATGTTTAGCGTTTAAACATTACTCACAGAACTTTGAAAATTCCTTTCTGTGAGTACTTTTTTCTCAATGTACATATTCTATGGATGCCTGACGGATAACATATATCACATCGGGGTGACCAGTGGAGGCGTGAATACAAAGTACAGCAATAAGAATTCTGTTTCCTCACTTCTTTGTCTAATTGTCTAACTTATCTGATTGATTTGGGTGCCTTTTTTCCCTTCAAAATGTAGCCTCCTGAAATATCTTTAAATAATCACAGTTAACCTGGTGAAAGAAAGGCTGTCAAAGCACTTGTGCATTCGGGTTCCTGAACAAATAAAGCCCCGTGTTATAACTCAGCCCCAGCGCCATTCGCTCTCCTATTACCTTCATAACCAAGGTCATACTAATCAACTCAATTACCAGTCCTCTTGGACATTTTCATAATGTTTTCTGCTAGTTGCTCTCCTGTGAAAATCTCCCGGTCTAAGCAAATTAATGCCATTTTTATAACTATCTACGTTTCAGGTACAGTGATCATCTTTCGAAAGGCTGCTTCATGGCAACAAATAGCAGCTTTAACCAGCAGGCAAATGTTAGAACAACACGGATGTTAAGGTGTACGCCTGACCTCCTTTATCGTGAAAGCAAGTTTAAATATACCTTAAAATAAAGATGCACGTCTCAGAAACCAAGAATAAACCGCGCTAATGTAACTTCTAAGAATCGGATTGCAATTCACACAGGAAGGCTTAGCAGGAAGACTGATTTTACGTGTTGCTTAATTTTTGGAAAATCATTTAAATGTCACGTTTGGTGTTTCAAAGGCAAGGGTAATTGCAGACTGTGTTTCTCTAAATGTTTTCTCAATATAAGCCTGGCTGCCTAATTTTTATCTTTCTCTGAATTTTTTTCTCAAAGAAATCTCACTGTACAGGATTTAAGTAAAATATTAGTGCCTGAATATTTAATTTGGAAATTCCTAATATTTGCACAGCTACATCTTTTAAAGCATCCACAAAGTATTTGTCTATTATCAGGCAAAACAATCAGAGGGCACTAATTTTTTAGTAATTTATATTTCTTAAGGGCTCAATTGCTCCTTCAGGCAGATTCTCCTACTGGATAAATTAATTTGGTCTCCCTTCAGGGCTTTCATGTTCAGTGGAATAAACAAGGCACTTTTAATTCCTCCTAATTCTCTGGGGGCGACACAGCTCTCAAGTCTCATTGTTCCGTGGTTCCATTGGGTTAAGATATTTGACTTCCCTTAGAGCTGAGTGTCGTGTAACCCCTCACAAGGATGCCTTCAGCTGACTCCAGATCCCCTTCACTTATCTTAGAAGAGCCTCATAGAGTTTCGGGTGGTGCGTGTCATTGCTGGCCATGCCCTCTCTTGCTTTCACCAGCTCAGAAGCGCCCACAACCCCCTGAGCACCTCGATATAAGAGAAGGGGTAAATCCGGCCACGGCCGATGGTCCTGCCGTGCACTTGGAGAGGGTCCCATCCAGCCTCATCGGGCTAAACCCATTTCTGCTTTAAGAGGTTTGGCTGTTTCATACACTCTGCAAGTTCAAGGAGGCAAACTGACTTTGCTCTGCTCCAAAAACTAAAAATGCACAATTGTAACTGGCACTTGTCACCTCTATAAAACAAGACCTGCATTAAAAATTAAAGTGTTTAAAACTGGCGTTTCTGAGCCTCCAGCTGAAAGCAGCCTTTCTGCATAAGCATGGCAAAACAGATAGTTTCCATAATAAGGGCAAAGCGAGGGACCGTCAGACAGTTTGCATAACACCGCTAGCCTGATCGAACATCCAGAAGAGTTTTAGCTAGCTGAAATGTTAATATGTCTGATGTCCCATGCACTGAACTATGAAGCCAAATGCTTCCAGGAATATTAAATGGGTATTGTAGCAGCTTGAAAACCGATCTGCAGTAAATACGTTTTTGTTCTGTGTTGGTGCTCTTAGCATTTAGCAAGGTGTCTGGAAATGGAAAACTTTGTCTCCTGGAGAGCAGTATGGAACTAAAAGTGTTGTTAGGAAATGGTTAAAAGATGAACCCGCAAGTGCCTGAGTTAGTCCAGGCTGCTCTGCACATAGCTGACATTTAAGCGCCTGGTTCTGGATACATTAATGAAGGGGCTGGCTCCTGGATCCAGGGTTTACTGGGTGCATTACTAAAGGTTTTGTATAACGCAATGATGTTAAAACCAAACTTGCTCAGAGCCAGCTCTTGTAGGTGTGATAATCATAGGGATAAAAATAACGGTGTTGCAAACTCCTGATTTACTCTTTCACAAATTAGTAGTGAGTTTGCCTTGCTTTGTCCTTCAGAAATGTTATGTATGTTTTTCTGCCTTACTTTTTTGTCCCCATTCAGCAGCATCCATGCTTCAATTCAAACGTGAACTTTCATTGCTATCTGTGCTGCAAAGGACGTGGTTTTAATTTATGCTTCATCCAATGTAAAAATCACAGCACTGAGAGCCCATTTCTGTCCTCTTAGTCGAACTGCTGGATGTTCTGTATTTTATATTGCTCATACTCTTCCAGCTTTTTGAAGTATTTCAGTAAAGTTGACCAGAAGTCGTTTCACTTTCATACACATTATCCTGATGTATGATTATCTTATATCGATCAATCCTCAATGTATGACTATAATCATATTGAGTGCAATAGGCAGCATTACTAGGGATTTTGCTTCTTCATCCTGCTTTGTTTGAAGTCTCAACTGTAGGGCAAATTTTCACATTCCTTAAAGAAAGAATTGCTAAAATAAATTCAATCACAGAAGCTTTTAAAATTTGAAATCCCAGGAAGCTAAGTAGCATTGCCTTTTAAGACTGCTTCCTACATTTTTATGTACATGTGGATTGGGGCCCCCAATGGGCTCGGCACCTTTCCAGCCGCAAGACCAGGTGATTGGGTTTTTATTGTCATTTTATTTGGCCTACAGAACACGGAGCTTTTGCAGAGCATCGCGGCAATTAAAACACAAACCAACCAACCGCAATGCCAGCAGTCTGCTGTTGTTACCTTTCCCCCCCCAGTACACAGTGATCATGTATTAACACGGTGCTTTAACATTTGTGGTTGTGGTACTTTGTAAATAGTTGCTTTGCACTCAGATGAGAAATAGAGTGACATTGTGCAATGTTCCTGTGTTTTCCAGCAATAAATGCAGCGTTTGGAAATCAAATGCCTGTATAGTTTTATGATCTGTGCGTATCATAGAACACCAAGCTTCTCGATTGTGCTTGGGCTGTGCGGTATACATTGCAGTTGTATAAGACGCTTACAGGATAAAATGCTGCATACAGCAGCTATATGACTAAATCTAAATAGTAGCAATATGACCTCTTAATAAATATCATCACACATCACATATCCACTTTATAATTGTGAAGAAGTGCCAAATAAAAACTATATTTGGGTCATATAAATTAGAGGTCCATACGTTTCCTTTCCAAATCTGTATATTCAAAGACCCATGTGGAACGTTAGTATCAGGCTGTGCTTTTTTATCTCACACTCACGCTGTGAAGCCGCTTTGCACAGGGGTTTTGGTTTCCTTTAAGGTGCGATCCACATTGTGCTCTGCATCAAGCTTTTGCACCCATGTGCACGCTTTCATTTGTAAAGGGAATGTAGAGGCCTGTGAGCTGATGGAGAGCAGGGGGATAAGGGAATAAGGATGCAGGCTTTAATAAAGAGATTGTTCCCACAAGAGAGGAGGGCAGAGAACTGCGACTTTAATAAAAGAGGGGAAAAAAAGTCTGCCAGCATCAAGAAAATAATAATAATAATTTAAAAAATTGAAGTTCCACCTGTATACTTAAGATGCTTCCAAAAAGAAGCATTTGCAACATTTTAATGAAATCTGGCTATTGGTGTTCTTTAAAGGTCCTTGGGGTAAAGAAAGGAGGGCTCCATTTAGTGGGATCCTCTGGAGTTGCTATGTGGGACAGGAAGGTAAAGCAGCGAGTTCCTGCCTTGTATCATAGTCCAAAGTTTAAACAGGACAAGCTTTTCAATATCAGCATCCTGGAGAAGGATCAATGCTACATGGGATGCATAGTTACTTTTCAAGAGTATCTATAACAGAATGCTGATAAATATCTGTATTATTAATGAGTCATGGTTTGTGCTAGCGAGATCTTCGGTGATGTTTTCACTTCGAAGGTATTCGAGTACCAGTGGGAACAGATCTGATAACAGTCAGGTTTAGGTACACTTTCCATTTGCTTCGCTGTTCTAAATCATTAGTCAAATAGTATTTATGAACCCGCACTCAGCAATTATGGTGCTTTTCTTGAGATACTCCCCAAGTCAGAGCGTTCTCCTGGCCCTGGCTTTTCTCGTTTCTCATTCTCGCTGAAGGCAAGTCAGAAGAACCACCTTGTGTGACATAAAACTGAGTTTACTGCTATCTCCACATGTGAGCGGTAACCAGCTCGAAGAAAATTCCTGTGGTAGATTCGTATGCATGATCTGTATTATTAAGTTGTGCTGTGGGTTCGTTAGTGAGGAGGAATTGTTTTAAGGACTTAAGAGTTTTTAATCTCAATCCATTTTTCTCCTCTACAGCAAGTCTCGGTTAGGGTAGCTAGTATCGGTATCAGTACCCAGCTTGGAGCTCCTGCTGTAGGTGACTGATACCGATACTTCTTTTTCTACCGTCACCCAAAGGAAAAGAAAGCAGCTCTAACAAAGAAAACACATCGTTAGAGAAATTTGAATGGATTGTGCTAAATTTCATGCCAGAAAACGCAGTCATTTCACTGCAGGTGGAGCTGCGAGGTGTGCCGAGAGCAGGTAGAGCAGTAATGCTGTAATGCAGTTGTCCAGGCCCGTGGGACAGACCCCGGCCGTTTATTCCCCACATGGTGCAGCAGGCTCCTTAAATCTGCTTCTCTTCTGCCATCCCAGAGTACAGGTTTGATTCTGCTCCCCCAGAACTGGGCAAACAGAACATCTCTGTGCTCTGGCGATGGGCTTCACCATACAGACCAAACCCATACCTGACTCAGAACACTATAGGAGATCAAAGAAATGCACATTTTAATATCTTTTAAACCTTCTTGTTCCGTAGGCCCTTTTCTTTTCCTTTTTATTTTCTGTTAATGAATTTTCACAGTATTTCTTACTTGAATTTGAAGAGCTAAGAGCCATAAAAGGTTGTTAGCCCCACGCGGAGGTTTTTGTTGCTGCTAACTGTTTTGCAACCGGTCACTTTGACTCTGTTTCTCCTGTTTTAAGGTTATTAAGAGGATCATAATTGTTTTTTTTCTGTGAATGTGGAATTTATCAGCGTATGTTCATTCCGTGGCTGTGGTTTCAGGTGTGGCATCATACAGGGACTGTCTTCTAACATTGCTCATTTGGCCAGAGAAAAGAAGGCTGTCAGTGATTATTTCCACGTGCGGTATCTGCCTTTGGTGCTCCTGGCGGCGTGGGGCTGATCTGGACTGAACCCACCCACAACTGCTGTTTGCTGTGTATAGGAGATTTTTAGGTGACACAATAATAATCTTTTATATGCATGGAGTGTTAGATTTCTGCTTAATTCTGGTAGGCTCGCAGCAGAGTCCCTTTTTACCCTTCAGTTGCCTCAACGAGAGGAGTCACTGCGGTCATATGCAAATCTCACCATAATTACCTGTGACTTTCTCACTTCCACACTGACTGGCTGCACCAGGGCTTCCAGTCCAGGGCTGCTAGGAAGCTTCACGCCGAGCTTATCCTCTGCCCAGAAGTGTTTCCCTTGATGGGGTGAGTGTTCTCCAAAATTGACACTGATGCTGAATTTGTTCCAAAGCAGCTCAAAGCCCTGGTTTGATCTGACAGCACAAAATCTTCTTTACTTTCCAAACTACAGACCAGACCAGCTTGTTTTCTGGAGTATTTCAATAATGCAAGTCTAGAGAAACTCAGGTTCTTGATCTCCAGGGTGATAGGATGTCCCTACCCAAAGTGGAGGACTTAGCTTGAGATGGGGTAACCTTTCTGTCCCGGTGGAGGGGTGAGTGTGTGAGGTTTATGTCAGACTAGGAATGAGCCTGCAAGGAGACGTTCCTGACAAGTAATAAAGTCACTTCAATGTACACTGACCAAAGCTGGACACCGTAAGTCAAAAGTTATGCTGGTTTAATGAGATCTTTGTAATTAGATCGTTCATTTGCTGGGTGAAATGATCATTAGTAGAGGAAGGTTTTACTAATTCGCCTTTTTGTATAAAGAATATAATGAATCACTAACATTCTTATAGGTATTTCCACTATTATTTCTGCTTCCTGCCTTGCAAACATCTTGTTTCAAATTAGGTTTATCTGCTGTCTAAAACTAAATACAATGAATAGATGTATAATAAAATCTTTTAATTGTCTTAGCATATGTTGCTTTTATTAGGTGAGAATAATTGCATTCATGGGATCACCTACAAAGTCCTTTAGAATATAAAATGGAAATGGCTTCACACTGAGTGCACAAGTCCTTCTGAGCCGTGCCATTTTCCCCTTCGCTGCCTCTTGTCCCCCTTTCGCTGTAAAGTTCACATTGAAGTGTGACAAGAGACACTTGACAACTGACACATGCTGGATCTTATCAGCAGTGAGTGCAGTCATGGGCCCTGACTGAAGAGCGATTGTCATTTCTACACCATTTATTCCTCTCCTAGCCTCATTGCTTGCTTCCTTTCTGGGGAAAATTTCCCTGTTAAAGTACTGTACTCGTCGTTCTTTTTTGGTGCGTGTCTCTGGGATATTTTTTCCCCTTACGAAGGGATTTTGTTCTGCATTCCTCCCATAGGCAAGCCTGTAACAGACTTCCTCTAACCTCTTAGTGTCAGGACTGCTCTAAGCTGATTCAGGCTCATAAAAGCAACCCAACAAAGCTTTGATGGTGTCATTACATCTTCCTTAAATCCCCTTCCTTGCTAACATCCAATAATTCTATTACCTCTAATCAATTCACAAGCTATTTTATTTGAAAGGAAGAGAAATCAACTTCGAACCGTGCCGGCGCGGTTTGCCCAGCCTTCACAGAAGGCGATGATGTTTCTGCCATGGATTCAATTGACTCTTTAAGTGAGTTCTGGGCTATTGAGCAGTCTGAACTTTTATTTATGCTCCGCCAGCCCCAGCCAACAACAGCAGAAAATGGCCCGTTGTTGCCTCCTGGAAGTTCCTTCACTTCTGTGTGACACTGTGTCATTTCTGTGGTGTAGGTAGCATAAGCAGTTGATAATTTTAGAGTACTGAGGATAAGGCATCAACTTAGTGCAGGAGTTCTTAAATGCAGGAGTTTTCCCAGTCTATTTTAAACGTATTGCTATAATGTTCTGTATTGTTCCTTTTTGGAGCAAGGATTTTACCACTATTGTTTTAATGTGCTAGAGCTTTCGTGCATGCTCAGTCCCAGCAGGGCGATATTTGGATATTGTCATTAATACTGCAGAGATGTCTGAGCAAGCTCTAAGGCTATATTCATGCATCGGTGTCTGATGGAGGTTGTGTCTGCCAAAAACCTTATTGCCTCTGGCGCACATCAAGCTGCACGTCACGATCACTCTGACAGAACTGCTGCCGCTGTTGGCCTCACATAGTTCTTGCAAAATAAGCCTGGTATCTTCAGCAGCTTAAATAATAGGTCTCTGCTAACGCCTTCTTGAACTGAACCAAGTCAGGAGTGATTAGGTGAGCATCTGGGCTGCAGACAGTGTAGGGTGGTAACCGCTGGCAGAGAGGTGATGATGAGCAGCAGGACATGGGGTGGAGGCCCTACCATCTCTGCCAATAAAGGGCTTCTGAACATACTCTACATGATCAAACTTCACTCCCCAAAGCAATTTCAGCTAGACTATCTATCCACAAAAATTAACCCTTCTTAGCGTGATAAATTATCCGTGGTTGCACAGGAGTGTGAAACGTAAATGTACATTAGACATCAAGATGCCACAGGAGCTTGACACTCAGCAGAAGGGTGACACCCGGGCCCTGAACCAAAAGAAACTAGGCTGTACTTAGGAGAAAAACCTGTCCATAACTTGCTGCTGAGAAGAGTCTTCATGTTCAGAACTAGCTAGATTTTATCTGGGTCAAGGGTCTGTTGCTATTGTCACTTTTCCTAATGAGAAATATACATAACCTCATCATACATTGGTTTCCTCTTTTATCTCTTGTGATACACGAAAGGCAGAGGGGTGGGCATCCTGTTTTCTCCCACGCTGTTGTAGTTGTTGGTTTCATAATAAGTTGAATTTAAGCTCTGAACCGGGGTGGAATGCATTGCAGGCCTGGTGTTGGTGAGCGTTGACTCACGCAGAGCCGCGGAGATGACTCAGCTGAGCATGGGCGGCAGACCAGCTCCAGTCAGGATTGCCTGCCCTCTGTCACCAGCTATTTTGCTTGTTAAACCATGGCCTGGGCTGTTTGGAAATACGAGGGCTTTGTTTTCTACCCCGTACGTTCATACTGTGAGGATAATGCATGTCTTTCTGTAAATATCTGTCAATCAGGTAGAAATTACAGCGGCTTTTCAAAGCGTAGTTTGGTGATGTTGCTTGTAATTTGGGTTGTCACGCGCAATACACCTTGTACGACAGGATTTCATCGCTCTCAATTGCTAAGCGAGATTTCTAAGTATACATGACATTTAAATGACACTGGTGTCGCTACGCAGAAGCCCGTGGTTACGCCTGTGTCTGTTCCCGTGCGTGCCACCTCCTGACCTGCACGTCACCAGGTTCCCCGCCGGGCTGAGCTCCAGCGTGGGGACAGCCACGCGTCCCAGCTGTGGATGGGGACCACGTGTGCCGCAAGCGTTTGTCCTGCTCAGGGCTTTTGTTTCTACGCACAGCTTTGTTATAGAAAGGACGAGCAGAACGAGGAAAGGCTTGGACCGCGATGGAAGGGGGCGATTCCCTTGCAGCGGCAGCTGGTGGCAGGGCGCTGGGGACAGCGTGCGAGCCCGCGGTGGCGGTGGCACCAGCAGATGTTCCTTCCCTGGTTGCTGAGTGAGGGAGGCCAGGGATGGCAAGCGTAATAATTGATTCTGATTGAAGTGAAACTAAAATATAGGACTTGGATAGCAGTGGTGATTTACGACACCGTAACTGAACTGTAGGTTGTAATAATGGGTTTCAGCTCCAACAACGAGGGGAAAATGCACCAACTTCTGTTATCCTAAAAGAGAGAGGGAGCTTTCCATGGAGGTGCTTGTACCAAAATGCAAAGTTCATCTGAATTTCTTTTTCTTATTATCTCAGGAAAAAAAGAAAGGCTTAAATGTGCTTTTAGTGCATGCAAATGAACACCCAGTTGTGTGTTCTGGTTTGGTTTTAGTTTTCACTCCACCAGTACAGCAGCAGGGCAAAAAGTACCCAGAAAAGGTATTTAAAGTCAATCAGTGTGGAAATTTGTAGTCTTTTGAGTTAAACTCTAGGTAGTGGAATCCATGGACTTCCAGTTAAATAGTAATTGATATTATGATTTATCCCCTGAGTCAGGACAGAATTGTGCCCTACAGTTACAACATTCAAGAAGAGAAGATGTAGACAGGCAGTTTCCAGGTTAACGTTTTCCTTAGGTCTGTGTAATACGTGTTTATTTAGAGATAATTTGCTTAATCAGGCAAAGATCATGCCAGAACCATTTTTGTTCATCGTGTGTTTATAGATCTATCCTAGTTTGATTACTGTAAGCCTATCCTGTTATCAAATATATTTCTCATCAAATATGAATTAGGCAAGAGCTTCACACATGTGGACAATGCTGTGGAACTTCATCACTATCATGATATTAATTACCATAGTTACACGTTGTTTTGTCTTCTCTGTAATATGCTTTTAAGGATTACTCTAGCCAAATGTCATTTATTTGCATTTTAACATAGATTTTCCCATTTATTGGATCGAAGTATTGGAGCTTATTTTCTTTACAATAAGGTATTTAATAGCTTTTCCAGTACCAGGACATTTAATAAATCCCAGCTTCTGAATTTTGTATTCAAATGTTAGAGAAACACAAATCCTGAATCCAGTTCTGGAGTTAAGCTTGATGGATTCAGAAAGTCAGAAAGAGGAGAATTAGAAAGACTGTAGAGAAAATGGAAACAGAAAGGGAAGTGGAGAGGGACACCAGACAAATGGATCTGTTAATCGGTGAAGTCACCATGGTGTCAGAATCCAGAGCGGCCCCTGCACTGCAGTCACCAAGGGGTTTTCTCACCCTTGCCTCTCTGAGGTCGACACCAGGTACAGGTTACAGAGAAAAACATTTTGATTGCAAGATTCAAAGCTCTTACAGGATGAGGAGGATTTAAACCACCATGGTGATTCTTAAACAAATTTGATTTCCAGATTGTCTGTGTCGCAATATCAGGGAATCCCAAGCAGGAAGGAGGTTGGTTTGGAATGGATGATCTGGAAGGAGTTACGCGCAAAGGAATGAATTGGAAAAGAGAAAGAGTGAAGATCAGGAGGAGAGACTTATGAAAAATTGCTCTGTATTAGGGTATAAGTGGGATGATAATGTATTTTGTCCCTGGCACAACGAAACTGCTTAAAGGGAGGAGTTATTAGCTCTTCTTGATCATTGCACCAAATGGGGAACTTGGAATGTGGACAGCTGGGAAAACAGAGGTTTTGAGGAAGAAGCTGACTTACCCTTTTATTAGCACTATCTGCATCCCGTGTAATTGCGGTGTCTGTTCTGGAATGGCGAGTGATGGCTTCACAGACGCGGGGAACGTAAACTGGTGAGTTATCCTGGTGAGCGGTGAGGTGCGACGTGTGCAGCGTGAGCAGCAGCGGCAGCCCTGCTGGCCGTGGAGCAGGCGCAGAGGGTGCTGTGCAGGCTGGCGCCGGCGGTGCTGCGGTAGCACCGCGTGCACAGGGTCCGGTCTGACCCCGTCACAGTGCTCAGTGTCAGGTCTGACCCCGTCACAGTGCTCAGTGGCAGGACCATTTGGGCTCTGGCTGTTCACCAGTAAAGCCACAAGAAAAACTGTCCGGTAAAGCAGGATAAGACCCTGTGCCCATCCTCAGCCTCCTGGTTTGCACTGTTATTTCTTTGCAAAATGATAGAAAACATTCATCTGACGCACATGTCTAAGCATTGATCGGGCCAAAGCCATCAATTCAACAGAGATACTCTATTTGATCCAGATTGTACACTGTAACAAGAAGCCACTTTATTTCTGCATTAATTATTCTCCCTTTACCTGTGTATTTCTGTTTTTTCCACCTTCTGATTGGTATTTTTGGAAGGTATCTATGCACAAATAGCCTTTTTCCCTAGTGCCTTTCCTGCCCAAATATTGCAGTTGAGGCCAAGTGACGTGACAAGTGTTTGCTGTGGAAGTTGCTGAGATATGAACAGAGATGCAGCCTTTGTTATGGAGACATGGAGGAGGAAATGGAGAGCAGGGAGGGGTGTAGATTTTTATTAACCTGCAGCTGGAAGGGATTGGAGCTGCAGTAGCAGCAGCAAGGTATATATTCACCTTTAAGTGTCTCGCTTAGTTTTGTGTGTTCACATGAGTTCCCTTTTACGGTGTGCAATTTCCTTCAGAGAGTTCCAGAATTCCCCCTTCCAAGGACTCTTGCAAGGCAGCGGAGCTTTGCCATCTTAGCAGAGAAAATTACAAATTACTAATTTAAGTGCTTCTTGGAATCATTTTCTTTTTGTTTTGTATAATTTCCACACTTAAAAAATCCAACTTTGAGTTAAATGTTTACGCAGTAATTCAGTGGGCTTAAGCCATCTGCCAGTGTGGCATCTGCAGGGTTGTTTTCATGCACACTCAGTGTTGTTTCCTTCACGTATCTTGTAGCCTTGTATTTTGGTTGCAAAAAGATCATTTTTTCCAACACAAAGGAAGTGCTGTTTATATCCCTGGGTCTAATTGCCAGCTTTATTTCCAAACTCTACTTCAAATCAACTCCTTATGCCTCTAAAAACCTTATTCTGATTGACGCTTCCTCTTCAAGACCCGTGTCAAGTCTTATCTTGCTCTTTTATTGTACTCGCCTTTCTATCAGTATTCAGAAAAATCCTTATCATTGGTGAGGAGTATAGGTGGGCTTGGAGCATTAGTATTCATACTTGCATGTTAACAACTGTTACAACACGTACCAGAGGGAAAATATTATTTCTTGTAAATGCTCAATAATTATAGTCTTTATTGCATCAAAAGCTGTGTTTTGACAGATAGTGGAAAGCTTTCAAAGCTTTCAAAGCTTGTGTGGGATGGATGACAGATCGCTGCAGGTGGAAAAGATTTCTTTAGGTATTGGGTTTTCTATCACTGATACTGTAAATATTCTTCCAAAATAACATTAACCTTCCAAACAGGGTTGGTGGTGTTCGATGATAATATGGGTATTAGCAAAAGATACCTGGGAAATAATTCTTAATGATTCCACCTAATTAATCTATGGTTGGGACATTAATGTCTCTTTTCATTAAGTTGAGAAGTGTGAAAGACGAGAAAATTACTGCTGTGCTGGATTTAGTGCTTTAGGTGTAATTTGAATGGATGTGCTAAGTTCTTGGTCATAACTTGCGCTAATACCTAGTCTAAGAAAAATTGAAAGGAAATCTGATCTGCTGCCGCAGTTTACAAGAACACCTGGATGCTTTTCAGCCATTTGTAGCGTAAGCCTACGTGAGTGGATTGTTTTATACACCTTATGACACATTCTTCAATTATTTTCAGCACATGTGATATCTTGGTTTGCGTGAACATCGACACAGAAAGTGAAGCTGGATGGTGCGCTCTCTTATTGGATAGACACTTGCATTCACAATGAAGTTGTGTCACCCAGTAATTCACTCCACTGCAAATAAGGTCATGAGAAGTCTGGGAAAGTTCATCTGAATGTGCAGTTCTTTCGTTGGGAGTGTAGGTGTTCTGATCAAGTCTGTGCTAGAGTCAACTGGGCCTAACACCGTGATTTGTGCTGAAAGCCTCACTCGTGCTTTAAGAGTGTAACAAGCACAATAGCAATGCTGCCACCTCGTTCGGACACATCCTGGGTTTTGCGTGAAACGCCTGAGCCTCTGCCGTTTCAAGTGTCTCTTGAGTATTAAGATACCTCGATAACCTAATAGGATTTTAGGTTTTCAATGAGTTTGAGAGTAATCCAGTTGTGTTCATTCCATCTTGAACATTGTGTTTGTAATGTTGGGTCTATTGAAGTCAATGGCAAAGCTCCCACTGACTTTAATGGGATCAGGATTGCAACCCTAGAGAGAAAAGGCAGCGGGATGTAAGGTTTCTGTCAACTGCCTTTAATATTGCCTCTAAATTGAGAAGGCCACTTCTCTTACTTGGAGGCTGTGGGGATGCTAAAGTGCACTCGACAGATGTCTTGCCAAGGGTTGGAGCTGCTTGCTGAGCAGTAGCTCTCAGCAGCCCTCTCGCAGACCGATAGTGAATGCAAGTTGGGCTGGAGCATCACTCCATTCAGAATGATTAAACGAGGCAGAGACAAACTATCCGACATCAAGCGCTGCCACCTTTTATTAGCCCCTTACATCATGCAGAAGGCCAGAAGGCACCAGCCAGATATGTGGGCAGATATAAGATGTTCAGATTCCAGCTGTGCTTAACTGATAATACTCCTGGAAAACAAATTAACTATGTCTGGCTCCCGCAAGGGTTCAAATCCGACCCTTCATCCTTTTTTTCATGATTAGATGGATTATGCCAAGCTGTAGACTATAGTACCATTTCAGATGACCAGGAACTTTCTGAAGAATTATTCTTTTCCAATAAAAAGTCTGAAGAGCTGAGACAAATGGACTAATTTTGTCCCTGAACCGTTTGTTTCGTAGATGGGACTCCCTATGGAATGTCATTCCTTGAGAAGTCAGCAGGGGTCACTTAAGTTCATTATTTTGCAGCAAATTCACTTTTGGACTTGTCAGAAAGTAAGAGCTAAAAATCCTTTAGGTATGTATCATGTACGCCACCGAGTGATTTTTCCCTCTATAATCTAACGAGGCCAAAGAAAGTGATGAAAAGTACGTAAGGAGAGTTAGATAGTGCAGCTCCAATCCAGCATTTGGACAGAACGTAAATATATTTCACATGTTGCCAACTGAAAAAGATTATACCACTTAAGAGCGCATTGCACTTTAATAGAAATTTATTGTCAGAAGACTGTTCTCCTAGAAGGATATGGCATTGTGGCAAAACAGGGGATAGACGTCTCGTTACAGACCATCATTTTTACTTGTGTGAAGCAAATGGAAAAATACCGAGATAGAGTCAACTGGCTGGTATCGACTGAGAAGGATCTTCTGTGCCTTTGCTTGGAAGCCAGGCACATTCCCATTCCTCCTGCTGCAGAGAGCAGGAGAGATCTGTATCCTGTCCAATAATGTGTCCCTGTCGTTGGGTGACAGCCCTCGTGCAGGGTCACCCCGGGCAGCGCAGGAGGTGCTGAGCTCAGCTCTCGGCCTCTGCATGGAGCATCTTAGGTACTCTTAGGTCCCTTTGCTGCGGTTTTGGAAAGGGGTACAGATCCAAATACCGCAAAAGTTACATTTCCAAAACTGATTGCTTCTAAAAAGTCTAATTAAGGTGATAACTTAAAAGGAGAGCCTTGTTGTACTTTAGCTGAAATCCTCGAGTTTTCCATATGTTTGGTTTGTATTTCAAATTTTTTAATGTAAGACAAAAAATTCTTGACGTTCTAGTGGGATTCTTTCTTTTCCCTGCTTTTCAAGAGGGGTTCAATAGAAACCACCTTGAACAGCAGCCAGAGGAGTAGCCCTAAGAAAAACTGTCTCTCATCTTTCTGGTGGGCATGATGTTAGCTTGGTTAGAAGAAGAAAATCATGCTATTGTCAGGAAAAATGTGGACATCCAAAAGCTGGGATAGGAAGAGCTCCAAAGTGGGTTTGAAGAATTGAGTGCCGTGTGAGGGCTTGGAAAGGGAGCTCCTTTAGTCCTGAGTCGGTACCGGCTGGAACTGACCGTGTTTTACAAATATGGTGCAAAAAGAACAGAATTGCATGGCTTTCCACCTACATGATCCAGAAGACCTCTGGATCAATCTATTATGTTCCCAGAATAGTTGCCTTCCCTAATTGTTTTTTGGCATTTGGTGCTGGGTCTTTGTAGTTGTTTGGGGGATTTTGTTGTTTTGGTGGTGGTGTTGCTGTTGTGTTGGGAAGGGGGGGTGTTTTGTTTTGTGTGTGTGTGTGTGTGTGTGTGTGTGTTTGTTTGTTGTATCTACCTGCCCAGCTCGCTCAGGACACGGTGTTTTCCTGCAGAGGCCGTGCTGTGTTGGCAGCGCCCATCCACGCTATTCGGTCAGTGCCAGGACACCGCGCCAAGCAGCAGGGCTCTCATTCCTCAGCCTCCTCTTCCCCTGCATTACAATTTTTGTGGTTGGATTGAGTGAGAGCTTCAAGAGAAGGAAGCTAATGGCTCTTGCAGATTAGACTGCCTTTTGCCAAAAGAATTTGAGGTGCGTCTCTTGGTATGACAGTATTGGCATCGTTAGTACTGCAGCACAGAACGCAATCCAAGGAGCCTCGCTGAGGCTGGGAAGAGGTGCTGCAGACAAACGGAGAATGCAGCTTAAACCCACTAATCCCTCCAGAGATAAAGCGTTGAGGGTGTTGCATGGAGCTAATTAGGGACACATAAATTATTAGCATAACAGATGTAAGAAAGAGCATTGCACAGAGAAGAAAATGGGGTTTAGCTGATTATAGGTCGGACCCAATGTGCAAACATATACCTAAGTTGATAGAAATAGGAGCAAGGAATAAATAGTCTTCAGCAAAATTTAGGATGCCCCAGTAATGTCATTCCTCACCTTACCTCTACAATAGAACTTACACCTGACTTTCTTTGCTCCCTTTATTCTGCTATTGATTAACCTGGGTAGGAATGTTCTCTTTTTACACTCCTTTTTTCATTGTTACCTGGTTTATTGTTGCAATTTGTTCATCGTGTGGTTGCCTTAAAAGAGCGAAGGAAATTCGACATGGCAACTGAAAGCACAGAGATGCAAAGGTGCTTCCTAGTCTGATGGGGTCAAGAAGGATCATTAGCTCAATGCACAGAACTCTGTTACTAAATGTGAATATGATTGGTGTGAGAGGGTCTCCGTGAGCAATATGAAATAATTGCGTGAAAGGCAGCTGTAGGAACCGCGTGCTCAGTTACTTTTATTAGCGTTCACTTGATATTCTAAGTGAGCAATTATATATATGTATGTAAATATACACATACACACTTGTATATTTGAATTTCAGCGTTTGGTAGCATTAGAGAAAGATAACCTGCAACAGCAGATACTGCATCTGTAGAGTTACTGTTGGACATGTACTGACTTCCCAGTAATAGTCAAAGTGATCATTCAATCTACATTTAGCATGCCTGGATTTAAAATGCAAAACAGCAACATACTTCATGCAAATGTCAACTTGGCCTGTGTTCTCGAGCGCATGTCCAGAGCGGGAAACAATAAGTTTATTCTTCTCCCCAATTAGACTTTTGTGAAAGGCTCAGTTATGTCTCCAGCTATCACATTGAACACGCACTAAAGCAGCACATTAATGTGCCTTTTAATGCTTCTTAGGAGTAGATCAAAAGAGATGTCAGGTGCACTTTGCATTCCTCCCGTGATGTGTCTGCGGCTGTTAGTGTGTCCCCTCGGCCGGGGCCGTGGTCCCCGCCGCCGTGCTCGGGCAGCGGGCGCTCCGGGGATGCTCAGGATTTACCACGGCACCGGGACACCCCACGTCTCGGCTCCACGCTTTGCCGAAGCCCATAGGGTCGTGCTGCTGTCACCAAGAGCAGGATTGGCCTTTGCTTTGCAGTGGGAGGAAAGAGTTGTTGAAATCAATCCTGGAGAAAATGACTTAAAACTCAGCATGCTGGAAAATGGAACTTAATTAACGGAAGCAAACTTGCAAACCTCCACTGTAAACTGTTATTATTTTGTTTGCTTGCTTGAGGGAATATGTCAGAGCGGCGCTTACCTTTTCTGCGTACGAGCTTGGCTGTTCTACCCATCATTTATTTGTACGTGATTAGCAGGTGGGCTTGTGGCTCTGTCACTCTAAACACAGGATGCTTAAAACGTGCAAGAGGCAACTTTGCAAAGACAGCATCGCCGTGTCACCGGTCCTGGCCGTGTGACGGTGCGGTGGCTGATGCAGCCCATTGCTGGCACGTGGCCCCTGTCCGAGCGTGGGGCTGGGGTTGGCCAAAATACTGCGGAGCACGTTTAGTGTGTGGGACACGGCCAGGGTATCCCAGGCACCCACTGCTACACCAGACGCTGTGAAAATAGAGTTGAGTCTCTGAGATTTGCAGAGCTGAGCGGGTACAGCATTAACATGGAAGATGGGCAGCAAGTGAAAGGTACCTGCTGTCAGATATAGGATCGAAATTACAAAGCAGGGGGCAAGGCTAAGGAAAGTATGTGAGAAAGAGAAGCAAATGTTTTGGAGGAAGGAAACAGCAAGGTAGGAGCAATATTGCAGTGTGCAGGGCAGCGTGGACGAGGACAAGAAGCTGGAATTAACTGCAGAAGCGGGGAAGCAGTGAGAAGGGTTCAAGTTCTGTAACAAAGTTCATTTCTATATGTTTTCCTTTTTCAAATGGATGCTTTGAATAAATAGTGCTTTCATTTCCCGTGAGGCAGAGGTGAATAATAAGTACCTCATCTGGGGAGGCTGATCTCCCCAACATCAGTCATCTGCTTGCAGCCTTACACTCCAGCAGTGCTTTGGCTGAGCAAATTAGCCTGAAGTGTTGTGCCCTTGGCTGGCAAATCCTTTCAACCCGGTTGAACGGACAAAATGAATACCCAGATTGTTCCTGTGTCTGTTATTCTCTGGTGTTTATCTGGCGGAGCTGTCAGTCAGGCCATTATAACTGCGGTGCACACTCAAATGACTTGTCCACTCACAAAAGCAGAGTCTGTTGATGATAAGCTAAACAAAACCGGAGAGCGACTGTTGACAGAGTTGGGGGATCTTGCAAATGTCTCAGGTAAAAGCAGAAATGCAATCTGGGAAGGTACAGAAAGCAGCTTTTCTTACGCGTGTGTGGTTTTAAAGTGTTCGCCGGGATTTGTCGGCAGGCGATAGATGGGCATTTATAACGAATTGGGCTCCTCTCTACTTTAAACAAATTAGGCAGTGCACAGAAGAGTTCTGAAACTTGAATATAAGGGTATACTGCACTTACTAGAATTAATTAGCCTGAAAAGACATCATTTACTCGCACAGGCTTTGCCAGGGCAGAGCGAAGCTGCAATCTGCCCTGTGCTGTCCTGTCCCCAGTGACACCCCCAGGAGCGGGGCAGAGCAGCCAAACCTCCCCGCAGGGCTCCGGACACAATTAACCCTGGGGTTTAATTACTCTGACTCGGGTTTGCGGGTCCTGTGGGTTTGAAGGTGTTGGGTGCTCGCTCCTCCTCAGACAGGGAGGACGTTTGCGTGAGGGGGGATCATTGGTTTTGCTCATAAAAGAAATTTGGCTTCTTAAATATCTGGCAAAGCGGTGAATGGCACGGGTGAAGTGCTGTATGAAGATTTATTTCCTGACTTTTAATTTTGCTGTTAGGACCCTGAGTTATAAGTAGGACTCTGAGCCACTCTTGAAACTAATTTTGCTGCATGACATTAGATAATGCAGTGCCTATCTGCTGAACGTGAGCATAGCCAAAGACGTGTGGTCCTTTAGCCTCGTGTTTGTGATCATAATTAACAAGCTTAATGTTTACAGATTATGAACGTGAATGCGGTCTCAGGTGTTTGAACAGTGCTGAACCGTATAGCAAAAAGTGTCTGCTTCCCAGGCGGGGAAACTCATTCAGTGCTGGATTGTCAGAAGAGTTTTCTCCACCGTCCCTGCCTTGTTCATTCTGCAGGAGAGAGGGAAATGTGGAGACTAAGGCAGGCTGCAATGGTGTAAATGCTCGTGTCATGAAGAAGCTGAAGTACAGAAGGTCCTCTGCGTTGCTGAGGGTTCGTTACGATGCACAGGTAGTGAGGGGGACGCTGCTCAGAGTGTGGCACAGCACAGCTCTTCGATCAGCAGCTGGTGACTTCACAGTCGCAACCCCGGTAGCCTTGTTGGCTGTGATGGTAACTGGAATGGGTGGTACAGCTATTTTTCATCAAATGCTTGTTAGTCAATTTATTAGATTCCTAATATACTAATGCACTCATTTGGCAGGCACCTCGGCAACCAAGACTTCAGTGCAGTGCACTCATTCAAAGTCACGGTAACTCGCAGGTTGCTGATTTCTCATCAGCACTCAGAAGATAATTTGCAAATGTGCCATTTATCATTATGTGCTTTGTGGAAGCAGATCTCGTGAATGGGATAAACAGATAAGAGCCTAATAATGAACGCTTCCTTCCCAAACACCATTACCATTATTATGTTTTATTTACGTTGTACGTTCTGCACCTATATGTGCATGTGAGTTTGGATATGCTGCTAAAGTAGCTGGGGACGCAGTTTTTTAAAGGATGGCTGGTGCACTTATTGATCCCTCTGCTGAGGGACACAGAGTTGGAGTAGATTAAATGTTGTCTACCGAAAGAGGTAAAACTTGTAGTAGTTTAAGAAGCGATAGGCACGTCTGGACTTTTTCAGCGTGCAAAGCCACCACTAACCTGCCAGCTTTCCTTTTCTCACTGGCAACATAAGCATCTGCGAAAAGCCCCTGGTAAAGCCAACAAAAGGATTATTCAGAGGCTGCATGGTAAGGATTATATGGCAGAGGTTGCTGGAGGAGCATTTTTCTTCCACGCCAAAGCCAACACGCTGCACGGATGCTCTGACCTGTCCTGCTGTTTGCCACTGCGTTTGACTTTGCATCGACGGCTGCTTTTTATTCGCTTGTTCACTTTTTACTGGGAAGAAGTCTAAAGTAACAGTAGCCGGGCGATCAGTCTGCAAATGTGATTCCTGTCTCCTCTTGTGACATTCAGAGTGGAAGCTCTGCATACAAATCGTTGCTACTTATTTTTGCTTCTGCAGATGCGATTTTGTGCAATGAAAGGTGTAACAAGGAGCCCGGCATAGGAAGGAGCCCTTTTGCCAAATGGCTCTGTGTGTTTCGCTCCGCGACTGCTATCCAGCAGAGCTGGGAAACCATGCAAAGATATTGATAATTGATTCCGTTTTATATAAGTTAAAAACTAGCTTTTCCCTCCTAGTGTGAAGGTAATGGGTTTTGTCTATAGAAAGATAATAATCCTATGAACCATTTCTACGCCCTCTATTAAAGAATAGTATAGCTTGCACTTGAATGTAATGCCCATGTCAGCTCAGCTTTTTAAACATTCATCTTAAAAGAGTCTTCAAGGACTGGGAAGAGATCTTCCGCAGGCACCGAGCTAAGTTTGAGAAACTTAAAATGTCGCGAGGATCCTGTCAATTAATGTGTTTATTCTTATACATCTACTCTGGAAAAAGCATCTTCAGACATGAAAGCTGTTTTCTTTCGATTAAAAAGTTGTCATTGCATTTAGCTTCCATAGATAATGCAGAGCGGGTTTCCCCCGCCCCCCCTTGCCATATTGGGGGATAAATACGTCTCTTTTTCCTTCTTACCGTTTTCCTCATAGGAATCTTCATTTATTACAAGAACAAATAGAGAAGGAAGAAGAGAGCTAAATTGAAACCTTGCCTCCAAATTTGTATGCAGGAGGTGGCTTGATTTATAAGCTTAGGTAATTTCATTTTTGTTCACACTCCTTCAATTGAAAGGCTCCCACAAACAGCGTTACTGCACTGGAGGGAAGAAATGGGCAAATTTATCAAGCTATTTATCAAATTATTTTCACAGTCTGTCAAAGTCATAAGCGTGCTAGAAGGGAAGCATAGAGAGTATGTTCGACCAGAGGAGCGCGGCTGAGCCCGTCAGCAGCACAGCCAGGGACACGGGGACCGCGCTTGGCTGCGATGGCATCTGCGGTGGCACCAGGCCCGGCACTGGTGGTGTTAGAACCGTACTGGGTGGATTATGGGCTGAGAAAATGAAATGGAAAACATCGTTAAACAGACAGAGAGGTCAGAGCAAAGGGGAGAGACTCCCCCGCTCTCCGAGTCTCTGTTGGGGTTTACAAACGGGGATGGTGTTGAATCTAATGGGGCACACATTGAGTCAGAGCAACTCACACCCTGGGGAGAACAGCGTTGGAGCGTCAGCCCTTGGTGGTGGGTCCGAGGAGACCATCTTGACAAAACAGGGTCAAAAGTGAACAAAAAAGCAACCGAGATTGAAGGAACCAGTCTAGTAAGAAATCTTTAATTTCTAATGAGCTTAAAAGGGTTTGAGAGAGTTGATTTTCTTTTTTTAACAAACCAGTTCAAGTACATGCCTTCAGATTATAAAAGTACCTGAAATCGCCTAGAATATCAGCATGCATAGGTTGTTAGTATTTACATATATTTACATAGGAAAACAAGAGAAAGATCTACAGTTATTTACAGTCTACATAGGCGAAGAGAAAGGCAGCATAATTGTATTTGCTAAAATACAGTAGTTGAATAGTCAGCACATGCATATTAAGATATATTTGCATGATAGAACGCAAATGTTTTAAGACATACCTTTTTAACTCCCTATGCTAAGGTATAGCATAATAAAGGTAAATTTTTTTGTGTTTTGTTTCTAGTCTATTTGCATCAAGTGCTTTAAAATGTTCACTAACACAGCGGCAGCATTATTCACCCTGGCAATTAAAGCAACAGTACACACGATAATTTCCTACTAACTAGCAACAAGCTGCTGGTGAATGAAATATCTATTGTTTCTCATTATCTGTCGACCAACATACAGGGATCTCTCCTTGTAAAGGCAGTGCCTAAGCTATCACTATTAATTATAGAAGTAATATAAATGAGACTCTACAGTATGTACTAAATGAAATATTAACAAGGCCAGTGTCTTTGAGCCTGAAAGATGCACTAACAGGGCACACTTTACAGCAGGCTATCTATGAAAATCAAACATACATAATACAGGAGTGCCTGGCTTACAGCTCTAAGCCTGGACTTTAGAGCCCTGTTTGCTAGAGCTGTATTATTGCAAAATACATTCCCTTAATTAGGTTCTGGAAGACAGAGTTAGTAGTTAATTTCTTACCATGATATGTCCCCATCATAACACCCGGTGGTTTTTCAATGCGTTGTATTGCTGAGATGTGTGTGTGTGAGCGTGCGTGTATCAACAGATGAAAAAGAGTCTTTATCTGTAAAACCTAAACCATCAGCTTGTTCAATATTTGTCCCAAAAGGTCACTTGCTTAAAAAGCATTGTGTGGGGAGGGTGGGGGGGTTTCGCTCGTATGTGAAACGAAAGGCAGTCTAGAAATTATTTGTGCAATGAAGAGAGGAAGCCAAATGCCAGTATTGTGATGACATTCTTTGCAATACTGCATATGAAAAAGTCTAAATTTTGACTAGTAATAGTATTAAAAAGCTATATAAATATATACAGCATATACAGTACTGTATGTATACATACATTTTTATAAAGTATATCTATAATTAAAGTTAGGTGCAGCAAAAACATGAAACATTTCAAGTTAGCATAAGTTAATAACAGAATTGATCTCAACGAAGTCTCATCTGTGTATGCCCAAACACCAGCCAGCCCTATTCTGATGACTGAGTTGCAGCAGCATATCTAATCTGTCTTGTTGGCAGAATATGTTTATTGTCAACAACCTGTTTGCCCAGTTCTTCAAATGACCCTTGTCCAGAAGCACCCACCCTCACCTGGCAGGGATGTGTATTTCAGGAGCATTTCCAGTATCCTCCATAGGATTTCCATTTTCAATAGTGGCCGACAAGCCGTGGTAGGACTCATGTTTATTGAAATGCATACTGTAAAATCTCTGAAAGCAAGTGACAGAGATTTCCAGGCACGACCGGCTCCCGATAGCGGTACCGTGGTGCCCCGGGACTGTCTCTTACGTGCTCTGTGCTTCTCACTCCACTGGCCAGTGTTGGCACGTAGGGCGGGGGGCACACAAAGCACAGCAACACAATATGGTCAACCTGATCATCTCCTTACCCCGTTACACTCTGAAATGAAGATCAATAATTTTCCTCAGGGGTTTTTCACCAATCCAGAAACGAGCAGGAGCATGCAGTGCCACACCGCTGCTCCATACAAGCCTGCGAGAAGAAAAATGATGGTGGATCGGAACAATTTGCGCGCAGCGTTCGAAACTGCAGCTTCAGTGGAGCAGTGATAGCTTTCAAGGGTTAATCAGGTGTGAATGGGAGTTCAGCAGGCGGGAGGAGAAAATACAGAAGGGACGTGTGTGGAAATGTGGTGTGGGTACACAGGCTGGGGCGAGCAGCCCGAGGCCGTGCTGCTGTTCCTGCCCTTGAGATGCTGGTTGGGCAAGGTAAAGCCTTATGCTTCGCTAAAGTTTTTGAAGCTTGAGAAGGCGCTGTGTCAGGCTTGAAACAATTTCCAGAAGCTGATTATGGACTTCAGTAAGATACTGGGAAAAGGAAGGAATACGGTGCTGCCCGTGGGAACCAGCTCCCTTGCAGGTGCTGCAGTGGGAGCAGTTGGGTTGCACAGACAGAGTCTGGTGCTGGCTTAAACAGTTGTGTGGTTTCATCTGAGATATCTGTGAAGGGCTGGCAAACAAAATACCAGACCCATGGGAAATATGTGCCCTTCTGGAGGACAGCTGTAGGGCACACGGGATACCCTAAGGCGGCTCAGATGTTTTAAGACCCCGTGTTAGGCAACTGAATCCCACTCCTGGTATGCAACAATGGCTCTTTCTAGCGTATGCAAAGGGCGAGGTGAACCCATGGATCACCCTTTCAGGACTGGCTCTCCCTAAAGCATCCATTTTTGAATAATTCGGTGGTGTTTTGGCTATTAAGACTTTTCCCAAGTTCTCTGTGAGCTGCGCAAAAAGAAACAGAGAGAGAGGGAGGAGACTGGAATGGGGCCCAGTGCAGCAGACAGGTTCACAAGAACTGAGTTTATACAACGGAGAAAAATATGCGTGGCTTTAAAAGGTAATTACATTTTTTTGTCAGCTATTTTGCCAACCTTGTTCTACATCTTCTACACATTTTAACAATGGTTTATAATATACCACTTTATACTTACACGGTGCTTTCCAGCTCCAAGCATGAGAGCACTCCGTGAATCTGAACTCGTCCTCACAACACCCCTGTGAGGTGGGTAAATAATTGTACTCTTCCCATTTTACAGGAAAAGTGAGGTACACGGAGTCAAAGTGACTTGTCCAAGTTCGCTGGGGAAGTAAAAGTTGAAAAGAAAATACAACCTAGTTCTCCTGACTTGCCATCCCGTATTGTATTTGTGTTCTCCCGTGGAATGATTGCAGACAATCTGTTTGACACTGGATGCTGGAAGTTTTCAAGCACTATCATTGCCATAATTGAGAACATATGGGGTGTTGCATAACACAAACAACATGGTGCATTATCAAAATACATTTATTACAATGGACACATTTTCTTTTGCAAAGTTAAAACCCAGAATGTAAGTTAAATATAGCTGCATATACTGAATAGTTGAAATAATCACTGGGACTTAATGTCTCAATGTCTCAGCAGTTGCAAACAAATCCTCTTTCGTGAACTACTGCAGTTTCCTTACCCGAAGAACATAGCACACTTATCTTCTATAATGTATGTAAAGAATACTGTAAATGTCTAAAGGTCTTAATGACGCTAAGAAAAGTTACAGCTTGAAATCAACTATGCTTTGCAAATAGAGAAGCTGATGGAGTTTTGAGTCTTTGTAGTTGGGAATTAATTGAAAAAGGAATACATCAGAGGAAAAAAAGCAGACCTTATAGATTTCAGTTTATCCGTTGTATTATCTTCTAAGAGATGCTTTGCTGGTTTAAATGTGGTGATCGGGGAAGGGGAGGTGGTTGAGAATCTCTGATTTAGATGCGGTTGGGTGAGACCTTTGGAAACACTGCAATTACAGAGTGAGTTCAGCTCACGTTTTCCTGCTGATACTTGGGTGGAGATGGGACCCGAAGTCAGCTGAGCCCAATTTGTTACTTAGATCATATTTGGCAGCTCCAAAGTTTTATTTTTTTTAGCTACAGATATTATCTCAGTTTATCATACTCACCCAAACTAGCAAAGGCAGCTTTCAATTTCATATTTCCTTGCTGAAAAAGCAATCAGGGGATTCTATTTTCTTACAGGAGACTAATACATACATATTCTGAGCATTACTCATAAGATAACTGTGCATGTGGGATTGCTTGGAGTAAAAGGACTTCAGCAGGAGCTGAAGAGCTCTCCTGTCGTCTCACACACCAGACTAAGACTTGTTCACTGCACGGTAAGAAAAGTGACTGGGTTACCCTTGGGTTACCCTGGTAGGAGGTGGAACAAATGACACCGGACCCTGAGCAGCCTCTCCCTCAGCTACAATTGGCCTCAGCCGTGGCCGATACCACCCAACAGCTCTTAAGTCTGATCCTAAAAGCACTTCAGATAGGAGGGAATCCTGCAGGCTGAATGAAGACAGGAGGATTTTCGACTTACCAGTGTTTTTCAGAAGAGGTCACCGTGCTCCGCGTTGTTTGCAAAGACTTGGGCTTGATGGGAAGAACTAATGGTTCAGCTCATCTGCTGAAACGTTTTAACGTTGCGGAGAAAGGAGTAAGTGTATTTTCAGAAAACTCAGCATCACAAGCTCAGCTGGGGGTTGTTAGCAATCCCAGAAAGGAAACAGATGCATTTGGAGGGCAGTTTTCTTCCAGGAGGGAAGACAAGGGGGGCTGCCGAGCCGTGGTCTGGAGCAGCAGCCCCGAGCATCAGCAACCGAAAATTGTGGAGCCTCAGACGAGGCAAAGGACCTGGGCTGGTTTACACCAGGTGAAGATGGGGCTCAAGGAGTATGAAATGGCAGCTGTAACTTTGGAGTTCGGCTTGGGCAGTTTGGAATGGATCGGTTATTCCCGGGAGATTTTCTATTTCACCTCAAATCAGGAAATGGCCATTGCGGAAGGCAGCTGGCAAAGGGCTTTTCTCTCTCTAGTAGAGTGGGTTTGAGCAGCGCTTCAGGGTGCTTTACAGAGCACAAGGAAGGTATGGGAGAACCCCCTGGTTTCATGATCTGGAGTATGTTTGTCCTACCTCATCCTCACAGTGCTGTGTAATGAGTTGTTCTGCTGTAAAGAGTATGTTCACTGTGCTGTTGTGTGGTTACGATAGTTTTGTGTTAGGGATGTGTTGGCTTTGCCCAATAATCCTGAGGTGAGTAACAGGAATAGCCTGAAGACTTGTAAGGACGTACTGGCTTTTTATTTCACTTGAGCTGCTTGCTTTGAGTCTGGTCCTTGTCGCAAATACTCACCTCTCACGTCATTTTGAATTCACCTCTTCCCACTGCCCGTCTTTCCGAATGCACTCTGCTAAACTTAACCTCGGGCTACCACGATAACTGACCTTGAGTCTTCATTTTTCATAAGAAAATAAAAAATCTCCTTTTCAAAGAAGCTGATCCCATCTCAGGCCATGTCTAACACTATCTGTGCGCCCTTAGCAGAGTTCAGAGTGATCTTATTCGTTTGTAGTTGGTAAGTATACAGAGAAGTTACGGCATTGTTTCTATTATTAATATGCTTGATATCAAACCTGCTTCAGAACAGGGATCTGATTTTATAAAACAAACACGCATTTGAAAATAAACAAATCTGAAAACTAAACATTAACTGTGTAATATGTTTTCTTATCAGGAACATAAATGGTATCTTAGAATACTAACGAATGCATTGCATATACTAACGAGGGTTTTACCTTATACTGTATATCAATAACCCCTTTTCTTTGACTATTAAGATATTTTATATTAATTTGTACTCAGTGCTATCAGTTGCAAATTGACAGCTAGCGGTTATGAAATAAATGCCTGTGATCTACTAGCTACTTAGTATTTTCATCTCAACAAAGGACTTTGGAAGGATGTGTAATTTAGATCTATGAGCCTCAACTATAAATAAACAGCAACTGCTGTATAAATCCCACCCCGCTGCAGTTGAAGATTGTATTACAAAACTGACAAATGATTTGCGGAAGAGAATGATGAACCCTTATTACCAAGACACTCTTCAACTTAATCCAAAACAAGATTCCTGGGTAATTTTACGTACACTAGAAAGATTGATGGCGTGGGGCTTGCCTGGCAGCTCTCAAGCGTTTGCCTGGATCGGAAATGGCACTGAGGCATGATTAAAGATTCGCTTGGGCTTCTCACAAGTTCTTTATCCTGTGTATTCATCATTGCAACCCGCTGCCTTTCTTGCGGGTTAAGGCAGGCTGACCCCCAGCTCTGCTGATTAGCACCCTGTACAACCGACGGACCTATAGAAGAAAATGTTTAGGTTGCCCGGCGCTTTTAGCATTGTTTAGCAGTTGAAATTGTTGGGTGGGGGGGGGCGTTAATCACAATAGATCAGGGAGAGCCTGTGACAACTGACAAGCTCATTGTTTAAGACACTTTTTAACGAAGTTGTTAACATTAATTCTTTTATATAGTGCTCTAATCTTCTTCAAATTATGTTCTGACATGGCACAAACCGCTTGGCATTGAAAGTCATTCAACAGTGATTAAAGTGCTCTTTTTATCGGTTTAAGAATGTTTCATCTTGTATCAGCAGTATGGAATTGTTTACTAATTAGATTCCCTACCATCCTCTGCTGTCGTATGCTGATGATATGTGAACAGGAAAGCTGATGAGCAAAAAATTTAAACTTGTTATTAAACCGTCATAAGGCCCAACGTATAAAGATGTCATTCAGAAGTCTGCGTTCATGAGGGATAAACAATATTTACCGAGAAACGGAGCGGTTTCTCAGCCCAGCAAAGGAAGAATTTGTCCCTTGAGGACCTTCCTGCTCGCTGGCACATGCGGGGCTCCTGGGTGCCACGCTTTGGGCTAGGGACGTCCTGCCAATGCAAAGTGCCACCTGAATCCCGCGATTCTGACACCCATTCTCCTCTGTATTTGGGCAGGTGACTTAGGCAGGGCCTCAGATGTCTGAATGCAACTGGCGCGCGTTCACCTATGGAAATCAGATGCTTACGTGGCTGTGAGAATCTGAGATTTGCCTTCTGGTTTGCAGCTTTGCTGTCTGAAGGAAGCTCCTGCATTTGATGAGTTAATGTTTGTCCGTTACTCTGAAATACTAAACTGCATTTCTCTTCAGTCATAAGAAAGGTACTTTTCTTTCAATGATAGAACCATTGAACTTTCGTCTTCCAAAACCAACAACGCAATTGAAACATTTAGAAAGAAGGAAAGATATACACAGCCAAAAAGCAAATGGCACGTTGCTTGCATCCAGTTCTCTATGAAACACTGGAGGCATTGCAAGATAAAGTGCTTTGGGCTTCCAGCCACATAATCTTTTATCTCTTAGAGTAAATATCCTATGCTCACACAGGGACAACTATTGTCTTCTTTTGGAGTTTAGGTTGTGGCAGTGTTCGAGGTATACAGCACTGCTATTATATTGTGGGATGTTTTTCTGCCTGCTGAGAATTTTGTTTAAAACTCATCAAATTTGACTCATTTAAAAAGATGAATTATTGTTTGGGTTGGATTTTAAACTGCTCCGATAAACTCCCATTTTATAAATGAGCTGAATTCTATTAGAGCTACCCTGAGTTTAGCTTGGCTGAACAGATGCTTTTCAGCAATAGCTTAAGGGCTCTCGCTCTGCATTGAGCAATTTAGTTTAATTTTACCTTTCTAATAAAAGTCCAGTCGAATTGCTTGCAAAAAACTAATAATACTCTTCAGGGACTTTGAATCATTCTAAACAGCTGAATATAGTGATCATACCTGTGCTGTGGAGCTTTATGGGATAGTTCAAAGAGCATAGGAATTTTATTGTTCTCTATTACTACTATTTTTAGGAGAACTCTCTTCCATTTCTGCTACCGCCTTTAAGATACTTTCTCTTTTGTAAAAAAGATATTGGTTTAATAAGAGGATTACTACGTCTTCTTATACTAACTTTAAAAATATTTTGGTCTGTTGATAAATCTATGCCTTTCAAAATACTTAATACAGCCCATTTTGGTTTACCTTGTGATGGGAGATCATTTCTAAGCCGTGGAGTCATCATTATCAGTTTAATCCCATCTTCTGTGAAAAATGCATGCCTTGCAAACAGATGTGCCTTTCCCTGCAGTCACAAAAATTGAGACGCCTCAATTAAGGAGAACTGGGCATTTTCAAAGTGCTCGCCGCACCTGAAGGATGCGAACGCAAAGTGGAGACCTCACAGGTTGAGCCCCTATGATCACCCTGGTTCCCTCGCTGCGACAGTGAAAGGCCGGAAAAAAAGGACTAGAGGAAAAATCACAAGATGTTGAAACCTATTCCGTTTCCCCATTAAATTACCCTAATGTGGCAACATCTAATTTCTCTTTGTTTGCTTTTTCAATCATAGTTGGCAGCCTCTTTATTCTGATTCCTATCAGCTCATAATTAGTTACCACAGAAAGAGCTAAGATGTACATAAATAATCATAAGGTGCCAGATAAACTGTATTGGTTTTAAATTAGCGTTGTGTCTTGCTATGCACTCTCACCTATTATTTTTAATTATAGTTTACAAAGCGAACTGGCTTGTTTCCCTCTTTACAGCTCTTGTGGCACTGCACTTTCAACCTGTGCCCATTGCCGGTGCAGGGTGCCTGTTCCAACCCCGTGGCCTTGGTCTCCAGTCTCAAATTCAGAGAAACTAATTCTCACTGTTTGAACATAAGTTCACTTAGCATGAGAAAGAAGAAAACCCGCTCCTGATCCACAAAAGGCTCTAATTTACCTGCTCTATTGAAATTCTCCATGGTTGTTACAGAACACAAAAAACCCCACTGGAACGCCTTGTGTCTCTGCAAAATCAGAACCTCTCTCTGCCCGCAGCAGATCGACATTCGTACAAGGCAGCAGTGACAACTGTCACAGTGAAACTGTTGGTCAAAGATATATGGGCCCGTTTGGCACCGGTCCCGATTGCACTTTACATGATAGGTCTTAATTGGAGTGCCCGGGTTAATATTGTACAAGAGGTTTAAAAACCCAAACAAACAATGCGTATGTGTGTCAGCCTGCATTGCTGGTCGGGGCGAGGGAGCGGGTGCCCAAGGGGTACGGCGTTTACTGTGGTGCGCGGGGAAGCTGGGAAATGTTGAGGTGCTGCTTTTAAACCTAGCTTAACTATTCTGGTTTCAAACACTGCCTGGGCAGACCTTGCCCCTTTGCATCAGGCCAGACTCTCCGTGCCGCCAATACAAGGTTTTATTGAAAACGGGCAAAAGAGACGGGGACTGAGGTTCAGGAGTGTCTCTTTCTTTTGTGCAAACAGGAAAGGAAAAGAAAATAAACCCCTCAGTAGGGTGTTTGGTAAATAAGTGGCCGGCAGGCAGCACCTTCAGCAGGGTTTCAGCCTTGGCACTGGGTGGGTTGCTCTGCCAGCTGGGATGCTTTTCACTGATGCTTTTGTAAGATGCACAGCGTCAAAGGACCACAGTCAAAATTATGATGATAAAATAACTATGTATATATATATATATATATATATTTATACAGCGTGTTTATTTCTCTCTGCTTTTCTTCTCTTTGCAGCAACAAGGAGCCGCCACCACCGTGTACTGCGCCACGGCCGCCGAGCTGGAGGGGCTGGGCGGGCTGTACTTCAACAACTGCTGCCGCTGCCTGCCCTCGGCCGCCGCGCAGGGCGACGCCGCCGCCGCCGCGCTCTGGGAGCTGAGCCGCAGCCTGCTCCGCCAGCGGCTCGGCCGGCGGTCCCGCTAACGGGCGGTCCCGCTAACGGGAGCTCCCGCAAGGGGCAAAACACAGCGGGCGGGCGCGCTCCAAAACTGCCAGCGCTGGATCCTGTCCAATCTTATCATCTAGAGGGTTTCCGTATACCTCAGATACAGATTAACCGGTGTTAAATGGAATAATAGCAGTCACAACACAGTGAAAAATGTTAAGTGCTAATGGGAAGTGGGGAATACTGTGGGTTAAAGGGACAATGCGGCTTCCTGGGGCTTAGTTAGTCGTGGTTCTCTTGCTTTTGATTATAGCCTGTTCAAAGTGTAACCCAAGGAGGCATCTTTTGTCTTATTTTAGAAAAGCAATGCTGCAGATATTTGCTGTTGATTTGATTAACGGGTAGGTACGTAGCCCAATATGGGATTTCCTCTTTATTTTGATAATGACTGGCTATTAGGCTTTAGGTATTGATCAGGAGATTGTAGTTGTGTTGATTCTTTTTCCCTACAAGGATTTCATGGGGTGTGGCAAATAAAAAGACTATTAAGGAAAGAAACCTTTGCTGCCCATGACTGCTGGCTGCAAATCCATCTGTCTGCGCTGTCTGGAAAAGAAGGTGCAAGAGGACATCTCAACAGAAATGGTAAAGTCACAGATAACTCAATAGTTCTGGTTTTTTTTTCTTAAAAGGTTATAATAAAAGATCTGTTGTAAACCATTCCCTAAATACTGTTGAGTTAGCAAAGATGGGGTTGTCTCCTTAAGAACACGCAGGCTGTAATCGGGGGTTTCAATGGCATTTCCACTGATTTCTCAGTTCACAGTTTTAAAGTTTTTTGTTCGTTTTTTGTTCACAGTTTCTCAGTTCTCCTGACACTGTGTCCCATTCCAAATCTCTCTTTTTTTCCTTTACATTTAAATTCAATAAAATGACATGCGTGCTCAAATAGTCACCTGAAGAGGTTTTTTTTTTGTCTCATTTCTGGAAATGTCTTTTAGTTCCTTTTTTTTTTTTTTTTAGAAAAGAAAACTTGAAGAAAAATAAAGAGCTTCTTGTTGATGCCAAGAAAACGCTGTTTGTTTCTCGTTTGTTTCTAAGTTCGTGTTTTGTATTTTGTGCTTTGTAGCTGTCTTCGCGCCCGAGGGTTGTCCTAAGCCATCCTCAGTCCAGCGTCACACTTTCTGTAGACAGAATATAGACAAATAAATAGAAGGACACATTGTTAATAGAAGCTTGTTAGACCCCCTAATTATGCTTTATTGCTAACAGTCTGCCTTCCATATCTTTCTTGTCTGCAGTCACAGTGCATTTGATCAGCTGTTGAACAGGTGTTAAAATCAAGTCGTTCACTTTGCAGAAGTAGCCATAGCATCCTCCCATCAAAATACCCACCACGCTTACATAAGGAATTACAATATTGCAATGTAACAGCTATACCTTACAGTCACATATTGCATTTCTTTTACTCTTTATGGGGCTTTTTTTGAGGTTTTTGGGTAATTCTAGTTCAGTGTGAGCTCTTCTTAGGTAGGTGGCATTCAGCCTCCTATGCACGTAAGAGTTGAAATCTCTGCAAGTGAAGTCTCTATGTGTGAAATTCAATACCTTCCAAGTGGACGGGGGGAACCCAGAGTGCCCTGACCTCAGATCTAGGATGAATTATCTGAACTGGCTTTGGAAATGAGGGCTTTTGCTTTTCCTCAAAGCCCTTGGGCATCCTTCAGCTTCTGCCCAAGTGCAGCCCCAGCCGCTCCCTGGTTGGCAACTTCCTTACCTGATGCCTTTCCTAAAGCAGCTGTAAAGAATATACGGCCTTGCTTATACCTGCTACACCACCTGTATAGCAACAGCCTCCAGTAAATGAGCAATCCTGCCCCGCATTCTCCCCTGCTCTCTGCAGCACCCCTTCCCCAAGGCCAGCACGTCCTGGTGTGCTCGCTCTGGCACTATTTGGCAGAATAAAGAAACAACCAGGGCTATTCCAGAAAGAGCAGACACCTCTGTCAGCCTTTATTGGAGAGGGGGAAAAAGTAAAGTTCGCTCTTGTCTCCTGGAAGTTTTGTCCTGGCCGTGCCAGATGTTGGTATAGTGTAATATTGGAAAGCTGTAATGGCTTGGGTGTGTTTGCAAGTTGAGGTGAGGGTTACAGGCAAATTCTTTGTATTGTCTGGAGTTTATCTGGGGAGAAAAACTGATTAACCTGTGCAACAGCCTTCTCAAATAAATGGGTTATTTTTTTTTCCTTTTCCCAGCCCAACAGAATTACTCTCATATGATAATACAGCTGGTCTAGGACAGCAGAGCTTCGCATCAGAGCTTGGCATGGCTGGGTGAAGAAGAGGCAGTAATTAAGCAACGCTGGGAGCTCTGCACTCCCCCAAAGGCCTGGACCTTATGCTCCATTTAGGCAAACATTAATAACCGATAATGAACACCCTGTCATTCCTTATTGCTGAAATATTGCATGCTTTTATGAGAATTCAGTACTTAGAGAGATTGCCTGCCTTCCTTCAAAGAATATCTGCAAGGTGGTTTTCCTTTGTACACGACTCACTATTCCACTGTTACGAGGTAAAAGCAGTGGTAATGTTAGCAGAGTTTTGCGTTAGTATCAAGTGAGTTTCATTGAGTGGGTTGGGTTCCTCTGGTTCCTATTGCTGGTTAATAACTATTTATTGACACTGGTGTATTACCCTGCCTAGAATTTATTTCACTATCACTACTTTCTCTGAGATGATAGATAAAATTGCTTTCTCTGTTCTTTCTTTCATTCTTTTCCTTTCTTTCCTTCTTTTTCTTTCTCTCCTCTTCTCTCCCTCCCTCCTCCTCCTCTTTGTCTCTCACCTGTGTCGAGATACCTAAACATAGAAAAGCTTTTTCTTTTCTAAACATGTACATTCCAAATAATAAAAAAATGGCAGAAAGCTGCAAAGCATTTTCTTCTATTATTAGAAACACTTGTGAAAATAGTTTAGTTTTTCTTACACTCTCAGCTTGATTTCCGCACAGGAGGGATGCGCAGGGGACAGCAGAAAGGAAAAGCAATAGAAAAGAAACAGACTCCAAACCCTCAGTTTTAATATCCCAGATGTGCCTAAGAAGTCATTGGTTTTCAAATATATTTTGGTGTAAAATTTGGCACATTTACAGCTGGTCGGATTTCTTTATTTGACTGGCTTACATTTTTCCGGTTGATTTACCTGAGGCAATGTCTGTGTGAATTACTCCACAATGCATTGACTCCGGTGTTCATTAAAGGTAGTTAAGTGGTCCTGTGTCTAATATTAAAGCAAACCCCATTAACCTTAACTAGTATCATATCAGCAAAACAAAAAGAACTGAATAAAGCAAAATAGATGGGGTATTTACAGTTCTTGGAAGAGGTCCAGCAAACTTACATCAAGCTCCTAATTGTCCTAATAAACACTCTCTAGTTCTCCCCATTAAAAAAGGAGGCAGCTGGGTAAGGACTGGGACACCTCCCAAGCCCCACGGGACTTTCTGAAGGGGAGGCACTGCAGGGTGATGCTGCAGAGCAGTTCCCACCTGCACCCCGAGGGGCCTTGCTTGACCCTTTCCGCTCTGACTTCCTTCCAAAGTCAACATTGCCCATGTTAATGTGGCAGGGGTGTTTGTCTCCCCGTCTGTGCGGGTGCCCTGGGTCTGTCACGTCCATGTAGATGAGTGAGCAAACTCCTTTGCCAGCAGTGAAGAGCAACCAGAAGCTCTTAGGGGAATGGAAGTGCCATTTCAGTCAATGACGGCTTCCACTGGTGTCCATGCAGCAGATATTGCCCACGCTTTTTGCCCAGGAAGTGACTGCTGGGACCTCTACTTGCAACATCAGATTGAGGTAAACCAGCAGAAACACATGCCAAGTTTACTTTGTTTCCACCCCCCCCCCCCCCCCCCCCCCTTTTTCTTTTGAGATCCGTAAGACAAATTTCAGCTATTCTCAGACCAGGTCGGGATTATTCGAGACAGTCTTTCCAGCAACACTGCAATAATTTGACTTGTATCAAGGTTGAATAACTCCTTGTCAAGTGCTAAGCTCATGACCTTTCAAGCCAAACACACTTATACTAACCAGTTTACCATTGGAATGATCAATATCTTGTAAGTGAGAACGTCTAGACAGATCTGATTTTATCCTTTGGTATCACTTGTGGCTTTGGAATTGATCATTATATGTGGCTGGGGAAAAATTGCCTATACATTTCATGCTCTGTATTTATCTTGACAAGGTTCTCTAGGATTATATTTTCATAATCTGAATGGCAGTGGAACAGCTGCTCAGACTGTACAAGCCCTTCTTATCAGGCTGAATTTAAGCTACGGTAATTACTCTTTCTCCTTACGTATTTCTTTTTTAAACAAGCATGTACTATACATTAAAATGTATGGTTGGGGTGGCAGGTGGCCATGCTGAGAAGCTTGGAAAATGCTGCTAAAATGTATTTCTTTCCATCCACAGTGGCTGATGTAGGCTTCTATTTTATTTTAGGTGTAGGATCATGTCTGAGTGTGCACGTTCTCTGACGCACGATCCAACCTATGCAGGGAATATATGGTTTTAATAACAAGTCTATGAGAGTCAGGACACCCCGAGACTGGAAGCAGTTTAGAACAAAAACAAAATAAGCCATTGGTAACACCCAACAATGACCACGTTAGTGACTGAAGCCTCCAACCGGCCCTTCGCAAAGGGGCCCCCCAGCAGCAGCCATCCCTGGGGAAGCTGCCAGGCCATGGCCAGGAGCACAGCACCTGAACAGGGACCCAAAAACACTCCCGGCCGAACCGTGGGCTCAGCCAGCGGGCACTGACATGGGCGCTGGTGGCTCTGGTGACACAGCAATGGAAGCACTGAGATACGGACAGCAGGTGCATGGCTGTTCACTGCTGTTCTTCACCGTGGGACACAGGCAACAGGGAAATAGAGCGGTATCTCAGGGAGAAAGCACATGCTGCTTTTCTCTTGATTTTTTAACAGTGATAACTATGTTATTTACTGGATGCCTTTCCTGGCCTGCGCTTTTTCCTCTCTCCCCCACCCCCGTTGCGTTTGCAGAGTACTTTCCAATGGGTGTTTCGTGAATTAGCTTCATGCTTTAAAAGAGAAGATTGCTCTGGCAGGGAACAGCATAGTTGTAAAAGTGTCAAGGTGTTATGAATGTCCTGATGATAGAGCCCAGTTGTTATCTGCTGGGTAGTGAGGGAGGATAGCTAATGATGTGCAGCATGTAAACCGTTTGTTGCTCTAATCCATCTGTGTGGAGAGGAGTGAAAAAGAGGGGCGAAATCCTGGGAAAATGACTTGGACAGCTGGAGATAAAGTGTGTACTGATGGAGTCATCCAGAGGTAGCTGTCAACATGAGCTGTGTTTGCATAGAAGCCAAGCGACGCACAATTATTCCTCCTTTTTTCTAATGGGGGTTCGTGTGTCTGCACAGAGACCTTAATTACTATCCAGTATCTCTTACCAACTGGGCTCCGGTTTTAAGTAAGGAATGTGATTTTAATCAATTCATGGCTGGGTGGTGGAGAGAAGTACTACAAACAGACCAAAGCAAGACATACGGATCCCTTTGGAAGACCTGAATTAAATGAGAAGCAGTAATTTTATTAATTCTGCTGTGTTTTATAGACCTTTTATATGGAACATTACCCCTACAACTTCACTATCTAATTAAAAAAGGGTTCTTATCAATTTGCTGGGCAGTTGCTTATGAAAGAAGAAAAGAAAAAGAGAGAGAGGAAGAAATAATATATATATTTTGAGTCCCAGAAAATTATCTGCCTTAAGGGGATACAGAACAGATCGCCAAATGCCTGGTGAGACTATTTTGGCTGGTTATCTTCACTCTTTTTAAAGAACTGTTATAAAAACTGAACATTAGCCAGTGCTTCGGGACTCAAGTCTGCACAGCGTGCAGTGTTCATATAGAAACCTTCCGCAGGTCTGGTGCGGTGCTCGCCAATATGTGAGCACAGTCTAAATTAGGGGCTTTGTACGCCGGATTTACGTGATCCCTCCTGGAAAGGAAGCTTTGAGCTGGTGTTGGCCTTTAACAGCGGCAGCTCTGTAAAGTTCTTTGTGATGCTTGCGGACATGAAACGCATGAGCTCTTTGCACAGGGAGGAGAGAGAAAGCAAGTGCATGGGAGCCGCACTGGTTCCTCCTCTCATCACCGCATCAACACAGCACTAATGGCCTTAAAATGGACTTCGCCTTTGCAAGGAAGGGCAGGAGTGATGGGAAAGGCTATGGAGAAGGGTTCAGCCCTCCGCTCCTGCGTGCTCCATGCGTGGGACGCAGCTAAAGGCGTCCCAGCACCTGAAAAGCAGCGTCACAAGTAGCCAAGCAGGAGGGAAGGGGAAAAACAAAACCGTCTTCAAAACCCCTTGCACCTCCATAAACCCTTACTTTATGTGGTGTATTGGATTTTACAAGCACGGAGTCTGCTGGGAGCTGTCTGCCGAGCATACAGTTAGCCCTGATTGAACACCGGTGTTTTAGCATTTTGACTTAAATCCAGTGTAAACTTGTAAGCGAACTGCTGGCCGGGCTGGGTCTCTGGTGAACAGCAGTCAGCAATACATCACGGGCTGTGCGGCCCAAAAGAAGGCTGAAATCTCGCTTCAGTGGACCCTGAGTTATATCTCATCCCAGGGAAGGCTTTATCTCCCTCCCTCTCCTTCCCTCCTAGCATTGAGCCAGCATGGCTGGAGAAGAGAGGAAACAGGGAGCTGGTACTGAGACCATCTCAAATGTACCTGGACTACAAACAAACCAGGAATATTTTCCTTCCAGCAAAGCTGTTCCTTTAATCTTTATGAGCGGTAGAAATTCATGCATTACAGAGGCACAAAAATGAAAAGGGAAAGGCGGGTGGGAATAGTTGCATTAGAATTAAGCGCTGTTTTTAATACGGCACCTGTCAGACTTATTGTTAAAAATACGGAGAAAGGCTCCCTTCAGAAATAATAACATTGCGGCGAGGTTAGTTATAACACGGTGAGTCCTGTCAACAGCCGCAATTAGAAGTTGTTTACCATGGAGCGAAACAGCTCTGCGGCACCGGGGCTGCGCGGACGCCCCGTGTCGGGCTCACCGATAATCCTCTCCCCAACACCGTGCGCAGCCGCCAGCAGAGATATTTTCCCCGCAATCACATTACTTTCCTAACCACACCATCACCCAGCCGGGGATTAAGTGCTGCTTTACAGTCAATGAGTGGTGTCACCAGGTTTAGGCTGCGCTAAACAATTAAAGGGTCAATTTACAGCGCGTTGGTGGGTGGGGGTGAAGGGCAGGGGAGCTGGGATGACTGGCACCCAGCGTCCCCGATAAACAGGAGCTGTCGCAGAGCCCTGCGCCGCAGGGGTGACTGTTTCTGTCAGCTGGCTATTAACAGGCATCCTCGCCATCGCAATTAAGCCCCTCCAGGGCCACCCGGCACAAGTCCCCTCTGCGGCGGCCGCCGACTGCGACGCCGTGTTCCTAAGTCACCCGGCACTGGTAGTTAAGCTCAGACCACAAAATTGATTTCATTTATGCCTTCAGCCACATTTCAAAGTAAGGCTCTGGAGACACGGGAGAAATTAATTTATTAAAAAGCAATAGCTTGATAATGCACATGATGATAGAATAAATGAATCTGTTCAATATCTTATAAAACAGTTGGCAATCACATAATAGGGCATTCATTGTCAATTTAGTAGCTTGCCTCATTATACTCTGCAAATAGTAGTAAAATGGTGTATTATTCATGAACCAACATGCTTTAATTACTTTTAGTGCACATTTATTTTTTTCAAATGTAATATGAGTTAGATTTATCTGTAACTGTAACTCAGCTTATGAATCTTCAAGTGGTAACACAAACTGGAAGAGACATTTTATGAGCACGGGAATCCGTTTCTGGGAAGTTCACGGCATTTCTATATGCTGTGAATGCAGGTCCTAAAATGCTAACCTCAGATGTGACCCCAAAGTTGGAACACAGCTTAAAATACTTTAATAAATATGTTATTATTTGATAATTCCATCAGGTGTAATTTCAGGTTTCACCATTCGCTACGTTTGTTGGGTCTTTACCCACCACCCCCCCCAAAGCAAATCCCAAAATCGAATATAGTTTATTTGTCTTTACAAACGCAAATTGTCTTGTTACCACTCCCGCACTTCCCATCTTCCCTCACACGCACGCTTTCACCAGCCTCATTTGCTACGAAGGTCTCACATATAGACAGCCAAGGTCAGTGAAAGTCCACTGCTCATTTCAATTAGAACGTTTGTGAGGATTTATAAGTAATAAACTCATCTTGCCTATAATAACAGGTTTCCTTAAGTCGGTCTTGCCACTACTAAGTATAATGTTGCAGCACATTGTTGATTTCTATGTACGTAGAAGAAAAGAGCACTGTAAAATAAGATGACTTAAAAATGCAATTAAAGTGTAAATCTTTATACCCATTAACATTTAGGGTCCATTAGATTACTTTGTCTTTTACAATATTAAATGCTAAGATGTTTTGCTTTTGTTCTGTAACAGTATATTTTAGTTCTATTTATAATACAAATGTAATTTAGCTCCCAATAAATCTTGGCTTTAATTGGTTATTAAGTATGTGCTACCATGTCATAAATTTCAACCATGGAATTTCTTTTCCTTCCCGTTCATCCCTATGGCTTTGTATTCTGGGGTCAGGTACGGGGGTTTGCACCATCATGAATATTTAGCCCATCCGAGCGTCCCCCTTAGGAACTCGAATAGGGGGCATCACCCTAACGCCGAGCCCTCCAGTAGGTGCTGTGACCCCCGGGAGCAGGATCCAGCCATTGGGGTGAATGGATGCCCCAGGCTGGAGCCTGAACGGACACAGGGACATCCCCACGTCTCTGCCCGGGGGGAGATGCTCCTGCGATGGGTTCGCTCTCTGATGCAGTTGTGGGCTGATGTACGGCCAGCGCTGGAGCGTTGGCTCTAACAAAGGTTGCAGAGGGTATAAATCAGGACTGAATTTCACTCTCTCGTCCTTGATGTTATCTTCAGCTTTGAAAGGGGTCCGGACTATGGCTGCGCAATTATAACTCTTTTCCTCAGGCCTCAGTAAGCACAACTTCGCCTAGTTTTTATTGGTCACCAAGGATGAGTTTCCAAGGTTTTTTAGATTCAAGAACTGGGGTAATAGCATTGTGAGGGCATGGCCCAGTTTCTTTTGTAATCCTGATTTCAGTTCCCCATAGTAACCTGAAGCCATGACTGTTTAATCCTTAATTCCTGCCACAATTAACATCTCATATTCAGGAGGACTTCTCTGAGATTTGGAAGGAAATCTGTCCCCAGCTAGGTCAGCCCTAGCCAGTCTCTTCACTAAACGGGATGGGATCCTTTTCAGCTTGAGTCAAATACAGTAACACCTCATTTAATGGGGCAATAGAGCAGAGAATCTGTTAGCCGGCTCCGCTCGGATGCAGGGCGAATCAACATCCTTGCAATTAGAGCTAGAGAGGAATGCAAGCACACCAACTCATAAGCTACTAATGAACTATTTGAGCAATTCTACAGGTATTTATGTAAGGCTCAGACAGCATCCTCAGCTGAAGAGTTACCCCTCTCCCCCCTGCCATGTATTCCCAAGGAAGCTGTAACACAAGTGAAATTCCTTTATGTAAATACAGGCAACACTGAGAGACCCACATTCTCTGCCATCGCCTCTGTGCTTGTGGGTTTGGGGTTGTGCTGGCAAACAAATGGAGCCTGTTCTGCAGAGACCTCATTGCACGTCAGCACTGACAAATGTCAGTTTGCTGTCAGTATTTTTACACTTGTGAGTGCATAACCACACCCCCGCAGATGAGCCAGAGAACAGCAGTTTTATCCCTCTTTCAGAACCCTTCTACCACCTTGCTCTGTCCACAGTTATCCTGGATTTGCCCACCTTCGTCTGCTCAGCTCTGCGCTAAACCCCGCCTGCCCCTTCGCGGCAGGACAGTCTCAAAGAGCAGCTCAGCTCAGCTGAGCCTGCTGTTCTTTCTGTAGGTCGTGGCAGGTGGTGTCCACGGCAAACCCCTCTTCACCACCAGCCCAAACACACCAGGCGTGACCAAGAGCAGCTGTGGCACAGCCGCTATCCTATCTACAGCAGCATTTCCCCTGCTCCTTCTTTTGGGTCGGCAGAGCAAGGTGTGAGGGTAGACCTGGGGTTCACACTACGTTCCTCTGCCCTGCGTCCCAAATGCTCTTGGGAGCTACCAATAATTACATCAACGATCACAAACAGTGTGGTGACGTGTCTGTTGAAGTGCTGATTCAGCTTTGGTCCTGGAAAGCTGAGCTTAAAGTGCTGCTGCAGCAATAGGCACTTGACTGAAGCCCTGGAGAAGCCACCGAAGGCACCGACCTGCTCAGTGCAGAACTCCTGCAGTGCCGGGCTGCGTGGATGCCACGGAGAGAGCTAGGCAAGGCTGGGGTTAAAACAAGGCTTTACCTCAGCTTGTCACTGTGTAAACTGCATATGGAGCACTTCAGAATTCAAGAATCACAGAAAACAGCTACCTCAATTTGTCTTTAAATAAATATATATATTTTTAAAAGAGTGAAAATCCCATGCATGATGATCAGTTGAAGTACACTACAAAAAACTTTCACCAGCAAATTGGTCGGTCATCTAAATATTTGTTTTAGTCCCATGAACAAGTAGAAATTACAAAAAAAATTAAAAGAAATCATTTTTTCCAGAGCACAAGCCACAGTCTTTGCCTCAGTGGTCGTATTGGCTGATTAATCCATATGTTTACTGCACTTCGAATGAAATACAATAGTTCCATCTAAATAACCCGAGTAGTCTTAATTTCCTAAGTGTTATATTAGTCCTCTGGTTTTGAACCCTTGGGCGATTCACAACAGTAAAACACTTTCCCAGCTCCAGAGCGGTTGTTCACGTGGATGCCATTACTCCTGAATGTGAGCGTAATGGCACTTCTTGTACAGCCATACATTCACAGACACACTCCCATGAATAGATGTATATACATTACAAATATGCGCTTATATAGAGACATATATATCTTGCATATACACGCATTCACATATACATAGACACTTTAATACATGATTTGCTTTAAAATGCTCTTATTCCCCGCCCAGTGTCTGCATTGTGAATCCCCTGGAATCCCAGTGTTGCTGAATCACTTGGATTGTAACTCTGGACCCGGCCATGGCTGTTGCTTTACTGCTGCTCCCCTGCCCCCCAGCAGTGCACCCTCTGTCCGAAGCATTGTTTGTTCGCTTCAGATGAGGAAAGAACAAAATAAAGAAATTCAGTTCTTCAGCCTTTGTCTCTGATTGGTTTTTTCTCACTAATATTTTTATTGGAGTCCGGATTGCCCGATCAGTCATTTTATACATGAGATTTAGTATAGGATTTTGTATTCTTTTATCACATATTCTTTTCAGTTTGATCATACAGATGTGTATTTCATAGTTAGCATATCTAAAAATCTATTTCCTTTTGCAGTTTTCCAAACTCCAGTTTTCCTCCATATTTAAGCCAAGAAGAACCTGAAAATTAATGCAATTGTAACAAGGCAAAAAAAGTGTTATTCGGAACTGCAGATAAGCAGAGACCAGGCCAGATGCTCCGTGCTGAATCTCTTTGCTTTGAAGCATCCATTTGTGTATGCGGACTTGACAGTAAAAAGCATAGAAATACATTTCCTAAAGAGCTCCTACAACAACACATTCATAGTTAAATCTGAGACCACAGTTAACTTTCTGGAATCACACTGATGGCCATCACAAAATTTATCTGCAAGCCACTGCCTGAAAGTATGAGCCTTACTTATATTATTGCACATCGTCATGGCTTATCACAGTATCACAGTATGTTTGGGATTTGAAGGGACCTCGAAAGATCATCTAGTTCAATCCCCCTGCTGGAGCAGGAAGGTATACAATATAGACAAAACCTCCTATAAACCGCTAGCTGTTCATTTGTTCAGATTTTGTTGCCTCCCCTAAGTTAGGAACCAACCACCTCAGCTTTCCATTTTGGAAATCTGAATGCATCTGCAAAACAGGAGATGAAACTAACAAAAAGCTCCATAACGTTAGAAACTGCTTCAGTTGCTTTACAATCTTCACTGAACTAGCAAGAATATCTTCCAGTCCTCCTTAAAACCAGTTCCTGGCTCCCAGTACCCATTAACGTATTGGATATACTCTCCCTGCTGACCCTGGATGTGCCTGGAGGTCGGTGCTCCAGAGCTCCTGGCTATCCTGATGGTCCCTAACTCACTTTGCCTCCAAGCCTCCTGCCCCATGCCAAATATTTCTGGTCCTTCTGTCTCCAGCAGCTCACTCCACCAGTGTGTAACACAGGGACAGGCTCCTGTCGAACTGCAGGACCAAGTGCTTTTGCCTGTTGACGATGGGCTGGATGAGTGTGTTGAAGTGATTGCAGACCAGGATAAACAAAAGTATTGTAGAGAACAAGAGCGCAACTTAAAACCTTTAATGGTGAGTGTTTGCAAGGTGGTTTAAATGAAAGAACCATGGAATCATAGACTCATAGAACCATTTTAGTTGGAAGACACCCTCAAGATCATCAAGTCCAACCATTGACTCTGGCACTAAACCATATCCCTAAGAACCTCATTTAATGGTCTTTTGAACACCTCAGGGGATGGTGACTCAACCACTTCCCAGGGCAGCCTGTTCCAGTGCTTGAGAACCCTGCCCAGGGATAATTTTTTCCTAATATCCAATCTAAACTGCCCCTGGTGCAACTTGAGGCCATTTCCTCTACTCCTATCACTTGCTGCTTGGGAGAAGAGACCAACACCTTCCATGCTACAAACCCCTTTTAGGTGGTTGTAAAGAATAATAAAACCCAACCAACCAACCAACCAACACCCCACAACCACCACACACGTGAGCAAACATTTAAACTTGAAAAACCTCTTTCCCCTCAGTTTTTTGTTTGCACTTTGCCGATGTCTCTGAGGGCACCATTGGGCCCCTTCCTCACCGTTTCCCACCACCGGCGTGCCTCAGGCTCCACCAGAGCTTTTCTAAGGCACGCTTGTTTCCTGTGCTCTTCTCAGAATGTCGCTCCGTGGTATCTGTGGCTGAAATCTCATCACGCTTGGCTGCTTCCAGGCCCTGGTGCTGCCTCTTCTCCCCGGGTAGGGCACTCGGTTGCCAGCGCAGAGCCCAGGGTGCTGCACGGACCATTGGCTTTCCCTTCCCTTCTGCTGTCACCGCCTCTGGAGCTGCCACTTAGGTCTAAACCCAAGCATATGCCATCAATGAACCTCTCATATTCATTGATCTTCCTGAGCACATCAACCTGTCTCTCTGAATCTGCGCTCTGATTTTTCAAGTAATAGAAAGAATCCCTCTGGATAACCACATAATCATCTCCTTTTGGCTCCTGGTCAGGCTGCCTTGCTCTTTCTTGCTCTCTCTTTTTTTTTCCTGAATAAGGAAGGTGATAAAAATGCTGCCTTCCCATCTCAGGCTTCTGCAAGGCTTCCTGGGCGCCCCACCAGACCCTCTTGGCTTCCAGCTCTTTAAAGATGAGCGAATAATATTCCTCTGAGTTTCTATTATCTGCAAACTACCAATTAAACAGAAGCAGCAACCGGAGATAAAAATCTGGCCTTGGCAAAACCCACAGCAGAACGGACTCGGAAAGCCCAGGATATTTTCACGTATGCAACTGATGGCAAGTCAGAGATGCCAAGCAGGAAGCGGGAGGAGACGCCAGGTATTGGCGTCCTTATTTGGGCTCAAATACCCATGGAATAACTCTGTAATTGCTTTGGGAATACAGGCTAATTATTATGTAATTATATAATTATATATAGTTATTTATATGAGGGGAAGAGATCAGATTTAGGACATCATTATCATAAATACACAAATCAGGAGCTTTATTTTAGAATTTTTGACTGTGTGGCCTTTGATCTTTGAACTGTTTGGTAACTTCAAGGATCATTAGCCCATAATGTGCCAGAATGTGCAATTAGCGTGAGTACAATTACATATGGTATGATATTTCTATCGTGTTTAGTACAACTGGTCTGTGAATTTGTATGCACCGAATAATAATGGAATCCAGGTTTAATTATTGATTTTTTAAAAAATGCTTTTAATATTCTGATACTGATGCAGCTAAACATCAAATAGAGTAAATATAGCACAAAACTGTACAGCTATTAGGTTAAAATGTGACATTCTCCATCCATCTTTGCTTTTTCCATTGCACCTACCAGTATGGCATATAAGTGATATGATTTATTTATTTTGTTTATTTAGAATTAAATAATAAATAAAGAGACTCCTGCACAAGGCTCTAGAAACCCTACTGCACCATCAATAAGCGATGCCATCCCAGCCGCATTAGCGCAATCCTTTGGGCAGGAATTCAGCCAACAAGTCACCTACAGGGACACCATCCTGCGCTGGAAGGCAGCTCCTTCACCCTCTCCACGTGAAATGACTCTTGCAGAGGGGCTGGAAGGTGCCCAAGCACGGGTTATTTCTGACCCAGACCCGGTCCCCATCCCTGGGGGGGTGGTTTCCACCAGCTGCCCCCTCCGCGTCCCAGCAGCGCAGCCAGGCTGGGCAGTGCTGCCCACCGCAGCAAAAAGGTCACATATCAGCTCCCAGCAGTCGCTGTCCCTGCTCAACCACACAGACCACGTAGCACTTAATGAGACCCTATTTATTTAATGCGTTCGCTCTGATGTCTCTATCAGGGCTGCCTGGGGGCTCGGCCGCGGGCCGGCTCGCTCCCCAGCTGGGGCAGGGGGCTGCAGGCTGGGGGCAGCGGCTCCGGTCGCAGCCTTGGGCTGTGCCATGCAGCCCATCGGCGTCAGAGACCCCGCTGTGGGAATCTCATCTCAGCCCTGAAAGGCCCCCAAGGCTTCCAGATTTCACAGGGGTAGGGTGCAGGATGGCGAAACCTGCGCTGACAGCGCACAGCCAAACACATGCAAGGGAGCGCTCTGCCCAGGGTTATTTATGCGGTTAAAGCCAAGTGCACGGGAAGATGCTTTTCTGGGTCACTGCCACAGTGCTCGGCATGGACTGAGACTTCCATGTCTCACACTGAATTTGGTGTGCAAGAGAAAGCGGATGCCTTGATTTTTATCTGTCTAGGTATAAAATTGTCATCAACATAACTGAACAGACAACTTCTTCTCAAGTGAAATGAAATGGAAATAGCATCTGCCTACAAAAATCAATTTAGAAACTACATTTATATTTTTGGGCTCAGACAATGGGTATTTGCAAAACCATGCCTTCTAAAACCCTTTGAATGTAAAAAGAAGAAAAAAAATACTACCTGGATGTGAGCTATTATCAATCAATCAGGAAAACTCACTCAGACTCAGATGCATGAGCCAAAATGAACTTCAGATTGAAATGGATGTGAGACAGGCTACGTTGTCTGATTTGCTTGGGTTACTTCATTATTAATCTCTTTGCTTCCATTTATTTTAATGATCATAGCCAAGAAAGTCTCGTTTATGAAGACCACTTTTATTTTTTTTTAAAGCACTACTTTCTGCTGAGCGGAACCTGCCCTGCGCTCTTTTCTTCACAGCTGCCAAGAGCAGAGCTGCTTTCCCTCCAGCTGCCTCAGCTGTACATAAAACACACATTGGTGCCCTGACCTATGGAGAGTGGGGACCTTGGCCCCCAGCATCTGCATTCGGGAGCCCAGCTGGGGTCCCCACCCCTCTTTGTGGGGGTTCTCCTGTGCTGCATGTGCTGGCAGACAGTGAGAAAACTCGGTGATGGAGAAGAAAAAGGTCAAAACCCAGGGTTTGTTGGAATAGATGCTAATAGACCTGGCCTGGGATAGAGGATGAGAAAGATTTGCTTCAAACTTGTTTGTCTCATCGCTGCGGCTGCTCCTCCAGCACAGCCACCCCCCTCTCCTTGTGTCCCATCCCGGCCCCCTCAAACAAAACTCAGGCAGCCAAGTAGGTTTTCCTAAATGAGATACACCTAATTAGTAGCTAGTCATAGTCTTGCTGATCAGACAGATTTTCAGCCCTTTGTTTATTACCCAACATATGCATCTGTAGCGCATTTTTACTAGTAAATATACACGTTTCATTAAAAGCACCGTCTCCTCTGCTGCTTCCATTGCTTTGTTCTGTAAAAGACCCTTGCAAGTATTCTTGTTTATTCCCTCAGCCAAAGGAAAAAAACCCCATCACTCCCATTTTTAATTAATGCAATTTCAACTAATTAAGGAATGATTTTCCAGAGTTATATTTATAATCTGTGGTGAGTCCGCATAACAGTGGGGTGAAGCACCGTTCACCTTACAGCTTTTTATGATCAGTAGGTGAGTGAGAGCCTTGGTCAGCTTGCCGTGGTGTGGGAAGCCTGGTGCCAACAAGTGTGGGCAGCTGCACCACTGCTGAGGGAAGGAAACCTGATAGGAAACCTGATCTTGGGGGGCAAATTAAACCCTCTGGGTGGCCGGGGCTGGCAGGGACCCTGGGTGGAGGCGGATGGGGCTGCGGTGTGCAGGGCTGGGGCTCCGGGGGTTGCTGCAAGGGCAGCACAGAGGGGACCAGGTACCACCAGGCAGCCGTAAAGCCTGGGGATGAATCCATCATCCCTGCCAGCTCACCTGGGCAGCAGGTGAGTCCTGTTGGTACCTGTTCTGCAGTCGCACAAGATGAAGTCTCGTAGAAATAGAAGGCAAATACTTTGCCTGAAATCACACAGTAATTCACTAGCAGGGCCAGGATTAGACCCCTGGAGCTTTTTGTCCCAGTCTCTTTCTCCAGATTCCATAAATACTTTGCTACTGCAGCAATATCGTGAAGTCTTGCAGGGCTCTGATGCATGCAGTTATCTCAGTCAGACTGCAGCACTGTGGGTCTTCAGAGCCTGCAAAATTAGGGCTACATAAACATTGCTAATGGCTCTCCGTGAGACAGAGGCTACTTGCACTTTGTTACGTTTGCCATCAAATTTGGTAGTTCAAGTTCAGAAATAATTATTTTCTTTCTAACCTGGCAGCTCCTACTACTTTGTGTTCCCATGACTGTAAAATTTGTTCAATCCCGTAAGTATAACTGCTGAAGCAACATCTAACAAATTCCACACCGTGTCCAGAAAGACAGACCAGACATGTGCGTGGTGCAATGCAACGGCTGATCCGAATAAAGGTCACTGAAGACACGACAGGTACCGGTCCCCATGCTGCCGCTGCGATGGCTGGAGGCACCAAACCTCTTCTGGTGAGCTCTCATTCACCCAGATGTGCAACCCACTGTTAACCTTCAGAACATCAGCCACCTTACTCTGCTTCTTCATCTGAGGACACAATGGTACGCTTTCCCCCAATGACCTTGTATGCTGGGTGCTCGCAACAAGAGCAAAAGAGAGAGGAAAATGTCAGTTTGGTGCAAACTGGATTAGGAGAAGGAAATAACAACAAGCTACGCTTCTGAGCAGTTTTATCATCTAGGGTCAAAAAATCGAGGATAAAATGATGCTTGCAGAGACAGCAGTGTGAGTTTCTTTAAACAGCTGTATGTGGAGAAGTGCATTAGCGTAATTCGTCTGGGCACGCTCACGGTGAATCCCGCGCACAGCCTGGCCCTCCTCCCTGGGACAACGTGGGCAGGATTCGGGCAGCTGCGAGAGCTGCCAAATTTCTCCTGCAGGGGAAATCCCTGGAGCCCCATCTGCTTGCTTAAGCCAGCATGATGGGGATGGCTCTGCCTGCCCCACACATGCCACGAAATAAGAGCTCGGAGCTGTGAGCAGTGGCGGCGCAGAGGGAATTGGCGGGGCTGGACTCCCCAGCAGTGGGGATGTTCTGCCTTCCTTTGGGGTGGAGGGCTCCTGTCTTTGTGCCAGGATGAAAAGGAAGAAGCAGATTTATGGGTGGCTGTTGAAAGGCACAAAGCAGATCTTACCGGGGGGAGGCAGGATGGAAAATGTAGCCTCATGGCGATGGATCACTGTGTGCAGGGCAAAGGAGATGGCCAACATATGGGTGAAGCATCTAAAGGTGAAGAATAAATGCAATCTATCACATGCTTCAGCCATTAGTTCTGCAGCTGATCATGGGAGTGTTAAAACCATGTGTGCGTGTATCAAGGAGGTGCTAAAGGTTTTGTCAAATTCTAAACTATAAAGAAACTCAAGACTTGGTCAGGTTTCAATTATGGTAGATGTACAGAGTTTGATGAATGCTTTAGTTTCTCTGTAAACTGCTGTTCGTTGTTTTTCTGATTTTTGGTGTGTGTTTGTATCATGGTTTGACAAAGCCTTGCAACAGAGCCTTCTCCTACAAAAATCAACAGCCTGCCTACCTCAACATACTCTGTACCCAGGGTCTTACAACATAAGATTTACAAGCTCACAGAAAGGGAGAGGCTCATTTAAGAACAGCCCATTACACACAAACATCAGGAAAAGCTGGAGAAAGAGGAGAAATAGTTTGTCTTAAGTATTGCTAAGCACCATCCACCATTACGAAGGAAACGTCGAGGAGCCGACAGCTGAAATTGCAGCTCTACCATTTGGTGCTCAGTTTTGTAGGTTTTAACTGAGCGTTAACAATCATTGTGAAATTGAACACCTCGTTCAGTTCATTAGCTGATAGCTGTGCAGTGCTGTCAATGTGCAAACTGCAAGCAGGTGCTAAGTATTATAATTATTTGTTTCCTCCCCAGCATTTAAACCACTGGTGATTCCTGACCCCTGGGAATGATGAGGACAGAGACAACCACAGCAGGAGCATCACATGTGGCCCAGACAGCCTTTCCTCACTTGCTAGCTGATGTGGTTGGTGCTCTTTGCCCTCTTTTAAGAGAAGAGACCCCCCTACTCTGCCTCTTGCCAGGTATTGCTGGTCCTTCTCTCCTCCTGGCAGTTTTCTTGTTGGAAATCCCAGTGAACCGTGGCGGTTTGGCGTTCTCCAGCCTCCTGCCGTGTCTCCTGTGCTCAGAGCCCATGATGTTTATTGGGCTAGGACCTCCCCTCCACCTCTCCCACCCACTGGGTGCTTTGCAGGCTCTAACTCTGGGGAACCCACAGCAGGAGGAGAAGCCCAGAGGGGTCAACTGATGGAAGGACGCTGAGTACAAGGGAAAGGTCCATGGAGCCTCTGGCCTGTCTCAGGAGCAGCTTGAACACCGTGTTAAACAGAAAATACCACATTTCCCTCCTGGAAAGGCCTGTGCTGCAAGGTAGTGCTCCTCTTGGCCTTTCATTCCTTCTCCACATGCAGCTTCAACCAGGAGCTATGAAACCTGTGCCCCGCTCTTCTCCAGACCTGCTCAGTGCAGGCTGGGGGTTTGAAGGCTCAGCTGTAGAAAGCTGGTGTTTGAGGCTTTTTGGGTGAGCACAGTCACCCAGCTCACCCTGCTGCTGTGACGTTATGGGATGAACACCGTCACCCTGCTGCTGTGACGTTATGGGGTGAACACCGTCACCCTGCTGCTGTGACGTTATGGGGTGAACACAGTCACCCTGCTGCTGTGACGTTATGGGGTGAACACCGTCACCCTGCTGCTGTGACGTTATGGGATGAACACCGTCACCCTGCTGCTGTGACGTTATGGGATGAACACAGTCACCCTGCTGCTGTGACGTTATGGGATGAACACAGTCACCCTGCTGCTGTGACGTTATGGGGTGAACACCGTCACCCTGCTGCTGTGACGTTATGGGATGAACACCGTCACCCTGCTGCTGTGACGTTATGGGATGAACACAGTCACCCTGCTGCTGTGACGTTATGGGATGAACACAGTCACCCTGCTGCTGTGACGTTATGGGGTGAACACAGTCACCCAGCTCACCCTGCTGCTGTGACATTATGGGGTGAACACACACAGTCCTTTGCAGCGAGCAACCAAAATATGCAAATCTTGGAGTTTTCCTCCACGCCTTTAACTAAGATACTGACCCACAGAGTGTTAATTAGCTAGATTCAAAATCAAGCTTAAAAATTGATAATGAGTTTACTGTTTATCAGGTATGAAAATAAGGTTGGTCAAAAACACATCAGTGCCTTAATTAAACCTCAGTGAACTTCAGAGGGCAAGATGGAATGGCTATTAATGGCTCCTATTTTTGCTAAACTTCCCTTCTGTGGCCTGTTACTTCAAGGTAGGGACTGTCCCCATTTGTCACACTTCCGCTCATGTAAATCACCCAAGCAAGACCAGTACTTGTGCCCCGAAAAAGCTCTGCAGGATGGAGGGAAGGTAATAAGTATGTTCCTTGTGCCCATAGACAGACCTACTTCTTATTTTAAACCAAACTATTGCCAGTCAGCAGCATGTCTTTGATTTTGTTCCTTTTGCACACTGATTTACTTGGCGTACACGATACCTCGCTCCATGCGGCTTATTTGTATTTTTGTCCAGCCTGCAACTAACATTATCAAGCTGCTATATGTGCACTTTTGTTGCAGGCAAATTTAAGAGCACGGTAACTGAAGGAGTGGATCAGACTACGGGTTCATCCCGCCTGGCTGATGGTTTCTGACGGGGCAATGTGCAAATCCCTGCGTGGGTGTGGAGGGAGGAGGGACAAGGAGCTGTGGTGGAGGGAGCAGCCCTTCCTCCAAAAACCTCCTGGTCTTGTGGGAACGAGCCCTTCTGAGATGTCCCAGATCAGAGATTGCATCGCAAACACTGCATTGATTACCCTGCATCAATTTTGACGATTAGTTTTTGAACCTCTACATGGGTTTGGCTTCTGTGACTTTCTGTGCCAATGCACAGGTTAAAATTACTTCCTCCATTTATATATATTATTTTTTTTTCCCAGGAACCCAACATACACACCAGCAATAAAACAAATGAATTCTGGGGGGTTGTTTTGGTTTGGTTTCAATTCCTCACCTAATCATTCTGTAACCGGAGCAGAACACCCAGCAGCTCTCCATTTTCCTCCCAGCATGGAAGGGGCCACCCAAAAGGAGAGGTCCCTGGAGAACCGAGCTCTCTTCCCAGCGCTGCCACTGCAGTATGTCTGGGTATTTCCAAACGCCTGACGTTTGTCCTGCCTTCTACCTATCGGTGAGAGTGTCCTTGGTGGTGACACATCTTTAGTGTGTAATTTGCCCTCACTTGCAAAATACCCATACCCTCACCGCAAATGGCAAGCCGCAAGGAGTTGGCTTAGACCAACGTATAGGTCACTGGTTAGGAACTGACTGACGTGTACAGATTGACTCTCTATGGTTTAAAGAGAGGACTCAGTCTATCTCTTCTCTATCCTCTAAGTAATCATTCCTTTTGGGGCAAAAGGGGTGTAAAATACCCCTTTCAACCTGGTGGCATTCTTTAGTGACTTTTTTTTTTGCTAAGCAAATGGGCAGCACCCGTGCAAGCATGGGGAGAAGACGTGGCTTTATGTGCATTATGTTCTGCGAAAGGTTACAAAAAACTCTTATTACACGTTAGGAAGTGAACTGAACTGGAGTAACCCCCCTGAAGCCACGTGTCTCGGTCGGTCCATCGCGGAAACATGCCTGCCTTGAGGAGCTGCTTAAGAACTTCCTTTGTTTTCCATTCAGCAAGCTAATTTGAAACTGTATTGCAATATTGCATGTTAAACGTGGAGCTATAATAAGAAATTAATCGTATAAAAGGTTTGGAGTGACAAATTAATGTGCAAGAGCAAGAGGCTCCTCTCCAGTCTAAAAACTATGATGAACAACCACAACAAAAATAGGCAGGGGAAACAAAGGAGCTGGGCTATAACAAACCATGTTTTTACTCAAAAATGTGTCCATTTCCTTGGAAACTTGGTCTTCTCTTTGTCAGATCACACCAAAGAGAAGAAGCCCCTACGTGTGCGAGCTGCTGGAGTGCCTGTTGCTCAGGGGAACCAGCCGTACCTGCTATGCCAGCTCAGCAGAGCAGGGCTGTCGGCGCTGCGGTGGCATTTTACAGCTGTTTTCCTGCAAAGTGTGGTCATTCTATGAGGCAATGCCCTCACAGAAGGTGGAAGGAGCCAAGTGCAGGTCCCTGGCCCTGGGAAAGGGAGGCAGGAGCCCACCAGAGACATGCTACCCTTTGCCACCCACCACAGGTGACACCAAGCACTGGGGAGCCATGCTTAGGTGTCTCAAACTGGGCCCCAAAAGTAAATGGAAACTTTTGACCTTCACTGCTATGTGCCTCATTTCCTCATCTGTACAGCGGGGCTGATGCTTCCTCCTCTCGTAAGAACGTGAAATGTGTTAAATGGCATCGGTGGCGCCCGTGCGTGCTGCGGAGGGCAGGGCGGCCGCGCTGCGGGGGCAGCACATCACGCACAGAGCACTACGGCTTCCGCAGCCTTGCTAGATAAGGGCTGTGGCTACACGTTGAGTGATGAGGATGAAAAGAAATATTGAGTGACTACGTATGCCCCGCATGAAATAATGAGCCTGTGACTGGTGCTAATGCAGATACAGACTGATGCGTACAAGACAGACAACTGGCAGCCCTGTAAGAAACCAAAACTGAGGCATTTAAGCCCTTCAGTTTCCAACGCTGATGTTCTTCCGAATGTTTGCGTTTGGTTTGTTTGGTTTGTTTTGGCTTGGGTTTTGGTTTCATTTGTTTGCTTTCATTTCAGATGCATTTATGGTGCATGAAATGGATGCAAACTTCCTCAGGGCAAAGGGACCTTCCAGCAACCATCTCATCTCCACATCCTCACCAGTGCTGCAGGCAGGACACTGTGGCTTTGCAGTTCCTGCGTGCAACCCATCGTGTCTTCACAAACCCTTGCATTTCTTTTCCAAAATCAGAGTCCTTGTACAGTCTTTACAGGAGGGAGAGCCCACCCCTTGGTCACTTAATCCACGGAAGACCGACTTCTTTATAAAACACTTGCTCCTTGTTGTTATTTTGAACTTGCCTGGCTTCCCTTTGTCAGCTAAACCAAAGGGTGCCAGATCTCCCAGCAGCTGTAATGGGTGAGCACGCACAGGGTAACCTTCCTACAGCATGGGACTGAGCCTATGAAGTATTCAGTGCCTTCAAGGTCCACTAAAATCAATGGGATTGAAGAATGCTGTATCCTTGAAGGGCTGGGCCCCAAGGGATGGTTTCTTCTGGGATTCACTGATTCTGAAGACAGGTAAAATAAAATATTTAAAGCAGCCTGACATGCACAGGCTAAATTATTTTCCTTTTGTGCTGAACCATAATTTTTTAAGTATGCCCTGAGCATGCTGTGAAAGCAATCTTTGCAGGCTTCCTTAGTGGGGAGCGTTTGCTCTCTGTGCTCATCAGTCACAAACACTGTGCAAGGCCCCAAAGCATCAGGAAAGTTTAAGTTCTATAAAAAAAAAACATTTTTAAAAATAAGATAGAATTGTTTGTGGGAGAAGAGCCCATCAAGCACCTGTGATGGGAAAGTATTGCTACAGGGACATACATCAGCAGCACGCACTTTACATCCTTAGTCCATTGGTTTCTACAGCAGTTCTTGTTCACAGTAATGCGAGGCAGTTAATAGGGGATCTGAACACCACTGGACTGATAAGCCTTCAGACTGACTTGCAAAAGTAATTTTCAGTAATCTTTGAGGGGAAAAATTACATTTAGGGAGGAAAAAAAAGAAAAAAAAAAGGCTAAGGCATTCGTGCATCCTATTTTATTGAGTGTGCAAGTAATAGACTATGCAGAAATGGAACTTTTGATCCATTAGGCTGTGCATGGGGACAAACCGCTGCCGAGTTACTGTGAGAAAGTTAGGCTTTCAAATAGAAAACTTTCACAGTATTTTTCTAAAATCGCATTTGAAAATGAGATGCCGGTATTACCGTTTAAATGCAAACTTTCATCAGAAATGCTGGGAGCAGGGTTCCCGATCCAAGGCTCTGCTCTCACGTATCACGCTCCCACTACCACAATTAGTCATTCTGAAACTAGGGGTTTTTTGTGATTATTGTGCAAGGCAGCGGTAACATCCTTTCCTAAAAGCTTAATGAACAGAACTATCTGTGTCTGCATTGCTCCAGCGATTGCTTCATACCCCGAGCCAGACCTGGCAAAATAGACAACTTCCAAACTATTCTGATTTTCTTGACAGAAAGATGGTTCAATTCCCAACCAGGCCTAATCACCACGGATTTAGTCTAAATCCCCAGCCCTCATGTGTTCAGTACAACAACGTATGATTATTTGTGGCCTTTCCCCTAACGAAGGTTTCTCAGATCTGGATGAGCATTATGGCAAAAGCTTTCCTTCTGCTAGAGGTGGACTTTGCAGGGCCAGCTTTGTGAAACACCATCAGCACAGACACAGCGAACCTGATCCGCCCACTGTACCCGCCGAAATCAGAGATTTCTGGGAGCTTCAGCCCCATTTCCCAAAGCATCGCAGGCCCAGAGGCACAGATTGCTGAGGTTATGTATTTCAACACCTAACTGCTGGGCAGCTACCACCCAGTATGTCTTCATCCTCAAGGTGATGGGCTTCACGGACGTGACACAGGGAGAGCGAGGTCCCTGAGGAGGGAATTGTCAGAAAACACTGAAAAAAGGTCTGGTTTGCTGTGCCAAATAGGGCTAGGAGAGCTTCTGTATTTGAAATACAGTGGCAGTGGGCTCCCCAGTGTCCCTGGGGGCTGTGGTCCCTTCTAGGGCAGCACCATCCCCACCCGATCCCAAGGTGACCTCACACCAACCTCGCATATTCCAAAACCAGCCATGTGGCTCTTTTATATCCCAAAGCCATGAGCCCACAGGAGAAGAGTGATGGCTACAAATGTCCCGCAAAGACCTCATCTTGCTGCCCCCCGCCTGCTGTCCCTGCTCCAGCAGCACCTCCTGCCTTGGGGTCCCCGATTCTGCATCTCCCCACCTGTCCCATGGGGGCTGGAAACTCGCTGCTGAGCTGAGGCTTCAGCTGGGGGATACATAGGAGGGTTTGTTGTTATTCTTGGCATTTGTATCTAAACACTTCAGACTTCTGAGCCCAGTAGTGCAACTGTAAAAACAGCAACGTCTACATATCTTTAAAACCTAGCAAGGGGCAGGAGATGGGGAAGATAGCGAGGGATGGAGGGGCTGAAGAAGCCCAGGAGAGGCTCATTCATGAAGGATGCTGTGCTGGAGAATGCTGAGGCCCTGGGCAGGAGCATCCGAGATAGACTGTGGCTCTCCAGGAGAGCAGCGCTGGAGAAAACACACGAGCTAAGATATGAGCTATAGTAGCAGAGCTTGCACCTACCATACCAAACACCAGCCTGAAACAGAAAGGGATCCAAAACACACAGAAAGCCCTGGCTTTGTATATTTGAAATAAGTCATTATTCAGGCTTTCCAGCTCCCAATCTCTCAGAATTCTGTTCAAAGAAAAATCTTTACACTAATCCTCCTCCTTCTCCGTCCTTATGCAATATTGCTTGGGGTAAAAGGAAGTTTCCTTGCTCTCTTCTAAATATACATTTCTGTGGTTAGAAAATTAGAGAAATGACACGGCCAGCCTTCCTAAATGCGAAGGGCTCGTTTGGGGAAGCATACAAGTCATCTGCTGCAGCAGAACCCTATCGCTTTGTGGTAGACAATTGCAAAATGCCTCTCTTAGCCAGAGTCACATTGGGTTTAAATGGAGCTAGACAAGGGAACCACAAAAAGGGCTTGTGGGTAGCTGCACTGCTAAAAGCACGGGGCCTGGCGCTGGAGCGCTGTTAGTTAAAGCAGCAATTCGTCAGGGAAACAAGAGTGGAGCAGCCTGCAATGCGAACGCCTTGCGTGGTTTTTCGGAGACAAGGCTTTGCATAGAAGACGAAGAAAAAACCCGGTGACCACTTTACACTCGGCAACCACTCCCAGTGCAGCGGGAGTTAATGCTGTGTCAGACTTTCCATTAATGCTTCTGTTTTCGCAGGGGCTGTAAAAATGTGCTTGAGGCAAAAACTTGTGATTCAGAGGCTCAGCTGAAGAGTTAACTTTTCTTTTTATACACATCCATTTGCAGGATGGCCATTTATAATAATTTTTGTGCGGATCTATATATAGTTCTGGCGTGCTGGAGGAGGGAGCTGGGGAGGGAGGGGATACAAAGCCCCATGCCCGCTGCCTGGTGCTGCTGTTGGACTGGGCAAGAGGGTTGGGGTCTCTGAGTGGTTGGTATAAGGGGGACTCAGCACCCCCAGGACCACTGACACTGCTGCCTTAGGGAAAAGCGGCCACACTAGGGCTTCTATTCTGGGATAGAACTCGGATGAGGAACCAAGGTGAGCTCTCCTTTGGCCCCAGGGAGTGTCCCACCTCCTCGTACCAAACACGCGTTGTCTTTGTACATGTAGGAGGGGGAAAACAAATGGCTAAAAGTATTTCCCTGACTGATTTCTCTCCTATGTGGGTGTACACCTGCCTATTGTTTCTGCAGTTGCCATTCCCGACTCCAAAAGGGAACTCTTCAGGCAGAACTGTGCCAAAATCGTCTGTAATAAACCTTTGGAGGTAAATGGAAGCCTCTGAAATATGGGATCACACAAAGGGTTGGGCTCTTGGCCTTGCAATAGCTAATTAACAGAAGCTTGGTCAACCCTGCTATCCTTTGCTACCCAATCATGCTTAGTCCCACAAACCTCGGTGGAACGGCTGGGCAATGGGCTTGTCACCCCTCCTCTTACATTTGTACTAAAGAGTCAGCGCTGGGCAAAATGTTCTGTGATGTCTGGCAAATCCCTGGCTGTCTGTAAAGCCCATCTGGGCCACAGGCAGCCTGGACATCTCAGGCAGCTCCGGGTACCTCAATACAGTCTCAGTACAATCACACTGCCTTTTACAACAGCTCCGCTAATTACTGCAGCCAAGTGCCAGCAAGCGGACAGATTTACAAGGACATAGTATTGCCACTCTCTTCCCTTGTCCACATCTTAGAAGTTGAATCTCATGTCCTTTCCCTAAATAACACATTAGCCCATGTTGTCCAACATTATCTGTTATTTTCCCTCAAAATATTCTCCATACAAAGAAAAACACTGTTATTTTTATCCATTTTCAGAAAAGGTTTCATTTTTTCTTTGCTCTTTCAAGAAAATAGGCTCCTAGTAGGCATTTATCATGATAGCTAAATTAGCCAGTACCTTTAATACTTGCAGCACAGAAAATCACTTCATCAGCTGCACAATTTGAGCTTACTGGAGAAGACTTTTAAGAAAGAATGAGAATGAAACCTAGAATAACCATTTCTTTCCCCTTGTCCCTTCGAGGCACCAGAGTTCAAGGTATTTATTTCTTCCCTCGTACACTGAGAAATCTGTGATGGTGGTTAATTGAGCGCTAAAAGCCCATGCGACTGCAGTTTCACTAAGATGCTGTATTATTTTTTTACTTCCAGCCCTGAACTGCTACAAGGCGAAAACAGAACAGAAGCAACTGTATTTCAGTGATGGGAGAGATGATTCTGTACCGAAAGAAGCGGCATGCTTGTGAAAACAGGAGTATGACCGCACAGTCTGGCTCCTATGTGGCTCCTGCGCATAACAGAGAGATGCCAAAATTATTCAACAAGGGTTGAGGAAGAGCCTACACTGCAAGAGCACCATGCAAGGTCGCCATGAAGAGGTGTGCATTGACTTTTTTGGGTGAACATCACCATGAGGAGGAGCTGGTTGGTACCTCTGTAGCTCTTCAGTCTTTTGCCCTTGGAGGAGACTACAGGCAGCTCTCATCAGCTGCTCAGACCACAGTTATTACCATAACTGGGCCAGGCTCTCCCTGCAGTGCCTGCCCAGGATGTGAACCAGTCAGTGAGGTTCAGTGCGTTCTCCAAAGCGATGGAGACAACAACTGGAATAAATCTTGGTGGAGGTGGCACTTGGACACGTGCAGCAGCATAAGGGTGACGGGTAAATATGGCCGAGACACAGACGTCCACCCATGGCAACCCTCTGCCTTCAGTGACAAACTAAAAATGTAATGGTGTCCCCCCAGTTTAAAGATTGAAACATACAGGGAGTGAAAAACACTCCCTATGGTAGTTCCTTACAAAACACTTTGGTTTCCAGGGAGTGACGATCTCACTTGCAGCTTAAAAAATATCTTAGAATGGAAGTTGCCCCCTGCTTGCAAGGTGCCTTTTGCTGCCCTCTTCCATTAACACCAACACAGGTGCAAATCCAAATGGTCCTGTGCATGTGCTATGCCTGATCAACCAGTTGTAGGTTGAGGTGGCAGGAATTAGTGAAACAAAGATCCATTAATAAATCATGAAAATATTTTCAAAAACTTGCCCCTCTTCCAGTTTTTAATCTACTTTTCTTACAAATAAGTCAGTAGTTGAATGCTGTAAAAATGAATTTTTTCTTCAAGGATTTCTGATTACCTACTTTGTGTTTTTCCAGCAAGTTGATGTAACTGGCTCTGGCTCTAGAAGACAGCGCAGCCTTTGATCATCTCAATTCCTTCATTATTACCTGAGGGAGCCATCAGGAACTCTCTCTCATGTCCAAAACTTATCTAGCCTATCTTCTTGAATTTCTTTATTCAGTGAATTAGTTTTCAGAATTATTCATATTTGTTAAGAAGAATCACTGGCACTACATGGTTCAGCTTCCCCTGAGCTATGTCAGTTCACAACTTTGCAAGGTGTTCAAAATGTGCATCTCCTGCTGTGTAACACAGCGGAGATGAAAGCCCCCGGTGCCCCTTGCACTCGGAGAGACTCGGGCAACACCCCCAAATCTGTGCGCTTCGGTCCCTCAGATGATGGTAGAACATGGCAAGGCACGATACCTGGCTCCTGTGTCCCTTCTGCTCACCCACCTAGCGCTTCAGGAGGCTCAGGATCTTCTGCAAAGGTTCCTGAAATGGAACCTGCTGGTGTGGTTGTGGCACTTCACTCAGCACAGGTTTGTCATTCCCTGGGGGCAAAGCCAAGAGGGCTGGGCCTTCTGCTTGGCACCAGCGGGCACAGCCAGCTCCTCACAAATCCGCTGCTTCAGCACTGCAAACCACGTCAGATCCAAAGACAGGGATTAGCGGCTGTTTTTTCTAGTGTGCGTAAACTGATCGTGACAATTGATGGTCAGACATTGGCACTTTTCTGTTTCAAGAAAGAGGACACAAAAGATGAATTCTCCAGCTTCAGTTCAAGGTTTGGAGGACATAACGTTCTTGCCACCCAGCTGTGCACCCCCAGCCTCCATGTTGCTGCTGTAAGAAGTTGTCCCCCCCTTCCCACTGCCAGGGCACTTGTGCTGCACTTTCAGTGTGAGTCATTTAGCTGGAGGCTTTTCACAAAATCCACATTCTCTTACTAGTTCACATCAAAACTGTATTATTTCCTTGTTGAGCCACTTGTACCAACACTTGTTTCTATGTGGTCTACTGCTCTAACATCCACACCTTTTCTCTTCAGTACCTGGGTTCAAAAGTCACTTTCAGCAGGGTGACACAGGCGACCCACGTTTGTTTTCCAACCCCAGCAGACATCCTGTATGCCCTTGGGTCACAAAGCCACTCGCAGCCTCCTCCTGTTTACAACAGCCTAATACATGATTTGTTCCACTTTGTCTCCTGCATTGCAACCTCTATCTCCTTGATACTCTCCACCTTTCCCTCTCTCCTTTGTAATCTGACTTTCACACACCCAGTGAACTGCAAGGATTGGGGCTTCCTGGAGCTCCTGAGATATAAATAAATAACAAAAAAATGACAACGAGTTGGTGTATGGCAAAGCAAAGGCAGTTTTGTTTCTCAGCAGGTTTGTGTGAGCTGTTTCTGGTTTCAGTTCACATGCGCTCTTTCACCTTCTGAGTTTCTCTTTGACATGCAGGTTTCTGCCTCTTTTTCCACCTGAAGCCAAACAAAAGCCAGGTTCGCTCAAAAGCCACACCATTTTTTTAAAAAAAAGTTAAAAAAGCTCTTAATTCTACAGTTGGATGATTTCTAACCCGATGCTACTGCTCCCATTCAGTTATGCTCACAGCACCAGGACGCTGGTGCACGTACCTGCCTGCCATCAACCATCTTTGCTCATGACTAAAACCAGAACATGTGCAAAAATAGAAGCACCAAATTTCATCGTCAAAATGAAACAATTACAGGGGAGAGTTCGTAACTTCACGCTGAGGTTCTTGTAGGCCTTCCATGGGTCAGATTTCATTATCCTCACCAATAGGAAGCTGACATCAGTGCAGAGATCTGCATTCAAGCTCTGTTTGGCACTGTTGTTTGTCTTTGGTGTGGTTTCATTTTATTTTGATTTTCTATCAATGTTTAATGCAGCCGCTACTGTTCTGCACATAGTTAAGTGTAGGTGCAAGTTATGAAGCAAAATTAATTGCCTGTTAATAAGTTTTTGCAGAGGATCGGATGCTAAATGCCAATCCGTGTTTTAGAAAGAATGCCAAACGATATCCACACTGCTTACCTGCTTCTCCCTGGTTTCTGCTTAGCATGTGATTGGAAGAATTTGGCTTTAATGTTAATTAATGCCTTCAATTAGAGCTCACAATGTATATAAAGCCTTGGCCATTTCAGTTTCACGATGAACCCAGAGTTTGCTCACTCTACAGTCGGTGAGAACAGTCTGTGTAAACTACATTTTCATTTCTTTTCCAGCCCCAACTAAACCTGTTCCCAGAACTGACTCTTACACGGCTACGTTTGTCTGTCTTCTTTTCCGAACAACAACCGACCAAAACAGCAACCCTAGTGCATGAGCAAGAAATAGAGGTGCGAAACCGCAGAGGAAATGGGCAGAAGCACAGGAGCGGGGAGGAGACGCTGGGGATGCTTCTTCCCCTTGCTCCTCCTGCCCTCTCCTTCGTCCCCGCGCCGGTGGAGGGACCCGGCTGTTCATGGTCATGCAGAGAGATTGAAAGACGCAGAAGTGAATGAGTTTGCGCAGAGGCCCCGTTAAAAGGCACTTTTGCCCGTTCCTGTGTTGCTGGGTGAGGGATGCCACGCAGCACTCACGCCACCCCGCCGATGGAGCCTTCCCCGGGTAACAGCGACCTTGCCTGGCAGAGCTGAGCTCCAGGACCCAGCTGGAAAACACTCCAACTGCACAAGTCAGCACTTCATTTTATTCCCAAAGGATGCTGACGCTTCCTCAGGCTCTTACTGCCCTTGCCCTCAGCTGTGCGCCCCCGAGATCGTCTTTTCTCACCTTTCTTGTGAGAGCGTTTGTGCGTGAGACACAGTGTTTGTAAACCGGTTTACAAAGCGGCCCTGATAGTGCGGGTCCTGCTCCCGCAGCCGCGGCGGGGCTGGAGGCGCTGCTGGCTCAGCGCCTGCCTGGCAGGGCAGTCTGTGCGCATTTCCAGCTTGTGTCCAGCACCGCTACCTCGGGCTCTCCTTGCAAGTCATCTTCTCACTTGACATTGTGCACCGCTGGCTGGGAAGTTTACGATCCAAACATCTAGACCTATCAGTAGACCGTTTTGCCAAATTATTTATTTTGCTTGTGTTTTGTTTGGCTCTCCTCCCCAGTGAGATCAGAGATAAAGCATATTTACCAGTTGCTGCTTGCCCCGGCCAGCTGAGGAGCTGGGCTGGAGTGAAAGCAGCTGTTCCTGAGCAGTGTGCATGGCTTGCGCTCATTCTCAATTCCCGGCGAGCAGGATCCTTCAGCGGTGATGGAGTAGCTCTGAGTTTCAGTCTATCTGTCACTGCTCGACTGTTTTACTGTGCACACAATGCACTGATGGGCGACATCACTCAACTGCAACAAGTCCAGCTACAAAAGCAAGTAGCAGCAATTTGTAGCCTCAATGCAGCCATTTAATCATTCCCAACACTTCCCTGGTTGCCACTCTGGATAAACTAACTTGAGAATTAAGAACAAATATTTGACTTCCCCCCCCTTCCCATAATTTTACGCAGCCCTGTTTAGACTGTATGGTACTTAACAGGAGACCTTTGCCCTTTAGTTAAAAGCTGTGACCAGGAAATCCCACCTCCTCTTAATGAGCTTTTTTGTTCAGCTTACAGGGAGGGATTTGCACTGCACTCTTGCACTACAAATGCTTTGTCTGCTTGGCTTTTTTATTCAGCTGACGAATAAAAAAAGCAAACGCCAAACTCTACACATGTTTCAGTCTCCATTAAGACAACAAAGAGCTCTAAATACAGGTCCTAGCAACAGCAACAATTTTTTTTAAAGAGTGAGAAGAAAGAAAACATGGTCATTTGAGCTGTGCTACTTTCCATAGCTATTCCTTAATGCTTTTGTCAAAAAAAGCTATACACTTTGGACTATCAAAATGCATACCTCTAGGTAAAAGGACAGACAGCATTTCTGCAATCAATATGATGCTCTTTCTACTGTGAAACAATCATACAAGGAGCCCAAGCTGCGGCCTTTGTCAGTTTTTTTACTTGCTTACGTCTTTTAACCACATGCTGAGGCCCCTGGTGCTCCAGTGGCCTTCAAAGCGTTTCCTCCCCCCAACCCTTTTTTTTTAATGTGCCTCAGACAGCTTTTGGCTTTCTCTAACCTCTTGTTCTTGCCTTCTAATCGCTATGTATGCTTAATAATGATAGACTGCAGACACCAACATCAGATTATGAACGGGCTGAAACGAGGAGGATTAGAACGCAGTCACAACAAGAGACCGTTCTGCAGGAACCTCGAGATATTTGGAGTAGATGGAGCAAAACACGTTCTAGTGGGGAGCAGCACAGAAACGTCGCTTTCTAGAGAGGGACACTGAGCCCTGTGAGCAGGAGTTGAGCGGGAATGATCCTCCAGCCCATTACCCAGCCACGTGCTGGTTGTTGGCTGGCAAGGCTGGTTAAAACCAATCTGGCAGAATGGACAGAGACCCGGTTATCAGAGAGCACATAATAGAGTATGTTAAATAAAACCCTCCTGCATGAGAAGGATAATGGTCGTTTTTTTTTGATGCTGGGCTTTGTTCTAGCTGTACAGAAGTTGACAGCTTACTGAAACCAGACATTTGGAAAACCCTTCAGTGCAACGATTCCCAAGCCTTTTGGGCTAGTTAATGACTGTCAACCCCCACCCCACACACCACCAAGCATCCACGGCATTTACCTCCTCATGTGAAAGCCCCAGCAAATCAACACCAGTCATGTTATTGGCAGACCCCTTGGCATCGCTCCCCAGCTGGAGTGAGGGTGTGGAACCCAAAGGAAGCCTGGCCCCGAGCTGGTGTGCCTGGGATGTATGCAGGAGCCTGTGTGACCATTACAGGTTGCTCAGAAAAAGTGCAGGAGGTATGGTAGCATTAGCTGAGATCAATCCAATGAGCCTTGCTTCATGCTTAAACGCCATGAACTAAGTTGCAAAAATCCAACTGCTTTAGAAAATTACGCGGTTGGATCGACTTCTCATCTCATTATAGGTGCCAGATGTGCCTGCCCGGTAAACGTGAGCTACTCTGCAGAAGGGCTTGTGTATATGTTCTAGGTACCAACACTTCGTTCCTCGGATGTGTTCTCCTAAAACTGTCTGAGATTCCAAACTAGCTTTTATTGTTGCATTCTCTGCACTGCCGAGCTAGATCTTAAAATATGAGTGTAACGTAACTGACTTGACACCAAAATAAACATTATCCAAAGGATTTTAGGATGCTCTACGTCAGCATCTTTATATAAAAAGAAAATCAGGAAATTGTTTCTCCACTATGGCCAGAAAAACCTGGATGAAAACGTACCATTTATTCTAATGAGGGATTTCTGGCTGCAGGTGTTATTTCAGGGTCCCGAACAGTATGTGCTCTATGTATGTGATCTGAGCTGCTAGAGAGGGAAATCCTCAGTGAGGATGGGTGAGAGAAGACCCAGACATTTCAGTGCTAAAGGTTTCCCTGCACCACGTTTTTGGTTGTTTCTTAACTGTTGGCTCTTTCCAGCTGCCAAAACCTTTGAACTTCTCGTGGGAGAAGGAGAGCATTGCAGCGGGAGCACTGGGGGTGTCACGGGTGCGATTTGCATGTCCCTGCACTATCAGTCCCTCGGCTGCACAAAATCATTGACCTCAGGCGTAAATCCAAAACGAGCTGAAGAGGCTCAGTGTGCACATTGTCACGTCTAGATCTCACTCTCTGAAATCAGGAGCTGGATCCGAGCCTCCAGGCTCATCCATGGCGCATTGGGAGGCCCAGGATCCAGCCCCTGCACCACGCAGACAACCACTTCAGAAAAGCTAAGCCTGCTTTGCCTTAGCTTTCAGTTGGTGGGCTGGGGCTCTCCAGCTCAGGCTTCGTGTCTCCTACTGTCACCTGAAGATCGGGACCTACAGTGGTGCCTACAAAACCTGCCAAAATGCAGCAAGAAAAGCTGCTCCCTGGGTTTCCCAAGATGAGGACAGAACTCAGCCAGCACTGAGTGCTGGGTTTAGCTGCCATTTCTGCTACTGGGCAGAAAAGAATACTTCTCTTATTGGAGCAGAATTTGGCTTAACAGAAGGAGGATTTACAATTCACATTGTAATCGGACCTACATCTCCCCTGCCAAATGCTCCAGACACTGGAATTAGCTTTATACCACTCACATATTACTACCTCGTGAATCTTTCATACTATCTGGACAGTGCTAAATCTTGCTGGTAAGGGATGGATGTTGCTCCCACCCAAGAGCATCCCACAGTTTCACCAAGTTTAGTGCGTGAAGGGGGAGGCAAACAACCCCATCCCACTGTTTCAAAGGAAAATGCAGACTGCCACTGCATTTCTACCAGGACCCCAATCACAGATACTTGGTAAACGCCAGCATCTATTTCTGTATTTCAGTTGCGCATCGCTGCAAGACAGACACTAAAGCACCTCCCAAGATCACATCACTTTGCACACGTGTGGGGGCAGAACCACAACTGTCCCAAGAAGATGAGACTCCAAGCCTGCTTCAGCTACCTTCAGGGTGAGATGTCTCCAACAATTGTGACTGCATGTACATTTCACCCCAGTCTTCTCCACCCAGCCATGCTCCAGATGAGCTTTTATGGTCCACAGGCCAAATATTCCAGGAACCTCAACGACAGTTACTTTATAACCTGCTGTGGTTGCAGATCATGGGTTCCTGCAGTTGGTGGTGGCATGGAGAAGCACGGGCAGAAAGGTGGGCGATCACCCTTAGGCTGCTCAGTGGGTCTTGTCTGACCCAAGATCCGACAGCAACCAAGACTTTTCCAGATATAAGCTTAAAAGACACAGCTCTGCCAGGCCCTGCATAACGTTTTTGGTACCCTCAATTAGAAACACTTACTCACATACCCACTTTCATAAAACCACCAGCTTCCGCATCTCTGGCAGAAAGTTTTGTAATGAATTTTTTTTTTTACTATATTTTCAGCTGTAAACAGCAGAAAACCCCCTTCAGGCACTTCACTAGACCTTTTATCCGCATGCAGGAAAAAGAATTGATTGATTTTGAAGTTAAACGTTGGCATCTGCTGTTATTCAAACCCAGGACCTTGGATACACTCATCCGCCATGCTTTCAGCTCAGCCACCAGTGTGCTGCAAATGAAGACAAGCTGTTGTCAAATGAGAAATGCAAAATAGTCAATCTGTTTGTCTGTTTAATGTAACTGGGAACATAAGCTGCTAAAAATGCTACCATTCTGCACTGTCAGATGGGAGACACTCTCCAACAAACGAAAGCCTAATGACCCATTTTACTCAGGCGCTCTGGAGTTCCTCCTAATGGTATTTTCCATATGCACTTCAACATGCTTTTAACTGAAACTGCAAATGGTACTATTTTCTATCTAACACAAGCGTGTAATCTGTGTAGCGTGTTTTTTTTCCTCTGGCACCATGAAGGAATGCTGATGTTCAAGGCGTCTTGAAACAGTGAGCATATTGCTCAAGCATCTGATGCTCATCTTCTCTTTACACCTGTCATTGTACTGTATTAAAGGAAAAAAATCAAGTCATTAACCATGATAGATATGTTTTTAATAAGAAAGTGTTGTGCCTCGCCAGGCAGATAAATAGCAAGTCTTAAGATATCTTCAGAGCCCGAGCATACAATTACAGAATAAAGTTAAACATACTGGGGACTCTTCAAAGACTGCTATAACTTGTAAAGATTAGGTCTCCATCAATTACCCAAGCTGCACTTCTTCAAGAATTTTCTAGCATTAAAATCGCTAATTTGGCTTCTCCTCTGAACGTCCCCCATTCCCCGCAGATAATTATGTGTGAAAAGTTGCCTAAACAAAACAGTGATTTGGCCAGGAAAACAAATGTGCTCTGTTATCAAGTCAAGAAACAGCCAAAAATAATTCTAGTATTGCCAGAGCAGGACGAGAACAAACTCTGGACATCTTGTCCATTTTATCAAATATTCTTGGGGTTTGTATAGCAGAAATTTCATGGGGCTGATTTCAAAACCCACAGAACTAGGGTTTTTTTTTTTTGCAAAAAGCAATAGCATTTAGTGTCTCTTCAGAGACAGCACAATACCAGCCAGCGCTGGGTTTGCTTTCTCCATAGAAAATGCGGCAGCGCTGCGGTTTGCTGGCAAACTCACAGGGTGCACTCCTTTAAGCCATTACAGTCTTAGACCCAGCTTTATCTCCACCCCTGCTGTTATCACACTGATACTTTCGTTAATTATTGACACAAGAAATGCTCAGTCATAAGCTGCAGATCCCTGTGCCTGCTCCCCTCTGGCTCTCTCACCCTTGGGGTGCTGCCAGCAGCCATCAGCAAACCCCTCAAGAGCTCTGAACACCTTCAGGCACTCCATCTCCCCCTGCAGAAAACAAGATCCTACTCACCCAGATTCCCCTCCACCCCCCAAAATACGTGGTATTATTCCTTTCCCATAAGGCTCTTTGCAGGCTAATGTACTGCTGGTGGGGCCACAGGGTGCAGAGCAATGGGACCAGAATGTCCCCAGGAGGACTGGCCAGGGATGCTGCTGCAGGTGACACCTGACCACCATGGATGGGCCCACCACATCATCAGCACCAGCTCCATGGGCACCACTCAGCTGCGCTGTACGCTGAATTCAGTGCTATTTAACCTTTTGGAGAAGTGCTAAGGAACATAGGGGAGATAATGATAGCTTAAAATAGTGGGTGCTAGCAGTGTGCGATGGTGTGTCAGTGCTTGGGATTTGTGTGCTCAGGAGAGAAAGGGAGAGAGAAAGAGCAGAGAAGGAGCAGTTTCAAAAGTGAAAGACAGAGGAAGAGAGTATTTAATGCAGGAGGTTAATACAGTGGTCAGTCATCTCCAGGATTATAGAGAAATTTAATATGATCTTGGAATTATCCACTCAGTAACCAAGTAGATATTAGTATATCCAAAAAAAAAAAAAGGTAAAAGGGTTTGCTTTATTGTAAAGAGCCTGGTTACCCAAGAGAGACATTTCAGGCTAGGAGGGAGAAAATCTTTTCCTCTTTGCTTGCTCTAGGCCTCCTTGTGCATTAAACAAAGAAACAAAACCAGCCCTCCCCAACATAAAACCAGAGCCAGGCCTTTCCATCGCAGATCAAAAGTCAGGCAAGTAGTGTTGCATTGCAGCTGCCTGAATTATATTTGGCCTCTGAATAATAAATAGGGAATTTCTCGAACCACAGGCTCATTAATGAGCACTAATTCAGAACTGATGGCACAATGTTCAGTAATTTAAGCAATGTAGACAATGAAGGTTCTCAACTCTGGTACAAAGAGTGACCTACAGAATCTTGTGGAATGAGTAATTACAGCTAATATCCATTTCAGCTTCTATTAGAACATCCAATAAAACAAGGTCACGACAACAGGCAGGGATCACATCCCGGCAAGCATCGCAGCGGGGAGAGACGGAGTCACCCTGGAGCAGGTGGATGGTTCCTATTAGCTGGGCTGCTCAATGAATGAGGATGCTGACAGCTCCCCGGAGGACCCCGGGTGCTGTGGAGCAGCGTCCTAGGCAGTTCGGGGAATACGGGGGTGGTTTTCAAGAGCACAAAGGTTAGGCTGGGATGGGGTTTATTTTGACCCATAACTAACAAAGGCTCGAAGGACAGACTCTTTTTCCAGTTTTTTTTTTAAGCTTTTCAGATAGTTTGGTATTAACACAGAGAGGGAATGATTCAGTGATTTAACAACTGAGGATGGACCCACGAGAAGTTCTAACAAAGGAAAAAGTTGATAGATAGAAAACGGACAGTAATGGGTGCCTGCAGTGTGAAAAATAGCAGAATGAACAGCAGCAGAGCAGAATGAACTGCCTGGAGAGTTTTCTACTTTGTACAGATGAGCCTTATTAATCCCTAAGAGAGGACGGAGAATACGGTCAAGAGAGGAAATAGAGACATGATCTGCAAATTTTTTGGTGCAGTAAGTAAGTGTCTGGCTGTTAAAAACAGTTTCTGACAACACTCACAAGAGCACCTGGTGCTTTTAAAAAAATGCAGGAAGATTCATTTTCTTCCCCCTAAATGTGCTAAAATGTCACTCTTAGATACAGGCAGTTTTTCAGAGATACCATTTTACTTTTAAAAAAACACATTGAGGGATATTCAAAGTGGTCCCCTCCCAAAACCATTCTTGGGCTGGATATTGTTTATCGCAACAATCTGGGCAATACTGAGAAGCCCAAGGGGGTTGCAACCAGAGCTAATCGCCTACTAAACACAATTCACAACAAATATTTTGACAAACTCATAAAAAAACAGCTTTGTGGGCTAAATCTTTGGCCCTCATCAGATTTCATTATGTAGCTTGAGTGAATCAGTGCGGACATGCCACGAGCTTGGCTGCGAGAGGAGCGTCCCCTCACTCTGAGCAATAGTCTGGTGGGGAAAAGCCAATACAGAAACACCAGGGCTTGGTCTCTACTGATCCACATGGCTGTGAACAGCCAGCTAATGGTCAACACGGCTCCGAACCACAGTTGTGGCTTTTGAAGTTATGAGTTAGAAATGCAGGTATCGCTGTGGCCAGCTTTGGGCGCTCGTCTCTACCCCTTCCCTTTGAGTTTTCGTATGTCCTGCTCTGTGCGTGGGGGCTGGACCTACAGAGAGGTCCCATGGAAGGGGTCAGGACACGGCATGGACCGTCAGGTGTGAAATGCCAGGGAGACAGGCTCAGCCCCCACACGGACTTCAAGGTCCACAACAAAATGGGAGAAGAGGGCATATTTCCCTCAAGAATTACGAGTCATGAATCCTTTGAGTTCGATGTGACAAAGTATGTTTTTTCATGAAAAACAGAAGAAAAGAGAGCCTTTCTTTTACACTCTACCCACCACATTTTGCTAAGGGTGCTCCTCTGGCAGGTTTGGATAAAAGGCTCAATCTCCCTAGAGCAGGGGTGCCAAACTTATTTACACCAGGGGTCAAATCAACCTCGCGGTTGCCTTCAAAGGGCTGAATGCAATTTTAGGACTGTATAAATGTAACTACTCCTACATGAAAATGAGCTTGACACCCCTGCCCTAGAGTGTTGATTAAATGCTGGATTTTGGCAGCTAGGAAGGCGCTTTGGTGCTCTGTGGTAGGGGCTGACTCTAAACACTTCTTGCACTACATAAACCCCATCATCAAAATCCACCTGAAGCATGTGTTGCCACACACCTACTCCTACATACCTGCCCCAGGCACCAGTCCTCATCTAAACACCATTGGTAACACAGCTGCCCTGACTCGCTGGTGGGTCCAGCAAGGGAACGACCCTCAGTCACTGAACTGCCCAAAAACCCCTTCCCTCTGGACTGTTTTTCCTTACATGAGCAATCCACCTCCTGGAGAGCTGCTGGAGACCATGGCACATGAGCAAACAATTAGGATGCTTTCAGGAGGAGAAAAGCATTTTTAAGAGCGCTGGAAGCAGGGGAACCAGGGCAGGACCAGAACCACGGTGGAGGCAGCAGCCCAAGCCCCATCAGCAGGCTCTGGAAGGTCCTGCCAGCACAGAGCTACAATCTTGAGTTGAATTGTGTTGACTTTAGTAATGTTAGTTGCAGTAGCATTTCCCAGGGTTGCTGTAGCATCAAATGAATGCCAACTATTTGGATTACCTTCAGCTATATTCATTTCCATACTGGCTTGAGGAATTTTTCCTGCATGGCTTGAGAAAAGTACCTCTAAAAGCTGCGCTGCCGCCTTTTTTCCTTTCTGCATCCTACCTAGCAAGGACTTCTGCTTTCTGTTAAAACGTGCTGATAGATATTTCTTTCCTGTTTAACTTTAAGGGACCTTGGTGAATACTTTAAGGTTTACAGCTCAAATGATTGTTTAGTAAGTAAACCATTCCTGCTCCAGATTTTGGTAAAATACTACATAGTTAAAATATTTTATTTGGATTCATACCTCATTTCAAAGTGTTGCTCACAATACCTGACAGGGGTTGAACTGGAGTTAGCTATTTCTCCTTTTTTGTTGCCTTCTTTCTGGAGGAAAATAAGAAGTCAAACATAGCTTCTGACACATTAAACATGACTACTGGGAAATTAAAACAAATTCTGGTACAATTCACAGGGGAAGAAGAACCTAAAGTTTGTTTATAAATTTGTTCCCAGCTCCAAATGCGTGTCATAAATTAATAGGTCACCAACATACTGTATTTAGCTGTGAGCAAGTAATTTTCTGTGAAAATATAAGACAGAACATAGCCAGAGTAGCGAACTGGCTGAAAGCAAAGCCGTTTGAGCGCTTTGTGAAATTCACACCATACAACTTCAAGCTCCAACAAAATGGAAAATCTTTTCCTGTATCTGCACTTAACTCCAAGGGTTTAGAAAACTGACTAATAATGCAAACACCCAGAGGTTAATAGCCTGGTGCCACAGCTGGAGCGCACACCCAGCTGACGGGAGATCCATCGCGCGCATCGCCGGACAGTCGGGAGCACAGGGCTGCGAACCGGGATGCTCTGAACGCCACCAGTGCCAACAGACTCAAAGCGGGAACATTTGTTTCAAAGCAGTCAGAATCACGACCTCACAGCCTCATTTATGCTGGTTTCTGCCAGCCAAATGCAGGTGAAACCAAGCTTCTTGTTAACAGGTCACGAAATATTCTGCCGTCCTAACTCTAGAGCTGTGTCTACCAACCACCTCAGAAAATCACGTATTCGGCTGGGTGGGTAGTGGGAGGCTGCGGGTCAGGCCCCAGCAGCCTTGCGGTGAAGTTTGACACATTTTGAGAGGGATTTTCTCCAAGATTCAGATCATTAATTACCTCCATTTAAATACACGGGGAAATTTTAATACTCCTCTCTACAAACATGTCCATACGTGGTGCAGACCCAGGGCAAAGTAACATTCGGAGAATATCAAGACCTGGTGTTAGAATTAAATGCATTTCTGTAGTTTCTGGTCTAGACCTTCATTTTTCTGCCTGTAAGGTGCACGTCACCTGGAGGTGGTGTGAACAGCACAGGGGGCACAGAGCAACCTTCAGCACAGGAGGCTCCTTCCCAAGGTGATGCCAGGAGGAATTACCGAGGAATTACAGCACAACATGGCCTAGAGAGCCCTTGGCTTGGCTCTGAAGACAAAAAGCCTCAACCGGTCCACATGCAGCCCAAATAACACCCTCTTTTTGGGTCTGGTGGAAGACAGCAGGAGAGAAGGGCCCCAGGGTCTGGTGAGTGGAGGGGGATATGAGCAAACCCTCTTTCTCTGGGCTTCACTATCAGCCTTTCATTTTCCAAAATGTTAAAACCCACTATTTAATATATGTATATGTATGTACTCACGCTTTAAAATTCTTTCAGCGACGGGACGAGGCAATATTATCTTTGAGAAAACGCAGATCCTAACTTAGTCTCCCAAAAGGAAAATTACTGACTTGAGTAACTCCTGGTTGTTATCCAAATAGCCTTGTCAAATTATTTAAATACCACATTGTGATATTATTGAAGTTGGTACCAAGTTACTCTTGGCAGAAACAAGCGTTGGCTGGCAGGTGCTGAGTGGCTGAGCTGTTAGTGCTCTGGCTCTGTGGGCAGCACGGCTGCTGCGAGGGCTTGCACCAGGGAGCGCAGCAAAATGCCCCCCGAAGGGGTTCCCTTCCCTCGGGGAGTCGCTTTTACCTCTCAGAGGCTGGTGACTTATCTGCTGTTCCACTGGAGCAACGCTGTATTTTTAGGGGGTGGGTGGGAGGGAAACATCATACAGCTGCATTCAGCACAAAACCCACCCACTAAAGAAGAGCTCTCTCTTCTTGCCTTAAAAAACATCAGTATGTAAATCTCCAGAGAAGAAAATGGAATTTAAGAATTTACCTGCTCTGTATTAAAAGGAAGTGGGGTGGTGGGGAAGACTTAGGCTTATGCATTTTTCATTATTCGGGACCCGCTCTACCGACATATCCTTAGTGCTTTTATCTCTGCTATAATTTCAGTTGGAAAGTTGTTTAAAATGCAAGAGTCTAGCAGCAATTCGCATGTGCTGTTTCAGAAAAACAGTTCAGAGCTAGGGATAGATCCGCTCCAACTGTCTGTCCAGCTGCAGCATTAGGAGAGGAAGAGGAGGAGGGACACTGGTGGAGGATGCATGGGACGGGTTGCTTGTCTTGGACTTTGAAATTCAGCTCTCGGGAAGATCACAGGTTTCTTGTGTGGTGTGGGGTGTCCACCTTGCCTACCCCCTCAAATATCCTTTCAACGGTTTTGTCCAGTTTGGCTGTAAATGCCTTAAATGACGTTTTTTCCACCACTCCCCTTGGGAAACTCTACCTTCCTCTAACAGCCCTCAGTAACAGACCATCCCTTGCTATTCAGCCAACATTTGCTTTGGCTCAGTTTCATCCCATTACTCTTAGTTATATCTTCACGTACCACGCTGACATGCTTAATATAACCTGAAAATTTTTGAGAGTTAAAATTTATATTACCAAGACAAGCAAAAGGAAGTAAACAGAAGATAATTTTTTTCCCCTGGGTATTGCTTTCTGTGGAGGAGTCGACACAGAATAAAACTATACTCGAAGAAGGAATTAGTAAACATGTGAAATGAAATGACAGCTTTGTCACTTCTCAGTTAAACTGGGATGACAAGATTGTCACTTTTCTTCTGGCCACATTTACTCTTAGGGTAATTATCTCAGTGTTGCTGTGCAATAGGTTTCACTTCAGAGTCCCGGAAAATGACTGTGGCACAAATTCTCTGGTGGACCAGATGGCTACAACTGCATTGAATTCCATATTTTCTCACCAAAACTCTTCCTCTGGGTTTGTATCAGAGCGCGCCTGCTGGGCTGCAGGAGACAGCACCTCTGCTCGTGCTGGAGCAGCGTCCCAGCTCCAGGGCTCCATCTCGTCAAGCAAATTGATTATTTCCACCCTTCAAAGGTCCGCATGTCTGAAATCCACGTGATGCGTTTGAGTGCAGTCTTACTGAAAGGATCCAAATCTCTCTGCCAGAAAACTTCTTCTTTCCCCAGAAGCTCGTAGGGAACAAGCCTAGATTGTACTTTAGTGAGGTGAACGCAGAGACTGACTTAAATTAATATGTCTGGGAATAAATTCTTTCTAGAGTGTCTTGAGCCAGCATCACATGAATAGATTACCATGAAGCACTATGGGAAGCAATAATTCATCTGAAAATCATAGTTTAAAACAGTGAAAAAAACCCCGTGAAAGCTGAGAATAACTATCCAGCGTCTTACTCTCAGTGGTGACAAGTGCTTTGCAGCCTGCACCCGCTGCACATGTGCTTCTGGTTGGAACTCTTCTGCATCATTTTTGGCCTTTGGTGGGGACCAGCAGGGTTGGTGCCACCTGCATTTCTCTTTGCAATGCGAGCCAGACTCCATCAATCCAGTTCAGACCTTTCACACCCACAATCAAGAGCGTTGTCATATTGTGTTACAGGGGAAAAACAAACAAAACCCAACAAACAAACCCACAAAAACCCTAGGTTTCAGCTCTAGTGCCCCAATACCATTTAAACTTACTAAGTCATTACTTGTGTCACTAAACAAACCAGAGAATTTTCTTCTAATTCAACACAGCAAACTAAAGAGCTAAGTGCCTCACAGTGGGATAAACAAAGGCTGCAGGAGTGCCTTTGTCCTACCTGGTGCTTTCCATTTTCCTGCTCCACCAATGGAATCTCAGTTTGTACACCAGCCCAGAGGTTTTACATCTAGCATTCTACTATGTATGTTTTATATAATGGATGTTTTACATTTAGCATCTCACTATACAGCTGCACAAGTCTATTTAAACTCTAGAATTAAAAACAAGTAGTTTTGCACCTTGATTGCCCCTCATTCCTCTACATCACCCTCTCCCTTTTTTCCTAATCTGCCTACAGCTGTGAAAGTTGAAGAGTGCCTTTTGTATTTGACCCCCATAGAGTGACACGGCTCAGCAAACGTGAGTGGTGCCTTGGGAGCCGCCAGGCACCATCCTGTACGCCAAAGGTCATTATAGCAGCGATACCGATGTTCTTAACGCCAGTGCGAGATCCTCGTTAAGTCCTGTACAAAGCCTACATGAGGACAGTCAGCTCTGTGGCACGAATGGCCAAGGTGGGCCTTTCTGAGACGGAAAACCAGCAAAGACAAAGGCACAGCCTCCTACACACGGTGATTTCAAGCTCCCCAGAGCGTAAAGGGCTGGGAAAGTGATCGTGTGGTTAGCGTGGTTAACGTGTGGTTGCCCTTGGTCAGAGCCACGTGTGGGGAGCAGCACGATCCGCCTGCAGCACCTCCTGCCCGTGCAGCGGTGGTCGCGCTCCGCCGAGCAGGGGACGGGACAGGGCTCTCGTTCCCCGGCTCTGTAGGACACACGGGATGTCTCATCAGGAGGAGAGATGACAACGTGTAGAAATGCACGTTAGCCATCTCCAGTGTGACCAGCTCAGTTAGCCAGCATGGAAAGGCATCAGCAACGTGGCTTTCAGCAAGGGCCAAACAAGCTCTCTGGAGACCTTGGCTACGTTCTTCTCTTTTCAGCCTGGGATGAGGCTCATTTTACTGCATCCTAAGTATAATTGTGACTTGAGCAACAAGACCAAAGCAATCTTGAGCACATCTCCCGGTGGCTGTCAATGCATCTCCTGCTTGCAGTACAGACACACGCACAGAGGAGCCCTTACCTGGTCTAATTCTGTCACCCTGCATCTGACCCCCTCTAGGCAGGCACAACTGACAAAACTAAACCTGACTTAGGTACCTGCATTCAGAGTTCAGTTTGACACCTCAGTCCCTTTGAGATACAGAGCTCAGGTGATTGGAAATGAGCCCAGGAAAATCATTTGCTTTCTCCTGAGTGCCTACATAGGAAGAGACACAAAATTCACGTTGAAAACAAAGCTATGCAAAAACAAACCCACCCCAACCCAAACCCCAGACCTTTCTTGCAAACTGCACTTAATCAGCAGGACATTTTGCATTTGTGCAGGCAAGGCCCAGCTCTGTGAAGATGTCTAGAAGGTGTCTAGAGCTGCAAAAGCCACTTAGTCTACTAAGACTTCGGCAGCGGTTTTGGAAAGAAAGACATTTGGGCATCTATTTGCAGTTTAAAAACTCAGACACTTTGAGAAATACGTCTAAAGGTCCTGTTGCTGCTGCACGTGTTAAAACAGTTAACGGCACTTCCCAAACGTAAATACAAAATCCTAATATTTTCTATGCAGCCCAGCACTACAGTAGCCTGGAAATTACTGGAGGTGATTCTAGAGAAGATACGATGTTGTATGTTGCAGTATTAAATATCTGTGCTTTGCCATAGGAAATGCTTTTATACACCACTTTTACAAGGTTTCTGCAGCACTTGAACTCATTTTCCCTACTCAGCGAAACTAAATTCCAAACAATACAACGCCACTCTCGTCCAGCTGAAATCGTAACCTTGCACAACTTCAGGCTGAAGCATTTGTTCCGCTAAAAGGATTTCCTATTTTATTTGTATAGTCTTATTTAAGGATATACAACTAGTTTGAATATTACATAAAGAACCAAGCAACTGTTGGCTCAGCAATAGCAACAAGAAATAAGAAGGTACCCATGTCCAAAAAGATAATAGCTGAGTACCAAACCAAACCCAGAAATTAGTTGTGAAATGAAGTGGAATATGTGAATGGTTATGAAAAACAACTAAATTAATTTACGTGGGTGGAATAAAGGGCACATGAGAGACAACTGCCACAGCAGAGTTATCCTCCTTATTCAAAATAAATGGGATTGGATATGCACATGCATGTGTCCATTTATGGGTATTTATGCAAGAGATTTATTAAAATGTTAAATGAAACTGCCATGGTTGTATCAAGTTACACACAGCGGTTTGCAGGTCTAATCCTGCTCGTGTTAAAGGCAATAGAAATAAGAAGAGTTGAGTAATTATCACTCCGTAAGTGCTCCAGAATATCCACGTCGAATTCTAACAAATTACTAGAACCTCAGGGAAAGAAACAATGCTAATTAAGATGAACTTTAGGTGTAGGACCTAATTAATATGATCTTTACGTGAAACTTATTCCAAATGAAGCAACTTTAAAAGTTATAGGAATAAGTGCCCTAGGCTGTATAATACTAAATAAGTAAATAAACAAACAAACGTGTTCCTTAAAACCATCCAGTAACAAATCGAGACGTTAACATGGGTGTTATGTGGCTGCAAGACTTTGCTTCAGCAAACATGTTGATTTGCTTTGGCTCTGAACGCCGCTGTTGGTGAAGCGATAGATGCTGGGGATTGTTTCCCTTTCTAACCGGTAACACACAGAGATGCTGGGGAGAGAGCGAAAACGCAGCAAGAATACACAAGTGACTCTTTTGTTTGGGGGGAAATATTGATTTCAGGATCTTGTCAAAATGATGTGTCAGTCTATGAAAACAAGAACTTAAACTATATCTTTGGGGAACTGAAAAGAGTCTTTTTCCTGTTTTGAGGAAGGCAGTTACATTCCCAAGCAGGAGAATTTTTGCACAAAGTCAAATACTGAAGGTTTAATGGCGTATGTGTTAGTACAACTTGTGCCTGTGCATCTAGGTATGTGTACATATCTGTACGACTCGGGTATGTGGGGATTGAGGGCAACGTACATAGTCATATTTTGGAAGCCGAAGAAGAAACAGGAAATTAATCTCAACACACTATTTCTGTTCTCCTTCAAAGTGACCCTTTCCACCTGGTTGTTTGCAAATGTACAAAATATCAGCTCTGGTGGCCCCATGGGGCAGAACTGCTAACCCCTGGGCTGAAAGGCGCTGGGGGTACGTGGTTCACCCCAGCGGGTAGTGCTGGCTCAGCAGATTCAGCTCCGCCAGCTGACCCGATGGAAACGAGCCCACGAATGAGGAGAAGATGAAGTTCTCCATGGCACTGACAGGGACACTGGGAAAGGGACTTGCCCAGTTTCTGGGGACAAACAGTTTCTCTAGAAATATTGTTCAGTTATCTGGAAGAATTATTTTCCTTATAAAACCGGACAAAATCTTATTTCTTACAGTCCTGCTGCACTACCCATCTGGGGCTCAAAGCTGAGCCTGCTGTGAAGCCCAGAGCGGAGCTCTGGACATCTCCGATGGCACCTACACGCCATATGGACCTAATCCTGGGGCTGGAATCCAGAATCTCAGGGTGAATCCTGATCCCCCTGAAACCGCTGGCAAGAGCCCCGCTGGTTTTAGCAAGGTCACCTCTGGTCTCTGCTCCAGAGCTTTCGGGACATCCTTCATACAGAATGGGGGGTTCTCTGAATGAAACTAAGGTGACTGACTACTGACTTTTCCAAATTATAACAAAGACAACAGCAATGAAGGAAAAAAATAAATACCCTGTGGGAAAACAATATAACAACTTACAATTACTCTGTTCTGAGCAGATATAATAAAAATATCAGATGCAATATATGGACATACATTAGTGTTTTGGCTTTGTCTGTTAAATTGGAATTCCTCACAGGCTGACCTCTTGCCCTCCTCCTACTTCTACTTTTCTCTCAGCACTCTATGAGAAAAAAAGGGGGAGAGGAGAAAGAGAGAGAGAAAAGAGAGGGGGAGAGAAAGCACGAGAAAGAAGGTGACAAAAGAAAGAGGAAGAATGAAAGAAAAAGCATGAAAAAGAATGAAAGAGAGAACAACAGAACAAAAGCAAGCAAGAGTGAGCAGGAGAAAGAAATAAAAGAGAGAAATCAATGCACTGCCAGTCAGTTTTTTAGGCTTGTGAAAGTTATGGGGCCCTGCATGGAGAAGGCATTACATTTTTTGATCTGCAGCCAGATTCTTAATGAAATAGGAGGGCAGGAGGGAGGCTAATGTGATTCAGCATCTAAAAGCAAGCAGTTGCATCAATAATCTTTAGCACTGGCACTTGTGCTAAGACAAAACATAACAGAGTTTAGAAGACAAGTTGTCAGTGTGATTTGGGGGCCTTTCACTTATTCAATATAACTCCATTAGGTTTTGGAAGCATAAACAGGTAGCAGGGTTTTGTGCAAGTAATACTCTTAAACCAGTATGTAATTAAAATTGAGGTCTTTGGAGAATAATTCTACTATATATTACTAGAGGTGACCTCTATCATATCTTATCAATCTCTGGTGAATACCACTATTTGTTTTAGCTTTACCCACTTCCAGTCTAACAAACATAACTACAAAGAGCAGACTAAGGACTGAGTTGAGGCTGTAGCTGTGTGTCCACATCCACTGTGAGTAATTCTGCTTCACTTCTCCAGGGAAGGGTGTTTTGTTCTGTTTTTCTTGTTTGTTTGTTTTTTACACTTCTTTATTTTGATGCAGAATTTTTTTAACATGTAAAACATTGGAGTAAACTGGGTTAAAGGAGACCTTTTTTTTTCCCCTCCCTTCAGCTGGAATATTACATAAAACTCAGACTGACCTTTAAGGCTAAGCTTTACAAATCTGCAAATACATAGAATTCAGTTAGGATGAAACTCCCAGCAGTGAAGAAGTCTCATTCCAAGTCGGTCTATGCATGACTTTATTCCCCCTTAAATCCCTGCCAGCGAGCACAAGCTCACTGGAGTGGGACACTGGGCTCTATTCGGGTCTCCTGCAGGAGAGGATCTCACTCCGAGGGCTTTGACCGGTGCAGTACATGGAAAGAAGAGGCCACAGCCCTCGAGAAGGTGCTCAGTAGTACAAACTGCTAGACCATGAGCCAAATACATTGTATTTTCAAAAATCATTCACATCAGATACTGAGCTTAAACCCCTGTGACCTCTGGTCATGATGCAGAATGGGCTTTCCAATGAGAGCACCCCGAAAAACCTCCCTTGTTTTTATAGAGCATCTTCTCACTGGAGGAAACACCTTGGATATGGAGACAACCTGGGCCATAAACACCAGAATTTGAGACAGAAAATCAGCTGGAGTTACACAAAAGTTATGATCCTTAAATACCTCAGCGAAACCCAGGCCATCATTGAGCAGCATATATATCCCAATCAGGCTAGAAATGCAGATGGAAGACACTAAAAGAAGAACCACCAAGTGATGGAGTCGCAGCAATGTGAACCTTATTTTCCCACTTAACCACACACGTCAGTGTAGCCTTTTGCTAATGAGGTCCTAACACCTACGTACAACAAGCGCTTCCCACAGGTCAGTTCTCAAACACACCATTAAAGTCTGAAAGGTATAATTTAGTTTTTATTTTGCCTCTTCAGTTCTCAGGATGTTTGCTTGTTCGTCATGTAAACTACCTATATGAAAAAGCAAGTCTATGGTTAATACCATAAACGATTTTCCTGAACTGATACGCAAAGATCTCAGAAAGGGAACAGCAAGAACCACCAGCAAAAGCTGATTTTGCAATACTATTTATTTTCCCCATTTGTGTTAAATACAGCATTTTGTTCACTGTTCTACAGGCCTATTTATATTAAAATAATAAAGTAAGCAGATTCTGAATTAAAGGAAAAAATTCAGCTAGTGAGGCAGTGTAAGAGAATGTGAATTACTTTATATCCTATGCATGCAAACCTCCTCACTTCTATCCCTTATGTTTGCAGAGACTATTTTTTTACGATTTTCTCCATTTCTTGCCATTAATGTGGTTTGAACTGTCTCCTGATCTCCTAACACAGAACTGTTGTCTGCCTTTCTTCATTAATCTTCATAAATGTGAAGGAATACAACGGCCTGGTCTCCACCCCCCAGGGCAGTGGCAGTTTAAGAGGGCAAATGTTCTGGGGAGTCAGTTTGGATGCTTTACCCACATCCTGCTACAAGGTGGTGGGGAGAGGGCAGGGGGTGCTTCAAAACCTCCTTCGTGTTCTGCCTCTTTAAAGTGTATTAATTTTTTCCCGAGTGCTTTTACATTCCCAGGGAGGTCTGAACACTTTTGGCTGTGTAAGGGAAAAGAACGCAAGGGTTCATACAGAATATTTGGATAGGGAATGGCATCACACTGGATGGCTGTTGGTACCTATTTGATGCCACATCCCTGCACCTCCAGCCCTCCTCAAAGCCCCAGTCAAGCTGTGAGAGAAGCATGGCAAAAAGTTTCAGAGATCTCCACACTGAAAAAGCATCCTCCCTTAAACAAAGACCATATCAATTAAGGTATCCAGTCCACCACCTAAACTGGAAACAAATCAGATACTGGTGCCAGGTTTAGTGGGTGCTGAGGGTCTGGCGCTGGGGGTCTCTTCCTTGGCCACTGGGTCAAGTCCCCTTCTGGAGCATTTAACTTCATGGGGGCGAAGCCACACAGGACAAGGAAAACAAAGAGAACTGAGTTTAAGCTTATGGAGCGCTAAGGCTCTTTGGAGGGAGCCAAAGCGGTAATAAAAACTGTTCTAACGATTTGATCAGCAAAACAAACTAAAAGTAAAGTTTGGAATTAATGAGAACTCTAGATCAAAACCGTGGATGATTTTCCTCTCATTAGTGGTTTTTATCATCAGATGTTAGCTTTGTTTGAATGAAATTCATTCAAAGACTGCAAATAAAAGCGGTATTTGGTAAAAGAAACCATGATTTGGGTCTATTAACAAACAGAACATCTTGCTAAATAATTCCTTTATGCACTATTCAGTAATGATGTAAAGCTGGTGCCTTTCTGCTGCCTCAGTGAAACAGCCTTCAGAAAGATCATTAAACTGGCTTTTTGTGAGAGAAGCTAAAGAGAACGACTGAAACGTCTGTTATAAGTTTATATTTGTATTCAACTCAATTAGGCCTTAGGATACAGATGAAAGTAAAGTGCAGCTTCCTCCGAGGCCAGTCCAAGCAGCCAGCTTTCTAAAGCAGCGCTTGTTGGAGCTGCTGCGGATGGAGGCTGTGACTCTCGGAGCAGCGTTGCATCACCGGGCCGGCCGGCGGAGAGGGGATGCTCCTAAAGATCTCAAACAGCTGATCCGCGTGGATCTCGGCCAGAGCTGCCGCCGGAGACACGCAGCTCGTTGTGGAAGGCGCTTCGGTACGAATGAAGCCGCTGCAAATAACAACAAACCCTCCTCCTCTTCTTTGCTTTCTGCCGCTAAAGAATCCTCCTCCTTGGCTTTATTTTGTTGCTCTCCAGCGGGGCCCCGCTCGGAGCCCTTGCCAGCTGGCTGCGGCCAGGCAAAGCCGCTCTCCCAAGCGGCATCGCTGCCGCTCCACGGGGCTCTCGCCCGGTGACAGATGCCTCCCTGGCACGGCCGCAAGTCCCAGCAGCTCGGCCGCTTCCAGTCCCGCTGCGCTACTGCGTTCCAGAGAGGCTGAGCTGGCCAAGGGACAGGTTTGGTACTCGCTCCTGGGGCTGGGTGGCTTTTCTCTCTGGAAGGAGTTGGGGACAGGTGGTGAGGGGCTGTGGAAGAGCCTGTGCGGGCATCTCCGGCATCGCAGAGCGTAATTGAGGGGTCCATCCGCAGCACCTCATCTGCCACTCAGTCCAGAGCTGGCATCTCCAAGAGCGTAATTGAGGGGTCCATCCACAGCACCTCATCTGCCACTCAGTCCGGAGCTGGCATCTCCAAGAGCGTAATTGAGGGGCTGCATCCACAGCACCTCATCTGCCACTCAGTGCAGAGCTGGCACCTCCGAAAGAGTTCTGACAATATAAAACAAACACAACCAAACATAACTGCTCGAATGCTTCTCATTGGCAACTCTCTCAGACTGATTCAATTCAAGTAGACCAGCCTCTTCCAAAAGAAACATGTTCTGTCAGAAACGTTTCACCCGCTCACTAAGTACATTCACTACGCAGAGCCTTTTTATAATGTGCTAATTTATTTTTAGAAACGGTTTTATATCGCAGAGCACCCTGAGTGCCTTTGGCAACTTCAGGTACTTCAGAAATAAATGTATTATTATTCCTCTTTAGAGATTTAAACTGTAAGTTAAGTGGTTAAAAGTAGCCATTACATGGTTGGTGGCTTTTTCTTTTATTGGTTTTCCCAATGGCAATTTTAATACTGAATTTTATTATTTTTATTAATTTTATTATTTATTTATATTACAGCACTTAGACTCTTAATTTAGGAGCACTCAGTTCCAAACAGAAGACCTGGGTTCCTGACTGGCAAATGAGGTGCCTAAGGCCAAAGCTGTGACCCTGAAAGCTCCTGAGCATTTGGGGCATTAAAATCAGCTTCTGATCCAACTGTTCCCAGTCATCTCCAGTTCTGCTCCTGCTCCTTCCCGGGAGACCTCAGCCCCCCTGGACCGAGCACTTTAGCAGTAACGGGACATCCCATTGCCTGGGTTTCCTGAGGAACTTAATCTAATCAGCATTTTTCAAATTGCACCTGATTTACACATAAAGAAAGCACATGGTGGAGTTTGTGGTTTTTTGTTTTTTGTTGTTTTTTTTTTTTTTAAACTGTGGCTAAAAATTTCATACGGGGTGTAGGCGGCCAGATTCATCACCCTGCTCAGGAAGAAAGCAGCCCATGCCTCATGAAAGCACCTTCTACACCACATCCTGGACTAGCCCACCACACACGGCTTTGCCAGGTGGCTTTTGAAGCCAGTTCTCTGTGGAGAAGAATTTAAGATTCATTGACTCAAAACCAAAGCCCCAGAAAGCAATCCTGCAGGTCCGTGGTTGAAGAGGCAAAGCCAAGGCATAGGCTCTAGGATCAGAGCAAAGACACAAGATACTGTCCTGTCAATACTGGGGATGAAGGACCTCTGTGGAACACTCAGTGAGGAACCTACACCTCACAGACATCAAAGGGTGGAGACTAGCCCAATTTTCATTATCTTATTGAAGATGAACTCCAGTTGACTGCTCATGGCGTCTTCATATGCATCTTATAATGTTTAGCTTTGTGGGCCAAAGCCATGCTCATGGAGTTCGAAAGACAGTTTGGAAAAGTTTTATAACTTGGAAACACTGACCAAACTTTCACAGCTCAGGCATTTGAAGCTGAATTTTGGAGCTCCCGTGTCTGCTCAGTCACTCAAGCACAATCAGAGAACAAAGTCTACATGGCAACCGAGCACGTGCTCTGCTGGAATCGCCACTATAGCGCGGGCAGAAACAAGAGTTCTTCATGTGTCTTTAGAGGAGTGACTCAGATTGTGAAGAGTCACCATCATACCAGTTCTTCATGCAGTAAGGTAATCCTTTCTCTTCATTTGAAGCCAAGATCCAACTGCCATTACTTAAAAAGTTCTTCACTTTAGAAGTTACCTTCTACTAACCTTCCTTATGAAACCATCGGTCAGTGCAAATGGAGAGCAGCCAGCTGATTAGTCCTGATGGACTGCTGCATGGAGAGCTAGTCTGTGTCCCTAAAATGCCGGTTCATCCAATTAACCAAACTACTACGGAGAACTCCAGCCAAGTGCAACACTGAGTGGGCTGCCATTCCCAGGAGGTCAATGCACCAGCGATACGGCCTCTGCAGGTCTGGAAGCTCGTCCTGAGCCTCTTCAAAGAGTGTGAAGCTATTTTGTGAAGGCTTCCCAGGTGTGTTTCATAACTGCCTACAGAGCAGTAATTCAGCCTGAGTTCAGTACGCTTAAGTAAGTGGCCAGGTGCAAAGATATATCTGAATCTATCCTTAATCATTTGTTAGAAATTTAGGGAGGTGTCTGAAATAAGGCCAGAATTAAAATTTAACTACGATATATCTATATAGGTTTTTATCTACAATCAAGTGTTTTAACAGCAAATAAGGTTGATGAGCAAACTCTGCTATTATAACTACTATATCTATAGCCACATAATTATACTATTATAGTTAAAGGATAAACGACAAGATTCACAAGAAGGGCAACAATCAGAAAGAGGATACGCTTTGTTGAAAGCACAGTCAGCACAGTCGTCTGCTCTGTGCTGCAGGCTGGAAAAGCCCGTGAGCTCTGCTGGGAGAGCCAACAAGAAGTGCGATCAGCCAAAGAGGGAGCAGGGAACAAGGAGGTCAAGACTGGCCCCGCAAAAATCAGCAGTAATCTCCGCACTGGTTTTGACAAGCGCTTGGCTGAGATGTTATACACAAAGTCCCCGGTGCTCAGTTAAGACAAAACCTCATTCTATTCAAAGCTTTATTAGCCTCAAAATTATATTTATAAGGACTACAGAATTTGATCTGGAAAGTTTTATTCTGTGAAGATCTGGCTGCCTGCGTAGAAATTCTGGGCACCTGGCTTGAGTATGGCTCAGTTTTCTCCAGTTTCATCCATGGTACTGTTATTTATTTAGTTCTGCAAGTTTTTAGAGGAATGCTGCAATGTGACACATATCACTTGCAGAAAGCCCCAGTTTTGGCAGCCCTAACAAAACTAATGCCAACTCATCGCAAATCTCTCTCCACTTGTTTGCATGTATTATAACAGTAAGAAATACGTTTTCTTAGACGCATAATGAAAATATGCTCAAGACTAGCACTAATGTCCCTATACAGAAAATGTAATAGCAAGTGTGGTTTTTATCATGTTGGTTTAGATAAGTCAATGATTTGTAGAGTGACTGTCAATATTGTGTACTCAAGGTGGTGTCAGCAATGTAGAGTTATCCGGTAGGAATTGTCTGCTTGATTTTTCAAATGTCATTACACATGTGCCCCCCCCAATGCTTTTGATATGCTTTTTGGATCGCGAAAAGCGTTCTTTGGAACACTCACGGTACATCATTGCATGCTTTTAATGACCTGAAGGTGTCAAATGAAGTTTTGAAGCTGCATTACGTACGATACAAGAGGTTTGAGGTAGTCCTGCAGCAGGAGGATTCTCACGGTTCTGCAAGCTCTTAAATCTTTCAAACTATCTAGTTTCTCTGGCAGGTTTCTACATCTGCTCTGGCTTGGTTTTTATTAACCACCAGCTCAGCTCAATAACAATGTCCCATTAAGTCCTCAGATGGTAGTTCAGTGCTGGGTTCCGGCCGTCCTCTGCAGGGGATGTTGCCCATGCCTGCCATGGGAGCCCATCGCCTGTGGCTGCTGGGTGGGGGGACACTCCAAGGCTTAAGCCTTACAAACAGCCAAATTCTGGATAGAAAGGAAAAAGTGCAAACTCATGCCTGAAACCTCAGGAAGGCTCCTGTTCCATATGGTCTAGATAAAGACAAAATGTTGATGTGTTGTTGACTGTTTCATACAGCATCATTAATGTTGTTAAGCACCATGTTTTACCCTATAAACAGTAGGGATTCATTTATTTTATATCCATCGAGTTTTTATGAAATGTCTCCAAAGGACAGCCACTTGCCACAACTCACCACAGCCGCACAACAAACTCCAGCTGGGCACCCAGCGCTCATTTTCCTGAGCATCACCGCAAAGTCTTGCCCGCACGCAGCTAACGCGTGTGAAATGTAAATAGTATGAGTTTGCAAATGTAGATCAAAATTAGGTTCTGGTCCCTCAGAAACTACTCCCTAAGAAAACACCTCTGGGTTTTGAGTTTCTGATACATTTAATCAACATGAACACAAAAATGCTTGGAAGAGGGCTCCCCTTGGAGCACATTACCTGTGCGCCTCCGCCACGAGCTACTAGACAAATCCCAGCGTACGAACAGAACGTTGAAATCAAAACAGGAATCTCAGCTCCACTGACCACAAGCCTTTTTACGTACTTGTGCAGGTTTTCAGTTTACCTCAAGGCACATACAGACCTACAAGCAATTCTGGTAATGAAGGTTTGAGGTTCTGCACTTGACTCAATTAGTGACTCATGGAGCATCCCTCTGCCTCAGTTTATGCCTCTCTGAAACGGTATTAAAGCGGACATGACTATTTGGAGGGCTATTATGAAAGTTAATTTATATTTCTAAGATTAAAACCAGTATTTATGAGATTTTTTTTGGTTTCACTGATGCATCATACACTCAGACATCAGGTAAAACTGGTTACTATTAAAAGAGGTTTCTCTCTTTCACAGCTACTCAAAAACTCAAGCAACATTACTGCTTTGTGTTCAAACAAGGAGAAAACATGCATATTTTTTTTTCCTCCCCTAAATATGAGCCTGGTTGTTTCTCATCTGAAATAGTTCACCAGAAATCCCCTGTGAAGCGCGATCCCACGCCACGGGAGCGAACGGGAGCGCTGCCACCCGCCTCAGCGCGAGCAAGAGACCACCTCGCCTTTCTGCAGTGAGCACAAAGGAGCGCCGTACCCTGCGAGCTGTAGCTAAAAAAGGTGTCATTACCCAGATCCCTACGACAGGGACCGAAGTTGTTTGGTCCCCGAGGAGCTGGGTTGGAAGGGGGAGATGCGGCAGGTGCGCGAGCACGGGGAAGGTGCAGGTGGGCAAACAGCCCGATGGCTGCACCTCCGTATGCTCGGCTCTGCCAGGAGAGGGGAAGGCAGTGAAGGAAACGTGCTTTGTCTCCCTGCTTTGCAGTCATTATCCGCGAGTGCAAGCTGCTCACTGGAAGGTGACAGCACTGGGTTCCCCCGCTCCCGGAGCCACATCCTCCCCACGCTCCCATCTCGATCAATTCCCACTGCCGGCTCTTCCCCATGAGCCCGAGTCTCAGCTGAACTGCCCTCCCATGGCGCTGCTTCCCACGGACACATCACGAGGGAGATCTCTTTCCCCTGAAAAGAGTACATCCGACACAAAGTGCCGCAGAGTTACACACACGTCCAGACACATACCAGTGCCAGCTGCTGTCAGAAAGAGAATTACTTTTGATTGATGGGAAAGGAAAGTTAATTGTCATTTGGTATAAATGTCAGAGAGGAAAACCAGGCAAGTTAAAACGTTGCTTTCCAACACGAAGGAAGGGAATATTTCTGTGGTGCAGCTTAAGGTTACTGCAGATGAAAAAGGAAATATTCCGATCGGCTCCTCGGAAGATCAGGATGTTTCAGCTTTTACTACCAGGAATACGGGACTGGCCGTGTAACCCTTTGATGCACAAAGCTCACTGAGTTTTTCACATGTCTCTGGGCTAGGTCCGCAGCTGGTGTAAATCACCACGACAGCTCTGACTTCGGTGGCACCCAGCCAATTTACTCCAGTGAAGGATTTGGTGCAGAAATGTTTCCCAGTGTATAAACTTCAGGTTACGACAGACAGTTTCTGGGCTCCAGCAGGGACTGGCGATCTGAAAAGGGGGTTATGGGAATTGGCAAGATATAAAATGGTGTGGGAGAGCTGCAAATATTTAATTTCCTGTGAAATAATTCTCTGGTGGCTGTATATATATATGTGTGTGTGTATGTGTGTGTAGTTCAGCAAGTTATAGCCTAAAACGAGAAGATTTTTCTATTTCCCGTGAAGCACTCACGGCACCAATTGTCTGCCCAGGAGTGTCAGCGTGCAGCTGAACTCGGCTCCGTTTGCCATAATACAACACCTTCAAAACCAAATTGACTCCTGAGATGGTTTCCCGTTCCCCGGCTACAAAGCTAGTGATGCGTTTAAGGAGGAAATCTGCCAGGGAGGAGCTGGGCTGCTTCAGCGCCCGCAAAGAGATCCCACACTCGTGCACCTGCCTCTCCCCATGCCCACAGCCAAATTTAAATGCTCCAGCCCCTCTGCGGAGAAAGGGGTACAAGTTAGGGCGGCGGCTGTTCCTGAGCAGTAAAAATAGAGACGGATGCTTGCCTGCGAGGAGGAGGAGGAATGTGAGGCTTCTTTGAAAGCCGAGCATGAGCAAGTCCTGACGCCTCCCGGCTCTTCACCTCGTTGGAAAAAGTTCCTGCGCTTTCGCCATGCACGTGCATGGGGACACACGCAGCCCGGCACGCAAAACAAAAGCTGCCGGGAAGCGACAGAGAGATGCTTCTAGCAGGGCTCAAAAAGGGGGTAGGAAAACGCTCGCAGTCAGCAGTGCTTGTTTGCAGCTTGGTTTGATTAAAAACCCCCAGACCAACCACCCGAAAAAAAAGAAACAAAAAGCAACGCGCCGACCAAACAAGCCGCCCCACCTCAGATTCCTCCTCAAAATTAATCGAGGGCAAAAAGAAAACGGTATCGTGCATGCGTTGTCCCCCGTCCCTCACCCCGGGCACTGCCTCTCACAGAGCACTTGCGGGGTGGAAATCTGTTGGGCTGTCTGTTTTCCACCCAGGTGGACAAACATATAGACAGGAGACTGAATGCAATTTGCTGTTGCAGAGGAAAGCGAGGTCCGCAAACAAAGTGAAATTGCTGATCCCAGGCAAGAGGGAGCGCTCCCTTCCCCCTCCAGCAAACACGCGCACACAAGCACGCACGTTTGCACACCCCTCCCCGCCAATTTTTAATTAAGAAATGAAGGAAAATACAATATTTTTCTATTGTCCTTTCAAGGAGATCTCTATTTGCATAGTCGGATCCCCCTTCTTCCGCACAGCACTAACATTAGTATGACCTTTTCCTGCTAATTGGAAAATCTTACGGAAATAAAGGCTGTCAGAAAATGAGAAGTGTCTCCCCTTTAGGCTGGCCAAACGACCTCAGAGGGGGAAAAGAACTTCTGAATTTCTGCTCCTTCTGCACACACTGCAAAATCTTTATTACTTCGGAGAGCCTTGAAACCCAGTAATGCCCCTCCAGTGCAAAGAGAAGTAAATAAATTTCTTCTTATGACCACTTTGGAGAAACACACAACCAGATTTACTCAGCAGGGATAGATACTGGACAAGATAATGAAGAGAGAATAAGAATATGATAGGGGTTTACAGCCTCTTCTGTCTCTTTAAAGTGTTTTAATCCTTCAGAAACAGGATATCGGGTCCATTTCCTTAAAGATACAGTATCCCTTCTGGGACAAGTAATGTTATAAAAACCTAAGATGTAACATCTATCTCCCAATATTGATTGGCACTTTAGTGTGATAAAAGGGGTTGAACCTGAAGGGGAAAAAAAAAAAAAAAAGAAAAAAAGATAAAAGAAAAAAAAAGGTAAAGTGGGATTACTCTTTATTACTCTTTGAAGAATTGGAAAAAAGTCCCTGTAACACCAGGTCAAACTTTCACATTTTTTTTTAACATGGAATTGAACCAAATGCCATTTCAATGATTGTCTAGGCAATTCTCTTGATTTTTAAAGCGTATAGATCCCCATTTGTAGCTTTATTAGCAGCCGGTACTGGATCTTGCTCCGGCCCCAGCACAAAGCACACTGAATCCTTTCTGTGCTCCAGCACACGAAAAACAAAAAGAAAGAGCTCTCAAACAGAGAGGTAGGCTTTTGTTAGCGACAACAAACAAAGGGAACTCCATTCCAAATGACTGTCTGGTTCATCTGTCAAATGGCCCTTTTAGACAGCACCACCTTTTTTCAGAAGAGCTTTGAATGAAAACACTGTGATCATATGGATAGACCTACAGTCATTCCTGACTTACTCAAAGTTCAAATAACAGAGACACAAACACTGACAACAATTACTGGTTTGAGTAGCTCTTACTCATACGGATAGTCTGATTTAAGCCTGTAGATCTGTATCCATGGGTTAGTGAGACTGGGCTTGTATCATGCGGTGAAGGTGACAAAGCCTGATGGAAGCTCCGTTCACAGAAAGGAAGACAAAGGGTCTTGACACATCCCACCTCTGCACCTAACAGCGCACCAACGAGCACAAGACGAGATCCCATCTGCTTCCGGACAAAGCCACTCTGAACACAGGCATATCCTAACTCGGAAACCTTCTCAAAATCTGCTTTCCCAAACTGGGGGAGACAGCTCAGGTGGGCTCCAGATAGCTCTGCAGCATGGAGCCCTAACCGGTATTTCTTCCTCTATTAATTCACAAAGCTTTGGACCAGGCACAGGTGGCTGTGAAGATCTGCTGGCTTGGAGAGGGATCATCCCTTTGCCTGCCCTGCTCCAGGACCTCCATCACCTCCCTGCCTTTGCAGAAGCCCATCTGACACCTGCACGGTTTGAACTCCAGGGTGACCCCAAGGCTCAGCACCACTGGGAGAAATGTGACCCAGCGCAGGAGCCCCGGTTAGTAGTTGCACAATACTGTAGGGTGGTTGGGCCATTGTTCAAATTCATTGGAAGTTTAAGTCCCAGACTGTAAATTGCTAAAGTCAACAGTCTTTTCTGAAGGGGATGAAATGACAAGCTCTTCCAACACACATATGCTCCATCTCAATGCTATTTTCAGCTTGGATTTTAGTCTAGAGCTCAAAATATACCCTCTAGTCACTGCTGTGCTCCTTTGAAATGAATAAGGTGCCACCAGGCAGAGTATCGCTCCCATTAAGACATGCTCTGAATACGAGTAAATATTGACTATGAAATCCTGTTGCACTTTGGGGTCGCATTGTTGCTGCGGCCAGGAAGCACGTGTCCTGCGTCCTGGAGTTCATTTAGCGACTGACGCCCTGCAGAAAGACGCAGGTTAAATGTTGTGCCGCCAGCTCCTACCAAAGGATGCTCAGCCAAGGTGGGACACCCATGCAAACCACAGAGCTCATAACAACTGAAGAAGTTGGATGGAAAGAGAGCACACGAGTTTCTGCCCAGCAAACTAACTCACCTCTCTTGCCACTCTGTCTCTTTGGCTGTGCCACTTCACCCTATAACTCCCCCTGCAAGATTATAAAACAGAGACCTACAACTCCCATACAAGCCTCCCCAGACCGTTTGCAGAAGCAGCACCATCCCCATTTGTCAGGGACATATGGACACCCTGCCTGCGCAAACTAGGTTACTTGCCCAGAGGGCCTTGACTTTAGTGAAATCTTTATGGGGTTTGAATTATTCAAGCCTTGACCTTTAGCAAATCTCTCAGTCAATGCTAGTTAATGTCCTTTAAAGTCATTGACCTTAGGTCAGGGACCAAGGGGGTGCTTCATCAATGAAGACACACAGGTTCAAAATCAAGAGAGGTTTTGTGGTATATTTGTAAGTACCCTGAAAGAGGACCTCTGATCACGTGCAGAAGGATCCCCAGCACCACAAGGTACAACAGAAGGGGCAGAAGGGTCCCAACTGCTCTCCATGGGATCCATCCAGGGTTAGGGAAGACCAAGAGCTCCTCTGAACGTGCAGCTCTGCATTTGGGGTACCTCTCCACCAAAGTGATGGCTCGGTCCACAGCAAGGTTGAAGGTCAACCACAGCATCTGCAGTCAGATCAGCAAACCCTCTGTACAGGGAAGGGAGGCAAAGGACAGGGGAAACAGCTCTGCCAGTACCTCCAAGCGACTCCTAGGTTTTGCTTGTGCCATCTGGTACCAAGCTCAGCAGGCACATTTTGCAGACAGTGTGTACACGTGCAAAATTTTGCCAAGTGGCTTTGACCTCCCAAACCAGACTGGTTGCACGGCTCTTAAAAGCTGAAGTTGGCTTGGAAATAAAAGAGTGCTGCCCCCCCTTTCACTTTCTCTTGACGAGATTACCTCTTACAAAATGATTTCAACACCATTTAGAAACAAGCACAAGTTTTATAACAAGACTATATTTCTGGAAGGATGGGGTTTAAAATGTGAGCGTGTGCGTGCGCTTTGTGACAGGACCTGACGTACTTTTCTGAATATTTCACCATGTTCATTAACAGTAAGGTTGCCTACGTTGCTATAAACAGCAAAAGTTCTGGTTCAAACCTTCGTACAAGCTCAGCACTTTGAATCCTGGACTTGAAATTGGTTCATGGTACTAGGTGAAAAGCCAATTTGGGGGAGCTTTCTGCTTTCTTCAAATTGTAAAAATGTCAATGGGAGTCATGAGGTTAGACTTATTGGGCAGGCTTCTGCCCTGATTCTAGCTAGGGGAATTATACATAATGAATTACCCACATGACTAATTTTACCTCATTTTCTGTACCTGAAGTGTCTGCAAGCAAATTAAAATACCCTGAAATTATTCATTACCTAAAAGTACTCACAATGAGAGGGATTTATTTCACCTCGCTTTAGCCACCTAAAAGGTAGGCGTTTCGCTAAACTAGTTTTCTAGGTTCTCTCAATAGTTAAGGGAGCAAGAAGACAACTCATCCAGTCCCAAAGGTAGAGGCTGAAATTAGATGGGTTGAGACATCCTCTAGAGATGCCGCTCTCCTTTGCTATGGAGACAGCCCAGGTGAGTGGCTTAGATGGGACACTTGATTTTCCAAGGCCAAAATTAGTTGAAATTAAGCCTGACCCACATCATTTATCACAAGGTAAGTGCAGAGGTAAGCTTTCCCACAAAAGTTTGCTACCATGTTCAAGAGCAAGCAGTTTTTTATCAACCAGGCAGATCCTGCTTTTGCAAGTATGCGAACACCTCGCAACCACAGGAAACATTAATAGTTAAGTACCTAAATACCTTAAAAGATGGGCCCACATGTCTTACTGAATGGTTCTGTTCTCTGAATGGATGAGTTCTATTCACTGAATCAGGCTTCGGGGACAGATCATCACCACCGGTGACTGCTCTTCTGTTTCACTTCCTTCGTGAAACTCCTCTGGTTGAACATTGGTAGAAAACAAATGGGAAGGCGGTATGATGGATGCAGCTGTAACGGTATCAGTTTGTTTCTGAGCAGAGAAAGAAAAGTCAAGCTTTTCAACAACTGAAATGTTGAGTTAGGTTTCTATATTTGGCCTGGCTTGAAGAAATGAAGGGCAGCCCCTGCCTCACCGGGAACCTGCGAGGTACCACGTTGAAAAATGAGAAAGTTTGACCATCCGTTTCAGGACCCAGCCGCACCTCCATTATGGGGCTCGCAGATCTGTGGCAGAGGCTGCGACCACCTTAGTTCTGCTGGAGAACCTGCCCCTGTGCCTTGGTGAGGGAGGCGGCTCAGGGTCACCGGGTACTGGAGCAGAGGCATTTTCTCACCATTAGGGGTGACACTTTCAAACCGATTCCCATTTCTAACTGCGCCAGGATGTGAAGCTGTTACTTGCTCACAGGAGGTACCTGGCCAAGGTACACCCACACCGCTTCAAAAGCACGTGGGTAACCCCTGTAACTGCATTCGGAGATACTTCTGCAAACCCTGTGAAGTGCAACAGCTCTCAGAAAGATGTGGAAAAGGCTTTAACAATAAGACTGGAGACACTTTTTAATCCCAGCGCTGGTTCTGCGCTGCCAGCATCACCAGGAGACGCTGCTTTACCAGGGCTTTGCGAGCCCCAAATGCAGCTGTTTGCCAAGGCAACCCCACCGAAGGACTCCTTCCTATATCAAAACCTTGGGAAAAGCAGGGCAGCAACATCACGCAGTTCCTCCTTCAAGCAGCCAAGCTGCACATGCGGGGGGTTGCTGAGGCGCTCGGAGGAGCCTGGCTTTTTATAGGCCCTATCAATATTTTGCTAAGACCCTGTGAGCCGAACAAACAGAAACGCTCGTCGGCGCCTGTGCCGCTTGCTGGAGCTGGCAGCTGCCCCGCCACCGCCGCTCCTCCGACAGCGAAACTCCTCTTGCCTGCCGCAGCCTCGCAGGACCCTTTTGGACTGAGTACAGGAAAGTGCAGCAGTGTCTGTTTGACACCACATGAGGGAATGCGGATTGTCAATTTGTTGACAGTGTCATGTTGCCACTACCAGCTTTCCCTGCGTTATTTGGAAAGAGCTCAAGTCAGTCTATTTCCCAGGCTGAGCTTCCTCACGTTACAGCTCCACACACCCAGAAAACAGACATAACCGGAGCAGAGTTTGCTCTTTAACAGAGAAAAGCTGTTTCTTTTAAAAATGCTATCACTGTTAGGGTTTGGAAGGCCCGGGGGAACAAGCTCCCCCTGACCTTGCCCATTCCCTCTCCCCACACCACCAGACTAAGGAAGCTCATGAGAAGTCCAGGAGACTTTCATCTTTCAATGATTTTAAACTTACTCCTGCAATGCCATCATGTCCAAGCAGGATCAGGCAATTGTAAAGGCTGGGAAAATTACCGAGTTTCCCCTCCTAGCTGGGTTTGCTGATGATTTCTGCCTGAGCCAGGATTGGTAGCTATTGACCACCCCCTCTGAGCTACAGTACCCACCTGGCTGGCAAACCTGCAGTTAGGAGTAAGATTTAAAAGAACCTACATCTATATGCACACAAATAACACATGGCTTTACTTGTAGGCACTTCTGGGGAAAACTGAATCCAGACACGGAGCTGACAAACAGATTTATGTACCATGCACAACACCCACCCTCCCCGCCATGATTCCTGCAAGCTGAGGGCTGTTGTCTGGAAGAGCTCCAAAGGAGCTGCTTTGGGAAAGAAAAACTGAGACCAGGAGGTGGGCAGAGATGGCAAGAGCCATACTCTTCCTCCTGCATGCTGTCAGTAACACAGACTGAAAAATAAGGCGTTCGCAGGAATAACATTTCTATAAGGCAACATACTCAAGACAATCTAGTTCTGCTTTACAAACTCCAGGAATTTAAAGGAAAAAGGTTGAGCCATTTAATAACAGAAAGACATTTGTGCAGCACACACAACCCGAGCGGCTGCTCCAGGCACCCTGCTGCGCATTTCTAACCTGCTGGGAAGATTCATGGATTCTAGAGAGGTGCTGGAGCATATGCCAGGCCAGCGGTACAGCGCACACTGCAAACCACCCGCAGCCACCGCTCCTGCTTGCTGCCTGGGTGCTGGAGCCTTTTCACAATCAGCATCTCCAGTTACAATGTATTTTACAGCTACTAAATCACTGACTTCAGCTCTCCCACATATTCCCAACACAGAACGCATTCTAGATTCCAAATACAAAGCAAAAAACTGTCCAAAATTAACTTAATTCAGAGAAGCAGAGAGGTCATTGGCAGCCTTATTTTTATTTTTACATTGCTTTTTCTGTGATGGCAGAAGGAGGATGATCACTCTGCAAAACCGGTGTTTCTCCTGCGCATAAAGGCTGCCGTTTCAGGACCAATATTGCTAATGTTCCTTCTGCTGAGTTCCACTAATTTCTCAGTGGCATTGTCAATATAATGGGACTTCCACTTACTGGAAGAGAAATTACTGTCCTTGCTTGGAAACACAAGCTCTACTTGATGGTATCCCCTTCTCTTTTTTTATGTTTAAACTAAAAAGGAAAAAAATCTGATAAATGTAAGCAATCAGAAATGAGATGGCAGCTCTTAATTGTGAAAGGCAAAGCCCTCTGCTTTGGCTTCTGTGGGTCAGAAGTGGCAGCAGGAGATGGATGGCACGGCACAGGTTAAAGAGCCTGCGCACCCAGCTTGCCAGGGAGTTACAAAGTGTCTCTGAACCCTCTGCTTTTGTTAAGGAATTAAAAGGCAAACACGCAGCTGATGGGATCTGCCCCAGTGCCTCCCGTTCACCACCCTGGGAACGCAGTGAACACGGTTCATTTAAAACCCCTTATAAAGCAGAGCCCCCTTCCCACAAACAGGCATCTATCAAGCTGATGGAGCACATTTGTAAGAAACTGCTTTACACCTTGAAGACAAAGAATAAATCTCTTTAATAAGCTCTTAGGTTTTCCTAGTGATGCAGATTGAAGTAATATTATAGAAATGTGTATAGTTGTCAGTAATTTTACAGGAACGAATAGGAAATGCCAGGAGGACTCATTTGTGAAATGGAAACATTTCGTGTGATTGATTTTTTTTTCCAGCGTTAAAGATTCTTGCAAGGACAGAGAGGCTGCATTGCTATCACACCCATCCGCGCAATGATCGCAGGCTTGCCAGGGTTTCCTTTAACATCAGCCCTGCTGGGTTGCTCTTTGCATCTCATACATGGAACGTCACAGCAACGCAATTAACGCTAAAGCAATCAGTTATAAGAACTACATTGCAGAGCTGGGGAATGACACCGTGCTAAAATCCTAACACTGCAGAATGGTCCCAAAAAGAAGTCGCTTTAAACTTAGAAATCTGGGAAAGAACATTATAAAATAAATACATTGAGGGTTTATCATGTCAAAGGTGCTGCTTCCAACCCGGCCCAACCATATCTGGGGCAATATTCCCATTTACTGGCAGAAAAGAGCAGTGGTTTTTGGGGATGTGGCACCAGCAGGAGCGCCTGGCTCGACTGATGCTGTGGGTCTCTGCCCCCGGGGAGCGCAGATACCGGGAAAGAGCTATGGAGGGTTGTGACTAGTGATGAGCACACTGCATATTTTAGGCATGTTAGTGGGTACTGTACAGGATAATTCCAGATTAACTCCTTTATTTATCACTGGTGTAAATTAGAGCAATAGAATTTATGTTGATGTGTTAAATGTAGACACAGTCTAACGTTGATTGAAAATTTGACTGATAATATTAGTAATTGACTTGTTAAGTGAGCTGAGCAGAGTGCAGAAAGGGGACAGGCAGTTTGATAACTGTCCCTACAAACGGTGCATCTCACTGCTCCAGAGGGAGCAATGAAAGGACGGTGCCATCATTTCTGCGCATCCCATTTCCCATGCAAAACTGACCCGGAAACTTGACCTGTGGTCTTCAAGTGGGACATTTTGTGGGAAATCAAAGAGAAGTCTGAGGGACAAGTTCTGCTATCTGTTACAGTATAATACACAGAGAGGTAGCAACCACTGAAATAAATCAAAGCACTTTTGCCATAACAAGTTTTTGAAAGGATTTATAAAGTCTGACTAACTTCAGCTTTTTTTCCTCACTGCCGCATGAACAATAACAGCTTCCATAGCATTCAAAATTAGGTTTCTCAGCTGGACTCCTATTTTAGAGGAAGGAAAAACCTATTGACAGAAAGAAGGTCCCCCCACCCCTCAGTCCTGTCCATGCCCGGCTCAGCTCGCACACACGTGCTGGCGGGCAGATGGGACAGAACCGCTGAGCATCCCAGTCCTTGCCCTGATCCTCCCTTGTAGGACTTTGCCATCGGTCAGGATTGGCTGCCAATGGGTTTGAAAGGTACCGGGGGAGCAGAGAGCATGGCCACCTGAGCCCTGCTTCCTTCAGGAAACCAGGCTGAAAAAATCCGCTGATGGAGACTGGGACAAATGTAGACGTAGCGTCAGGATCTGCAGTGGTGTATGTCCACTATAGTTTGTACAAACGATCGCTGTTCCACTCCATTAAGTCCTCATTAGAGCAGCATGCTGCACCTTAAAAGTATCTTAACCTTAAATTATCAGTATGGAAGCAAAAGAAAGAAAAAATAGCACATCAGGACCGAGTCAGAAAGATCCAGCACATGTCAATTAAGACAGCCAGCACGTTTATGCCACAGCTTCTCAGAAGAGCATCAATGTGCACCAGGATGCTGGAGCTTTAATAATTCACAATTTCCTTATTGAGGTCCGATGATGCTAAAATAAGGTGTTGAAGCTTGATTAGTAGTAGGAACACAGCAGCTTAACCTCTAACATTTAGCCTTCTCCTCTGGATCGAATTACTGATCTTTATCTTGTTGAGCTCTGCTAGCAGTTGGCTTGGGAACATTACACCTTTCTAAAAGCTGTCAATCTTTGTCAGTGTCTTTGCACAATGGATCGGAAGAGCTATTTTTAAAGGACTATGTCACCTTTTTGTAGGGATGGGGTTTTTATAGTATAGAGAGTTTTTTTAAATACACATTGCTGCACGCTCGGTATCACCTATAGGCCTAACCGAGAATAACTTCTATTAATTTTACTACGATTTCTAGTGAATTGGTGCAAAAAGATTGACATCAGAAGCGTGTGGGGGAGAAATTGTAACTTAAATTATTCATTAACATGCTGACTTTTTGCTTTCATTTTAATTTATTTTTCTGTCAAGGTGTGAATTCTTTTTTCCATGTACAATGGATTTCTTCAACATTGGTTTGAGATATGTTTCCCCAGCACTGTGTCATTAATACAGGCTGATTTTAAGGTATTATTTTAGCTAAGAGCAATAATAAAGTGCTGCAAATATACAACAGGAAAAAAATTACTAAGATTTGCTTAGTTTTCTATCGAAATCTTGAAAGATAGCATTATTAAGTTAAAGACTGGTCTATGCAAATGGTGATGTCCCTCTCTTGCCTTTACAAAATTGATCTCTGCATTTTCATAAGGATGAAAAACATTTCACATTGAGGATTTTTCCAGCACATCCAGAAATCCACGTATAGACTTCTGCCTAGACATGAAAGAGTGCCAACTTGTCCTTTTAAATCAGTTTGCAACAATAAAAATACATGTACCACTCACATCAACTCCTTTATAAATACCATCCCCTGGGAGCAAAGTATGGAGACACACGATGCTGGTTCGTTCTGTTCCTCACTGGGGATGCTGGACGTGATGTGCTCAATCACGTCTTGCTTTGTCCCATCTGCGGTACCCGGGTACCACATCTGCACAGCTTTCAGCAGATGCTGGAATTCAACCTGAGGCACATTCACACTGCTCCTTCTCCTGGTTTTCAAACTGATTTTTTTTGTCTTGTACTGGTAAGTCTTTCATAGAGTGGCAAACTAGACTGTAGGTGTATGTGTGTGGGCAAGGACAAAACTGGTTTCAAATCAACTTTGAGGTCCAAGATCTACTTCAGTCCCACTCAGATGTGAAAACAGGCATAATTGCATTCAAAGTACAGTAATCTCATCTATAAAAAAGCAGAGAATTTGCCTATAATTTAAACACACTTACACCAAGTTTAAAACATACAGAACTGGGAAAAGAATTTGGCTCAGAAAGTTCATTTGAAAACATGTATTTATTCCCATCTGTTTCTGCTGCTGCCATTAATATATACGCCTGACATAAAAAGCACTTTAAAACTCAATAAACCATCATAGTAAAATAGGATAAAATGTTTTTATAGTAACAATATCTCTCGCTACTATGGGACCTTTCGTGCTGAAGTACCCTAAAGCTCTTCACAAATGTAGCAAACCGATATTCACATGCTTCACCTACAAAGATCATTTCACCCACCCTGAATGGTAGGGACATGCAATAGCTTTTTTCACAGCTGGCGGCACCTTAAGGTAGCTGACAAAACAAATCGCAGCTTACACAGGTATCGAATAAGAATGTTTCAGTTTCTGGAAAACATTCACTTTGAATAAAGATATTTTGTCTTTTAGTAGCTTAATCAAGATTGAATTGTGTAATTGTAAACTTATGGTTCCATATAAATTCCTGAACTACATCCCAAAAAGAGATATCCGTTTCTGCTCCTGGCAAATCCCCTGTGCCCCCATGGAAAGAGACACCAAAGGTGGAGGATGAAGTCCTAGTGGGTCTCGCACGGAGCTGGTTCCCTACAGCTGATGGTCTGTGGGACCATCCCTGCCTCAGTAATGTACCGAGACACCTTTTGCTCTTGTGAGTAAGCAATGAAGGCACATCAGACCTGATGGAGCCAACAGTAAGGTTTCCTTTCATCCTGTGCGCCGGTAAGAGCCCCATCTCCCCTCCAAGGCAGAGCGCTCTCCGCATAGTGCTCGCCTGCACCCTTCTGGCTCTGCTTCCCCTCCTACCCGGTCCTCCCCTCATTAATGGTTTGTCATGGATGCTCCTTGACAGGGACCCTGGCACTGCTACCTACACTGTTAACGCAGTCACAGCACCAACCATAAATAAATCCAACTATGACACCGTGACAACTGCAGGGCTGTGACAGAAGGGAACACATCCTGCCCGTGACCCACCGTGCTCCTCCCTGCTGCCGGAGACCCTGTCCTCAAGCCTTTACACCTCTTCTTTCCCCCTTTATTCAAAGACAGAGACACATATGGAGGTAAATACCCCTGGAGGGCGGTGAGCCAGCAAGGCTGAAGCAGTTTGTGTTTCAGCCCTGCACACTCCTGCCAGGCCAGCAGAACACAGACTGGGAGCAGGAATTGAAGCTCCATTGAGCACTCAATTTTCCCAATGTGTCACCATTACAGGAGCACCGGTACTAAATAACTTTATGGTGGCTCACTGTGAAAATTCAGGTCACAATGGCCCTCTGCTTAATCTGTGGCATGATGATCTCCCGGTTTGACAGCTGACCAAACACCATGGGAATGTGGTTTCAAAGCTTTTCATAGCTGCTTTTGTGTGTTTGAGGTTTTAACTCGTTTTGTTCCTTTTCCAGCGCAATGCTGATAAGGGAGATCTTTTTGAACTGGATCTCTTCCCAAGGGGTATGAGTAGGCAGAAACCAGCACACACCTGGACTGGTTTTCCAGTGTGAGGATGAGGGTCACATTTACAGGGGTGCCAGAAGTCCTGTCAGCTCAGGGAAAAACCCAAAGTTGCCTTATCTTTTTATTTTCCTGCAAATCCAGATAGCAGAAGCTTTCTCTTGAGCTTTTGGCTGCAATGGAGAAAGTGAATAAGGTTCTTCAAAGTAGAAGAAAAGGAAGCCCAGCAGAGACTTTATTCCCTGAGGAATAACAATGGGTGACTCGGGTACCTGGATTAATGTTATCTTCTGACTGTATTTACCGTGAATAAAAAATGGCTGCATGGAATACCTGCATACCAAGGGATTTTTCCAATCCCGAAGAGGAGCAGCATCACCATCCTGAGCAAAGGTGGCTCATGTTCATTTAACGATGCAGCTTCTTTTAAATATGGAAGTATCAATGGAGACAAAAAAGGGTCCCAGGGAAAGAATTTCTGCTTGCTTTGTTGTTCTCCTGAAAGACACAGAGCTGTGATATCATGACATTGACTGCAAAGATGACTACTAGATTGACTAGTAAATATGTATTTTAGTGGAGCTCAGCAGAACAATATCCCCTGTAACGTAACTCATTCCATTAGTAGGACAGAGATACTTGAGAACATTATATCATCTTTATTCCTTCTGGAAGGGCTTCACTACCATTACTATAAAAAAAAAAGCGCTTCAGAGATTGTAAATACATTTAAGTAACTCTGACAAAACAATAGAACCTGACTAAAATGTGGGGTGTTTATCTCATCTGTCAGTCCGATACGGGATATAAAGCCACAGTAGCCACGACGGGCTCAGAAACACCTCTCCTTGATATTTTTCTACTTACAGTGTGTGCTGCACCATACCAGCTGTACCTGAGTTCCTTTTTAAATAGAGAACAGTTGAATACAGCAGATAACTCCGTCTGCCATTAAGATCTACAGTACATGGAAGTGAAATTGGTTTGGTCTGAGCTATTGCTAAACTCAAATGGTCAGAATATGAGTCAGGCCCGATTTCCAACATGAAAACAAGGTAATATTTACCAAAAAACCACCAAAGTATGAGACAGCCGTAGACACTGGGTAACGGAAATAGGTTCAAAACAACTAGTTTAAAACAGGTGTCTGAAAAATGACTACAGGGTGGTCAGCACTCGCTGGCCATCATAAAAACCACGGCTCAGCTGAAGGCGGTCAGAGGAGCACGGATGCTGTTGGCTACAGGGTACACGCCAAACCAACAGTCCTGTGAAGCTGCATTTCTTGTCTGTCTTTTCCTAAGAATGCAGTCTAAACCATCATTTTTAGTGCTTTTAAATTAAAAAAAATTAATAAAAAAAAGTGAATGATAATGTGGCTGTCTCCTGTGAGTGCAGCTTGCACCCAGCCAGCCACACCAGCAAACCGAAGGGAGATAGAGCATGAAAACGACTGATTCCCCTAACTGGGCACTTACATGCATGGTTTGTCCTGCAACGAAGATGAAATGAAGTACAAGCCTGCAGGAAGAGCAAATGCCTTACGTCCTCACTGCTCCAATGTGCAACGCTTAACGTTAATAAAAGCGTTGGTATCGGGTGCATAGGTGTGCAGGCCGGGGAGAGATATCTACAGAAATGCATACATGTTTTTACCTCACCTTCATCTAAGGACTTTGAGAGTTTATTTATGATGTCTCATTCATAGAATATCAATACAAATTTGAATCAATTTAATCTTACTTCAGTATAAACTGTTCTCACCACAGTGGGAGACGGCGATTTCTCCTTGCTCTGATCACTTCGCCTGCCTTGGAAATGCCCATCCCCTTCAGGACAGAGTGCTCACTGATACTGCAAATGCTTTTGAGAGAGCATAACACGCTCATATAAACAGTTGGGGTGTCTCAAGAAAAAATTTTTAAAAAAGAGTTAATCAAGTTGAATTGATCTGGAATAATCGGGTAATTGATCTGGAATACTCTGGTCACAATCCAGGAAAATACTCAAGCTTTGGCTTTATTTCAAGAACCTGCTTTGGTGGGATCCCATTCAACACAATTCATGCCATACCCAGGTCTCAGTGAGTAACAAGAGCGTTTGCTTTCAGGTCTCTAACCGCACACTGTGCTGAGTCAAGGTTTTTGCTATTAATACCACGGCATTGACCAAACTCTGAAGGTCTCCGTGCTGGCAGCCTGTCACCAGACCAGCCACACTTCTCTCCCTTATGTGGGACAATGGCAGAGCTCCTCCCAGCAGGCTGGATGAGATCTTCTATCCATGCACAGCAAATGCAAACCACACCATGGTGATTAACCAAGTGGGCATTGACATCTGTTCATGTCACCAGCATTTTTGGATTTCTAGTGGCCAGGACACCCATATTGTCATGTCCTCTGAGCAGGAAATACTGAGAACATCTTGCTAGTATTTTAATAGATATATGACAGAAAAAGTACTCTATTACCTTAAAGCAATGACTGCAGATACACCTTCACCTATTCTGTATGTCCAATACATGCCTACATATTAAGATCAACCTCATAAAAGACTGAAAATATATTGTTTTAAGTCCCTTGAACATTATTAACAGCCAGTTAGTTAATTTATCTGTATGGGATTATCTAAGGATTCATCAGAAGTAATACATCCTAAATTTCTGAGCAGTGGCAGGGAGAAATACTATACCAATCATCCAGTTAATTCACTGAAGTGTTTTATTATATGCGCAGATGTTTGGTATCGAGATGTCATATCCCTATAATGAACACAATAAAGGAAGAATGACTGGTAAAGCTTTCAGCTCACGATACCTATAAAATCTAAGTGTTAGCAAGGTGTTATATACAGATTAATTTATAGATTCCTATTAACATACTGCATGCTCTCCTTTGTATGGCTTCAACTTCTCAACCATGGGAGTTAACTTTTGCCATATAACACATTAGTAACGACGTGTGTCACTCAGTGCTGCTGGGGACGGGTGACTCCAAAACAGGATGCAGGGCCGTGAACAAGAGAGACCTGCTGGGTAGATGTAGATTTTACAAAAGGATTACAGAAAACAGCCTTTTGTTACTAGAAACCCATCAACTTCTGTCATTGGCGTGATATCTGGAACTAACGTATTCTTGAGGAGCGAAGACCCATGGCCCTGTTGTGTTTGGGGAGAGCTGGGTAAATAACCAGAGGGCAAAAGCAAAGCCTGGGCTTGGACCCAAAAAAGAAACAGGTGCAGTCTTAATCATAATTTTGGAAAAAAGCAGTAGTTTTCTTCTGGACATCAGATTAATTCACTCTACCATCTAAACAAATAACTGATAAAGAAGATTCTTTTAAAAAATAATAGATGTTCAAATGTGAGTCCAAAGCAAGGAAACGTACCTATAGAATGGCTGCTCTGAGTATAATGTGTATCATTAACCATTATACGTGTCTGTTGTAAGACCAGAATTACAAAAGGCCAGATTTTCTTAAAAGCATGTTAAAATATTAATAGATATCTGAAATAGTTTTAGTGCACAGGCTGGCAGGCTCACAAAGGATTGCGTCACAGGAGGAAGGAGGGCAGGAAAACTGCCCCACGGTGCTGAGCAGCATCATCAAGCCTAACGGGACACAGTGCAATTGAACATCACAGCTGGAGCACTGGGGTGCCCAGGTAATAAACACTGTGACATGCAATGCGCTAATTCTGCAAATCTAAGGAGGGCATACTCGCAATCCTACACGTTTACAGCCAGACTCCAAACACCAGCACAGTGGAATCACAGTCAAGGTGAAGACATCTTTTATCCAGTTATCTTTTTGTCATCGTTGACATGAAATGACTCTATTGCTTATACAGACAAGTCGTATTGGAGCCAGCTCAGAAGTCGGTCTCTCAGAATTACCCTTCCTCCACTGCACGGTCATTGTTGTGTGGTTACTTGTGAGTGCTAGGGCTGCTTTCATTAATTTTTTACTTGAAACAGCAAAGCCTCAAAGTATCTATTTGGGGGAGAGGAGATGCAACATATTACAATCAGGAGAAGTAAAATGCAACAGTGGGTTTGAACCTCTGCCCATGCGCTTCATTCAAAGGTTAGTCAATGACAGCCACAGGAGCGCTGCAGAAATTGGGATGAATTGGTGTCAATCTAACTAGGAACTTGATCCCAAGTCCACTCAGAGATACCAATCAAGTGGTGATTAAATTAAAAAGTAAAAACCCAAATAAACAAAAGCCAAAAAAAACCCAACCCTCGCAAAACAAACAAAAACCCACAACATCCTTATTCTGCTTCCATTAGAATTAAATAGTTTTACTCTTCCATTTAAATGGAGTCAGCCTCTCAAACTGCACACACGCTGATGAGAGGTTTGAAGAAATTCCAACCAGCTTTGAAAGGGTTCTGCAAATGAAGATGGAAAAGCTGCTGGTGTGACCATGGGCTCGTACTCCACCTCAACAATATTCCAGTTCACGCTGGAGCCTCAAGGTGCCTTCCAGACCCAGCCGCTCTGTAGACCGGGTCAGAGAACAAAATTCCAGTACTGTTCAAAGGGAAACATCCCCTCATGCCTTATCTAATCTTCTGCATTGCAGAGGCACGGCAAGGGGAGCGATCTGCCATTTCACCTGGCTGCTGCAGAACAGCGCCCGTGCCCGAGCAGCAGTGCCAGAGGAACAGCAGTAACCCTCCCTGGCACCGCTCAAACACCTCTCAGCTAAAACCTCTCATTGAAATGAGCTAATCTTAGATAGGAGTATTTTAACACAGAGAAAACTAGTCCTGTATGGTTCATGCACCACCTTTTTCTTCCCTTATCTGAGAAAATTCCAAGTCTGAATACATATAAGAACAAATAATTTATATGTGTTTTCCAGCATTCTTCTGCTTTGAACTTGGAGACAATATTAAAACAAATTCAGCAGAAAAGTACAGAGCTCAGAGATACTGAGTAGTTCTGATTGTGAAAGCATATGGCAAGGTAGCATGAAGAATCTCAAAGTGCTCCTGCCTAATGAAAGGTTTGGGATTATTGAATATTCAGCTGCAAGAAGAGCTCCGGCAGGAGCTCACGCTGTATTAGACACTACATGCAAGACACATGGCGTTCATTGCACTCCCTCCTGAGTTGTTTTTTCAGGCTGCTGTGATTGCAAATGATACGGCTGTACAGGCTGGAAGAGGCAGGTCCACAGGCAGCCTGCCAGGCTCAACCAGGGATGCTCCGATGGTGGGTGCCGTGGTGGCACCGAGCGCTCCCCATGCAGGCACTGCCACGTCACCCTGCGCTTGCTTTTACGGGCACAGTGATGGAAGAATCAAGAGCACGAGAGAGATGGGTCTGTCTCAAGTTGTGTTACGTAAGCATCAATATTCCCCTCTCCTTAACATGAATGGTCCTTAACTTTTAAAAGTTATTTTTGTGTGAAAACACTCCGCCTCAGCAATTGCTCTGCAGTTGTTATTTAATTGTGTTTGTAGAATAATAATAATATATATAAAAAAATCAGTTCTAGTATTCCCTGGCAACACTGTAACCAATTCCAGCACCATATGTGCTAAATGGAATCATCTGCTTTGGGTTGTGACTCCATTTCCAAGCTTGATAAATGGGGGTTGCCCTATGACTTGGCATCAGACGGGCTGAGGCACTGAGGTCGTGAGCAGTAAACCCCCACGGTCTCCTCAGGTACAGAACACACACTGGAAACAGAGACACTTGTAAAACCGTCACGCTCCATAGCCAGTTAGCAGTTCATTCCCACCATTGGTCTGTTAGGTTAGCACAGAACTCAAGCAGCAGACGCCTGGATGTGCCAGGATGGAGAGCGGGGATAACAAGATCCCAGCCCTGCTGATGGGAATGGTGTGCACATGATGCCACCGTCTGAGAGGCTTAAAGACACTTATGAGCAAAGAGAGCGTTCTGCTGCACCTGCGACAACATGATTTGTTTTCTCCAAGTTCGGGGTGAAGACTCATTTGAAACAGTTGAAACTGTTTTGAAGATGAAAAATGCCTTAAAAACATCAATCTGTTCCTTGCTCTCGTTGTTGACCTAATTGCAGCTGGCAAGCGACAGCAGCAGAGATTCCTACACTTTCATGCTATGCACAGGTTATGTATGAGCCACGTGATTTCCTATTTCATCCCTCCTTATTGGGCTCATGTTTCCTGTAAAGGGTTTTGACTAACTGTGGTTTTGACAAGAGTGGCATCACATGCTGCTTTGTGAGCGAACGAGCTCGGGTCAGTAAGTCAGACGGTCAGTCTGGAAAACAGATCCATACTCCTAATCCTTAAAGCTGATATAAAGCAGAGATAAGTGCGTTTGTGATGTATAGGTTAGTCTGGGTAAATATCATTTGAGAGAAATGAACTCTTGAGAGAGAAGAACTGGAAATAAGATGTCCTGGTAACAAGGGTTTCTAAGAAGTGGATCATCTGTTTGTTTTTTTTCTTCTTTATTACTTAGGCTCGAATGCAAATATTTATTCTCTCAATTTATGCTCGGGTCCATGGCCTTCAACTTGCAAGAGGGATTTTTAAAGTATATATTTTTTTAATTTACTCCTCTGACCACTCCTGCACAGAAAGCTGCAGTTGAATACGTTTCTAGTGGGAACCACAGAAGGACTGATTCTGTGCCTCTTTTCTTGCCCAGCCTGTGAAAAACCTCCGACCAAGGCAGAAGAGTCTCCTGCCCTAGAGGAAATGTCTTCCCAGGCCAGCTTGTCACTCCAGCACAAAGTGGATAAGCTGTGTTTGAACTTTGAAACACTCAAAACTTAACTAAGCTTAGAAAGTCGCAAAGAGTTTACAACTCACTAGCCTAACTTGTATTTTTCTCAGCTATGTATTTTCCAGTTAAGGCATCAAATACTAAGTGACACCATATAATATATTTTGCAGGTGTCTTTTGCAGCACGACTGGCTAGTTCCTCCCTTTCCTGGGCTCATTTTAGACCTTATTCAGTACATCTTCCATTAAAGCATTTAATAGTAGAGAAGTTTTCCAATAACTCGCAACATGCAAACTCAAGACTCTTGTTCAAACAACTGCAGGTGGTTACAATAGCCCCATGATCATCATGCAGCCATTACAGTTCAGATCTTATTGTCTGATTAGCAGCAGAGGTATTTTGCCTCAGTTTTTATTTCTCTCATTTTTCCTTTCATAATAAAGGACATATCCTATTCACCCACTCATCTTTGCTATTGATATTGATCAGCTATAGGGAATTTACTGTTTTTCTTGCTCCCAGTGCCTTGCCACCTCCAGCCACCTGAGCATCCCTGTCCGGTGGGTGGTGGAAACCCACTACAGCAACACCTTCCAACAGCAAGCGCTGGAGGCAGCACCAGCATCCTGCTCCTGAGCACCCTGGTACCCGCAGCACACACCAGCACGGGCAGCAGGAGCCCCGAGAAACAAATGGTGGGTTTTGCATTTAAAAACAAGCAGAGAAAAACTTACATAGAAGATGCTAAGGAACCCTGTGGAAAGGAAACTTTAAGCACCCACGGTGAGCCCTCTTCCGCAGCCAGCTTTGGTAACTTTGCTGTTCACAGTTACAGCAGTTCTGTTGCCTTAATGTTTCCTCATAGCAAATAAAAAGACAGAGAAGTCCACCAAATCACAGATTTCTTCAGGGGTCCATCTCTGCAACTAAAAGGACTCCCTAACTAACCTCAAGGGCCAGAGGGATGGAAGTCGGAGCATGGCTGCAGAGGGAGCTGGGGGCACCTCTCTGGATGCTGCCCTGGACAGGGAGGTGCTAGAAGAACAAGTCATGGGGAAAATTACATGAAAATAGCTGACAAAAAAAGAACAATAACTACACAGATGACACGTACAGCATACAGACAAGGTGTCACGGACCCATTTCTGCATGACTCAGAGGTGCAGGGTCATGCAAGCCTGCGAAGGGCTTGCTCCTCCCCAGCAGTTCACAGAAACTGTGCAGAGCATCTGTCTCTGGCCTTGGGACCCGAATACTTGTTTTAGAAGCGCCGATGAGGTTTGGATGCCTGTGAATACCAAGCCCTGGCATTACAGGGGGTCAGGATGCTGCTCAGCCCCTCCTGGCTGCTCCACCCATCACAGGTACTGCAGCTCCCCATGCCCAGCAGAGCCACGGTGTCACTGGCCATCATGCAGCTTTGCAGTCGAGTTTCTCTAGGGAATAAATGATGTAAAACGCAGACCTTCCCTTTATTTGGATACTTTGAGTCCAAGAATTGCAGACACTTGTGCTTATTTCTAGAGAAACGCTTCTTCAGCCTGCAGATTTGTTTCTCATACAGCACGCCGCCTTCCACAACTCTGTTAACTTTTCCTAAGGAAACAACTAACTGCAGATGTATTATTTATTTATAAGTGCTTTCCTTACCAGGGAGAGTTAATCCAGGTTATCAAGGCTCTCCAAGGGAAGAGCTCAACTGAAGCAGAGGCACTTCCAAGCACAAGCACCATTTATATAAAGTATCGCACGATGTTATTTTATACTTCCAGTTTTGAAAGGCTGTGTACTTTTTCCCATTAGACTAACAAATTACAGCAATTGTGGTCAGTAGTGTGGAGGTTTCTCTGCAGAGCATTTGCCCCCTGGGAGGAAGGAAATCAGAGGGGTGTTAAAGCAATATTGTGCCTTCCACTCCGTGTGCTGAGTTGCCTGATAATAGTTAGCTAAGAGAAGCCATAAAACTGCCATTACTGCCACCAGTGGGTGTTACTGTATCTCAGTAACCCTCTGCAAAGGGACAGGAAAAAAATAAAGAGAATCAGAATAGGAAAAAGAAAAAAGGACTTTAGTGAACGGAGGGGAAATTTCAAACACCGTGCTCTAGCTGAACTGTTTATCCCTACAGATCATTTTAAAAGTACATTCCTTTGACTTTAAACTCAGGTGCTGTTGAACCCATTCAGGAGGAAACATTTCCCCAGGCTCCTCCTCACTGAGGTGCCAAGCAGATTCAAACCCTTCCAAAGAGACTGAAGGGCCTCTTCTACTTCCATTTTTGTCTGGATTACCGTGTTAAAGCCAAAACAGAAAACCATCAAACTGCTGAAGCCGATGAGGAAGCCTGTGCTGGTGAGACTCAGCATGGGCAGCTGAGATGTTAAAGAACAACCACACAAACACTGGGGTGCTGGTCCCAAGGTCCAGCTTGGGGTCCCTCGGTTGTGTTTTGCAATCCAGCCAGGGTCTTATTACTGCCTTACCACACTGGGCCTGGCTCACCAGGTTTACAAGGCTCATCTTATTCATCTCTTGCATCTTCTCTGCAAAGACAAAGATCCCTCAAAAAGCTGCAGAGAAATTAATGGCTTTTCCCTTTCCACTGCAACAGTTTCATACCCTCCATCACAAAAGCAGAAAAGTCTTGGAATTTCATACTTGCTAGCCCAAGGATTTTGTGTCATGTGCATCTCTGCCACACAGCCTACAACATGCATACATTATATATGACCACAGCGTTGGTTGTGCCAGGCACATGAATGTCTCAATGATGGCACCTGGGCACATCTGTCCAAACACTAGACAGCTTCAGTTCCAAATTTCTGCAAGTTTCAGGTATATGCAGATGTGTGGTTTCACTTCCACTGGATCTCATTGCAAAAGCAATGTTACAGAACAGGTGTGAATCAACAGCATTATTGAATTGCCTCAAGTATTAGAAAATTAGAGCTTTTGAAATGGCACAGAAGTAAACAGGACATTTTCATTACAAGCTTCACTACGTGTTTCCTTGTTGGGCTATAAATTAAGCTTTGTAAACTTTTGTGTTTTTAAGTACCTTGAATATGTAAGAGAAACGCCTGCAGCAGTGAACCATTGCAGTCTCACATGTAAATGAGAGAACATGTTTTGAACGTGTAAATTATCCTGCTATAATCCATATTTATCAGAGCTATCCAGGCTTTTAGATAGAGAAATAAGCATCACACAAATGTTTGATAACACTTGCCCTTTAAGACATACTGAAGTATCATTTAACCACAGGAAGTTTCATTTTGGACAAAAAAGTACACTAAAATATACTCTACAAAATATAGTGGTGTATACGCCATAAGATATGCAGGAGCACAGGCAAAGCAATTCATTTTACCATACAAACACTCAGATTACACAGATCTTGCACAGTGACTATTTCAGGTCAAAAAAGGTTGATGGGACAAGCTTGCTCACAATAACCACTCACAATTAAATGCATGAAGGAGAGGTCATTTTCAGATAAAGTGGATAACATTAAGAGTCTAATGAAACCACGAAGGTCAAAAGTTACAGGCTGTGTTACTCGAGGTGCTGTATGTCCATGCACTGTAAGCCCACCCTGACCCCAGTGCTTGCAGGCAGAGCAGCCACGACAGCCAGAGGAAACAAAAACCCCAATTTCTTCTTTTTCCACGAGTCTCAGGTCCATGCCTGCAAGCAACAACCCCAATGTAACACAGGGTACCCGAGATGCAGCCGGGAGCTAAGCGCAGCTTCCCTAAACCCCAGCCTAGCAGCAGCTCCCGTGGGGTTACACACAGGCACAGATTCTGCCGCTGCTCTTGGAGCCTTTGGAAACCCTCATGTGGACGTCAGTAAGATGATGAATATATCTAGACATGAAATCACCTAGAGGTGGATTTTAGCTCTAAAAGAAGCAAATCTAGGGTCTTCCTCTCATTTCTGTGGCACCCAGCAATGTGCTGGCTGGGCAGGAGGGATTCCCTGCTGACAGCAGCAATGCTCCGCAATCCCAGCTCCCGCCTCATGAAATTTGCATTACATACACATTTATCATTTGGCCCCATTTCGGCACCTCTGAAAATCTGGAAGTAAAAATTGCCTTTTATTGCCAGATGTTCAGATGACAATGTGAAATGCCATTCCTTTCTTTATAACCTTTTTAACATGATCTGCTTTGTTTTTTTCTTTTAATTTGAACATAATGAAAAGTAATATTTTAAATAATACGTCCAAACAGTGTGGTAAAATTGTCAAAGTCAAACCATTTTAATGGGCTGGAAATTTGAATGCCTGCACTTGAAAGCGTGGTTTATTTTGACAATATTGCTCTTTCTCCATAGTTACCTCTGACCTCCAGTATTACTCTCAGTGGATTATTTTTTCACCGAGGGAGATGTTTAAGCATGGACCAGAGTAGATAAGTGATATGGTCAAATCGCTACTGGCAAACCCTGGAATTACTGACCACTTTAATAGCTCCTGCTGACCTCCAAATGAAACTTCACCTTTGGTTATTAACATGTCTCTCCACTTTTATGATTTTTTGGAACATAATTTGTCACAGTTTTTATCTGCACAGAGCAAGCGTTGGGCTTTCAAAAATGTGAGTTATCTTTTTACAACTGCTAACAATTACACATCACAGAACAGACCAGCCTGAAAACCAATTATGAAAAGACCTGCATGGGAAGCGCATTCGGTCTTGAAGTTTGAATTATAGATTTCTGCACTGTAACTGCGTTACAGCCCGCGTTCGGGCTGGAAACAAGAAACCAAACTTCGAAAGGGCTTGTAAGATCAGCGCGATAAGATAAAGGCGTAGAAATTAATTACCCTTGTTTTGTATTAAAATCTGATAAAGGGCTGGAAATGCTGCTCAAGATCAGAGCAAATGGTGGGGCCACGTCTTCTGTCCCAAATGAGCGTTGCAAACCCCCAGGAACCCAGCTCTGCGTGCTGGAGCATCCTTCCCATACAGACCCTGCCTGTCGGGGTGGCAGCAGCTAGGGTCCCATCCAGGAGCCCTTCCCGTGGGTGCTGGAGGGCTTGGCACCGGCCCTGATGATTCAGAGCAATGACATTTCACAACCAGATTGTACAAGAATAAGCAACTAAGCTGAGCCGCAGAAATCGTGCCAAAAGGCTTTCAGGTGATCAGAGCAATATGCCAGACAGAGAGGTTGATTGGCCAATTAACAATTCGATTTGGAGAGTGGGCGTGTCATTTCAGACCGTTATTTGCCAAAATATCAAATATGTGGAAAGTTTTAATTTAAAACAGGTGATTTTATTTTATTTATTTTTAAATACATGCTGGCATTTCTGAGCCCAGCTTCACACCATGAGGCACCGGCAGCAGGCTGCAGCCCTCGGGACCCATCGCAGCTGGCATGGTGACAGCAGCGCTCTGACAAAGCCTCCAGGAAACCAGCCAGGGCTTCCAGTTTCATCTGAACATCGCTTCCACTGAGCTAAAGGCACCAGGGCTGTTACAAATAAGACAAGACGAAGACTTTTCAATAGGATTGGGGATGAATGCTTCAAAGGTGAAGATTCATCAGCAATTAGTGATGAGAGACAGTTCAGAGCCGGGTTTTTTCCTAGTGGTGCAAGGTTCAAAGCAGATAGTGGAAATTTCCAACGTGGTCCATACCTAATTATCATCAATTAAGAAGGAGTTAAAGTATCTCAACTTAAGCCCTGGAGACCCACACTTGTTCAGTCTTCTGTAGCAGTGGCTTGAGGCCCTGAATGGTGCAGGAAAAGCCATCTCGCTCCCATACCAGACAGAGGAAAGTGGGACTGGCATCAGCTCACAGGTACTCAGAAGCCTTCACAATTAACCTTGGCTGCAGGGCAGCCTTGAGCCTTCCCCAAAGTGCTGGGGTGACCCCCTTATCTTGTCTTCATACATGGTAGAAAAAACAGTCTTCTGTTCATTGAAAAGAAAATTTACAGTAAGAACAGGTTATGAGTGAAACTATGGAGGTAGCAATATTACTGCAACCTTGTTCAGCGTTATTTTATTTGGGGCAGGGGGTACTTTCGGAGATAAAAGTATGGTCTTACAAGAGTATTTTGCCATTCAGCATCATACAAATAGAATGAGGAGCATGGGACTGGAAAGAGCTTTGGTCACATCTGCAGCAGGGATGGATTGCTTTGTCGCTTACAAGTGTTATTCTACAATATGCACATGTAGTGCAAACACATCTCACCAGCAATGCCGTGCTGAAACATGAAATCAGCGGACATGGTGCCACATGCAGTAACTCTCATAACTGTAGCAGCTTTGTATTTTTTTTCCTAAACTGTCCCGATCCAAGGCTCACAGAAAGGTAGAAACACAGCAAAAAAAAAAAAGCAAATAAAACGAACACTCATGAAAGCAGCTTGAGTTTGAAACCGAAATTTGTTGGTGAGTAATATCCTCTGAAAGTCTCTGATAATGTTCTATGCATTTTTAGTACAGCGGGACAATACAAGAACCTGAGCTCTGAAGCCATAGCTGTTTTGGATATCTTCTTCCTCCATCTTCGAGCCCGCCCAGCAAGGACAGCAGACCGGACCCTCCAAAGCACCAGGGCATCTCGCTCCCCTGCGTAAAGCAGATGGTTCTGAAGATGTGAGTGCCTGGCTGCCCAAGGCGTTTCCCAGGGGAGCTCTGCACATGGGCTGGTGCCACTCCTGACACACCATGGCAGACCCAAGCTGCTGGGAAACAGATGAGCAATGAAAGTCTTAGCAATCTAGCCCCGTGTATAAGACATATTTTCAATCTGGCTTACAGTCCAGAAAGAAAATTAATAGGAAAATCACCAGAAAAAGCTAGATAATTTAGTGGAAAAGATAGTATTTTGCTGTAGAATATTTGAATTGTCCTGTTTAGTCAAAACTCCCTGACTTTAGCCTGAACCTTGCTCCTGCCAGGTGACTAGAAATAGCCCTTTTCTGAAACAACTATACAACATCTGTACTGAGAACAGTTTCTAGGAATTATATTAAATTATAGCAAGCCACATCAGATCTTTACAGGCCAAGCCCATAAGTGACAGAACACTATTCACCCTGGACATTCCCAGGCAGTCTGTGCAGAGGTCTCGCTAAGCCATGCCAAGGCAACAGCCTCCATTGCATTTCTCCAGGAGGTAAAATGGCAGCATTAAATGAGAATATATTTGGGACTCGAGTGTGTCCCACAGCACTCCCACCCAAAGCTGGGTGTTGACACACTAGCCAGGGCAAGCGTGGCCAGCAGCAGGCCAGGAGCCCAGGAAATGTCGCTCTGCTCGAGTAGGTGGTAGTCTTCCTTTGAGTCAACACCGAAACCCACGTGCTAACATCGCGCTGCTTAAGGTGTCATCTTGCGGATATTATACTGACATCCTGGCTGCCTCCGATGCTGAAAGGTTTCAGGTTTGAGGCTTTTTTCTTGTTTTGCTCTCTCCGAGTATACGGCTGTTTAACACAAGTGTTTTGGTCAAGTTCTGACTTGAAGAGCAGCACTTTCCCCTGGGGATCCTTCCTGCCACAAGGCTGGATGTACAAGATGAAGTTGGTTCTTTTCCAGTGGGGTTTTGCCGCTCTGCCCTGCACAGTGTTTTTCCCTAGACAAGTCTACACTCTGGTGCAAAGGAGTGTGACTCCTAATCCCCTTCCAGTGGAGCTCAAACACCCTCTCACTACAGACATTATTATCGCCTTGACATATTGTTATTGTCGCTTAATCCAAGTCAATGACCGCCATATAAACAATTTCTGATACGTTAGATAGCACCTGTATTAACCAGCCTCATGATTTCAGTGATTTACAAAACCCTGTAGGAATTCCTTTCAGGACAAGGTTTTGGCAAGGAGTCCAGGCAGCCATTGCCACCAAGCCTTAGCAGCCTCCCACGGACATTCAAGGAGATTCAGTGGCCAATATCCTCGCATCGCTGTGCTTTGCGTTACTGCTGTCAGACACCTATGGCAGACCCTTGGTTTCTTTTCCAGAAGAGCAATGGGTGTAAGGCAGGAAAGAAAGACTTTGAGAACTGAAGTGACTGGTAGTGCCATACATAGGGAGATAAGAAAAGGACTCTGACACCAACAGCGTTCTCAGAAACTTCACAGTTGGCGCTCAGGACCGGTGATTCATGCCTGAACTCATTGTCCCATTCGGTCCGCTCTAAAACGGCCCCCCCAGAGCAGGAGGCTCTGCCCAAGGGTGGGCAGCAGCGAGCACCCAAAACCCCATTTGCAGCAATGCAAATCGACAGGAGCTCCATCCACTTCAATGGAAGCCCTTTGGATTTACGCCAGAGCAACTGAAATTAGAAGCTCGCCCTAAGTGGGCGGGAGCTCATTATAAGACTAAATAAGGAGTGAGTCATTTTCAGAATTTTAAACTGAAAGAAGCCGCATTTGGCTGACCTCCTTTTTTTTTTCCACACCGACGGCTTATTAGATTACAGCAGATAAGAACTGTGCTTTCTTACTGGTTTTTCATGGCAACATGTCTATGCCACTGACAGAGGAGGAAACACTGGTTTAAAAAGGAAAAAAAAACCCAAAGCAATATGTTTAAATAGCACAGTGTTCTTAACTTGGAGATAATTTTGATATCTGAGGAGACAAACACTGGCTCAACCGACTCATAGGTGTTCCCATTTCACCCAGGATACACTTAAAGGCCAAGTGACCCAAGAGGAGCTGAATATGAAGAGATGGGAGATCTCTTAGTGGACTGCAAGAAGCTGATCGCTGTTTGGAGGAACAATTACTAGTCTTAATTACCAAGTCGGATAATTAATTCTTGTTAATACCACTATTAGTAAGACACTTGACTAAAATGAGAAAGAAAAAAGAAAAGACGAACACAGAAGAACCTCCTACCCTGTCTGGCTCCAAAGCCCCATTCTGACTCCTGCTCGTCTCCCAGGTCATAAATCCCGTCATCTTCATCTCACAACCATTTCAAGGAGACTTTTGGGCTCCTTGCTACCCAGGTATTTAAAAAAAGACTGCTCTCACTGATGAGAAGAGGCTTGGAAGCAAGACAGCCCTCTAAGTCCCTTTTGGCCTTGCATCAATCGGCAAAGCAGATACAAAAATTTCCAGGCAGAAAAGGTCCCCGGGGTAATAATTCTGAGGCTGCTTAGTTTGAGATTCCAGATCTACTAAACCTTGCAATGTTTGGTTGAATACGCATTCACCCAGAGTGAGATTGTATTCAAAGTAGTGGCAAATGGGAGAATTACAGCTGTACCACAAATGAAAACACTAATGGCACACGGAGGAAGAAAATTTCTCTCCATCAGATTGGAAGGACACGAGAGTGGGGTGTATAAGGTTCGCTGGGTCTTCTGAACCTTCGGAATCAATCACAATATAGAAAGCTATTGGATGGGACTCCTCTGTGTCAAGGGCCCATTTCCTGCGGTAATGATTGACACCACCCGATATTGGCTCCGAGGCGGTTCTGACCAATCGCAGTCCTGGGAGGCAATAAGTGCTATGGGATTGTTCTCGTTCGCTCTTATGACCACAACACTACACACCAATTATATCTGGCACAAGCTACCTTTGCACAGACACCCTAAACAAAGAGACCAAAGATTCAACTGAAAACCTGAAAGCCCAGTACCAGCCATTTAGCTCAAAGCTTAGGAGGGAATTTGATGATGATCTAGAAGGACCTACATGGGATGATATTTCTGATACCCAACAAAGAAAAGCAGAAAATACCCAGCGAGGCCCAATATCCATAGGTTAGAAGTAAATGAGATTTGTTATCATGATATAACAGGACTGGACATCTGCCTGGAATGGCATCTGTGCCGCTGCCAAGAGCTGAGCCCAGAACAAGACACGCGCCGAAAGGATTCTCTCAACCATCAAGTAATTCCCACAACACCATGCTCAGTTTCCTTGTGGAAACTTTGGAATTTGCCTTTAGAGGGCACCTCGGTTCCCAAATCACCCAAAAGTGGGCGCTTTAGGAATCTCCTCCTGGTTTCCACATATAACCAACCGTGCAAGCGTTGCCCAACACCCGCCACCGGGGAGGAGGGAGTGGTGCGGGTGGGGAGAGCCATTTCTTGGAGGTTTGAATCCCTTCCAGCTGGCGCTTCCAGTGAGCCTGGGGCTTTGGGGGGTGCACAGCCCATGTGAGGGGGAGAACTGCACCTCACATCCCCAGCCCCTCATGGCTGTGCCCGCCTCTGCTGGGGCCATGGGGCTGCTCCAGAGTGATGCCAGGGTTTCTCCAAGCCATTGCTACATTTCACCAAGGGATTGGGCAGCATCACAGACAGATCTCAGCCCTCTGCTCCTTTCCCAGTCTCCTTTCTACTAATTCCCTTCCACTGATGTAAGGTCAGCATGTTCCTCTTCCTGCTTCCTCTGCCAAGGGCAGTTAGGGGCTCCCCTTTTTTCTTTATTTCAGCTTTTTGCTCCATAATTGTCTATTTATTGCTGTAAACAGCAAATTGCCTTTGATTAGGAATTACACTGAACACAACATGCTTCATGCCTCTTCTACCTGTAATATCTGAAGCACCTCACTCCTTTTGATCATTGCAACAGGTCCCGAAGAAAAAAGCAAAGCAAACCCCAACAGATAAACACGGCCCTGCTTCTCCTGCAGCTGTGCGTTGCAGAGCACCCATCCTGGCAAAGGCGCTGTGCCCAGAGCCCGGGGCACTGCTCACCAGCCACCTGCAGCCCAGGGGACGTGCTGGTCCTTCCCGCGGTGGCTCAGCCCAAGCGAGGTGCTGGCTGGGACATCATCGCAGCCTGGGCGGGCACGGAGCTCAGGAACCTGCAGAACTTGCCCAGCTGCCAGAGGAGCGGCTGGAGACAAAACTTCTTACCTCATGGCATTGCTGCTTTTGATTGGGGTTGGTTTTGCAAGCGAGCTTTGCTGCTGACTAATAGCCTTGGGCAATTGGCAGGGGAAATGAGACCTCGCTGAATGGCAAGGCACAGCAAACTGAAATGACAAGATTATACTAGTAGTTCATTAAAGCAGATGAGAGAGATTAGAGCGCTTGTTACTATGATAAAGCAAAATTGCATGTGTGTGAAACATGCCTAGACAGAGCTTTAAAAAAAAAAAAAATTAAAAAAAATCACAAAATGCTACCTTTTTAACTTAAAAAGATGTAGAACTTTGCCAGAGGAGATGATTTGGGTATGGAAATACACTTAGGAAATAAAACCAATTATGGAAGACAACGTTTCTCCTGGAGTTTGTGCTTCCTCTCCTTTGCCTGTCCCATCCAGGGGATTTTAAACCAGAACTGTCCTCCTCTCTGTGTTCTTTGAGCATGTACGTCTTATTCCCAAGCAAATCAGTGGACTGAAACATGAGGCGATCCTTTCAGTCGCCCTGTCCCCTGCGGTCACCCAGCCCAGCCTGAATGCTTCCTCAGCCTTTGTGCCCTCACCCCACTTCCATCGTCCCTTCGCATCTCTATTCTCTCCTGCAACAGGACACAAAGCACTGCTAAGGAAAGGGATGAACACCACCGAACTGCTAATGTGTGGGGTGCTGGCTTAGTGAGCCATACGTTAGAAAGAGTCAGCAGCTGGCAAAACTTAGCAAGAACACCTTCTAGAAATCTGAAATATCCCCTTGTCTTAGCTTACAGGAAATGCAGGTGTCAAACATGGCAAATGTCACTGTTTCCCGGCAGACGGATACATCCAGAGACCACTCCTTGGGGCTGAAAATCCCAGCCCAAGGTTTTGACCCCACTGTGTCATAGTACAACCTGGATTCAAATTTTCTTTTTGAGTTCATAGCACCAGAAAACTTGGCTCAAATCTTTGTCTGATCTTTGTAATATAAACCATCCCACTTTTAGCACGGGGCAAATGGTAGGGCATGACCAGTGCTTTGGGAAAGTTTGAACTCTGACTTGATTTCAGATCTGAACTTTGTCATTCAGGCCTAACTCTTCCCTTTCTTCTTTTCCTTTATGTTAGCAACACGCACTGACTTTGTAGATCAATGCAGAAGACTGTAAATGATGCATGAAATGAAAAATCCCTGTCCAGCCAGCACACAGAGAGAATACAGACAGTGCTATACTGTCATTGCTGTGGTATTTGCTGCAATATTCACAGCTAGAAAAGCCCACTAAGTCCCAGAACAATGCTGGACTATTTTAAAGTCTCAAGCCCTTTTTGGAGGGAGGGGAAGAGGAAGGGAGAAATTAACTCCCCCTTACACCCACCTTCTTTCTTCCTTTGTTTCAGAGAGAGTTTTCACAAGAGCAAACCCTGCCCTCCTATACGAATCTTTCATTATTCCCCACCCCCCCAAAAAATTCCTTCTTGTTCTCAGATGGGGGCGGCAGCAGAGGAGGAAAGAGGAAAATAAAGAGATCGTATCAAATAAACAAATGCTTTCATCAAGCCAGCTTGCAATGAATCATCGACTAAGCCGGAGCGAGACTGACGTGCCTCTCTTGAGCAAAACACCCCTCAGCCCCTGCAGCGGCCTTGGACCACCAGCCAGGACGCCCCCGAGCTGGTCCCAGCCCCTGGTCCTCTAGCACAAAGGAGGACAGGGCTGCTCAGAGGTTCTCGAGCTCTTCCCGAGTGTGCTCAGCCCAGCCCTTGCACCTCTAATGCCCTGTGCCAGCACTAGGGATGATGAGTGCTTGGCAGCACTATTCTTCATATGGAACATTAAGCTGAGGTCTTGCACACTCCTGAACATTAAACATCCCATGATAGTCATGAAGAAGAGCTACGGGTTTTATTAACCTCAGTGTCCTGGACACATTGCGCTAGGAAAGCCATCATTAACCTACCTTAAGAACACAGGCAGGGGCCCTCTTTGCAAACTATGCTCGAAGAGCTAAAGCCCTATGAAATGCCTTTAATAATTTAAAGGAACTACCAAATGTTGCTATAAAGGATATAACCTCACCTCGAGGAAGAAAATCTGTAAGGACTTTGACACAGTGAAGCGCTCACAGTCTCCAGGTCCAAACCTTGATTCTTTTGCTAGTCAATGCTTCACCATCACATCCAAACACAAACTCTTCTCCCCCACCCCCTGCCAAAAACTGGTTCATCCGGGCCTTCAGCTGTTTTTAAGATACCACTTGCATCTCAGACTGCAGCATAAACCATTAATAACACCTCAGCACACACTGAGAACTCTTCTGAGAAGTTTTAGCACCAAATCAGACCTCCCACAAATAAATACGTATAATTCTTTAAAAAGGTCAGACAAGCTTGTAGGGTTTTGTTTGTTTGGGGGTTTTTTGGATGTTTTCTGGGGGGACAGGTTGAGGGGGTTTTGTTTGTTTTTAATAAAACGGTAACATTTATTTGCTCACGCAATATTAACTTAAATCCAACCTAATTTAACTCAGCAACAAATAATGCTTGAGTGATAACAGATTCCATTTGGCAAATGTTACAGAGTGACTCTTAAATTGGTTGATGTATTTATCATCTGTGGCTCTAACACCAAACTCCAATTTGCAGTCAGTGTATAGGGAACACAAAATTAGTGGAGGAAGTGGAGAAAGCAGAAAACAAGAGGCTCGTGCACTACCAGGGCTCCGATAGCCCCGCTCAGCATCGCTTTATCTGTGAACCAGCTTCTGCAAAGAAAAATGTTGAAGAATAGCCAGTTAGATGAGTGTTATTTGTAAAGGCCTTGCCTGGAGTAGAATCAGGAGGCAGCCCACACCTCAGCACGGGGATTTGCACGCTCAGCACGCTCACCTCCTGAGGACGATGGCTCTTCCTGCACCCCAGGACCAGGCGCAGGGTGCGCGCCCCATGGCACCAGGAGTACGTTGTGTGTGGAGACAAAGCCTTGCTCCTCAGCCCCCCGCCACCAAGCTCTGCATCTGTGCACGCTCCAATTTTCCTACTCCCTTCATTGCAAAAAAGTGTATTGAAACATTATTTTTGGCACTGAAGTCAGCAACTGTGACTGAACAGAAAAGGGGAGCAGAACTGATGAGTAAGGAGGTGCCATTTGCAGAGACTTTCCCCCACCCCAGAAGCACATCACACTTTCAAGGGCCATATTATTGCTTTTCCTTTTTCCTGCAGTAGCCACTGAGGGTCCAAAGCTCAGAGATCATGCACAGGCAGCAGCTGGACAAGGAAGTATTTCTGATCTCTGTGCTCCAAACAGCAGCCACAGCCCAGCGAGAGCAGAGCTGCAGATCCCATTGCCTGCAGCAGGAGTCAGACACTGAGACCAAACCTCTCAGTTGACGGAAAAATTTGCCCTTCCAGGGGCACACCAAGGCAGAATTTGCCTTTTCCTCTTTTGCCAAGTCCAAAGGGGGGATTTTTATATTTACCAAGATTAGGAGATAAGTTTTTTCCACTCTCCTGCACTAGTTTACTCTTGCTCAGATTGGAAGGGGGCACCTGTGTTGTGTTATAGCAGCAAAGCATCCTCTGAACATAGGGATGCAGGAGGGAGACCCACACTAACAGCTAAGCTCTGAACACGTGGGCAGGTCATTTCACCCCCTACCTGCACAGCCAGAGGCAGCAGCAAGGGGATTACTGACAACTTGAGAGCAACGGACCCTGCCTCTCTGGGCTCAGAGGGTGGACAGTGGGAAGAACAGAAAACAACTACCTGCAAACCCCATCTTCCACCGTTGTCTCACCAGATCCCAGCCACAGGCTTCAGGAAGCACCCTGCTCTTGTTGCAGGGTTGTTGAGGAGGGTCCCTTTCCAGGCACCAGGGAAAGGCGGTACAAGCCCTCTGTGATGGCAGGGACAGCATCCCCTTCTGTGATACAGCAGTGATGTTCCAGGCTGGAAGTGTTAGGACTTTGAAATGGTAAATCACAGAGTGCCTCTGTTCAAGCCTTACCCCACAGGAATTATGGTAAAGTGCTGTCTGCTATTTACATTCATTTTTTTGCAGATGGAATCACAAAGGGAAGAGAATGACAATAAGAGCAGATACATCATGGGAGCAAAAAAATCCCAGCCTCAACCACTACATACAAATGCAGAGCAAAGCCTGGCGACTTCACATGGGCTTCACTTGCTGTTGGTTCCATTCATAAGCTGAGAGATCTAACAGCCTGGCATGATTATTAGACAATAAGACTCCTTCCTGTGCCTCTAATTTGCCTTGATAGATATGCAAACCAGAGGAGGAAAAAGCTAACCAGGCCTCTCTTATTGACAGCAGACAAGTTCCAGACCATAACCCAGTTGTCTTTCTTTCAAGCTTCCTGGGAGAAACACACTTAGAGGGGGCAGGGATATGCATGAAACGCAGGAGTACCTGACGGTCTCCCCTCAGTCTGTCACGCCGTTGTCCCTGTTGTGACCGGTGCAAAGGAGAAGCCAACAAATGACGGTGCTTTTTAATTAGTGCACGGGGAATCCTCACCATGCAACAGACGTGTCAATGTAACTCTAAGGAGGTATTAAAGGAAAAAGGAAGCAGCCTCAGCCTTCCCGAGCCGCAGCTTCAACTCCAGGCACCGGCAACACCAGGAGAAGTTTTTCAACTGACTTTTTTTTTTCCAGGGGCTGCTGCTCACATCTGGTAAAGCTGTCCCTGGGCTACTGCCATATGTAAGGACACAAGGTTTTATGACTTATTGTCTGTAAGATTTATGGAGATGATCTATGATCAGCAATTTTTCATATTCTTATATCCTGAGCAAACACACAGAGGGCCATTCCCTGCATAATAGGAAGGTGTAAAACAACACGGTCTCAGCACAGCAGGTCCACCAGCACCAACACCACGCTCGAGGACCTCGGCAGCAGCAGGGAAGGGTCAAGGCACACAGAGAGCCTCCATTTCCATTCCCTTCCCAAGACAAACAGGGGGCAAGAGAAACGAGAAATTAAATTATTAAGAAGAGCTACTCCAGCTCTTTTATGGTATGTTAACAAGAGCTGCATTTATTAGCTGCATTTATTAAGTCAAATTCCCGAGCTTCAGCAGCGTTTCTGCAGGAAACATAAGCTTTGGTGCTCACAAAAAGCCCAGCCCAGGTGGCCCTTCCGCACCCCGGAGGAAGCGCTGCAGGTGTGGGGGGACAGGGCTCCCCGGCCCTCGGCTCTGGCACAGACCCCAGGAGAAGGGCCTGCCCGAGTCCCTGTGATTCACAGGAAGGAAACTGCTTATCGCAATGTTTCGCTGATACGCCGCTCCGGCTTTCGGTGTCACAAACCTTCACCTTTCACTTACACTGGGACCAACACAAATAAGAAGATTTAGTGAAAACAATAAACAAGAGGAAGTGAAAAATCCGCCAAGAGTTTTGGTCCAGCTGTGGCCGTTGGTATTGTCTTCGACAGTTTGGTTATTAAATAAGGACAAGGCCTTGTCAATGTTAGCAGGGCATCACAACAATAAAATAACCATTCTCCATGGATTGCTGTGATTGCTACTGTGCTCGGCATCTCCCACCCCACTGGTATTTTCCTGCACACACACATCCCCTTTGCTATCAGCAACGCTTTGCCATACAGGGAAAGAATTGTTCCTCTCTCTCATCCCCATCCATTCTGTCAACCCCCACCGGTTAGGTGCTGAAAGCATCATTGTTCCACCATCATAACTAACACAACGCTAACATCGATTGCCCAGTTGAGCTGTAACTTTGTAGTGTCATTCATGGGCATGAGGGCCGGATCCTTCTGCAAGTGCCACTGGGTACGTACTTACACCAGATGACGGCCTGTCCTCCAGCTTGTGCACCCGAACAACTATTTATTTTAAAAGACCGTGTTAAATGCACTTCCCTTGTGTACAAACAAATCAACCTGCTTGACAGATATAATCAATTGCAATTCAAACAGGTTTGCTCCTTTCCCCCCCAAAAAAATGCAGATGACACAATTAAAAAGAAAATTAAAAATGTACAGAGACCTGCAGAGATACCAAATGAATGTACCTGCAGGTTTGGAAAACAGTCTAGCACTGTGTGATCATTTTGACAGAGGCACTTGAAAGAAATCAATAAAATTGATCATTCAGCTGCACCATTTATAGATGTGGATCAGAGTTCTGGAATGACTTACACTGTTATTTTACATAAAAATGTGCAAAAAATAAGAAGCAGCACAAGGGGATGTGGAGTTGGCTTTGTGGGTTGGGGTGGAAGGGAGCCCAGGTTGAGCAGCAGGACCACGGCACCACGGCGAGCGGCCCCGTCCATAGACGTGGGTAAGGAAATGGAGCCTCCGCCTGACAGAGGAGCCCTTGGCTTGAAAGGTCCATTGAGCCCCAGCAGTAAAAGTCCTGGGTGGAAGCATTAAGCTCTACAGCCAGGACATGAAGAGAAAACTCAAGGTTTGGACCTTTAAATGAGAGTAGGAATTGGCGTCCCAATTCTCCAAGGAAAGTCTTTCAGGAAAGAGTTCTCAATCTTTGTTGAAACCACTGTGTTTAGCTGATATAAACTGGTGATTCGACTTGAAGACACGTTAAGCCATCTTGTACCCATTGAGAATCTTACCCACCGTTTCTAATACTATATTTTATCTTTAGTGGCTCAAGGCACAGACTGTGCCACCCTTCCCACACAACCACCCGATTTCCGTACCTCGCAAAATGATGCAGCTTCTAAGCAACTTTCAAGCTCTCCTTAGTCAGACGTGAACTCAGACAGCAGTATTTTAGCAGTTATGGTTTCCACAGTCACACACAGCGCCTCAACATCCCTTTCCTCCCAGAGCTGGGAAACAGAGGTATGTGCACGAAAAATAGTCAGAGAAACTCAGAGAAGTACCAACCATGTACCCTGCTACAGAGGGCAGACGCAAGTAGTCCCTCCATCATATTTGCTTGCTCTCCATCATCACGTTACACCACAGTAATGCCTCGGTTAACACTCACTGTACTGTGCAGTATATGGACTCCCCACTCTTTATCCGCACTGAGGACTCTATGTTTGACACCTACAACATTAACATTTAATACAGCAATGCCCCATTCTAATACTACAAGCTATTGTATCTGAAGAGAAAATGTACATTTTAAGTGCGGCTCACTTCATTCACTCTTGGTAACTACCTACTACAATTATCAGGAAATGAAAAATATGCACTTCACAGCCTTCTCTTTTCACATGTTAAAAAAACATGGAAAGATCAGCACAAACACCGCAGGATCACTCATGCACGAGGTAGCGCTTCGCACTCTTTCCATGATATATTACTGAACAGGCGAAAGTCTGGGGCTCCGTAGATGTAGGAGAGAATTTCTAACAACCACGCATTGTGCATACATGTCCACACACCCCTTCAGAGCAAACCTAGCGAACATAAAATCCATAACAGTAATAGACTATCCTCACTTTATGGCAGGGTTCTGGAAAGTTTGAAGCAGATGCTGTCACCGAGTTGCCATTTAGAAGGCATTAAATGCAGAAAAATCATTATTTCTGCTGTGGATTATTTTGGACTGAAAAAAACACAACTGTGGGAGTCAATGCATTTACAAGTGTTCAGAAGGTACTACACAGCATATATATTCAGTGACCCCCAAAGTGGGAGTGCAGGTGTGAAAAGGGGAGTGTAATACAGAATTACAAGAGGAAGAGCATAAATAACACACAACGTAACAACCAGGGAGTCATTATTTTAGGGAGTCTATATATAATCCCAGTTTCAACCCCTCACTCGCAATGTTTTTAACATTGCTTTGACTTCAGCCTTCTTGGATAGACATTTAAACAGGAAAGGCTTCAGGTTTATTAAGTAGAAGCATTGAAATTGGCAAAATACCTGATTTGGTTCATGTTATGCGGTTTATAACATTGTTAAGCTTCATTAGGATGCTGCAGCACTCTAATAAAAGAAGGCATATTTATTATTTCATACGCTGCCGTCCATTAAAACTAATACTTCCTCTGCTAAGAGGTGCAGACAGCAGAACCTGTGATGCTCAGCATTTCTGCTGTGGGTATTGTGCGAAACAGCTGGACACCAGACTCACATACTTCAGCTCACAGTCACCAGATTCCTGGAAAGATCTCCATTTTACAGAGAGAATGAGAAAAACACACCGAGCCGGTAAGCTGGATCAGGTTTGAACTTATACTGGTGTAAATTAACACAGCACCAAGGCCCAGGGAATCGGCTCAGCACAAAGCTGCTGCAGGCTCAGCTCAGCCCAAGCACTGTTCACATCACATGAGAGACGCACTCATGGGGTCTGCGCCAGAGACCCCTCATCGGACACATGACACCATTTTGCAAAGCAGGTTGTGGTCTCACAGCAAGAGAAGCAGCCTGAAATCAGCCTTACCCAACAGTCCCTTGGCAGAAAGCATACATGAACCTGGCCACCACTGCTGCTCTGGAGACCTCCTTCCCTACCATGCAGAAGGCCTGCTTTGGAAACATCTGCCTTGCCTTTCTAGCCACGCTAGATCTGTCTTGGTGCGTCATGAAAGACCACAAGTCAACACAACTTTCTTACCAAGCAATTGTTAGGAAGTCACCTTTCTCTAATAAAGACAAGCAAGCAAGTTTAAGTGCACCAGACCATGGGCTTGGGGACTCCCCCAGCCTCTTACCTTAGAGGTGTGAACCATGACGACATCTGTCCTTCCTAGTCCAGCGGTGCTGGGAAGCTGCTGAGCCCAGACTTCCAGAGGAGCCCTGCATCTCCCTTCTTCCATCACCCCCAGCAGGTGCTGAGTGCACCCTGGACTTCTTTATCTCACAGAAAGAGGGACCGGAGAGTTCTAGTGCTCCTCAGCAACAAACACCAGACATCTTTCTGTCCTGGTTGCCAGTAGGAACCACAGAGAGTCTCCCAAGCCCTCAGGCTGATGAGACAGAGATATAGAGTGTGTTACCTTCCAAAGCTCAACTCCCAAAACCTGAAACCCCACAACTGCTAAAATCAGGCTTATATAAGGGCAAGTCAATAGGCACAAACATGGAGTTGATGGAGAAAGGGCAGCACCTGTGTCCAATCACCCCACCCACTCACACCAACCCCTGGTTGGCTGTAACCCCTGCTTAATCAATGCAAGGTGTGATTGATTTACGCAGGACTTCAGCTGAATGCAGCCTTCAACTGCACCAGCAGCAAATCCTGCTGTAGTGACTTGAATTTTCTCTGTTTGCTCTTCTTTTCTGGCCTGCTACAGGAAAAATGTGGCCTTGCCTCAATTGACTTAAATTTAAAACCGTTGGTATATTATATAACTCAATAAAAATCCTGCTAAAAAAAGGTACATTGTGCTTGTTCTCCTTACATGTGGTAGGGAGGAAAATGGGTATGGACTTCTTCTATGTCTTTTAGTTAATTTGCTATCAATGCCCAGCTGCTTTAGAGTAAATACAGGAACAGGGTGTCATATGGGTATCCTGAAGAAAAAGAAGAGAGATTTCCTATTTCTTTGTTAGCCAGCAAAGATGGTATGCATGTTATCCAAAGATAATACAGGGGAAGAAATCAATTCTCCGTGTTGTTACACATCCTTGCATGCAAATGTAAACTTGGGGAAAAAGGAAAAAAAAAAACCACCACAAAACCAAAAAGAAGTCTATTTCTATTATGCTGAGGTCATATGAAATCATTAGTGCAGGCCGATATGATCGTCAGAAAAAGAGTAATAAAGTGCATCAACTAGAAGTTTTGGTGGGTGAAGGGGTGAGGAGTTTGCTCCATTCAGCCCCGGGAGAGCTGGGACCTTTGGGGACAAAGTGCACGGTGGATTTCAGTTACACTTTGGGGTTTGAGTGTAAAACCACGCACGCCCAGCGCTGCCACGCTCGCTCCGAGCCGAGCCTGAGCGGGCGAGTGGGGGATCCTCGGTAACACCAAGGCGGGGAACACATCTGCACCACCGCTCCAGCATCAGACAGCTCCCTCGCAAAAGGAAATTCGGGTTATTATATAATGAGTCAACACAAATATCATTATCGCTGCGCCGATACCTGCTGGCAGAGGCAGGGCTGCGATAGAGCTGCTGGCCGGGGAACTGATGGAGCATTGCGCTCCCGGGCTGCGGCGCTCGGCGCTGCCGCCCCGCGGGGGTCCCGCCTTTCCAGGCCTTTCGCAGGAGGCGTCCTCTCTGAAGAGAGACTCCCTTCCTGATGCAACAAGATTAAGCAATTTGCTTTTAATTAGTACTGCAGTCGTTTCCAAACTAGGCAGTGGAAAGAACAGAAAGCAGGCTGTCTCTTTAAAGTGTAAGCGGATTCTGTGCACACAGTGAATTTAGAGCCTGCTGTTGGAAAAGTTCAGCTTTCTGTCACCGGTACGGTGCTCTCTGCTAATTTTTACAAGAGTTCAAGTTGTATGCACCAGTTAGCAGAGACATTGCAGGGGGTAAAATGAGAATAGAAAGCATGACCCCTTGCTGCCTCTGTTTATAGTGCCTAAATTATATCCAGACAACGCTCCGTGTCCCCTCCCGTGCTCTGCCGGCCCCTGTGTGCACAGCCCGTGGGCTGCTCCCCTCTGCTGCCGCCCAAGAAAAGGGGACCCTTGGAATTCATGAGCAACCAGCTGGGAATCCCCTGCCAAGAGCCGTGGGGAGAGGAGGGGAAAAAAGGTTGGGGGATGCTGGTGGAGGAGCAGTGCAAATGCAGTGGGAGGATGTGAAGAGTGGGAACCTCCCAGGGAGTTAGGGATTCCAAAAGTGGATGCCTCACTTCCACCACCCAGTACATCCAAGAGCAAACCAGCAGAGCACGGCGTGCCAGCCGGGGCACCCCTGGCTCCCCAAACCCACCTCGCACGCTCCTGGTGTGCAGGGAGGAGCTGCAGCTTCATCTAGCTAGCACATATGAATAATTGAATACCAAATAAAAAACCCCTTCCCAGCCAGGAGACATACTTTTGGCCACTGTTTTTCACTCCAAAGAACCTCAGTGATGAACAGCTCTCCTTCGATCTCTAAAGAGACGGCATAAATACCCACTCCTTTGTCCGTGGCTCACCTCCCTTGCAAGCTCCCTGCAACGTTAGCATCGTTTCTTTCCAGACATGCCCTAGCAAGAACACTTCAAACAGAGTCAAAGAAGCAACTCCAAAAATAACAGTCCATTCAAGCTCCTGCTCCGTCTGTCCTGCTGCCAGGCTCCGTCCGTCCTCTGGGCAGCAAAGCATGTGCGGGAGCCACCAGGCTCTTCAGGGGCTCGCGTCTGCCTGCGGATCCCGTGGCTTTTGTGGCCCAGGAGAACATGCAAAGTAAACAGGATTTTTCTGCACATTTCTCAGTGATGGCAGGAGAAAAATCCCCATGACCAGGACTGGTGCTGTCTGGATGATTAGGATCTGGCATTCCTCTGCCTTCAGCCACAGCTGGTTTAGATTTGAGCTACCGGTTCATTTAGATTTATGCTGCTGGTTCAATAAACAAACACAGTACATAGTCCATCATGCTAGCTGCATAATAAAGCTGCTTACCTACTTCCAAACAAGCAGCTTTTATTCATCTCTTCCTCTTTCACTCCCCTCTTTCCCTCTTTTCTCCCCACCACCAAACCCAAGAACAGCATTCCGTTTCATTCCAAAACTGAACCCTATCAAAGACCAGATAATGTCTGAAGTCTCCCTCGCAGCCCTTCAAACTGTGCTTTGCTACAGAATGCTTCCAGAAGTTGTCTCAGAAATCGCTGCAAACACGTTATCTTTGAAGGAAGCCAGGTTGCGGTTTTGCCCTGGCCCTCTCTATGAAAACCCTGCCTCTGAGCAGAGCCTCAGATTCCTTCCCCAGCTGCTCAGCTTTTGTGAAGCTGGGTTTGAGGGGCTTTCAGTGCCACCGGGGTACCATGAATGGCCAGTTTCTTCCCACTGCCACTTGTTGGAAGGAATTATCATAAGGCTGGAAAACAGTCAAGCTGCACGCACACTTTATTTTAAGGCTCCCCCGTTGTCTGCCAGCACCATCCACAAAGTTGCCACTTTGATCCAGAACGAAAAACACCCTGGTATTCTTGCAAAATCCTCTTAAGTTGCTCTAATGGTAGCAGCTCTGAATCTGGTGAACTGCTTTGTTATCAATGCTGTGCAAATTGTTCATCTATTTCTCTCCTACAGTGCTCGCCTCCACTCACTCGCCTCTATAATAAATTCATTTGACTGCAAAGGGTGCTTTATGACTCTTGTTTAAAACGGCTTCCTAATGATGCTTGACAACATCTCCTGCCTTTGAAAGGGCCTCACTATGCGAGGCTCTAATCCCACAAAAGGAGGGATTCTTGTTAACCTGTGCCTCTGTCCTTTCTGTTGAGTCACCACCTTTAATGAAGCACTGAAGGGGAACCAAAACGCAGCTGGGAAATTATGGCTTTACATGATCATCTCTCGCTACAAGAGAGTTATTGCCCAAGCCCTAATCCCGTGACTCAGCCCTCTCCTTGGACCCCCTTTAATTGTCAGAACCTGAGGAAATCCGGGCTGAGGTAAATAACACTTCAGCAGCAACAGAATAGATTCACTTTAGGCAATGAATTTTTAATGAGCTGAGACTGCAGAGGGAACGCAGGGCTGAGATCCGTGCTTCTTATCTGATGGGGAAGGTCAGGGTCTGAACAGAGGGAGGGCATGGATGAGAGAACAGATCTGACAGGGCTCTTCAGCTGAGATTTCAGCTTGTCACAGCCTGGCATACCTTAACATACCAGGACCTTCTCTTCAAAGGAGCATCTTACACATGCCCATGCTAACAGAAACAGCACAATATCTTCCCCTGGCAGAGGCAACCCAAGAGTTGTACTCTTGCTGAAAAAAACACCCAAACCCACACCACAAAGCAGCCACCGCCACCGAAAGATCTAAAAAATAAAAAGCCTGCAGAGGAAAAACAAAGAAAGAAAACAAACCAAGAAGGATTCATGCAGGTGGGTCATGCTCTTCATGGAAAACCAGGTAACTATAAACAACCTGCAAATAGAAACACGCGTAAGACACTGAGCAGCCCATCAGCATAATGTCACTTATTAATTAGGTCAGCAGTCCCGAAGTCCTCACCAATGTAACCATCAGCACCGACTGGCTCAGTAAGTCTTAGCCGTGGAGACTTCTACTTACCAAGAGTTTGGACTTCATATAATCTCCCTCCCTCCAGGTCGACCCACCAACAGGTCTCCTGTGACATTGGCCAAGAGCAACACCTACCCCTGCTGTTGTGGCTGACTGATCCCAGGCGCATTTTCTGTTTCAGAAAACTCCAAAAAGAACTAAACCGTGTCTAACTCGGTGTGTGGGTTTACACCGCTGCAACCAAAGCTCTCAAGCCCGGCAGCCCCTGTGTCAGCCTCCTCAGGTAGGGTTTGCGGGTGGCCCACCTGGGCTCAGCCCACCCAGCACGGCCTCACCCCTGTCCCCTGCAGTCCCCAAACCCTCGGCAAGCACTGTTGGGTGGTCACAGAGCCAAATGATCTACTTCTGCCAACAAGCTCCTCTACAGCAAGGCATGGAGCACCTAGGCAAGGCAAAGGCTTCAACCCAGGAGCTCATCTGCACCTCCAAGGAAAGGTGCAGCTTAGGCATGGCCAGTAACGGTGAACCTTCGAGTGAGCAGCGCTACTCTGTAGAAGTCTTGGGTCAGATCAGCACTTCCGAAATCTCCTCAAAGCAATTAGTGTTGACAGAATGTTGGTTTCTTGCACACCTAAAAGTTTTTTTAGGGTTTGCCAGAAACAAACAAACAAAAAAAGGCATAATATTTCTGCACAGTCTTTTTCATTTGCTGGGCTTTCTGTTTCTTACGGAAAAAGAAAGACAATGTTTTCTGGGGAAAGACTTTCCGTGTGTGTGTTTGTGTGGAAAAAATAAACAAATCAAAGTATCCAGCAGAAAGTATCTGAGCAGCCCAAGCCTGCATGAGCAATTACTGAAGCAAAACTGCTGGGGGAGGCTGATCACGCTGCAGAAGGAAAGGAAAACTGATTTACAATCATTCCAAAGCATCCCCTCCACTTGTCGTCTCCCCGAGGTTTTGATCTGTATAAGGTGGGAAGGGGCCTGCTGTCCCTCCAGGCTGCATGTTCTCAGGTGTGTCCACCATGGCACAGACCTGCAAAATGTCAACAAGGACATTAAAAGATGGACCAGCAGGAGAAACGATAATGTATGGGGAGCCAGGTCAATGCAAATTGATTGTGAGTAATGGACAACGGTAGGGGGAAAAAAACTCCCACAGGAACAAAGGCGAAAGGGTGCCGGCTCTCTGCTGCTCACAGCCAGCCAGGATGCAAATAAAAACCTTGGTCGGCAATGAAAAGCAAATACCAGTTCTGGGGAGCAGATTTACTGCAGTGGTGGAACAGGTCAGTGCAGAGGGAAGTGGTTTGATCAGAAAGCCAATGAAATTCAGATTATAATTATGCTCAGTGAGAGGCAAAATAATCCTTTCATTTGCTGGGAGGTTTCAGTCATGCACTTTGACCTTCATCCTAGTGTTTCATTAATAGTTTATATTAACAATTAATGGTTGCTTTCATTGGTGTTCTGTGCAACTCGCATTAGAGTTAATTTTCAAGTTGGATATAGTTATACATAAGTCTCATGGGATACTCATATCATGTGACAGCACATTTATTTTAACCAGGAGTCAGAGATGAAAATCAGGCCAAACACCAGTCTCAGGCGTTTATTGCTTGTGCTCAGTCAGCCTGCAGAGAAGCTGGATGTTGCAGTTGCTTTCGCTATAAGGCCCTGATGGAAAGTTGCCCAGACCAACTGAAGTCCCTTGATCGTCAAGATAATTTGCCTTTGGGATGACTTTAGCCGCATGGTTAGTCTGGTTTACTGAAGAATCATAAAAAAGGGCCTCTCAGCTTCACTGTGGCTGTTACTTACAGGGTCTGCATAGCTATGTTAATTTTGCTTTCGACGCTTACTGGAATAATCCTAAAGAAAGGCCAGAACTAAGGGTCAGCGCTCAGGTTTAGGGTTATATTCACAGTTTGGTCTGCTCTGGGATGGGACCATGAGGCAACATTACACCCAGAGAGCTCAGCATAGGGCTCTTGCTGCAGTAGTCACATCATAGAGTTTTTGTTTGTTCGTTTTCACTCTGACACGGTTTGCTGTTTGCAGCTTGGTTCGGTGCAGGTGCGGGATGCTGACTCCGAAGGACAAGTTCTGCTCTGCAGTTTCAGCAGGCACTGACCGTCGGCTCTGCCATAGGGAGGGAGGGCAGGCAGAGGACGGCAGTGGGCTAACACTTCCAGATACCCCCTCTCTTCTCAAGTGAGGTACACATCCTGGTTTAGCTTTAAGGACAGACCTAATGTTGCTCCTCTCATTCCCCCATAACTTCATATCATTGAAACATTGGAATTATACCACTTTTAAACTTGACACAAAAAGAGAATTGAGTCTATAATATTTGGCCTGAAAACTCAGCTAACCCCTTGCTTTAAAAGTAGTTGGAGGAAATGTATGCTCCTTTGTCTAAAAATACGTAGTTTTTTTTCTAAATCGTGGGATCAAAGCTCAATTATAATTCAATATACTTCATAGCACAGCTTGATGGTACTACCATTACTGTGGAGGGAAAATATGAGGCAATTCACTGCGGCAAAGTTTGTGGGGATGCTATATATTTGCTCCTATTTAAGGGACAAACTAAGTGTTTAGATTCGGTGATAGTTAAACTGCAAGGAACTAGGTGTTCATCTCCCTTGAGTCTTCCCGCACAAATAGCTCAATTAAGGGACTAATTGAAGTGTAGAGATGTCCCCCGCAGGGTTGAAAAATGCCTATCTGGCATGGGGGTGTGATCCCTGGCAGTTTCCTTCACCGGAGACGTGGTTTTTGGGGTAGACCAGGACAAAAGCAGCAGCGCCCTGTGCCCCGCAGAAGGCAGCAGCTCTATGGGCAGCATCCCTGGGCATCCCTGCCCATGGCCAGCGAGAGGCTCCGGCGCTTGCCCAGCCCCGCTGCTGGCCACGCCAAGCTGAGCTGTGCTGATCCACCTGGCGGTTCCCACCAGAGGTGGTTGTACAGAATTGCGATGAATCGAGTCATCAATCACTGCCACGTCAAGTAGCAGGAGCACGTGCTCACAGCCTGGGAAAGCCTGTGGATGCTCAGGATTAGGTTGCAAGTAAACTCACCAGTGCTAAAATGCTTCCCTAAGTAAGCACTGGCAAAGTCCCCGCCGAAATGTGTCAGGGTTTGCGCACCGGCTCTGGCAGAGCTGAAATCAGGCCCTATGACTTAAAGTCTGCTGATGCTTTAGTGCAGTTACTGCAAGCAGAAATATGCCTGGCAGTGAAGTTATCCATGTGCACAAGTATTTGCAGGATCAGGGCATAGCTGCATCATCCTTTGTTCCTTTCATCATGCTAGCGATAATGAATTAAGCCTTCAGCTTTGTCTTTTTTTTTGTACACAGGCCCCGTTGTATAGTTACATCACTGTAATAAATGATGAGAGGACCTGTATAGCAGAGGGAATATGATGGGAATAATTATAACAATAAAATGTTAATGAGTGTATTTTCTTGAAGAATCTTCTTTCTGATTGCAACACAGTTCTGTTGAAGAACTGGAAGAAAAAGCCAGAGAAAACCTCATAATCGTTTTTAAATCTTAAGGCTGTATAGACTTCGGAGAGTTGCTTTTGTGAAAAAGCCTGAAAACATGGCAAGAAAGCTAAAAATACTCTGTCAAAAATGTAAATAGCAAGAAGAAGTTTTTTAACCTGCCCTTAATGACCATGAAGCAGGAGAAAGAGCATTAGGAGGAGCGAAGCTGTGGTTTTGTTCTCATTCTCACACTTGCAGCACATTTCTGCCAAAACTTTCTTTTAAATATATATTAAAACCTCCAGTGCCCGGGTGCCGCTGCAGTCCTGCGGCTGGGCCTGCGGCTGGGCCTGCCGCTTGCCACCGGCCAGAGCCCCCTGGGGAGGGACAGGACACCTTGCCATGGGCTGGACACGTGCCCTGGCCCCTGCAGCCCTGCCCTGCACAGGGCCTGCCAGATGTGGGCATCTGGGCATGGGGCAGGGCAGGACGGGCCTCCCTGGGTCCTCCTGCTGTTTCCCCTCCCCACCGGTTCATCAGCCTGAAGATTTAGAGACTACAATAGAGACTGGAGCCTGTACTGTTTAAAACATATGTTTGTGTAACTGTGTATTTTTTCACACTGCAACTGAGTGAAGCCGCTTGAGAAAGAAACTGCGGCAAATTTGGATTTCCCTGAGCATGTGAACCCATTGAATACCCTTTTCCATGTCTCCGTGCAGCTTTAGAAGCCCTGCTCTGCAGAGGGAGAGAAAATCCTTCTCCAACATTCGAGTCGTCACACACAGAGGATTTGAAAGTGCACATCTGCCAGCACCATTTGCATTTCATCACCTCATGCTGGAACAACTAAAACCAAATGAGTAATGATCTGATTCTGTGGTCTCCCTGTTGCTGCTTTGCCAGGAATTATCCTGGCTAGGTGGACACAGTCCTGGGTAGAAGAGCAGAGTCTCTTTTCTTCTCTGCCACTTACCTGCTGCATGGCCTTAGGCAAGTCACTTAACCCTGTTTCCCTTCCTGTGCTCAATCCACTCCCACTGACTTTCTTTGTAAGAGCTTTGAGTTGTGTTAATGGCAAGGAGTATTTTATGCTATCCTGAGAGCAGAACCGGCCAGCTACAGTCTCTCAGTATTCAAAGTCCCTCTAAAAACAACACGTCACCTTTTCCACAGGCCCGTGGCAGTCTGTATGGCGGCACTCTGCTTCGGGGCAGCTTTCAGTTGCAAAGGAAATAAATAAATAAAAAAAATCACTGAGCTACTCAGAAGCAAATTGGAGCAACGAGTGCATGTGAGAATATTGCCATTTGCTCATAAGCAAACAGCAGCAAGAAAGAAATAAAAGTCAATATAAGAGGCACTGGTGCCTATTCACTGAACTCTCATCTACATTCAGCAACTCATACTCAGGAAATGAGTGTAGCACTTGGAAACAGCGATCTCTGTCAAGCAGAGACGGGCGAGCGCTGTTTCCGATGGAGGCTGATGACTGAGAAAGTCATAAAAGCTATCGGAGAGAGGAAAGAGGCAGGTGACATGGGTAAGAAGGCAAATATTAAGGGGATGAAAGGGATTATAAAGCAAAGCTGAAAAGATGTAAAAAGCTGATTAGGAAACCAAATATGACAGAGAGAGAAGAACTGCCCATGGGGTGAATAAAAACAATAAAAGATTTCTTTTAAAGAGGTAAAGGAGACAAGATGAACAGGGAGGCTGCTGGACCACTGAGAGGTAGTCGAGAGAGCTTAATAACACGGTGAGAGGGACTGAAATGAGGGAATTAAAGGATTTCCCTTGGCTGGCGATCATGAGGGAACCTGGAGGAACGATGGCAGACGTAGAAGCAAAGTTTCCTGTGACAGCCAAGCAGGGAATAGCTCAGAGCACAAATAATCACCAAAGCACACTCATACCATGGAGAAGGAGGGAGGGCTGTGCATGGAGGGAGCACTTTTAGCCCACGCTGCTTGATGGAACAGCAGGAGAGATTAAGTGCCCAATAACAGAGGGTTTGAGTTGTTTCTTGGAGAGAAAAAGAGGTAAAGAGAAGCTGATATAAAGCAAACATCTTTGAGCATCTGTGAGAAGAAATAGGCAGAAACCAAGACATATTTGCTGTAGATTATCAGTTGATACTAATGCTCGTAAAAAGTGATGCACACACACACACTCACTCCCATCAGCTGAAAATCTGCCCCCAAACCTGCAGAATGGTATTTTATTTCTAATCAGAGGCAAGATTTTAGAGATGTTAGCAAGGGTGAGATCACCCAACATCTGGAGAAACACGAACTGATAAAAATGTACCTGCCCGGCTCCATAAAGGGTAAATCTTGCCTGACAAATCTGGCAGAATTTGTTTTAGGAGCTAACATGAAAAACAGGCAGGAGTGAAGCAGTGGAGCTAATCCACATAGATTTCAGAAAAATCATTTAAACGCAGTCCAGGATGGTAGACTAATACATAAGGTTAGCAAGTATGGCATAAAAACCATTGTCCTTGAAAGACTAAGGAAATGGTTAGGTGATTAAGGGCAGGTTGTAATGGTAAAACTTTATGGGTCAGAGAGGAGGACGATGATGTGGTGAAGACAGCTATATTTGAGGTTATTACGGTGACAGTTTAAGGCATCAGATGGAGGCTCATACCTTTTACCCCATAGAAAAACTATTCTGAGGAAAGTGCAACCCTGGGTGGTTCTAATCCAAAAATCACACCGAAACCAAGACCAGTTCATCTTCTGGAGGGCACTTGCCTTTGTGAAACGTCAAATCTTCCCAGGTCAGCAAAGCATACAATGCACGGGAATGAAATCAGGACCAATGAGCCCAATAAATGAAAAAGCAGCCTACCCTAGGCCAGGGTAAGGTCAGGCTGGCCAGAGGGATATATATCATGGTGATAGGGCTGGCTGAACTAAAAGATCACAGAACAGGAAAAGGATTTAAGGCAGACCCAGGGCCTGTTGGCACATGGCATCAATGTGGTTACTCCTGGGCTGCGCTCGTACCTCATCTTGATGGATATGCAGTTTGGTGCAGGTTCTCCAGGGTGGTGGTGGACAAGGTGCAAGACAGGAGGACTCCTAATAGCAGGGGAAAAGCAGAGAAACCCAGGCAGGACTGGATAGAAATGGCCCAGAATACGACACTGGAAAAGGGGCCGCGGTTCGGAGAGGACTCGGACAGACTTCAGCTGTGTAACCCAGCACCTTGCACAAGCCACTTGTACTAAAAAGCAGAGCAGATGCTACCACAGTGTTGGAAGAAACCCTGTGCAAGCTGGAGACCACAGTCATGGCCCTCAGCGTGTCCTGTACAAACTCTGGATGCCCTGAAAATGCCCATCCTGCACTGAAGGCTCCTGTACCTGCATCGGTTGAAGCCTCTGCCCTGGCTCAAGGTCCTGCCATGCTGCTCCACCGAGTCCTTGCTGCCTGTTACCAGGAAATGCAAAGTCTCATACATGGCAATTTAACACAAGGGCATGTTTCCCTATGTTGCCTGTAATATCCATGGTCATACCCCTCCCACTGTCCCCAAATAAGCGCTCAGGGGAATGGGAACACCCGAGGGTGCTTGCTCCCTTGTGCAACATGACCCAGACTCCCCACTCTCCATGAAATCCAGCACCACTTACAGAGCTAAATTTAAAAAGTCATTGAGTCCCTGAGTACAGGGCTGGGAGTTTGTCTGCTGCCCACCCAGCAAAAGTGCCAAAATCTGGCATTTGTAAGCATTTAAAGAACTTCAGGTCTACCTGAATTTCATCTGACCTACCCGCATCCCTCACACCAGCAAAATCAGCCTGGGAAGGGCACCAAAAGCCTGCCATGAAAAGTCCATCCATTTTTGGAAGCTCTTTTCTGCTGTGTCCTCTTCAGGGACAGACAAAACCAGTCACTGCCTGGAGCTATGGGCTGCCAAGGGGTCAACACAGCCCTGGCTCCCCAGCCGGTTTGCACAGCAAGGACCCAGGGGACACACAGAGGTCACCACATCCCTCTCCTAGGAGCATCCTTATGCCCCCCAGCCCCATGGCAAGGGAACCAGGCCAGCAAGGTCCTCGAACGAAGGCTTGTTGTGCTCTCTGAGCAATCTGGGCTGCCAGAGGTGCCATTTGCAGCAGAGCTCAGTGGCTGCAGCCCCGGACGTGGGGTCAGGAAGGGCCCCCGTGATGAGGAGCTGAGCGGCGCTGTGGGATCCCCGCTCGCAGCGTCTCCGTGGAGCGCAGCACACTGTTTGCAGAACAGATAGGAATCGCAGATTGATTAATTGATTAATCACACCTGCTAATTACATCGAACAAATAGGCAAAATTAATATTTGATGTAGGTCTCTCTTTAGAGACTGTATGGATCAATTTTCCACAGATAAGACAGAAAAGTTGCTGTAGATAACACACAAAACCCCAGCAGAAGCTTCCTGGCTACAGATGACTCTGTCATATTGAAACTGAAGGAGTGATGACATCCCACGAAGCGCCGCTTATTACTTACAGCCGATTATTCAGAGCCCTGACTAAAAGATCATACGTGAGTCGTGTTTGTTAAGGCATGCACACACGCACGTGTTCAAAGCGGGTTTCAGTGCCACTTGGCTGCTGTTCTTATGAGAACCGAACATCAAAAACACATCAAGATAATAAAAATAACAGATCAAATGCATTTAATACATAAATCATTACTATAAGCACTGTTCTGCTGCTCGAGCTGACTTCAAGTCAAGCTTCCATTAATATTTAGTAAAAATATTGGTGTTTTTCAAAGCACTGTAAAAATCCCCTTGCAAAAGTATTCTGCTGGTGCCGCCGGAGTGCAGCGAGACAACCCTGGGCTGAAGCAGCACTTTTACCCTGTTTATGCCCTTAAAAGTGGAAATGGCCTTTTTTGTTGTAGTTCAGCCCTTTGCAAAGATAGGCAAAGCTCAGGTCCCGCCGAGGCGCGTGCTGGAAACGCCGCTCGCGCATCCTGTGACGCCGAGGGGCCTTCAGACATAGGTGAGTTTGGTTGGGTGACCTCGCCATGTCTGCTCCGAAACCTCAGCCATCTCTTCACCCCAGAGCCGCCTCCCAGGCTGATAGTTTGGAGGTGTTGGATTCCTTGGGGGGAAAGTTACTACACAAATATACATTATTGTTATACATTTGTCATTGAGTTTCTGAGGCGATTAGATTGCTTTGAAAATGATTTTTAAATTGATTGGTTGTTGTGACCGTGAATATCTTTTGTCTTGGTTTAACGTCTAAGTACTACCTAGTATAAATAACAGACCTTTTGCAAATCTAATTCCAGGTTTTTCTTTCATATACCTTCACTAATCTAGAAAATCTGGTTGCATTAAGAAACAGCATCAGAAAGGAGCTAAACCAGCATATCCTCCTAAAGCTGAAATAGGCATGAAACATAATGAGAAGTCCTACTGCAAATAGACAGTGTTTTCAGTCTTGAGTCTTTATTTATTAAACCTACTCTGGGAAATTCAGACAATCTACAAACATTTTGGGGCCTGATGCATTTTAGGCTTATAAAGTAATCTTTGGAGAGCAAATATTTCTTTTTCAAGCAAGCATTTCCTGATCTTGAAGGGGTTTCTGATGCATGAAAAAACACTGCCTCTATTTTCATGCAGTGTATCAGCACAGGGAAGCCCGACATCGAGCCAGCCAGCAGATGCAGGGATCGAGAGTAATATCAGGTGGTGGCGAAGCAGCTGTTGGCTTAGGCTGATACTTTCTGGGACCTTTTCAAAATTGAACCTTAACTTCTGGAAGGTGAAATCAACGCATCTAAGGATCTTACATGGTCCTGTGACTGTGCTCAATTCCTCAGCATGCCCCTGAGGCAGGCGAGCGCCCTAACGCAACACTGAGGCCAGGCTCATCAGAGGACGGGTGCCCACCGTGGGAACTGGGTGGAATAAAGCTGCCCGTGTTCGAAATTGAAATCCAGAAAACTTCTGTTCAGCTGCCAGCAAACCCTGAATCATCTAATGTCCACAGACACATTTCCCGTTTCCCTTGGGTGTCCTGGATGCCTCAGTCCAGCTACGTTACAGATCAGCAGCTCCGCCAGCAGCAAAGGGCGCAACAAGGAGTGGGGGTGATGACTCAGTCCCTTCTCCAGACTGGGACCAGTTTTACCCGCCTGGACCCTGTTAAGAAGACCTAACTCCACTTGTATAGAACATAAGTTGCTTTTGGTGCAGGATTGTTGGATTTTACTGTGTGCTCCGACCCGCCTCTGGTGGGACAGGAGTCAGCAGATGTGCCCAGAGCTCTGCCAGACATCTCCTCTCCCAAGCAACCTACACATCAGAACCTGCAACACTCAAATATTGCAAACGGAGATAACGGGTGGACTCTCATCTAACAAATCAATTTACAAACCGTGGTTACCACCAAAGTTACTACTGTGCTCAAGAGCCAAATGCCACTTGGTGCCCTCTCAGAGCAGATAGGGACACACTCGCCGGAAGACACCCTCACTGCTGGCTCTGCCTGGTGGGCACAAAGCCTGCCTGCCAAGCTCAGCTCAAAGCAGGACAAGCCTAAAGAAAGGCCAGATTGTAGGAAACAGGGTCATAGTTAAATTCCTGGGTATTATGCTGAAAAATCACCTTCAGATCGCTGTGTCCTGGCTCTCGGTTGTGCTCAGTTCAGGGTCTTGCTGAGAAGCGGCGACTCTGCTCCGGCTGCCAGGCAGGGCAGAAAGGAGCGGGGCTGCCTCTGCTGCAGCATCGGGAAGGTTTGTGTTCAAGGGTGCGAGCACCGAGTCCCAGGAATGCAAACTTCTTATGGATAGGAAATTCCTGGAATTCATGCTCTTACGATGCGAGGAGGAATGTGCCTTTAAAAATTCTCACAGTCACTTTATTTTCGTATCCCAGCAAGGGGTTTCTCACACTAATCAGGAAGGAAAGCACAGCACACCTTTAAATGAATATGGATAATATATTTCTATTACCTTGATGATTATCACCTAAATTGCCTTGTAAAATGTTTAACACTGTTTATCCTGGCAGCGTTTTGACACCGAGAACTTTTTCCTGCAGGCACAAGCGAGGGGATGACCTGGCAGCAAGGCCGTTGGTACCACAGCATGTGGGTCACGGGGGAGCCCAGACCTCGCCCCAACACTTCGGTGCAAGCTGCAGAATTGGACAGCAGGCCATGAGGTTTCTCAGAAGCTGGTTCATGGTTGGTGCTTTTTCCTCGTCCTTTTAAAGGATGTGTCCCTTCTCTTGTGAGACCTCGACAGTAACAGAGGACCTGGCCCAAATGCAGATGGCGCAACTTCAGAGCCAAGGTACCTGGAAAGGGCACTGCAGCTGCTCAGATGCACAGAGCCACGCAACATGGGCGGTTTATTTATCATCGGGGCATCCTTTGCCAATCAGGTCCTATAAACTTTACAGTGACACAAGATTCTTACTGGCAGACAAAGCAGACAGACTGTTCTCGAGGGAACAATGTGATTTCTTCTTCTTTTTACCAGCATCGTTTAACCGGGTCTGACAAACAGGTTTCTAGGTGAATGCAGTGCAGAAGCGCTCACCTGAGCGTGCACAGGTGTCACACATCGGGTGGGTGAACGTCCCTGCCTGCAGACGCTGCTGCATCACAGCTTTTCCTCTGAAACGTCTAGAAATTACTGATCGGGGTCAGGCTTAAATGACATTTGCTCATCTGAGATTTCCTTCTGTAACTGACACGGAGAGCAAGAAAGAGAGAGAAAACCTGCATAACTGAAACGGGAGAAGGGAGAATTTTTTATTTTTAACAGAAAAGGTCAGTTCTCAGCTGGCAAGAGGAAATCCCACCAACGATATGTGGAGATAACGCCGAGCCGCTATCAGATGGCTGCATCCCTCTGGGGAAGAAGTTATCTCTCAATGGATCTGCAAGGATGTTCTAAGTGAATCAGTAAATGAACCGGTCTGGGGACGTGAACAAAATATCTATTTTCCAGTCTCTGAATATATACAAACAAAACATAAATATTCAGAGCTGACTCCAGTTAGGCCTCTCAAAAACTCTGTGAACAACAAAATAAATAACCCGGGTGTTTGCGGTTCGGAGCAGACGATCTCTGCGGGGAACAGGCAGGAGGGGCAGGAGCTGCATCCTCCCGTCCCAATCTTTGGTGATTTACTCACCCATCACCGCAGCCCGGCGCGGAGCGGTGTCCACACCACATAAAGCTCAGTGCTAACATACGACACACATAATGGACCTGCTTGGAAGTCTTCACTCCAGGATTTATGAAGAACAATCTAATTATTCAACTCAGTGCTGCTCACTACCATTATTGCTCCTATTTAAAGCCTCCATGGAACAGGCCATTTGTCTCAGGGGACAGACCTTGTCATAGTGGTTTTCATTGATAGAAATACACTCCTCACTTTTGATAGCATCCCAGCTAATCCTGGAGGGACTGGGTAAACATATCTCATACTTGATAGGCCCAAGGAATTAGGCCTTGACAGGCCAGATTTTGCAGGAGCAGAAAAATGGGGTTGCTTTACCAATAAACTCTAATTAAAGAGGAGCAAAGACCGACCCAACCCTCTGCTTTTACTGAAGAGGCAAGCACTTGCTGGCTTCCTCCCGTATGCAATTGTTTCAGCATCCCAAAGGAGGGAAGGGGCTGTCAGCTTCCCCCGCCTGCTAGAATGGAGGTTGCTCTGTTATAAATAACCCTGTGATGTGTAGCAGATGAGAGGAGTCACCTTGGCTGAGCGAGTCACTCGTGTAACCTGGCCCTGGCTGAGCCACCTCTGCTGTGCAGCAGCCAGCCCAGCATGCACCGTGGGGCCAGCCCAGCAGCACGGAAGGGGAGGCACAGCAACATTTTCCACGTACACCCACTGCATGGCATGAGCTCAGGGGATTCCCTCATCTGCACTGGAAACTTTTGTTCAACCTGCCTGAATATTTATTGGTTCTATTTGTGCGCAAAAGAATAAGTGTAAACGTCCTTTGCTTCTCTTCTACCAAGAGTTAGTAAAGGTTTGCGCTTTCCCCCATAAAATATTTAAACATGCGGGAGTAATGAACACTTATTAACATGCATTTGTGGACAGTCACCAAATTCCTCTCATTGACTGCTGGTACACAGTCCAACAGCACCTGTAACCAAACTGATGCTGAAGAATGAGAGTGCACAGCTTTAAGCCATCCAGCCTTAAAGGGAATATTTTTCAGCCCTTCACATTACAAAGCAAATGCTGTCCCGAGTGCAACCCCCTGCCTTCCCCAGGCTGAGCAGCATCGGTACATCCAGCAGGATTTAAGGTTGTGATATTCACAGGGGGCCTCAGGGAACTGGGGGTCAGGTTTTTAAAGGTATTTAGATACCAAACTCCCATTGATTTTGAGACTGGCTACATGTGCAGAAATCTTGCTATTGCTTCTGCTGTTTTATCTTTCTTCGCTCAAGGCAGTGCTAAGAATGATAGATGCGCCATAATTAGAAATATACATGGAAAGTGTAAGCCACATATCTCTACCTGTCTTTATTTCCCTTCCACCTAGGAAGTCCAGATTTCTTGCACGAGTGTGGAAACCGGAGCATTTCTTTCCCTTAGAGAAACTGGCCATTTTTCTCCATCGCCCATATCACTTTTTGAGGTTCCTGGTCTGAACATAACCACCAAGCTTTGGTCTTCTGAGCATTTCTTAACAGGACTTGAAGACTGCTCTGCTGGGGCTTTCTCCACAGGTTCATTTTTGCTTTCATGTCTCCCAGTTTTTGAAGGTCTAATGAGCAAAAGGTGCCCCCAGCCCAACGCCGACCTCAGCAGGCAGCTCGGAGGTGCTGGGACTGGCTGCACTTTATCTTTGAGGGCATAATCACAAACGCAATGACTGTCAGGACACAAACGGCAGTGACCAAACAAAGTTTAAAAACATGCGCTTTCCTTCAGACGTTATAGATGGTTGCAAAGAGCTTTGACTTGCTTTGCCCTACACGTAATGGCTTCGGCTACTTGCAGCTAGCATTAAAGTGCTAAATGTTGCTGTGCACCCGGCACAGGTACACCGTGGCCTGAAACAGAGGTAGTAAATCATGGTATAAAAGAAATATTCTGGATTCTAATTTGCTGACTAGGACATACTTGAATATTTGTACTGCATAAGATCTTCTTTCATGCTGAATATGGTAAAGGGTAAAGGAGCTTTCTCCCTCTAAAGGTTAGAAAGACCCAATTTAAACAGAGAATTGAGCTAAGGCTTGCTCAGCATCCCTGAGGGGTGCTTTACAAGGCATGGAAAGGGCCCGATTCCACTCCGCTATCAGAGTGGCACCAGCATGGGCTTCAGTCATTTTTTATTTACATTCTATTTACAGGAGGCTCATGCCTTTGTTTCTGTGCTTCTCTGGTTTTATTTACTTAGGGAAAATGTGTGACAAGATCCTGGATCAGCCACCTGTTGGACTGAGTCCATTTCCATGCGGAAGCTGATACCCAACCGTACTCCACACCTGAGGCACAGTCAGGTGGGAGCACCTTCATAGTGAAAGCTGCAGAAAAACTGTGACAGTTCTAACACAATACCCTTGTGATTGTATTTTTTAAATGACCTAAAGATAAGCACCAAATCCAACTTAACTTGCAGTCGACAAGAAGAACAAGCTACCCCAACAGGGTGATTCAGCCCACCCAAAAATGGAGGGATCCTGGATGACTGGCATGGAGGAGCTGGCTAATTTCTGGACAGCTGAAGTTGAGGGCAGAGTTCTCAAGAATGGTGTCCAAGTTAGGCCAGAAGCCACTCTGATTCTACATGTGCATGAATTACTGAGCATTCCTGCAGCTGCTGAAACAACACAACTTGAGTCTAAACACTGCAAGTAGAAATCGGTTATTTCTTGTTCAACACACTGCATGGAAACAAGATGGGTGCAAGACAAAAACCCATGTGGCTCTGTCATAGGTCATGCTGTAGCAGAACCAGCAAGAAAAGTCTCATTCTTGGCTTCAGCATGGATGCTTGCTGCTGAAGGCAGTAAAAGTCCACCTACAGTTATTTTACTAGCTTGTGAGTAACAGCGCTCCCCAATTGTGTAACAAATTACTTTCCTATAGGTATTTACTCTTCAGGGTAAGAAGAGCAACTCTAAGAAGTAGCCTGGAGATGTCATCTATATGAATGTCCTTGCAGGATTGGGATTGTGGGACTTACAGGGTGGCTTTGCTCTGTATCCTCACCTTCCTTACAGGTTAAACCCCCAAACAAGCAAACTGGCCAGGCCCTGATCCAGTGTGCCACAGGGAGCAAGGTGGCATGTCGAACAACAAAGGGAATTCCGGATCACAAGCACCCAAGAGTCAAATGTTCAATGCTCAGGACTTATTATGCTTTTTTTCACTGTGAAATAGCCAAGCTGGAACCAGCAAAGACACGAGCCCATGGAGCTAAATCTCAGCTGCTGCTGGGAGATGCCATGAGCAGCACCGGCTCCTGCAAACAACGTGCATCAGAAATCTAGGGGTTTACTTTCTCATGTGGAGGGCACTGCAGATCCCTAACAGCCACGACTGCCCATTTTAACCATATCTTGTCATGTTTTTCCCCATGCTGGAGCAGGGGGTCGTCGTTTTGACCCGGCCACCTCTGCAGCAGCACAGCCTGCTGAGCTGTCACACCGCTGTGCACCACGGAGGGAACCGCTACTGCACCCCAGCCCAGGCAGAGGGAGGAAGGAAAGCATCTTCAACTATCTCTCGGCAAGCCGGACAAGCTCACAGCAGTCCTACCTATGAAAAACAGCCTTGGAGAGCATTATATAGCAAGGCTTAAGCGTTAAAAGGTTGATTTGGTATAAAAATCATTAGTTTGGCAGTAGGTTACTTCCCTCACTGTGTTCCAAGGAACAGATACCCCTTCCTCCCTGCCTTCCCAACATCCGTGCACGTACACGCACATGTGCAGGGCACCGATGCCCCCACAGCCATGGTGGGCAGGCTGCCCTCTCACCTCAACTGGGGGGGGTGTCTAGTGGGGCTTACAACAGAGGAGGAAACACAGCCCAGTGCACAGGGTGTATTCCAGTGGAAGAAACCCTGCAGTATAGCGTATTTCAATACTGCCATTCCCCAAAATCAGCTACATTGCATCCTACAGCCTGCCTAAATCTTTTGGCACATTTCTGAATATTGCTGCTCTAACGAGGTAAGGAGCAAGCAACATCGAAATAAATTACAGCAAGGAGTTCCAGTTTACTTTAAAGGCGCTGACTCTCTCATGAGGAGGTCAAGGCAAAGTTATTTGGTCACGGTGTTTCTTTTGCTTCCTGTTTTAAGTTACCGAGTTCTTGTACTGTCAAAAAGTTGCTGACTGCGACCCCTCAGGTGTCTGTGCTACAGTGGAAAATGAGCTGCTCTTTATTCCTCTCCCTCCTTTTTTCTCTCTCTCTCCCTTCTTCCCTCTGTGAGCTCCTTTGGGGTTGTCAGAGGACGGGTATACAGCAAACAGCCGGTAGAGTATCCTTAAGAGAAACGGCCCATATAGATTTTACAGATTTTCAAATAAACTGGGTAAGTAAATGGCCCTTTTAAGGCTCTCCTAAATACAACAAGCACACAAGCACCCCAGACCCCATGCAGCATAGAGCCAGTGATGGCACAGACCTGGAAAGCAGAGATGGATGTCGGAGCCCGCAGACCTCAGACCCAGGCTAGGATTTCTCACTGTCCAAGTTCCGATGGCGTGAAGATCTAACAAATTAGTTTGACTTATCGAGACTATGGCCATGGCTACAACCCGGATGAAATCTGGGTTCACACTTTTACAAGTTAAAAAACATGGATTACTTCCTTTCCATGAGTTGTAAGTATTTAAAGGGCTGTGTAAGACCCCAAGGCCTCATGGAAAAGTCAGCGTAGAATAACTCCCCTGAATAAGTTAAAGCCTCTCCTGAGCTCACTACTGAAGTATTTGAGGCACTAAACAAAACAAAGCAGTAAGAGGAAAAAAAGGGTTCTGCAGACATCCTACAGCATCTCTTTATCTTCACAGCCTGAAAAGGGTGGAGCACAATTAGCTCAGCTGTGAGAAATTTAGGCAGGCAAGGAGCTACGAGTGTTAAACTCAGCTCCAGCCCAGGATCCTGTTGTCCCTGATGGTGCCTTAGAAAGCAGCAGTTAAACTGGGGAGCTCATTGCTGCAGGGGGCTGCGGTGGCCAGAGGACAGAGAGGGATCCAACGGGACTAGAGGACCTGCACAAGACACATCTCAGTGGCCACTAGATTCAAAACCCCAGGTGCAACATCTAGAACAAGGAACACATAGCAAAGGGAAGTGTCACATCAGCAATACCCCATTCTTCAAGCTTCCTCCTATACCGAACATCAGAGAGAAAATATACAGAGCTATACAGATTTTGCACAAACCCAGATCTTGGCTCCATGCAATTGTGTCTCTCGAAGGAGTGACGCTGCTGCACAGCTCCCTCGCCCTCTGCCAGCATGGGGCAAAGCTTTCAGGCTTGGTGTAGGCACACGGCAAGCCCTGGGATGCATCCTTGCCCAGATCAGGTTTTCTGAGAAATGGAAGCAGAAGACAATATTGCCCGGCAGCTGCATGTGAGAGTATTTCAATATCCGCTCATCCAAGCTTTAATCTCTAAATTGCAAAAACATTAACATTATTGATTGATCAGATTGATCAGACATCAAACCAACAGGAAATTTAATTAAATTAAGATGTGTCACTGAGCAGTCCTCACTGCATCATGTATAAATCTTTGGTAATAAGTTGACAAAGACAGCAGCAATTGATACTGTGTTCCCCATTTAATATATCCCCCCCATTTCATTTTCCTGCACTGATAATGAGTGTGCCTGCAGACTAACGGGGGGACGGACTTGTCTGCAGAACATGCACCTGATGCGCGCCAGCACCAAAGTCCCCCTGTCCACCGGACGTGGATTATTTACAGCCAAATCAGCTCGAACCAGATGGTTTCTGGGGCAACACCTTCATCCACGGCACCGTGACCGGGCTGATCCCCGCTCAGCAACAGCTGAGCACTGTTTTCCTATTTTGGACCGTCTACTCCTAAGAGCAGATTTGTCCCCAGAGGCAATGGGGTCCCAGAGAACGGCTGAGGGATCTCTTGTACTAAATGAATTTATTCCCAGAGGGATCAGGCCCAGCCCAGATCCCAGCCCAAGCGCAGCCATCACGAACCGAGGCAGCAGCTGATGCTAAAACTACTGCACCGAGCAGCGCTGGAGCCAGCGCCGAAGCCAGCGCCCAAGCACTGACACACATGGATAATAGCGAGGTGCTAAGGCGGATGATTAAGAAACAACTCTGTACAGCAACTTCTTCAGAGTGCTATAAATCATTGCAGTTGACTGAATAATACAAAAAGGGATTAAGAAATATTTTCTCCAATTCACTTCTGAACAGCAGTGGGGTTGGTTTGCTGTCACTTATGGCAGCAAGATATTTACTGTAATTTATTATTACTGTTGCTGCGATTCAGGCAGCCGCTGGCTATTTATGAAAAAGTTTGAGAATCCGGGAAGTTCATGTGGGTTTTTTGTTTTACACACTGGGGTCTCGTTTGTTATTTGTTATTCCCATTCCCAAGTGCCCATGTCCTGCAGGGGGGCCGCACGTGACCGAGCTCACGCCGTGGGGACGGGAGAGGCGAAGGGAAGGAGTCAGCAGCCGGCGCTGGGCTGAGTAGGGTGTGGGGAGGGAAGGAAGGGAAATCCAAATCAGTATTTATAGACATCAAAATCCAGTGCTAAGCATTTTACAGAGAGAAGAAAAACAAAGAATAGGTTACCGGGATGAATGTTATTCGCAGTAAACAAATTCCACACTCGCCAAGGAGCGTGCGAGCTCCTGTGGGCTCTCTGCCTGCAGAGCACTGGGCTACGCATGAGCGGTGCTACCTTCGGAAACCCCCTGCACTATTTTTTGGGTTGCTTTCTTTAATCTTACTAAATCCAAACTCCAGTTCCATTTCTTGAGAGCTGTCCTCAAAACAAATGCCGCAGTAATACCAATTGGCTTGTGACTGGATGTGAAAATAGAGCTGTCTCGGCACAGAGTCCCACAGACAGAGCACAGATTTTCTCTGTCTCCACCTCCCACTTGCAGCACAAGTGCAGTTCTCATGCTTTTGTCACCAGTGCCAACCTGGGGAAACTGCAATGCACAAGCAAGGAGAGGAGCAATGAATTCACTCGACAGTGTGCACTGCCGACAATAAATCTCTCAAGAATTTGTTCCATAAAGGTTTACTTCTCCATGCTAGGGGTGACTGTTCCTGGGGTATCCAGCAGCGCATGGTGCGGGTTTCAGGTCAGCTCTCTCTCCAATGTGTATCTGCTTTGTAAAGGAAAATCCACGCTGCACAGAACAGACAAAGTGAACTCAGCTGCATGGGGAAATGGATCCAAAACTGCATTCAGAGGCAGCAATTTATATATAAATTATAAAGTGTGTTAGTTCCAGACACCCATTTAGATGGAGTTGGTCAGACCCGGCTCTGGAACATGTATCGCCTGCAGAAACCACCCAGAAAACCTAAGAGGCTGCTTTAAACCCCAATGTGTGAAAGGCCCCAAATTAGTGGATTAGTAAGGCTGAAAAGGACCATCATAATCATCTGGTTTTGTTTCCTATGTAACACAGCTTCACCCACTCATTTCAGCATCAAAGCCACAACTTCTGCTGAAGCTATTGCACATCTTTAGAAAGACACTCACTCTTGATTTAGAGACTGAAATGAACGCTAAATCCACCACATTCCTAAGGCAGCTCTTCCAGCCCTTAACTACTCTTGCTGTTAAAAGGCACAATTCCAGGCCAACCCTATCCAGCTTCAGCTTCCTACAGTCAGATCCTGCTACGTCTCTCCTCACTGTATTAAGGCACAGAATACAGTCAATTTAAGTTGTGGTAAGTATGTTATGAATCACCACAAGCTTTCTCTTCTTAGACAGTCTTGGAAATATGTCAGCTGAAAAGATCTATGAACGGACAAATACATTGTAAAGATCATTTGCAGGAGAAAGCCTGAGTAACCCCCCCCTGTTCTGATGAAGAACTTCTGAGCATTTTTGTGTGCGAGCCTGTGTTTTATTTTGCTTTTAATCTGGTGACTCTGAGATTATATGAACAAAGAGGTATAGGTAAATATACGTCGCACTTTGAGCTTTCCCTCAGCACATCCGTCGAGGCGTGATTCTGTGCATGAAAGCAGCGGTGTCTGTCACATCCAGCAGACACCGAACAATGTCCCTTTAGAAAGGGCAGAGGGTGAGAGGAGCTTTATGACACTATTGATTTATTCTGTGCCTGCAGTTAAAAACTATACCCAGACAGACAATAAAAATAACTGCTCTAACCATATAACAGCTTCCTGCTACTAAAATGGATTTTACACTTAAAGTCATGGAGGGCTTTTCTTTCGTTCGTTTTTAAGCCTCAATTACAATTTTTTTTTTCTGAATAAATGGAAATGAGAAATTGTCAGAACTCATTTAGTCCAGGCGTTGTCCTTTTTGTTCTGCTATCCTCGGTGTTTTAAAATGCCGGCGTTATTTTCCTGTTGCAAAGTTGTGTTGTAAGTGCACCAGGAGGCACAATAAGCTGGTATTAATCAGACCAGATAGTGTGATGCACAATTCCTATACAAGGAAATATGCAGTGGAAGGGGCAAGCTGGAACAGACTGACCACAAAAAATGGAAGCGATTATGGTCTTTGTGGTCAACTGGGCGACGTGGGATTGGGGTCCTGGCCTCACATTTGAATGTCAAAATGATATCTAGAGCAACAGCGTTATCTTCTACCTCCATTTTCACTCAAAGGGCCCCATGGCTTTGCACATTGAGATTTATGCAAGACACAAGTTTTTTGCTACCTTGAAACTGGTGTTTCAAGTGAGCTGCTGGCAAGATCCTGCAGTAACCACCAAGTTTCCATGAGGATAGGGAAGGAGTCTTAAAAACTGAAGCCCTGTCTGACTGGGTGGACATAAATGGACCAATGAAATGTTTTAAGACCATATAACCCTTCCTTGAAGTCTTTACCAAAAATCCCTAAAACTTATGAAAACAAACAAACAAACAAACAACAAAAACAACCCAAACAAAGAAAAAACCCCACCAAACAAGAAAGTACTGCCACAAGCCCATGGGTTAGCAGCGATGCTGCTGGAGAGGCTCAGTCCTGGCCTGACGTTGGCACCAATTTCTGGCCAGAAATGCAGTGATTCAGACCAGGGAAATGGCTACTCTGAAAAAGGCTTTTTTCCAGATATTTTGGCAGCTGGATCAGGTCTGTGGCTCCAGTTCACACAGCAGCACCCATAGGCACAAAATATGGATAGCGAGGTGATCTAAACGAGAGCACAAAGAAGGAAAAGGAACGCTCTATATAGGAGTTAGCGTGAGATGGGATGTGGCAGTCAGGGGGAGTGAGGAGAGATGAGCATCAGAGGCTGCTTCTCTCCGGAATGGAGATGCTGCCTGTCCGCTGGGGTCGGGTAGCATGGGGAGGATACGCTCTGCTGGGGAAAAAAGGGGGTCACAACAAGGGAAAGGATCCGGAGGAGCAATCTGCTATTCAAGCGCCATTCCCTTTCCATAGGTTTTATGATTTGGGAGGCATTGAATGACACATAATGTGAGACATTATAAACGCGGCCTCCTGTCCCTGGAGCTGCTGTCGGAAATCAGATTATTCCACCAGCGGGGTTTTTATTAAAGTGAGCGCACATTGCAATAAATGAACCAAACCTATGAATCATTGGTGGGGAAGCCAAGATTAGGCTCTTCGCATCCGGCTGGGGGATTTTTCTCACTCACGCTCTGTGACAAAGTTCGGATACATTAATTGTCTGGGTTTAAAATGAAATTATCGGATGAGTCAGCAATATATGCTTTTATTTTCGTTTGTAAAACATACAAATATGAACATTTACACAGAAAATGACCCTATGGAAATCATACGCTTTCCAGTCCAGGGAGAGAACACGGAAGACTTTTTCCAAGTTTGCTTCCAGACGTCCTTCTGGCGGTCCTGGCGCTGGAGGCCGTAACCTCACGTCTTGCGCCGGGTGGCACTGGTGAAGTGCTCAGGTGGACGTGACCTTGGAGACGGGCAACTTTTTTGGTTTCTCTGATTTTCATGTAATGGTCAGCAGACAATATCAAAGATAGAAGGTAAAGTATTCCCTTAAATTACAGGGTTGATTGTTAAATCTTCATCGTATCTTCAACTCACCTGGACAAACCAGGATCTGGCCCTTATATACACCTTCTCTCTCACACAGGATTAGCAACGCCATTTCAAGAGCACAATTTCCCACTGAACCATTCCTCTCTGGTACTTCTGCCTTGCTTTCATTTTTATTATTTTTTGTGAGCCTGGTGCTTTTCCATCTATTCACACATCAGCCTCTTCTGAGGGCCCCAAATGTCTGACCAGTTTTAAACCAAGAGGATGATAGAGTTCAGCTGCAGCCCAGTGAGCCGCTCCCCAGTGTGGCACCATGGGACCCCCGTGCAAGGACATCCCAGATGGCTCTCTGGCCAGCTGATGGATGGATGGATGGATGGACGGACGGATGGATGGACGGACGGATGGCTGGCTGCTCTCCAGCTCCCTCCATGCCTGCACAGCTCAAGAGCAGTTCAGACAAGACCCAATTTAAATTGGGGGCTCATGACCCATCACAGTAAGTTGCAGCAGAGCCTCATCAGCCTGCAGTGAAATCCAGACTGTTCTGGACGGGAAGCTTAATTGGGAGAAGAATTTCTCCCTGAAAGTCCTAACAGCTCTGCAATGTTGGAAAAAATCCTTATGGGGGAGTGATCCCTTCTGGTGCTTTTCAAAGCCTGCTCTTGAGAGTAGCAGATATGTTTATATTGGAGGTGGGTTGCTAAGCACAGTAACTACTGCAGAGGAGCTAGGCACAACAAACCCGCTCCCCAGGTCTGACTCTGTGCTTGAGTACAGCGAAATGGGTGGAGATGGCGGCATAACTCAATAACTGGGGTAGAAAATAAATCCTGAGCTGGAAATCAGTTGGGGTAGCTATGGCACCTGAGGGTTTGTGCTCTGAAGATGCTCAGCAGGAGCTGGTCTTTCCTAGAAGTAATGAAAACGCCAGTATGTTTCATCAGGAAAGGAAACCATTCTCAAACCTTTCCTCGTGGGTACTGACACAGGTCAGAACACTGGGTATGTCCTAGGTGACAAAGTAGATAATGGGTCATGAAACAACCCGACTCAAAGGGGAAAAGGTCATTTCTCACCTGGTGTGCTCCTGCATTACAGATTTACTCTTCTTACAGAATGTGAGTGCTCAAAAACTTGTGTCAGCATCTAATCCTTGAATCTGCATGGTGCTGGGATTTGATGCTATATCCAGGAGGTTGTTTCAATACAGATTCCTGGAGGATGCAGCAAATCTCTTCTGCCTCATCCATTCCCCATCCCAGTACTGGGGAAAGAGCAGCACAGGGATGTGCCGCGTCTTCCTGCCTTCCCAGCTGAAAGTGTAAAAGAAACAGGCTGAACAGTCCAAATAGGAGGTAAAACTGAAAGATCTGAGTGGATGTTGCTGTTTGCAACTTAGCAAGCTGGTCTTTGAGAAATACTCTTTTCACCACCTGGATGCCGATTGCCAAGCGATGCTATCAGTTGATTAAAACACAGCCTGCCAGCTTCCTGTTTGATAAAACTAAATACAACCTGATTGGCAATTCTCAAATCCATTACAGAATGACTGGCCCATCGCTTAGATCAGCGTACACCGTTTTGCCATGAATCATCAACATACTTTGCTAATATATCTGCAGCAGCTGAACCCTGACAAAAACCCTGACGGTTTGTCAAAACAGTTCCTGAGTGCTGGATTCTGGGGGGTGGGAAATGGCAGGAGCTTGGGACCGGGAGGGTTTCCTGTTGTTCCCTGCTCAGCTGGGTGAAGGTCATTTCCTCTCCTGTGTCACGCAGAAGCAGCTGAACCCTCAGCCCTTGGAGATGCGTCAGTGAGCTCCTAGAAACAACAGCCAGCCCCCTCCTGCATGGCCACACGGACCAGGCAAGATCAGCCCCCAGAGAGCGGTGCTGCTCACCACACTTGCCCCTTTGCAAGTAAATAAGACATTCCCAGGCTGCAGAGGAAAGAAGTGCCATGACCTATTACAAATAGGTCTTGCACCTGATTTCTTCTGCATGCTGTGACACAAAAACCGGGGTTGCAGAGCCAGGCCTGTGTTCCTGCAGCCGAAGGCAGCGGCATGCTGCCAACCCATTACGGATAACCCACTGGTGTGTTGGGGTGTTTAAAAAAGCCCTCTTTTTGTTGGCTCTTTGGAGGGCTTTTATCTGCTGAGTTGGAGGTGGGTGCCCATTGGTGCTTACAAGGTATTCTTGACCATCCCAATGTGACAGAAGAATTGCTGTGGGACGCTTTCTGGCTAAATAACACCACTAGTAACCCAGAAAAACAAGTCAACCCCAGCAGAAACATGAAACTCTTCATGCCTTAACATCAGTCTTAAGGAGGGAAAAAAACTGATGCAAAATCTTCTAGAGAAAGCGAGGAAATGCCATGAAATCTGGAGGCCATTTATTACTGATCACCTCAGCAGCAGATTATAATCAAACGGTGAAGTCAGAAGGACCCTGATCATAGGAATTCTCAGATAAAGCTTTGATAGCCAGTGTCACCACGGAATCACACACATTCCACCATTTCCCATCTGTGTCCTTTTACCTACTCTCTCCTACATTCACCTCCTTTGCTTCCCCTCCCCGTTCTCTTTTGTCACAATTAAACTTAGGGTCTACTTGAGAAATGTACAGATAATACAACACTTCCATGTAAAATGTCAATACTCATTCTCATCTGACATAAAGTCAGCGTAACTCCATCTCTACTCTCAATACATCTTATTTACAAGAGAATGCATAAGCAGGAGACAAATATCAATTGTTTGCAGTTTCAAAAACACAAACTATAACATAAGGGTTAGTTTGTGCTCTCCTTTAAACTGCTGAGAGTCTGGGAAGTCTCTCCAGAAGGGAGACTGATTTGGAATAGGTGTCATAGAGCAGAGATTCACAGGCACGGCTTCTTCATGTAAACTAACACAAAGTGAGAGGACAAAGAGGCTCCCAAAATTCTGCCCTTGTGGTTCGAATTTGAATACAAGTTTATAAAGCTGGCAAAGCAACTGAAATTAAGCCTCACGTAATTAAGTTCCAGTCAATTGAGCAGAAAGTAGTCCTGGGAAAGTCAGCAGGCTAAAAAGTTACGGCAAAGCAGATATATTGAGTTTTTGTGCCATTCCTATCACACCGAAAGTCCACAAAGAGGAAATTTAGGGTAAGTCAAGAGTTTTCAGTCTCTGCTGTGCAGACCCCAGAGGTCCACAGACGAAACCAAACAGGCGGCTGCTGGTGGCGTGTTCCCACCTGAAGATCACGTCGAGCTTTCCGGACAGGACCACGATGCTGCCCCAAAGGCTCCATCCTCAAGAACTCTGCCTTCATCTTCTCAAGTGTCTGTGGCATTGCTCTCTGTTCCTCACGCCCACCAGCAGTCCTGGCTTACCTCCTGCTGCTGAAGAAACTTTTGGCCTCCTCAAGGTGTAGATTTATAAGCAGTGTGATCTCCTCTGCATCCAGGTGTCACCAGTCCAGGTCTTCTGGAAGACTAAGGTTGGAAATTGGAAAAGGGATCACAAAAAGCGATAAAAGCAGAAGAAAAAAAGGACAGCAGCAAGGAGGAACAGCTACAGCGGACGAGGCAGTTAATAAACAGAAAGGATAATGAACCAGAAGAAGTCTTGGTGGAAGAAAGAGGAGCAGCGGTCACAAGAGCTGCCAACAAAAAGGGTGTTTGGTAAAGCATTTGGCTCCCTGTATGGCACAAGCTCCACTCCGGACCGGCATCAGAGCTCTGGGCAGTTTGACAGTTGCCTTCTCGCAAAGCAGGGTTGCACACACCCCGAAGGACTCTGTGGTGGTGGGGCTGACCCCTTGGATCAGAGCTGAACGTCCCACCAAGCCCTGGCTTGCTTTTGGAGAGAGGTCCCTGCTGGGTCTCTTCTGGAAGGAATCCGTGTGCACTGAAGCCGCTCTGCAGCTGGGCTAGTGCCCAACAAACGGGGACCACCAGACCATTGCCAAACCACCCCAGGCTCCAAACGGGGACACTGACACGGACAGAGCTGAAGCATAACCCAAGAGAATAAAGCTACTGCCATTTACCTTTAATTCACTATCATTGGGGAAAAACTGTAGGGGATTTATGACATAAAAACCACTGAAAACCACCAGAAGTTTTTTGTAACACTCTGCTGTTTTACTAGGTCATATTGTACCTTCAACATTTCCACAAAGTTCAGCTAACATCAGTCAGGTCTCTACTTAACGACCAGTGAAATACACAGTTTGCCCAACGATGACTAAATTACTCGGGAGGAACTACAATTGATAAGACAATGATTTATGGGCCTATTGTTTTCTAGGTTCTTGTAAATAATCCTAATTGGTGTTAATAATTCACCCTCTGCTTTGTATTATCACCAAGCAAAGTACACTTCCTAAAGTAGCTATTTAGGGGCGTAATCCTTCTGAAAGGCAAGACTGCTATTGACTTCAACAGGATCTGGATTAAGGCGCTCAGTCAGAGGAAAGCGACTCCGGAATATGAGCAAAACACATCACTCTGGCTGTCCATGTCTGCACTGAAATGTTGCTTTTCAATATGCTCATGGCAAATTCAGTGAGCAATAGTAACCCCTTCCTTGTGGGCTTCTTGCAGTGACTCTTCAGTCTTTCTCCTGGCTCAAAACTGCACCACCCAGGATCTAAATTTCCTGATGCTATTACTGCCAGTTTGCAGCTCCCGCCCGTGTCCCCTTGCAAAGGGCTGGCAGTGTCACATCTGAGAACGGTGGCTTTGGAACAGCAGGCACCTGCACCAGGACGCGGTGGCTTTCTGTATCCCATTTTATTGTTATCCCCAAAAAAGCATCTTGGTCTTTTGGCGCTTCACTATTTGTCACATCGTACCCTTGTCGGGAGGGAACTGTGGAACTCGAGACCTCCTTGCTTGCTGGTTTTGGGTGTAAGGTTCGGTGGGTTCAGTTTTAGCATACAGATGAGCTTGCTTGACCTTAACAGGTCTGCACTTTAAATAATGCTTAAATAGCATTCTAGAGGGTACAGTCACATGCTACTTGCTTTCGGAAACTACAAGGAAACCAGACAGCTTTTCAATTCATGTATCAAAGAGAAAGAGATTTACACATAAAAAGGGTGAATTATTTTGATTTGTAGTTTTCAAGCCACTACACATTCTCCAGCATAAACGCTCACTTGTCTCTGGTTTCTGATAGTTCATATCAGGTTCGGTGGCCTAGATTCTCAAAAGTGGTAATTTTGGAGGCCAACATTTCTCAGTGCCAGCCCAAGGTGCCTTGAAGAGACCAAATATCGCTAAGGTACCACATAGCTTTGGAAAATTGGGCCATTTTAGCATCTCTCAAACTCGACACCCTAAAGTGACAGCACGTAAAACCATCAGGGTTGGGTTTGCCAGAGGAATAAAGCTCTTTTCCCCACCGCAGCGTCCCTTCTGCTGTGCTGTTCACACCGGTCCTCACAGCACCGTCCCCCCACCACCATTAAAGGTCACTGCAGAATCAACATTACCAGTCCCTTTTGACATTCTCAACCACCAAACATCCTACATAACCTATAAAAAGAGCTAATTTCCTTAGCTATTTCATCTTTTAAATAGCTATCAGAGAAAAGTCTCCTACGGCCTGCGTCTGGGTAGCTAAAATCCAGCTATATGGTATTTGAGGGAGAGGAGGGGAGAAACCCTATCCCATTATCTGCATTATCCCGTTACCCTTGGATGTCTTCCATGTACTTGGAGGAGCAATGCCCCATTCTTGAGGCTTCACATTGCAGCCACTGCCTTTTTGGCAGAGGAAGGGTGGATGTGGCTCCCTTCAAAGTCAATCAATGTCACTTCTTTAATCAATCTAGAAGGTCACCACTGTACTTCCATCAAAAGGAGCTGGGTCTGATTCTCGCTGAGTCCTAAATGTTTATGGGGGACTCAGGTTGCAGTGGGTGTTGAAAAAAGTCTTTTCTGGTCCTGACCTCAGCACATCTTCTATTTCTAGGTCCTTTATAAGAGTTTAAGATCAACTAAGAATCGTATCCAGGTCTCTGAGATACAGTGATGCAGGAGTATGTCTAATGAAACACCAGATTACAGAAATACAGGTTTGTGTTTCATTATGGCTTTGAACATGGTTAGTTTTGCTAAAAGGCTCAAAGTTGAGGGAGCTTCTGTGTGAAAGCAGGTTGCACTCTGAGCAAGCTTACCGTGGTTCTGAGTTTCCCATCATAACCATGTACAAAACTTCATTGTTCAGCTAGGATGTCTGTTAGCGGCCACAGAACAGAAATTCATTGCATTTCAAGGAACTGTGATGAGGAGGGAGGATCAGAGCAAGGCATGTGTGAAAACCATTCAAACTTGAAGTCAGGACCCCCTGTATCAAGAAAGCTATCACTACAAAATGCTGAATGTTTTAAGCCAGAAAATTCCCCCCCACCCCACCCCCCCACCCCGGGTTAGAGTCATTTCATTAGCACTTTGGCACAACTGGAGCAGGATCCAAAGCCCACTGAAGTCAAGGGTAGAGTTTCCATCGATTTCTGAGGAGCCTGGATCGGCTCCTGGATCGCATTGTCACACTGCAGCAGAGCCCGGGCGGCTGCAGCCACCCACCTGCTCCCCCACTCTCTGCTCCCGCCCTGCGCATTCGCTGTTGGTGCGATCTGGGTTATTCCAGCACTCGCTGGGTGCAATGCTACATAAATACTGTTTTATCAAAATCAGCAACGCTGAATACTGCTCCTCGTTAGTAAATTAGGCCAACTAATGAATACTTTTTCTTAAGAGGATTTGTCTGCTTAAATCAAAGTGTCAAAAATCCTTATTCTGTCAATCAGGCTGGTGCCCCCTGCACCAGCTGTAGATGAGGGCTGGCTAAAGACACACAGGAAAAGCGAACGAGGACCTCACAATATCTTTCAACGAGGTACTTAGGCTTCTTTTACACCTGAGAACAATTCACCATAATGTGGTCAGGCAAGGGATCAGCAGTTTCTGTGTACACAAGACAGAAAGAAGGGAAGAAAGAAACAAAAAAGGAAGGCAGGCGAGAAGGGAGGAAGGAAGGAAGATGGGGAGGAAGACCCCGTGTTTCATTCGCCAATACTTCATGCTGACAAGTCACAAAAACATGAAAACCTTCTTTAAGTTCTTGCCTCCTCTTGACAAAATCATCCAGCTACAAATTAAAATCATCTCCCGACACTGCCTGGATCATTTTCTCGGGCAGTTCTGTAACATAAATTGTTGTGTGTACTCAGATATTATTATAAACATAAGATATGGAGATTTTCTTTCTCTCTGCAAAGCAAACCAGAAATCTATATCCAAGAGGAATTTCTGGGAAGAACAAATAACTCTCTGGAGCTGGTACCAAAGTAAGCGCCCTAAACAAACCTACAGAAGGAGCATAATGAGGCAATGATTTATTGCATGCTATACAACTCTCACTGCTGCGCAGCGCGTTGTAAGAACCAGCGAAGGGAGAGGCAGTAACCATACAGCCTCCTCCTCCTCATGTGTCTCTGGACATTACCTGCTCTGGGTACACTGTGTGACACTGGAACGGGGCTGCAGCCCCTGAGCTGCACCACTGCTCAGTGATCTTTGTCCTGCAACGTTTCATCTCACACATAAAGCTGCACCATCTCCCCATATCTAAAAAAACCACCAAAATCTATATTTGGATACTCTGAAGCTTTGTAAAAATACAACATGTCATTACTGTTGGTCATATTATTGCTCTATTTGCACAAAAAGGATTTTCAAGAATGTTCCCATCAGTAGATAGAATCCTGGATCTTCCAAAGTCAATGGTAAAACTCCCCTTGGCTTCAAAAGGGGCAGCATTTCCCCTATTCCATTCTAAATGCATTAGGGGCTAAATACAGACAGCAAGTTCTGCACACATCAAATATTTGCAAAGAAATCTTGGTCCTAAAGAATTACAATCAATCAAATGAGGAGCAGAAACATGCGATGCAACTGGTATTGCCCCAATCAATACAGATCAACATCAGCCTGATCCTAACTGGCTTGTATTTGCAATTAGATATGCTTATTTTGCAATTTAAAATTCATTTGGGTTCTTGTAATGGCTGGTGGGTTGCTTCCAGTTCTGCCCAAGTTCCTCCCAATTTCTCCAATTTAAGAACATAAAAAATCCTCCGCAACTCAGAATTAGTCTTCAAATGTGTTTGGTGAGTTATTTATGCTAAATAAACAGGAAAAAAATTACCTGCAGACTACTTGTGCTCATCCCCCCCTGTCCCCCACCCCAAAAGGCTAAATCAGTGAAATAAATTAATTGCTATGAATTATTCAGCTTTACCTGTGGCAATGAAAAATAGCAAGAGCATTAGGTTTCTTCTTTGTGTACTAAGCCTCTAATTTATAGAGAATGCATATTAATAAAACACAGGATATTCATCAATATTCAAGTCACTGGCTGCCTGGCTATTTAATCTAAAATTACCAGCCAGCTCAAAACTCTTACTAGTTAATCATGCAATCTAAGCCATTCTGATATTGATGGTTAACATTAATTGCCCAACTGCCATTTATAAAATCCTCTGCTATGTCTTTCCTTTGCCCAGCAGAGAACCCTTTGCCATGGTTAACTCCATGGGCAACCCCAAGGCCAGCTCACCTGGGCTGCTCTTCAGCCCAAAACCTTTGTTTCTTTGTTTCCCCATGAAAAGGACGTTGTCTCCTGTTGTGGTTTTGCATTTTGAACATTACCAATAAAAAATGTTTCTCATTATGACGATCTTTGATAGGTTTCCCTACTTCTGTGGATGTTCTGCAGGCGGTGACAAGAATCCGCTGGTTCTCATTCCACTGTACCGAATATGTTGTCCTTCACAGCGGAAGCAAAGGTGTTGAGATCAGCAAGGCCAAACCAAGGAGCAGCCTCAGCTGCCATTCCTCCCCAAAATCTAAAGCTCCAAAGGAGGTGGCTGGAACAGAGCAGCGATACCTTCAGATATCGCCAACATACACTCCAGGACTTGCTCTGCACACACCGAGGTAAAACAGGAGAATTTGGGGAACATTTTCATGTGATACAAACTGCCCAAAATTTAGGCTTACACTCCCTAAGGTTATCACACCGGTAAGATGATGTGCTGATGATGCGGACGTCAGGGCAGCTTCCTAAAGCAATGCACCATAATAACTTGAGCCAGTCTTGGTATTTATCACCTATAGTTTTTCTTCATTCTTCTACTTTTCACTTTTTATTAACTTAATCAGATTAAAGCAAACAAACAAACAAACCAACCCCTCACAAAACAAAACCAAGCAACCAAAGGAACCCCTCCAGTTGTTCTGACCAAAGTGGAATTTTACTGTAAATCAGCAAATCTGCCAAGAACTCGCTGCCCTCTCTGAAGCAGAAACTTCAAACTACAAACATAGAGATACAGTCACGTAAATGCTACCCCATAATAAAGAAAAGAATTCTTAAAACCAACATTCTCAACCTCTTTCAAATTATGATACCCTTTCATTTAAGCTGAGACTAAAGAACCAAAGAAAAATTTTGCAATAAATATTTTTTGGCTAAAGGAAGTCCCGCTCTCTGTATACAGACGTTCTCTGCAGCAGAGAGAGAAATGGTCTGAGTTTTGTCATTTTGCCTCTTGGTAATTCAGGAATAACCAACAAACAGTAAGTGTTTCTTCCCACTACGCGAGGGCTGCTAGAGAGAGGTGACCGGGCAGGTCGGGCACGTGTTCTGCTTCCACTGCCCCACGGCTCCGCTGCCAAAGCTCCCTCCTGGCCTTGAGACTTAGGTACGGGATCCCACCCGTGTCAACAAGAACTTGAACCTGGATGTTTGCACAACGCAAACACTACGAGCGCAATAGCGGAGTCTACCCCAATTCATTTCAAAACGCCGGCAAATATTTGTGAACAACGTTTTGTAGCGTTCGTACAGATCCCATCGGTGATTAAACTCGGCTTCAAAACACACCAAAGGCTCTTGGTGAATCCTGAGCTGCCGAGAGGTCCCAACGTGCTGACAGCGAGGAGAAAACGATGAGTGCAGAGTGAAACACGGCCTCGGAACAAGCCAACGCTAAATAAACTCTCAGTCATTCTTCGTGGCATAAAAAGTGGCTGGGGCCTTGTCTGAACTGGGCTTTACCTAGGTTATAAAGCCATGTTTAAATTAAATTTAAAGGCCATTCTTCTTAAAAGCACTTCTACAACGCTTTGGCTGGACAGTCTGTTTTTCTAACCGGTGTTTACATAGTTTGACCCATTTTCACTTCTTTGCTTTAACTGAAACTATTAATTAAGCTGTTTAAAAATTAAATGGAGTATATGTCTCCTTTGGACTGAATCTCAGGCTTCATTTAATTGTTGGTTCTTGTGCTGAGTTTGGCTGTGAGGGTGTGTGAATCTCTCCCCATTTGGAAATGAACCCACAATTACAAATATATTTCATACAGGCTACAAGATTGAGTAAAACGCCGAAGACATGCCCTGCTTTAATTGGTTTAATTGTTTGGACTATATCCCCGTGATATTAAAAATTACATCTGCAATAAACGCGGTGACATGAGCCTGGTGTAAGTCACTGTCAGAGCAGCACGCATCTTCACATGGCTGAGCTGGTGGCGGAGGCATAAAACTAAGCTTGATTTTGTGAGAGTGAAAACATTTGCGCATCACGTCTTTTGATTTACATGCCATAATCATGCTGGATTTTCAAGTGGAAAGAGCATCTAGAAATTACTGAAAAAGGGTCATCTCTATTTTCCTATTTGCAACTAATAACATACAAGGCTTTCTATCGCAGAGGGGCCCAATGCGCATACCAAAGTCTGATTTAGATTTTCCCAATGAACGGCTTTTCTGTATAGAAAACTCATGAAGACACACGGATCCTTTACGTTTCGGTGTTGATGCTGAAATTACGCTGTGTGTCACAATTACATCAAACAACCGCACTTATTTCCACCAGAAAAATTGGATTATTTCACTCCCATTTACATTACATTTTCTCCCCACCATAATGCTGACTTGGAAATTCCCTTCGGTCTGGACACCTCCGTGTAGACTTTTTCAGTAGAAAGAAAGCTTTCATTATATTTCATAATTTTTTTGTCCTTGATTTGAATGTTCTAATTGGACTGTAGAGATATTGATTGCAAACTCCATGTTTTGCCAGGCTCCTGGAGCAGCACCTTTTCATTTCTCTCTTTTCAACGAATCTTTTGACTTTTAAAAAGTGGCTCTAAGGTATTTTTACAAAAGAGGCCAACAGAGCGGGTTCATTTTAAACCCCTCTCTTTAAAGCATCTCATTGCCTTATTATTTCTTAATAGAGGCGCTATCCTGCGATGTCACAAAGAACGCTGCAGTTGACTTCAGTGGGATCAGGATCGCTCCCTACTGTAATTAGTTCTATATTTCAAAATATTAGAGGTCTGAGAAAAGAAAACATTTGGGGAAAAAAAACTACTTTCAAGGGTGGGTGCTGGTAGCACACTAAAAATAAGTTGCGTGCATTCCGGTTGCTGTAATTTATGCCTCTAATGAAATTTTCTTCTTCTCATTTACTGCAAATTTTAATGTGAGCTTTTACAGCCATTGATTCAGTGTCTTTAATCTTCCACCAATATTAGAGAGAAATGGAACTAACTGGGGAAAATCCATCTGGCTCTAACGCACACTCTCTATAAAGTTGTTCAGTTCATCCAAAACTACTTTTTTTTTCTTCCCCCCAGTGAGTCAGATAAGATAAAATTAAAATATTTTGAAATACTGTTAATACTATTCAGAGATTAATACACTTGTAATTAATAATATGTTTAAAATATTAAGACGTCTCTGGAGAAATCAAAGGATCCAATGTCAATCACACAGACTACCAGGGATGGGCTGGATCCCACAGCGCCAGGTTCTGATGCTCTTAATTACGCTGAGCAGCAAAACCGACTCCCGGAGCCCGGTAGGTGGAATTGAGCCCCAGCCCAAAGCGGGGAGGGAGCCCATCATTTCCAGCCGCTCACGCAGACAGGACCTGCCAGGCTTTGCATGAGCAAAGGTCTGGGAGCCGGTCTCACGGGGAGAAAAGAGCCGAGCGCCCACACGCTGGGTCGTGGCCTCTCCATCCCCCCCGGCGCCGCGGGCTGTGCCGGCGCTGGTTTGCAGAGGGCTGTGCTGCAAAGAGGGCTGTGCCAGCTCACCCGGAGCTGCTGGGCTCCCTCCCCTGCCCCGAGCTCCTCTCCCCGGCCACACAACCACTCTGGAGCAGACACCCTTTCTCTGCACGGCCTATTTATAAAACCCTACTTCCAAAAACGTGTTTTGGCCGGCATGAGCTAGCTTCACACCACCAATTACAGCAGCCAAGCTGCACGGCAAGAAGGTGCAGCACCTGAAAGAAATGGTCCAGGGCCAGTAACAACTTGACCCTGAGCAGCTCTAGCAGCTCTAGCAGCACATCTGACCATGCCCTCCAAGCTGGGGAAAAAGCGTACGCTTCTCCCTCATGATCATCGTGTAAATGCTAAAAATATAAAGTATTTCAACCCTGCAGAGAGCTTGACTGTGCCCTGTGGACAGTCCCTTTAAATCCATGGGTCTATAGTGCAGAATGAAATACCGCACCCACTGAAGTGAATGGAAAAACTTTCCTGCCCCGCAGGGTGCCAGGAGTTCCTTCCCAGGGCAGGAAAGTTAAGGACATGTGCAAGACATTGGCAGGACAAGGGACTTATTTTTGGACACCGTCTATGCTAGGTATTCCTACTGATCCTGTTAACACTGTACCAGAACATGTGGGAGTCATTCATGCATTCACTAATCATGAAACAAAAAAGGAACATTGCCCATGTTCCCTGGATGAGGAACAGGAGCAAAGGTGGGTCTGAGCGCCTGGGAGCTGCTCCCGCGCACGGGGTCTGGCTGGGACACGGGCACACGGAGCAACCTGCAGCAGTAGGGCACGGGGACACAGACCTGAGCCACCTCCGCTGCCTTTGGCGTGGCCACGTAGACACCCTTTCCACACTCTCTGCACGTGCAGTAACAGCTGAACGCCCACCACACACCCACCCGGCTCCTGCAACCGCCACGCGGGGATGGGCGCTCGCGCGTCCCCACGGCTCGGTGCCGCCAGACCCGACCTGCGTGCTGCGCGCCCTGCCTGCTGCTCGGCACACGCGCTTCCACGGCAGGGACGCGGAGGAAGGCTCTTCCAGGAAAACACTGGTTAGTTCACACCCTTCCAGGGCTTTATCCAGCAGCACGTGCCAGCCTCCTGGACAAAAACTGCTTCCTACAACGGATTCAAGCGTTCCCTCTGCACCGGCCAGTGTGGTCTGAGCAGCAGGGAGGTGAGCAGCCTGCACGGCTGCGGACACGGCTTGGCACACAAAGTGCACAGCCACCCTCAGCACCCATGCGGGGCACAGGGTAGATTTAGGTGCTACGTGCACGTGCTTCTTTTGCCCTCCATCTCGTCTATATCTGGCACAGGAAAGGGGTGTGATCTCATGACAGTGTGAGAAAAAGTCTCTATTTATTCTGTCTGGAAGGGCGTTGCGTGCAGTGAAAGCCTCTCAGCTGCGCCCATCGCGTGGGGTGCTGGCAGCTGAGCCCCAGCGGGCCCCCCTCACCGTCAGTGGTCACCCCCAGAGCACGGCCAGCAGAAGGAGGCAATGGCTTCACACCCAACGCTTCAGTGCCCAGTCCAGAATCCTAACCCTGCCCGCCAGAAGCCAGCGTGGAATTGGGCAGGCTGGAGGTGCGGGCACATGCTCCCTTCTGCTGACTCGGCCGAGCCCCAGGGCCCCTCGGGGCCGGCGGGGTAACTTCTGTCAGCACTCTGCGGAAACAAGTTAATTGACATATGCTAACACGCTGTTAAACATAACACAGTCATGTTTCAAAATATGCTAGCTAGTCAGATCAAATGCATTTTTAAACACGCCTGCTTTTTTTTTTTTTTTTCCCCAAAAAGGAAGAGGTTTTGGTTAACGTGCTCGTAAAAACATTTTGGAACATGGTAGAGAGCAGGAGACGTGAGAGTTACGGCGAGTGTCCCTTGGCCAAGCACAGTCTGCAGGGAAAAGCTGACTTAACAAACAGGTTTTCTCTGATAATATTAATTTGTTTACATTGTCCAGTTCACAAGACTTCAACAAGAACACACAGCAAAATGTTTATGTGCGGCATAATAGCCATGTAATTCGTCCACCATGTTTATAAATTTGGCCCTAAGGCGCTACAGCAATAAACAACATCATCATGTAATACGATAATAACAACTCCCCAAAAGAATTACAACTCTTCCTGTCAATACAGGTACACAGAGACATGTTAAAACTATGAGCAGAATTAAAACCAAGAAGCAGTTTTGTGTCTTTAGTGATAATTGTAATGTAGTCTCCTCAGGGAGAGGACTACTCTCTTCTACTGAAAGGCAGCCAGTTTCTGACTCCGTCCCACATTTCTCTCTGTCAAGTCCTACTGTTAGAAAGCACACAAACCTCTTCTCTTCGCATGTCCTGCTGCTGCTGGCTGGTCCTTCAGGTCTGTTCAGCCTAAGGGTTCACCTACAATAGCTTTTTCCTTCTAGTTTGAAGCCAGGATCCTCAATGATATGATCATTTCCAGCAAAGCTGTTCACACCAGCAAGTGTGCCAGAAAGTGTGTGATTTTGGCTGGTGGATGAAATTGCAAGTGTAAGAGAACACTAAAAGACAAAAGACACCGCTTCCATGCAAATAGAACGCGGGACAGCAAATGGAAAATGGCATAGCAAAATCTAGGTCAGTGAAAAGCTTACTGGTATGAAGAGACAATGAGCAGAATTGCCTCTAAATATAACAAATACTTACTCAGGTTTTTACCAAAAGCATCGAGGGTTCTTTAAACAGTGTTGCCGGGGCCTGATTTGTAAATCTGCATGCCCATGGTGCAAAATGAAGTTCAGACTCAAAAATGAAACCATACATCAAATGCCTGGCGATGAATGTACATGAATATAGGCTGTGATTGCCCTTTGTGCCCGAGTCAGCTTTCACCGCAGAGTTGCACGAGGGGTTTTGAATCAGGCTTTGGGGATGAAGGGCAGAACTGAGACCCCATCTCTGCTGAAATCAGAGGGGCTACAGAGAGCTCGCACTGATGCTGCCAAGAGCTGATATTTCTGTTAGAGTGATTATGGCTTTTTAAGATTTACATCGTGTCTGTGTGCAGGATTTAAAGCACAGGAGAAATAAAAAGAAGACAACTATGGAGAAGCAAGGAACCCAGGGGGCACTTCAGAGCAAGCCTCTCGCTACCAAACCACCTGGGTGCGGGGATCCCAGCACCGCTGCCAGGTGTGATGGCAGCCTCTGAGCTCGGGGTTCCCGTCCCCAGGCTTGGCCCCAGGCCCATGGCCCCTCGTCACACAGCTCGGGGGAGATGTGCTGCACCCCAGCGCAGTGGCCACACGCACCTGTGGGACATGGAAGGTGAAGGAAGGCTGAGGTTGGAGCTTAAAGTAGGATCAACACATTCTCTCAGCAGTAACTGCTACCAGGAAGAAAAAGGAGGAAAAAGAAAGGAAAAAGCCCAGGTTGAACATTTATTCCGGGCTCCAAGGGGAGGTCAGAGGGCTGCCCTGATCACCCCTGCTCTGGGGCCAGCGCTCCTGAGGAGAGGACCTAGTGAAATCTGTAAGGTCCTCTAGATCTGTTCTTCCCCAGGGAAGATGATATTATCCATTTTTTAAAAAGAACAAGCGAGAGAAAAGCCTGCTAGCTTATGAACTTCCTTCATCCGAAGCTCCACAAATTCTTTCCATGGTTTTGGTACAGCACCTTATGTGCAGGGTGGAAGGGGAAGCTATTGAGTGTTGAATTACAGAGGGGAAAAACATCTCAAATTCCTTTCTATTTATACTCACAACTTTTCCAAATCATTATAGACAAATCCCCTAGCCTCAGCTGAACTGCTCACGGGCTACAGGGCCAAAAAAGAGGTGGAGCCTTCATAGCTTGCGCTAAGCTTTTCAGAAACTTGGACAAAGTTCCCAAAAAATGAAAGCAATGAAAATTACCATGCCAGGCAGAGAAGATTTAACCTCTACAGTGCCCCACAAGCACAGAATTAATATACAAGACGGCAGGAGGTTGCTTTCATAACAAGAAGCATAGGTTGCTTATTTGTGAGAAGTTTTCTGGGACTACCTTCATTGTTAAGCTGAGGCTGACACTGGGTACAGAGAGACAGAAAGTTGACAAAAGCATTGAGCGTTTGGGGGTATTTGAGAAAAAAGTCTATTCTGGTAGTCCAGACACTAGGCTGGGACTTGTTAAGTTGTGAACTTGTTAAATTCCTACTCCACCAACGGCTTCCTTCATGACAAGAAACTAAAGCCTATTTCTGCTGGTACGAATTCTCCTTGACACCAACAGACCTTCAGCTTTCAGCTCCTCACCCATCAAACGGCTCAGTGCCTGCGGCACTTCCTGCCACCCAAGCTCCCCTGAGCACGGCGCCTCGCACAGGTCCAGGTGTGAGTCCTGGAGATGCATCCTTGCATGGCGCTGCATCCTTGCATGGCGCTGCATCCCTTGCATGGCGCTGTGTCCCTTGCATGGCGCTGCGTCCCTGCATGGCGCTGCGTCCCGTGCATGGCGCTGCGTCCCGTGCATGGCGCTGCGTCCCGTGCATGGCGCTGCGTCCCTTGCATGGCGCTGCGTCCCTTGCATGGCGCTGCGTCCCGTGCATGGCGCTGCTGCACCCTCTCATGTAAGTCTGCACTTGGGATGGTTTAAAAACTTAGGTCCTTCATTTTTAAAATCCTTTTTACCTCCGTTACAATCAGGAAGGTGGATGGGTTTCAGATTTTAGTTTCCTTGTCATTACCTATGGTATTTCCTTGGTTGGCCTATGTTTTGTTTGTTTTTTTTAGCCAAAATGGGGAATTAGAAATGCCAGTTTTTCTTTTTGTTTATGGTCTATTTTCACTTCACGGCTTTCAAATTTTAGCAGAGTGCTCTTATTTTTGGATTTCCAACACTGAATAGGGCAATACAGATATTAAAGCAAGAAATATGCTAATTAGAATTTATAATAAATTCAAAAGTTTGAGAACTCTCTAATCACATGAGAACTGGAGGTTCCCATCTCTACCCTAATTAAAAGCCTCAGTTCTATATGATTTAGCACAAGGGTCACCAATACAGCTCACAATATGACGTGCAAGAACAAAGCACTACATGTGCTCCTCTGGAGGGACCCATGACACTTCACATGAGCAACTTCAAGGCATTAAATCACAACCATATATCTTGATTTTTATAAGGACAAGCCAGGAAACACCACCAGCACAACCAGGAATGTGGACTTAAAGACTGTCTCTTGGCTCCAAGGAGAAGTCACGAGAGCCTCAAGAGGATTTGAGTGGAAACAGCCCATGGGGTGATCCAGAAGCCTTTTGGGGGAATTGCTAGAGGGTGATGCACAGCCCAATTTCTTCCCAGAACTATCCACTGCCACAACATGTCTGTGGAGAAGAGGAGCATTGATGGCAAAGGAGCTGGTTGCTCTCCTGCCTTCTCCCTGAGGAAGGGTCAGACCCAAGCTCCCAGCTCCACTGCCAGGCACCAGTCAATGGTGGGGTTCAATGAGATGTGTAGCTACCGTACTCCATTATGTTCATCCACACCCCAGTGCTTTTTGACTACCGACTGCTGAGGTACCCAAAAAGCACCTTAGCCAATATGCTCTCAGATCTCCAACCGACAACCCTTGAAAATAGAGTGGTGGCTGTATCACCTCCCCTTAAACAAATAAATGTAACATTACTAGAGGTCTGGAGCTTTTTGTGCTGAGCTTCAACCTGCAGCAGTGTTTCCTCGCTAGAGAAAAGCAGGCTGGAGTTGGTGACATAACACCAAATATACAGATGGGACCATACTATAATTAGCAAGGGAATGTCATTCCTGCCATCTTTGCTTCGTTTGTAACTGTGCCTGTAAGCTCTGGGGAATGGTGTGCATTTCACACAGTCTGCACAAGAATGAGGATTGCCAACTGTCCCAGTTCTGGTGGGATACCCTTGGTCCTCTGCCCCCAGGCTCGTGGAGATGCCTGCAGCACCGTGGCAGAGCGATGTCCCCACCGGGCCACCAGCCGGACCCCTGGTCCCCAGGCAACGGGAAGGGAGCTCTCTGCACTGCAGCAACAACTCAGCTCCCTCTAAAATACCACGTGCTCCCCTCCACTGCCCCTTGCTTCTTGACAGGCTCCTTCACACGCACCCAAAAACACCCTTTGGCCCGTCATCGAGCCAAACGTGCAGCCTGGACCTAACGAGAGAGGCCAACAGCTCTGCTCCCCTCCACACCCCGCTCGCTCCCAGGAGGGAGAGGATTTATTCAGTGCAAATATGGGAATTTTCACCAGAGCGGTGCTTTCAGCAGGCAACCACTATTTTTAAATCTCTCTATTGGTTCCAGTAAAACACCAAATCAATGGGTAAGGTTTTACTGCTTACTTTAAACGTGCTCAATAATAGAAGTCCAGCTGTCTTTTAAACACTTTGCCATCCTCTGCAGGCACTCAGATGAAAATCTCACTGTCACTTCTGCTTTATCTATGGAGTCAAGTGAACTTGTTCATTTTTTCACCAGGCTGCACGGACTGGTGAAACCAGCCAAGAGAACAAACAAAGCCATAATGTAACGTGCTCCTTGTCTTACATGCAAAGTTCAGACCAGCTTACTCGAGGAGGCTAATTCATCCTATTGAATCCAAGGAGACCTTGCCCCTGAGGATCTCAGAACACGTTGGGAACATTAAATTTAACAGATTTTTAACCCTAGGGATTTTAAACAGAACAGACCCCTGTGATCATCTCATCACTTCCTCCCTCACAACAAATAAATAATTCCCCTGTGCGTTTCTTGCACAAACCCTAAACTTTGAGATGAAGTAGAACATATTTTTCTGGTAAGGATTTTAGCCTTGGTAAAAATTCCAAATGGTGGCAAATGCACTGCGTCCCTGGATAAGATTCCTCAATGTTTCATGCACTTTGCCATAAAAAACATAAATAAAAATCCATCTCTCCACGTCCTCCTGCAGTGCTGCCACATCAGCCATACAGCTGGGCAAACTGAGGCCAGGGGGGTCAGGACTTCCCTAAAGTTATGCAATGATTAAGTGCAATTTCCCACTCTTATTTCTGATTTAAGCTCAGGCTGTTGCTCAAAGGTCCTTGTGCCATGTGCTGCCCGCACCTGCCCATCACCCCCAGCCCGCAGCCCCCGGGACAGGGGGAACACCCAGGGGAGAGGGGGCACCCCCATCGCTCCCAGCGCCCACAGCAGCCGCAAACCCCCCCAGGGGTGGACGCAGAGCACAGGGAAGCTCCGAGCCCCGCGTCCTGCCCAGGCCGCGATGGGGAAGCCGGCAGCTCCTGCCGCGTCCCGCAGACCCGCGCTCTGCCCCTGAATCTCTGCAGGTCTGTAGGGAAATCACTTATTTCCCTGGGATTTCCCCATAAATTTGACAGAGTGCCTTGAGTTTCCCCAAGGAAAGGCACTGTTCAAGTACAAAGCTTAATTATGATTGTTATAATATAGTCGTGCCACTAATTCCCACTAAGAACTGCAAATCGCTCCCATTCCGCTCCTCCATGCCCCATGCTTGTCAGTGCCGGTGGACAATTAATTCCCCAAAAAGAATATATTAAATACATGCAGAATCTTTTCTATTCACAGGACATCAATGAGCAGATTGCAGTTCCCCTCAAACATATTTCTGATATGAATGCATTAAGTGATGGATTTCCATACTTTTTTTTTTTTTCAAACAGCTTGACAGAATTTATTCAAAATTCAAGTTGTCACTGGCCAAATCAATCTTACAGCATCTTTTCTATGCCTGCGATCAACCAAATTCTTCTACCACATACAAATTTAAAAGTCATTTTCTATAAAGCTTGCATGGTTGTTTTTAGAAATTATATTGAATGAACTGCTTTTTTTTTTCCCCAGTTAAATTTAGTCATTTTGAAATCCACAGGAAGCAATCTCAGGGGTGTAGAAGGCTGAGGTGAGTTCATTGAAAACCTCAAATGAATTAAAATACATTGAAAATGCCTTGCATTTTTTTCCCCGATACAAACCCCAGGTGCCACAAGAAATGGATCAGCCTCCCTCAGCCAAGCCGAGCAGCAACATCTGCAACTTCCCATACAGCCAGGGGTTAATGAAACCCACGCCATAAGGGTTAAAGGATAAACTCGGCTCCGCAGCCACTGCTTAGGGAACATTTGAAGGGCAGTTCAATATCCTGCCTACAAAAATCACCCCCTCTTGCTGTCAGCCCTGCAACCAGAACAAGGAGCTCCGAGATCTATTCCTGTAATATTAGGCCTGAAAAAAATTACGAGTTGTGATGAAATTAAAGACATCCAAATTTTTAGCCATTCTCTGCTGATAAAGGCGCTATTATTACCATTTACAAAGGAGAAACACAGCCAATTATAAGCTACTTCTGGCACACGCTAGGCCTCGAGTAGAAGATAAGCCAACACAGCAGAGCTTGCAGCTGGAAACCCAGGAACCTGAAAACGAGCTGACTCATGGAAATATCCTCATATAAAATATCGGATGGTTATTTTTCTCTGCCTCCTTTCTGTGTGTCTTAGGGATGATATATGAATCGCCTTATTTACTTTGTCCCATAAAACTTGGGGTTTTTTTTCTGAATACGCTGCCAGCTCCACAAGCAGGAGGGGTGGGAGCAGGGAGGGGAGCCGCTCTTTGGGGGCACAGCAGGGGAAGCGCACCCCGCAACGCCACGGGGCCAGCAGCACAGCAGCAAACGAGCAGGCTGCCCCTGCTGACACTGCACTGGGCAGGATTAGTGCAAAAGGAGCTCCGCTGAATTTATGCTCCTACCAGGAGACAAACCGTGAGCAGGAGAAGTGGTTACGCCCTGTGCCACCTGCCCCAAAGCCCAGTCCCTCCGCTCCTGCTCCTCCCCAGCTGGCAGGGGACGCAGTGGCCACGGGACGCCACCAGCACGGATAAAGACCGAATCTACCTGCTGCAGACACCGACGTGGAGCTTTATCTTGCAGTTGCTTTGGTTTTCGTGAATGTTTGAGATGTCCTTCCCCATTCCAACCCACTTGCAAGGAGCTCATATGTCGTTAGGAGAGGACTGGGTCCAGGTGGGTGGGTGGGGGGATGCTATATGCCTCATTTCCTTGGGAAACAAGGTTAAAAAACCCTGCCCTCCCCCCTGTTACACTGCACTATTGAATTAAGGATGGTGAATGCTCATTATGAATATAATTAAAAGCAACAGCCTCATCTAACAAGCTATTTTTATCTGCTCCTCACCTAGACAAGCAGCAGAAGGAATTAAAATCTGAAGGGAAGAGCCAGAGTCAGGGTCAAGCGGCGGAGTTTTGCTCTCCACCGGTTCAAAGCACACTGAAGAGGATTTCAGAAAGGCAACCTCCCTTAAGAAGTATTGTCCAAAAAAGACTTGATTTGGATGCTTTTTTCCCGAGAAACCCCTGTCTAACAACCACAAGGGCACAGCTTGGGAGAGTATTTCCATTTTACGAGGGAAGGAGGCATGAGCTGTGCAGCATTTCTTGCACCAGCTGCCAGCCCCGTGGCAGCAGGGTACGTAATTAAAAAGGACATCGTGTAACAGATAAATGCAGGATAGCAAGTAGTCATTACTTGATATATAGTATATCATCTATTATTAGAGGCTAATAATTCTCGAACCTATTCATGTTAGTCTTTTGTCCACGTAGCTCGCCGTTTCGCACACTCCAAATTCCTCAACATAAAATGTACTCGATGTTACAACTCACATCTAACCCTGGATTTCTGTGCATTTCCCTGCAGTGTATCATGTAGCTGGGTAAAAGCTCAACACTAAATCCTTTGCAAAAGGAAGAAAGAGCCAACAAAACTCCATGTTTTCACTTTCCTGCCAGAAAAAAATGGCATAGTGCATATTTTTCTTAGCTGTAATTTTAACATTTATTTCCATCTTTAGAATGCTGCAATTCTCAAAGATGTTCAGCTGTACTTTTCGCAGCACTCAATAATGCAGTTTTGCCTGATATTTTTACTCTTGTTCAAATAACCTGTATTTTAAATACATTTATATGTACATTTTAGGAAAAAAAGAAATCATTTTGAAGGGATCTAGAGAAAGTGCTATTGTGTTTAATCCCAGGGAGCAAAACCCTCAAGTCATGTAAATCATCGTTTCCCAATCTGCTCCGCAGGATCCTGATTTGGAAAGTGTATCATAGCAAACAGAGCTGAATTTATAAAGGATTCTTTACACATTTAAAACATTCATGTAACTTCGAGTGTCAATCTCCATCAGCTGTCCTAGATCACTCCAAGGAAGAGAAGTAGAATTCATCTATTAGGAACTCTATTTCTTTTCCCCTAACTCTGATGCTCCTTTTTTCCTAATTTCTTTTACATTACTTTCTTTTAATTCACATTCTCTTATTTCATTATATTTCATTTCCAAAGCCCAGTCTAAAGGCTTAACTTATACTACAAAGGAAGCCAAGTCACTCCAAATACCCAATTACAGTGTCTCCAGAAGGTTTACAAGTCAGAATAGCACTGATAAAAAAAGCCCCATGGGATGAAGCAATAATACGACGTTTGCCTGCAGGATCTCTGCTGATGAGCAGCTCCAGCGGGACTCAGCTGAGGAGGGTTTACAGCTAGAAACCGTAGTATCTGCACCAAAAACGAAACCAGATCTCTGCTGCTGTCCTTTTGCGCCTTGTTTTCCAGCACGACCCTCTGCTGGGAGACAGAAACCATCTGCGGTGGGTTATCCAAACCTGACACTTGGTGAGAAGCTGGCCGTGCTGCCAGGCAAGGCTGCAAGGGACGCGGGAGGGAGGACAAAGTCTGCAAATCACCGGGAGAGGTGGGAGCAGGGACCGGAGAGGAGCGAAGGGACCGGAGAGGAGCGAAGGGACCTCCCGCAGCTCCACCTGCACCTCGCTCCGCAGAGACCACGGCAGGACACGAGCCACATTCAAAGGAGAGTTGAATAGCGGGGTCCGGAACTGAAACAGCCAGGGAGAACCCTCTCCTAGGGATTATGAAGCATTCGAGATTCAAACCATGTGATGTATTTTTCATGTTGTTTGTCTTGTTTACATATCCTTCATATAAAAGCAGGATTTTGTCCACCAAAGGCTACTAAAACCTACGTGCATTTTTGCAGTACTGTGCTGTTCATTTTTGTCCGTCAGCAACATCGCGTGTGTGCTCATTTGAATCCCATTCCCCACAGTTTCGCCCAGAATTGGCACCAGCCGCCCTCTCCTATAGACGGACTTTGTGTGCCGCACTAGCGCTGTCACACTCCAGGGATTGCTGCAGTTGGGCTCTGGAAGATCTGCTTTCAGGCTCCCTACAAGAGCACAAGCATTTGGGGTCCTTTCGTTGTTTTAGGGAGGGAATAAACACTGTTTGTTAGGACTCAGAACACAAATACAAAGGTTCCCACAGCGAGGGGCTCGGCTCTGGCTCGTGGAAAGACGCAGGGAAGGCTGAGCACACGGGTGAACAGCCCGGCCAGGGCACGCCGTGCTAACGCCGGCACAAAAGGCTGGTAGCTGGAAAGGAGAAGCTTGTGCTGCTATTACAGTGATAGTGAGGGAGGAAAAAGCCCCGTTAAGTTTCTTAAAAACACTTGACCCACTTCTATAGAAACCTACAACCCCTCGCTTTCCCTTTGAGCTCAGCAGCCGCCGCTCCACGTCATTCCCAGTCTCCAAGGACCTTTGGTAACTTTCTCCCTGTTGTATTTAGGAGATGGGAAATGTTTTCCTACGGCTCAAATCTCTCTTAAACCAATTAAATATTAAAAAAAAAGACAAAAAAAAAAAAAAGATGACTTCACTTTCTAACAGATGCACAAGTGCACCTTGGGATGAATGTGTTACGGAGTCCAAGCTACCACCACCTGCCTCCCAATTACATTTGCTGCATTGTCCCTTGTGGTGTGCACCTGTGACATGTTGGCACAGAGCGGGGACGACTGGAGTGTGCAGCGTGGACTGAGCCACACAGTATTTTGCTTTGCAAAAGTCTCCCAGCAATTATTGCTGTGTTTTCTTAGAGCGTAAGGGACATTCTGCAGCAGCTGATTTTCTGCCCGTTCTCGATGTGATGAATTGACACAAGGGAACTTGTGGTCCTGGAAAGTGGCAAAGCCCTGAAACTGTAATTTAAATAACTCTTCACCTCAGGATACCAAATGTCCAGCTGGCCAGAGACTGATCTAACAAGGGAAAGGTCATTTGTGGGCTCCCTGCTACCTCTACCCACATATAGACCCAGCCAGCTAATTAACTAACTCTAGGAATAATTCCCATCAAATTTCAATATGACTTTTACACCTGAAATAATAGAAGAATCCACGAGGCTGTGACTGTTTGCAGCAAGAATGAGGTACAAAGGAAGATTTCCAAGGTTTTAGGCTCATTATATTCGTTCCAGTATATTGCACTGTGGGTTTTTTCTTCCTTTCCCCTGGTAGTGTTACAGCTCTTTAAGTGGCTGAGCAGCATCTGCACCAAAAGGACCACATGATGTGAAGCAGAGGCAAGGAGACACGGTATTATGCATACTGTAAGGTACACTGAGCAACGCGCTCGCAGTGACGTATATACTGACAGGATTAATTTGACGTTGGCAAGTGAAAACTTATTTTGTCATTAAGCTCTCATAATTATACCATACCCAGAGCCCACGGATGCCCTCGCTGAGACCCCTACATACGCTGTCTTTGCAGCGAGAGGCTAATGCAGGATTTCAACACCCATCCGTTTTTGCTGGGATTGGTAGAGGAGCACAGGGCTGTTCTGAGTGACCCACGACCACCTGTGGGCAGCCGAGGTGACAGAGGCACCAACAACGGCTGAGGGGCATTTGCAGCTTGTTCATGGAGGTCCTGCTACCCAAAGTCCAAAACGGTCCGAAGACTCCAATGGACCCTACATCCTTTCATAATGCAGCCTAAATATTGCTTCCGATTCATACGTTTTCAGCAAAGAGAATATTTCCTTGTAAAAGAAGGATATAAGCTACAGACAAGAACAATGCTCTCTAGAAGACAAACCACAAAAATCCTTTGCACATGACAGATGTTGAGAAAAATCTGTCTTTGGTCCCTGCCCCCCATTTATTTGGATGATTAGATATGCTTAAGGATGGAAAAGCCAGAGAGATACCAGGGCAGAAGAGCTGCAGCACTGTTAAGGATGTGGTGGTGCAATATTTATTGCTGCTGAGATACAAAAAAAACCCCAATGGAGCATCCAAAAAACCAATGTTAATGTTTGCAGGGGCTAAGCAGAGCAGCTTTAGGTTACCTCGAGGTGACAATTTATAAACAGAATCAAATTTGTGTAATAAGTTAAGCAAAAGAATCAGTTTCATTCTTAGTTCACGAACTCCCCTGCCAATGACAAAAGATGCTCTGAGTGACTTCAGAACGACTGTGGAAATATCCCTTACTTACAACTGAATGTGCTGGGCGTTGAGGTTTTTTTTCTTCATTGTTGTGTGTTGTTGAGCTAAAAATGACAAAGCCCTGGATTTTGTCGTTCTTGCAATCTATTCTTTTCCCCTGACTTCCTGTTTTCATGAAATTTTAACCAGGCATTTAAAATAAATAGCTATGCAGAGTCTCTGTGCCTCTTTGAATGCTTGGGATGGATGTTTTGGGTAAAGTGATAGTCCAGAGACCTTGAGAGCATTTAATCCCATTCTAACTTGGCAAGACAACAGAAAATTAAACCACGGCTCTCTCCACTTCTAGCAACAATGGAGAGATTTTGGGGAAGGGATGGAGGCAAGTGCAGCGTGCGGGACGCCACAATGAAATAACGGGTCCACCTCTGTTCCTCCTGTTAGGAATACTGACAGCAATCAGATTTATTTATAAAGGTCAGCTCTCTAAAAGAGAAGAAAAGACCACCTTTTCAAGACAAAAAAAGCCCAAAAGGGAGAGGGGCAATGCTGCCTTCGTGCCTTTCACAGGGCCAGGTGCAATGCCCAGCCCCTCCTGAGCATCCTGCATCCCTGCTCATCCGCTGCATCCCGCGGCCTCATGTGGCACTTGTTGTGTGGCACTGACACAGTTTGGGGTGGAACACACCAGAGTGGAAAGAGCCAAAAATCAACCTAGAGTGGAAAAGCTGAGAAGCACGGAGGAGGACAGGCTCAAATCCTCGGCTAGTGGGATCACACTGCCCCTTCAGAGCTTGTAGCTGACAGAGTCAAAACTCCAGATTTTAGGAAATCAGAGGAAAGCTGTTTGATTTTCAGGGTCAACGGTTCAGTTATTAATGAAGGCGACATGATTTGATATGAGAGTCAATGACCCCAGATCACAGCTAAGCCTAATCCCTGAGCCTTACTCAAATTTAAACTTCTCTGGGGTTTTTGTTATCATGCGTATTAAGAAGTAAGTGCTCCATGGTACAGACAGTAAAACAATAACATACAAGTTGGCCAACAACTTGTTACTGGGTTAAACCTCTGGTGGGGGACTAGGCACCTTGTCAGCTTCCTGGTTAAGTGTGTTGAAATGGGGTGGGTTTAAAGACAGATGCATCTCCAGCCGCCTCTGTGTTTTGGAAACATTTCACTTCCACCAGCACGGGGGTCAAGGCTTTTCACTTGAACCAGGAGGAAGACAGAAACATTTACTCTGTAGTCGCCTATACAGCTCATTTCCAACAAGGGGGAAAGAAAGAGCTCACGCTCAGCTGCCACCTCCAAATAAAAATAGTGAGCACAGCTAAATCACAAAGCAAACTTACAAGAGCAGCTTATAAAAATGAGGGAGATGTAGCTGCTTTAGAGATGTGAATGAAAGTAAGAGGATTACAGAGTCGTCTTGAGAGGAGACATACTTGGCAGGGCTCGCGAGATGGCACAAATAATATCTTCTGTCGAGAAGAATACAAAAGAATAATGATGAAAACTTCCAGGAGTCCACGCTTAAGGAGTCCTCCCCAATTTTGGAGGTGCCTCTCCCCTGAATTTTGCCTGACTCTTCTTTCACCCCCGCGACTCCACTCCCAGCCCCAGCAGCAGTTTTTTCTCCCCATGCCGTGCAAACCTTTCGAACCCGGCTCGGAGGTGCAGGAAGCGCCGTTTGCACAGTGGGGTACATATTGCTTCTGCACACCACTGTGAGCCAGCAGCAGCAGCCCCGGCGAGGGCCAGCGCGCCAGCCCTCCCTGCCACAGCCCCCGACTCCCATACAGCAAACGAGAACAAATATTCCAAGCAAAGCAAAACAGCGCAAATCTTGGCTCCTCGTCCTTTAACATACATATTCAATGTGCAGGAAGCTAGGAAGAGCTATTCATGGGGTTGGCTTGTTTTTGTTGGTTTAGGTTTGGGGGGGGTGGGGGAGAGTTTTCAATGCACATTCCATCCTCCGCAAATTTTAATACATGTTTTAAGCCACAATGATTCCTTTCCCTTTTTTGCTTTCCTTTTTTTTTTCCCTCTCCAGTGTTTAATTTCTGCAAGGACATTTCACTTTAAAAGGAAGAAAGGGCTGCACCATAAGAGCTGTGCAGTGCAAAGCTTTTGCTAGTCATTTCCAACAATATATTTTGGAACTATTCCCAGTAAACAGGCCAGATTAGCTGCCTTTGGTTCACATTTTACATTGTTCGCGAGATAGGGAAGCTCTGAAAAGCAGACTGTCCGTACCGTTTGGTTGCAATAAAGCTAATTCTATTCAGTCCTATAGCAGTATGATAGCACTTGTGTAGGATTTCCCTTCGCTTGCATATTTATAGGGTCTTGTAGAGCTCCGCTGTAGCTCAGTGCCAGCATGAAGAAATCAAGCTGTCAGTAGTTTCTATTTTTGTCCCTACCTATAGTTTCAGTAATGACAAGTGAGTGAGGCAACATATGCATTTCCCATCTACAGGAAAAAATTACTGTCTTCCTTCAGTGTCTTACATCTGTGCTACAACCTATTTTCCTAGGGTTTCAGGTTATGTTAGCTGATAGTTAACATGTATAAGTGCTGGTCAGGTGCAGTTGATTCCAGACACTGCATTAGTCGAACCACAAGAAGAGAAGTTCCAATTATTCAAAATTCTTGATGCTTTTCCTTTCTGCTCTTAAAAAGAAGGGGAAAAAAAAACCCTTCATGGGAAATAGCTGATACTGTATGGCATCCCACTCCTATCATGCTTTGATCAGCACACACGTTCGCACAAATGAGGATTCTCCTCCTAAGATTAAGAGAGCTGCTGATGATATTTAATGTCCCCTTCTTGACCCCAGACGGTTAACTCATTGCTGGGAAAGTTGTTTCAATGGGAGCAGATAACACCAAAGCCCAGCCATGCTCAGCACCTCAAAGCCACGTCGCTTTATCAAAGCAAATGGAAGGGATCTGGGGACCAGGCTCCAGTGCTAACAGAGAGACAATGGCTCCCAAAAGCAGCTTAGCTATTAAGGCGATACCTGCATCATTCGCGGTCTTCGCTCTTCATCTGGTAAATACTAATTCTGCGTTTACCAATGCTTCAAGCACACCAGGGCACGGTCACCCCATGAACGCCTCTGAATCTGGGCCAGTCCCCGGGCAACGCTCCCCATGAGCCCCGGCAGCCGGAGCTCTGACTCCAGCAGCAAAGCCAGGGAACGCAGCACCCACCCTCGATCACAACCGCTTCGGTTTGACAGCATCAAGGCATTTACAGCCTCCGACATGACTGCATCAGATCTTCAATGACAGCTAATAAAACGGAACTACACCCCACTGCTTTGAAAAGCTGCAACTCAAAACTCCTTCGGAGATTATACTTATTTAAATAAGAGAAAAGACACTGGGCTTTAACAAAAGCTCATAAGGAAAATAGCTTGACAAGTTTGATAACACGGAACACAGGCTTTTCATATTATTTCCTCTCCTGCCCAGCCCCATCTTCTCCTTGCTTTCCCCACAGCCTAGAAAAGCAGATATTATCCCACACTTGGTTCTACTTAGGTAAGACATACTCCTTGGGAGGGACCTGTGCACACCTCAAAGTTCAACATTTACCCTTGCTCCTCCACCTAAACTGACCATTTTGGACCCTGCTGGGGCTCCAATCCACCACAAAGAACAGGCAGAATCAGGATAGGAGGGGAGGAAGACAGGGGACAAAGCAAGAACCATTGGGCTAGGCTGTAAATAAAAAGCAGAAAAAAGTATGTTAAAAAAATACAAGGCAATGCCATAAATCCATCTCTCCCGTGTGAGCAAGCTGCTGTATTACAGAACTGGAGGGGCTGTGAGACTTCCCGTTACTTTATAGTCCATGACGATCACCCTCTTACAGTGCCACAGGATAACAAGCAAATGTCCCGACTCCCATGAAGCCCCTCGTAAAAGGATGCGCTACCCAGTTCCTCACGGTCCTTGAAACAAGAGAAGCAAAAAGAAAGGAGCTTTTTTCACATTAAGCTCGTTAGTTATTTTGTTTGAATTGTGTGCTGGGGCAGGGCGTGCTGGACCATGGGGAGGAGGAGAGGGAGAGGAGCGGGAGGGAGCCTGAAGCCGGGGAGCTTTCCTGCTTGTTAATACACAGGCAAAATGATATGCGCGTATACAGCTCGGAAAGCTACCATGGGGAGGGAAGTAACACAAAGGAGCCATTTATTGCCTGAAAACTGTCTCTGAACAAACCCATTGTGTCAAAATAATACAAATTCACAACACCTTCCTGCCTCTTTTTCCATCTGGATCTGGGCTGGTTTGGGTACAGGACCCCTCCGCCCCACGCACCGAGCTGTGGCTGCTCAGCACCCTCCAAAGGTCCCCGCTTGGGGCCAAACACTGTGCTGATAACACAGAGGTGAGAGACGGGGAGGAAGAGAGGGAGAGAATAATTTGGCCAGGAGACTCTTCAAAATCCATCAACTCTTTTCTGCCCAGGCTGTGGGTTTATCTAGAGAGGCAATTTAAATCCGAGAACCAGAAGGAGGTATCTTTTGATGAAACATTTTGTTCTTTTTCTGAATACAAAGTTATTCCGGGCAATGCAGTTGGCCTGAAATAGTTATCAGTTACAAAACCAGGACTGCTCCTATCTCCCCTCCTTGTGCAATGCAAAGAAGATCCTCCCGCTGAGCTCCAAAGTAGGGGAAAAGCTATTAATTAAAAATAATTCTCCATGTTAAGTCTTGCTGCCTAAAGCTCAGTTAATATTAAGGAAATTCCAGCCGTTCACTCCCTGCTGTTGGAGCCTTTTCTTTCTCTATGTTGTTTTGCTAAGCTTTTTGAGAATTCGGATATCTCCTCGATGCCTCCAGCCGCTTTCCTCTCCTCCCTGAAATTCAGGCTCTGCTCTTCCAACCCAACCCAACCCAACCCAACCCAACCCAACCCAACCCAACCCAACCCAACGCACCCCACCAGACTGGGTCAGCCCAGAGGGGAGAGCGGGTTTATTCACCTTCCCCTTTTTCTCGAACAGAGGCCAAAAGGAGGGTATCCCCTGACCTTCACCCCACCCCAGTGACCAGCACCAGTTGGAAGGAACGAGTTTCCCTGGCTCCCGGCAGAGCCGCCCCCGTCCCGCTCTGCCCCACAGCCCCGCTTCTCCAAATACTCCCCTAAATTCCCAAGCCTCTTGCACGCTCTCCTCAGCCATGTTGAGGCACCGATTCCTCCCGAGGAACCGCTCATGTCATGCGAACCCAGATCTGCTTCTCCACCTGCTGCCGGCGCCCCATGGACCCTCTGCCCCGAGTCCTGGGATGCAGGACCTGGATCGTAACAGCTAATAGAGGAAAAATAGCTTTCTGTTCTGCTTTTTGATGGCAACGTACTTAATCCCAGCGATATTAAACATCATGGAAAAATTCTAAAAACCACTTTGAAAAATCCTTTCACTTTTTATTGGGTATTACCTTGGTGTTTGGGAAATGCAGATAGAGTACAAAAACGGAAACCTGGAGAAAACAAGAAACTAATCAAACTTTAAAGCCATTCTTTTCTGTGCTGAGGAAGGGTTGGAATTACATGTTTCTGTGTGCCTAAATACTAAAGAACGGCACTGAATAAGCTGATTTCAACAGTGACAATACTACTGCAAAATTCCTGCCATTACAACACCTCAAAGTGTTTATAACCGGGACATTTTGCACTCCTGTTTCTGTAACAGCTGAATACAGTTCAAAAGCCCAGTCCATTTCCATGACTTTTTCTTAATTCATGTGACACACAATAATCCGTTAGAGAACAGCCACCCCAAAGCCTGTTTTACCAAATTCTAACTTTTACCATTCCAAACCCCATCAAGCTGAAACTTGATGTACAAGCTGTCAGAACCAAAGCCTCATCTGTTCAGTGCATGTATTTCAAAGCCATTACTTTCATTTGTCAATGGTAACAACACCACCAACAAAAAACCTTCCGAATTTTTTATTATTCCCAATTTCTTTCTGAAGCTCTTTAAGCCTCAAAATCGTTCAGTTAAAACAAATCCTCTGTTTTCAGGCAGTAAGTTTTTAGCACACATTTTTAAGTGTGCTTTTCTAATTGTTCTTTTCTACGGAGATGAAGGTCAGGGGAAGGCAGTCACAAAGACACCATATGATGGGGAAAAGTATTTCAGGCAGCACTGTGAATTTACATATAACTGTAAAATGTTTCATGCCAAGCAGGATCCCACTAGGACAAACAACCTCTTCATTCTTGAACATCAGTCTTACTAAGACGTGAATTTAGATCCTGATTCAAAGACTTAGAGATGAGTCTCACTGAAGTCATAGGGGGTGAAGATCAACTGAAGTTTTTATTTGCATGGGAATTTAGCTCCACAAAGCAGGAGCTCTACCCCTAGGAAGAGCAAATCGCCCCATCATATCCCTGCCTGCTTTCCAGAGCTGCAGTGCAGCACCGTGCTGACACACCAGCCAGCGCAGACCAACGTCTTCCCAGGGGAACTGCTGGAGGGCTCTGAGCACCAGCTACCTGCAGCTGACCGTGGGTCTCTGTTCATCGACAATGCAGGATTAGCACTGAACAGGCATCTCAGGACTAATATAAGCAAGAAAACAGTGCTTTAAACTATGTCCTAGCCAAAACATGCTAACTTATTTCTGTCAATTTTCAGCAGTGATGTAGCCCTGACACCAACCCCTTATGCTACCACTGCCTCTTTACAGAGAAAATTCCTCTCTGCATTATAACTACTACATAAATCCATTATAAACACTGCTCAGATTCACCAGGAGAATTTGAACGTCTCCTCTCAGCCCGTCACCTAAATTGTACTCTTGATTGTCTGCGTTCCCATCCTCCCCTTAAACTGTTTACCCAGCCTGAATTCACACACGTTCACGTTGAGTGTCCCAGTGAGTAATTCAGGTTCTTTCACAGGCCACGTTGATTCATCAGCAAAACGTTAACGTGAGCTCTTCAGAACCAAAAACCACAGGATGTTTTCCTTGAGCCGCACAAGCAACCCCTTCCCAAATCCTGGCGGGAGGACGTGGTGCTCTCTGCGAGCACAGGAGCAGCTGGTCATGCAGCTCCTTACTCGTCTTTCACGGGAAGCTCACCCCAAACGCCGGCAAGAGAAACTACTGAACCCAACACCACTGCCTGCATCGCTTCATTTATATTGCAATAAATACAAATCAAACACCACTTTTGATATAAAAGCTATCGAGAATTTCACCTCCATGTGAAGTTGTTTTCCATTTCCTACAGCGATATTAATTTCTCTTTTTTTCCTCCTGTCTCTGCAACTACTTTTTAAGGTCCTCTATGTCACATTGTCAATCTCGCCTCTAAGGCTGTAAGTCACCCAGATGCCATCTGTTGAAAAACAGAGTGATGGAAAGTCTGAATAATACACTGGGTCAGGGTTATGGGTGCTACGTTTTGACACACTCAGAGGCGTAAAGCTGGGGGAACAGATTCATAATTACTTTACCTGAAACAAAATCAGTTTTTCTTTATAGGCCTGACACAGGCTGAAACTAGTTCTATAAACACCTTAGTTTAGTCTGGACTAATTCAAGGAACCTAGGTATGCAAATATTCAACGCTCCAATGGCAAGATGCTTTCTCTGATAGCTCTTGCTTTAGCATGTCAATCTGAAACCTTGATTGCTTTTCTCACACTTCTTTGGATGAAAGGACATAAACAGCTATGAAAACCAGTTCTTTAATGCGCTGCTCTCCAATTCAATTCAAACATACGCTTATTGCAAAAAAAAAGAACAAGAACTGAGGGGGGGGTGGAATCAGAAGAGAGAGCACCATAATGTAATAGCAAATGCAAAGCAATTTTCATTCCTGGATCCTGGAGGATTCATGTACAGAGCAATTTTCCTACTCTACAGCAAAAAAAAAAAAAAGGAATGAGGGGGAGGAGCACCTATTTCCAGGAGAAGTTAGGGACAGCTTATGGAGCACTGCTTTTTAACTTAAATACTACAGTTTTGCAAGCTTTTTAAAAGCCCTGCTGCTAATTGATATTTGGCCTGATGAAGAGTGTACACGTGTTACTGCAGAGGACAAAAATAAAGTCCCAGATCTTAGTGGCTTAGATTCTTTGACCTCGACAAGTTTAGTCTGAAAACATTTGTTACATGATGAAAAGCATCGTGAGAATGCTAATAACATTCTTAAAGGGTTAATGATGCCTAACTGATTGGCAGTAAAAACTAGATTTCATTTGGTATAGTGACAGAGAAACTCTGCCACCAGGAGTGGATGTTCATGCCCACATTATTATAGGACAATTTAGGTCATCTTATTTTAAATTTCATGGCTCTGTAACATAGATGTAAATCAAAGTCAGTGAGGCAAATGATGATTTTTCCATAGTGAGATTTTTATAGTCTTGATCTTGAAAATATGCTTTGGGCCCAAGCTGCCTATCAAAACCCTTTGAATTAGCCAAAGGAGTTAGTGCTGCTGCTGCTGGTCTACAATTAGAATTAGAAAACAAAAGCAAAAAGCTTTCAGAACAAGGCACGTTTCATTGGGTTTAAAATCCGGGCTACACCAACAATCACCACTTTTACAAGAACTGGGATCATGAGCTGTTCAGGTGCAGCACCATGCAAATGCTGAAATGGGGAGATCTCAAACTGAAACCCCAGGCACATCTAAGGGACCCGAGATTTAGGTAAACACTGTATGCTCTTAGTGCAGCTCAAAACACTGCAAAGAGATCCACGTGTTTACTTGGTGTGCGTTTAGAGAGGCACGTGCGTGTACACCTGCACAAATAATTTGTTATTGAAGAACTTCAAGTATTTAATTGCGTGATTGCAGCATGCAGACGCAGCCACAGACAGGCAATTCCTTACCTTAATAAACACACCACGCATGTGATATATTGGTTGTTTGCTTTTTCAGACCTGATTTATCCAATGCTTTCTTTTCCAGATTTGATTTATCGGTCAATTCCTTTTCAAGATTTGATATATTGGTCATTTTCTTTTCAAAATTTGATTAAAGCATATTGCATAAGTCCTTTCAGGTCTGTTTCTAAATATTACACATGTATCTAGTATGCATGCTTAAAATCTTAATTCCCAAACTTTCTTGATTAATAATTCATCTCTTTCTATCTTGGGCTAGTCCTTGTTATACACGAGTATAATCTGAATTAGATGAAACAAGCAATTACAGTGGACATAAAATACAGTTAAGTGTAGTTTTACAATAAATTGCACTCTATGAAGCTATAAAGAGAGTCTGGAGATTTATTAAAAAGCATTAACACAAAACAGGTAAAATTTGAGTTCTAGCTTCAACATTTTTATGCTTTAGAATCACATGCTGCGAAAGCAAACAGAAGGGAATTCATGTTGTGCAGCTCCGATTGCCCTGGGGGTACCGGAGAGGGAATCGCAGTGTAAGGTACAGGGTTTCCCTTCGCTCAATAAAAGCCACCGGGTTTAATCTCTGGGGAAACGAGATATGTGCAGGGTCCCAGGCAGGGCTCTCTGGTCCCAGCTCTACACCCGCTCAAGCCAGATCAAGATACAAGATCATCCTTTGACAAGAACCTGACGGAGTTACAGACTCCGCGGTGAAAGCAATGGAAAGAGGGAGGCGAGCCTTGACTTGCTGGCCAGGCTCCAGCAGAGGTAATTAAACTCTGCCTAGCTAAATTCTCTCTGCACCCTCAACAACACACAGGTTTGTTATCTGCTTCCTAATCTGCCCCAAACTGCGGGCAGTGTTGTTTCATACAGCCAGACAGCTGCTCGGTTCTACTGATGCATGAAAAGAGCCATATCCATCCATCTCTTATCTGCCTCTCAGGGGTGTTTTGAGGGCTAATTAATAAATATTTGGAAAGATGAAAGGCACCCAGGAAGCACAAGGCATTATTATTTCACACTCACTTCTGAGCGGATCTCTAGATAAACTGTATGACCCGGGAATTCAGAGAGTGACATGAATGGATTTCGGTGTTAGCTCCTCGAATGGTTCCCCATCCTGTCCAAGGCTGAGCACCTCCCAGGAGGAGCTGAGCACCAAAGGTCCCACTGAACCCAGGAGAAATGGAGAGTGCTTCTCATGCGGCAGGAGATGCTCAGCCCCTCACAAAATGAGGCTGCCTTTGAGGAAAAGTCATTTGTGCTTTAATACACCTATCCCCTGGTTTTGGTAGCAGCTCACAACAGCTGCCAAAGCCAAAAGAAGATTTTCCACTGGGTTTAGTGAGTTTCATTTGATCCCGAAAGAAGAACCAGAAGGAGAAGCGTGCAGTGGGAAGCAGCTGGTTCCGAGGTCTTTAGACCATCTCCCCCCATGGAGACAACCAACCCTCTAAGTAACGGGTGTGCAGAGGTACAGAGGAATATGAGCTGGAGATGTCAGGGTCAGAGCTGCGGATCTATGTCCCCACTCCTGGCCCTGCAAAATTAATAAAATAGTAATAATTGAAATGGCAATAAGAGTGCAAAACTGGCAGCTGTTGCTACAACACCCTGTTAATCAAAGGCGAATGGAGATGCCCTGATAAGGCCATGGGGACCAGAAGGATGTAGAGTTATTGCCGAGGCGTAGAGATCACTGCTCAGTTTGGAGGAAGACCTCAGTGCTTCTAACCATGTAATTTAGGGAGACCACCTTCCTGATGAGAAGCCTCTCAAAAGCCATTTCATGGCAGGAATAATTGGGACTTCTGGCCTCAGGCGGAAGACAGTGCTCTCCATTAAGGTCAATCTCTGCTGTGCTCGGCAGTTTGTCTCTATTTATCATCAATACACTGAAGGAAGCTGGCCCTGGATGGTCTGGTGCCCTTGGTTTCCACCTGGCATCTAAGAAACACCGTGACACTTGAAAAATAAAATAAAGGCTTTCAATTTTTAAATGAGCTTCCTTAAAAAGATCTGGCCTCAGTGCTGGTGCGGGAAGCTGCCAGGATGGCCCCAGCAGGAGCAGCATCGCCATTCCTGCAGTGGGTTCCGTCACTGTGCTGGCTGCCCAGGAAGGACTTCTACAAAGGTGCATCTGTGCATTGCCTTTGGATATACGTCTCCCAGATACCACAAGCCTGAGCATGATGACAGTCACACAAAGCTCACTGAAACTACGGAAAAGGGGCGTTCAGGAGGAACCCCTACATCCAAACACTATCAATCACCTTTTTTCTGCATGACAGCTCATGAGCAACAAACCCCAGAACGCTGCATCTTGGCTGGATGACTCATCTGCCTCCTCCATTGACTCCAGCACTGCTTTATGCGGACAAGAAGAAAGCACAGAAAGCTATTTAAAATTATACCTTCCTATGTTCAGTCTTTAAGCTGCAAAATGCACCAACACATACAACAATCGCAAAAAATTCTTGGGATGGACTAAATGCTAGGATTTCTTTTGTCATCCTAAATCTCCTAGGGTATTTTTTTCTTTTCTCTCTCTCTTTTTTTTTTTTTAATATGGTGATATGATTACAACATTACTCATCCTTTGGAGAACACAGGGATTTCAGAATTGCTCAATGAATCTATGTACTTGGGTGTATTAAACTCCACCATAGCATTGCAGAAGCATGCAATGAATTTCTCAGACCTTTTCTAGAAGACCTAGCAAAGGAGAAGTTCCCTGCTCCCCATAGCCAGGTACCTGAAATTTGGTGAGACCTAATTACTTGTTTCCCATCAAGCAGAGAGGCCCATTTCCTGGCCCCATAAAGATCTGAGTGAGGGCAAACCACTCCTGCCAAAGGTCTTGAACCTGAAGACTCAGAAGGAGACACCACGAGATAAAAGACATAGCTACATCTCAAAAGATGGTGTCCAGAACTACATGTGTGAGGGCAGGCAAACTTCAAAGGTTGGGAAAGTTTGAGCAGCAAAGGTCTCTGAACTTTCACTGACTTTTTTTTTATATCTCTAGAATGATCTGGGCTCCCTAATTTCCATGTGCATCCAGTAATGACTTCCTGTCCTGCTCAGCCACTCCAGAAGTCAATGCTACGCTGTCCAAGACAAACCGCTCTCTTCAGAGGAGATAGGAAGAGATTTCTGCCCCAAGTGACTCACATCCAGCCCCCTCGCACTTTCCCAGCAGAGCTTTCCCTTCCCTCCCCACCTGTGCCAGCGTTTCCCACGCAGCGCGGGTCCCCACGCGAACACTTCACACAGCGGGGAGCCAATTCTCACACCACCGAACGCCAAATCCCCCAGAACACTTAAAACAAACACTCGCAGTTCGCATCCTGCACTTGTTGAAACGTAAAATGGGCCTAATGCCTTGTTTTTCATCTGCTGGCTTCTCTCTGAGACAACATTTCAAGACAAACAGGTTGAGCGTGGGTACAATGTGGAAGTGGTTTCAGTGAGGTTTCCTACAACCTAGTTCCCATCGCGGCGTGGAGAGCATTCGGGTACCCTCTGCTTCAGAGGTGTTTGCTGCCGGTGTGGGTGGCTCGGACAGGCAACGGGGATCTCATTTGCACTGACTGGGCTTCCGAGAAGCACCTCACCACTTACTCTACTTTGCAAGAGCGTACTGTGCTTCCAGAAACCAAATACAGCCCCAGAGCCATCAGCTGTCACCGCTGCCGCTCCAATGGAGCTCTGAACGTGAAACTACAGAATCAGCTGTTCCAAAAATGGACAGGGCTTACAGTGTTACTTGGGGGAACAAAAAACCAACAACAAAATCAATCCCCATCACCACTAACAACAATGCACCCCTCCGAAAAATACCCCACCCAACACAGCTATTGGCTCTCACTCTGTTCACCTATTGCAGTGCACAGGGCATTTATATCTGGAGGAAAACAAGGAACAGATGTTGGGTGATTGAAAAACTTGAGCCTTTCATTGTTTTATTGACTTGTCACCACAGAGAAATCTGCCTTAATTTACTTTAGAAGTAAATGACTTGATCTTCATAAAGCTGGTGGCAAGTCACAGTTCTTAATGAGGATGTTAAACAAGGAATCCCTTTAACAACCAGAGGCACCAATTCCAAGCGCAGTGCCTATCTGAACAGACACAGCTATCTTTGCTTTTGAAACACGCTGGTTTATTTTCAAGATGTTCAACATACCCGGGGGAAAAAAAAAACAGAAGCCTTCGAGTCCTTGAAAACCTGTGCAAGAGCTTTAGTCTTTCTCCCCCCACACTTCATGATACTCGATTGTACCAGATTGTACCAAATAACTTCCTTTTTTTTCTTTTGAAAGAAGTAATAAATATCTAAATAGGGATCTATTGAACCCTACTGGCTTTAAGACAGCCTACAATGTAACTTGAGGAAGAAGAGTGAAAGAAGAAAAATAAACCAGAAGTCTAGGGACTTAAAATCAGGTGAAGATGCTCAACTTTTGGACAATAAGTTGTTGGCTTCTGCCAGCTCTGTCTGCAATTATTGACCTTTTTGAGGACTGAATTCAGTTCCCCAGACCCCAACCCAACTCCAGCATTGCCAGTGCAAACCAAGCAACACTCCGATGACTGTGAATGGGCATGGGCTCACCTGAGCACTGGAATATGATAAGTCTCACAACCACCTCACAGCCACCACAGAAGATCACTTCCCACCGTGGTCATCAAGAAAACACTCATGGAAACGAGAAGTCTGTGAGGTGAGACATCTTCGAAGATGGGAGATGAAGGTATATCCTTCACAAAGAGATAATACAGAGTTTTCAAAGGCTAGAGAAGAAACTGTCACCTTCATCACCTTCACGTGTCCTTACTATAAAATGAAAACATCTCTCTGGAGCTTCTAATCCAAATGTGTTGGATTCTATGTCCTTGGACTTTGGCTCGAACGGGCTTTAGTGGAAGCCTGCAGTGACTCATCGTCTATTTCCAGTCTTCCTTCACACTACAAAATTCATACAACTATGCAAAATATTTCACCTGCACCTTTTTGGAAGCAATTTGCAGCTTATAACTTACAGCTGTTACATGAGCATGCAAGTCAGATGAGTTTTCTACCAACTGAACTGGCCATACTCTCTGCCTCAGACCCAAATGTTGTGCAGAAGACATGAAGAAGGACAAAGCAATGATGAACCAAAGAAGCCCAAGTTCTCTCTGTTGCTGCCAAAGCTGCTGATGCTGCTCTGAAGAAAAGGCTGAGACCCGTGGCCGTGGGCAGGAGCCTTGGGAGAGAGCATAAGCACGATTAGGAGGAGAAATCCCAGGACATGGGAGCTCCCCTGGCACCCACACGCCCTGCACTGGTACCTTCTCGCTGGTGGGAGAAGCATGGCCCAAACGGACATCCATGCACTTGGGCACAAGATCTCTGTTCACATCATGCCCTCCAAAGGCCGGGCGTTTTCACAAGGTAACGCTTGCCACAGCATCAGGCAGAACACACACGGATGACTTCTAGCACAGAGGTGCAATGCCCTTCCACGCGTGTCCACAGAGAAAGGGCAGGAAAAAGAACAAGAAACAGATCTCTGCATCCCAGTGACAGAGTGGAGCCTGGGCAGCGGGGAATGCCACCGTGGTCAAGAGATCCCTCCTGGAGCCAGCGCTCATTCCGGCGCTGGTTCAGCACAGTAACAGCACTAACGCTGGAGTACCAATTCCCCTGCAATTCAGAGAAAATGGCTCTAATTAGTCACAAACACTTCTCCCCACAGCTCCCTGGAAGCCTCTCATCCAGGCACAGTCAAGCTCCCAGCAAACTCCGGTAGCCTGAGAAAAGCTGAGCCCGAGGTGTTAGCAGCTGTGGAGATAATGCAGTTAATTTAATTGGGTTGTCCATTCTTGATATCTGAAAAGTCCCTTTTAAATGTTACAACTTTTTTTAAAAAAACAACTGAGTTATAATTTTCTCCTGAACTCTATTTTCATTGTAATGCTGATGTTCAGTTTCTTTTGCAAATTGAGTGAAGGTAAAACTATCCTAATAATAAACCATCCTTTTGAACAACTTATTTCCTTTTGGTGCAGTTTCACACAGATAGAGCTGTAATGGCCAAAATAAATTTTATCCCAGAAATGCAGAAAGCTAAAAGTTAAGCTTAACTTACAAACCTTTTTTAAGCAAGACAGAATCATGCCAGCCTTATTGCCACGACAGTCACAGTTGTTTAGATTTATTATGTGATGGTAATCAGGCTATACAATAAATTCACTATAGTAATGCATTAATCACTTTGCAAAGAAAAATGAACTACTGAAAGGAAGACAATGCATTTTCCTCTCTCTTCTTCCCTGTGGTAAGAACTGGTCCCTAACCCCATTCTTCAGAGAAGGAAGCATATATTTTCACTTCTGCTGCTCCACCTCTGATTTGAGCCAATGGCTCAGCAAGGTCATTCTCATTTCACTTCCTACATAACTGAGCTCCACAAATATTTCTCAACGAGATCTTCCTTTAGAGCTTGAAAATACTGGGGCTAAAATGTCTGCTCCACTTGTCAGCTGCTTTTCTTGATTCTGCACACACGTTCATTGTGTACAGAAAGTTCATGCTTTTGGATGGGACAACTTTTTAAGCGGGATCCATGACTGAGATGGATCACTGAGGGAGTAGAGATGTCCAAAAAGCTGTTTTAAGAAACGGAATGCTATAGATGGCCGTAGCTCCTTGTCTGCTATTGAAATTAAGGAAATTTGTGTGACCAAATCTGCATGTAGCACCTGGAAGGTACACTCCAAGGTGTTTCCTATCTCCCATTCTTACTTCCGTACATAAAATTATAAAATGTTAAAACATGTTTCCTAAAATCTGTCAGTAAACTCTGTCTGTGCACCGCACTACAACATGTCTGTTATCAGAGTAAATTCGTGGGGAAGCTGCAGTTAACGTACCCAGGTAAAGACATACGCCCTGCCTTCCATCCCACAGAATGACCAGAGTAAGAATCAAATGATTCCCCATTCAGCCATTGTAAAGCCTCCAGGCAGCACCCTCGCAGTCCTTTTCAACACAGGTAAATTGGATTCCAGCAAGTTTACTGTATGTGGACTCTTCAGATGAGATATTAAATAACAAAGTCATGACCATAACCTAAGAAGAAAGACTGAAAACCGTGGAGTTGTTTAGTCTAGAGAAAAGGAGGTTGCAGGAAGCCATAACAACAGCCTTCAAATATGCAAAGGTTCAACGCAAAGAGGAAAGGAACAGGCTGTCCACGGTGACCAGGACAGAAGGGACCTGTGCTGTGGGTTAGACAAGGAGAAATGCTTTTGAGAAGGGATGGTGGTGAAGGTCGCCCAGGGAGGCTCCAGGGAGGTGTCACCATCTCCATGGGGGACTTTATGACAGGTTATGCAAATATCTGTCAGGGGTAACGTAAGTCTGTCTGACCCTGCCTCGTGGCGCGGGGATGGATTACATCGCCTCCTGAGATTTCTTGTAACTCCATTTCATTTATTATTTTATACGGCAGAGCGCCCAAGGGTAATTTCCCCTCCTGCCCAAGCTCTTCCCTTATCTAGTGAGGGCTGGCGCGTCATTTCTCCCACCACCCAATTACTTGATAAGGAATGTGCTCACATAAACGAAACGGCTGGTGTTTGCAGGGCAGCCAGGCTGTGGCATGGGCTCACCCCACGCACATCTGCCACCAAATTCTTATGGAAATAAGAAAACGAACGGGAGGGCGGTTGGTGCAAGAAAATAAGAATATGGGCAAAAGTTTGAGGATTGCTTTTAGACAAACTGTGCTAAAAATACTTCAATAATACTAAAATTTAATGTGGATTTGCCTGGAATCTTCAAGGCTTTCTACTGTTTGAGGGAAAGTCTGGATAGGGCACGCTGCTCAGCTCCCCTGCACCCAGCCAGGCTTTTCTTGGTGGGGACGGGGTGGGCATGGGACAGGGTGGGCATGGGACAACCAGCCAGCAATGTAAGCAGCCTCCATCCAGGTCCCTAAACTGCCCATCCCCTGTGCTGTGCAGATGTGTCAGGACACGATGCTGGCTGCACCCCTGCAAGCGTTTGGGAAGATGTGGGACTGTCCCACAGAAGCCACAAGGATCCTGTTGGCAGCAGAACAATCTGTTCCCCTGCCCCCAGCACCCATGGGCATCACAGGAGAGAGTGACCTCAGGTGGACTTAAACACTGGCACTACGAAGAAAAAGCCTTGCAAAAGTCAGCTCCTAAATGCACTCAAGCCTGCAAAGTGCCCCAAATCAGGGATGCAGGACGCCGGGTGGGGATGTGGAGTGAGCCTGCAGATGCGCAGCAGTGCCAATGCACCCAGCGTTTGCTACGGGGGAAGCAGAAGCTTTTTGGGGTCAGCTCTCACTTGCTTGAATTAAGCTCAACCTTAAAATGCGTAAAGCTTCATTGACTGCAAAACAATCTCTTTAAGAAAAATGAAACGACGACAACAAAAACCAGGTGAAAAAAATTAAACCAACGCCTCTTCCACGTTGGTCTCCCCAGTTTAACCTCTTGCCAACTTTTTCTGCCATATATGCCACGGTAACACATAATCATAACCTTTCAGTGCATTCTCTCACCAAACTAGAATATTTATTTAACAAATTAAATTAGCTTTCTTGATTGCAAACTAGGAAAACTACAAGAATATAATGAATTGCAAGAAACACTTAAATGGATGATATGTCAATAAATAATCCTTGCACTTCATCTGAAAATCATTAGGCAGTTGGAATGACGACGGATTTAACACTACCCATTCAGTTTACTTGTGATTATGTGTTGTTTAAACTAAAAACTTTAGGTAAGTACAATCTGGACTAAAATTTTGATTTGGAAATAATTGCAAAACTTCAGGATTTTTTTTTCCCTTTTATTAAAAAATATTGAAAACAAGATAAAATCAATATTTTAGGCAACCAGCAACAAAATGGGAAAATACCATGTGTTTGGAGCTTTAGTGCCCTCTGAGTGCTGGAATTTATTTGCAGCAAGCAGAAAATAGACAGCAAGCATAAAAATGCAGCAGATTCCCGCTAGTAAAATTATTTATCAAGCTAACAAGGGAGGAACCCTTCTAGTAGCAACAAGGCAGCCAGGAAAAGCCGTGCCTTTCTATTTTACCTCTGGGTTAGCGCACCAGTAAAAATGCCAACTGACAAGCACTTCACATAAACATTTCTTTCTAAATGAGCTGCCTTGTTAGAAAAAACATCTCGGCAAAGCAGCGCTGCAGTCAGCCAGAAACACCCGGCGTGGATACTGCACGGCTCCACACTACAGCAAAATATACATAAAACACAAAAATAATGTCGATGCATAAATGGCTTTAATAAATTAACACTTCATTTTGCATTTAAAATAACTACTCGTGGTATAAAGCTATCTTAGCGTCAGTTCTACCAAGAAAGAATACATCCCAGTTATCTATTATTTAGATCTTTCTTACCTCTGGAACCAAATGTATACACACACACAGAGAATATATATATATATATATGTGCGTGTATGCGTTCAGTGTGCTGTTGTTAGCTCTGCTACTCAAGCCCCATTGCAATATTTATTGTATATTTATTTTACGACTGAAGCCCTGAAGTCACTTTTACAGTTTAGTTTAACGATACCAAACTTTGATTATAAATTACCAGGGGCTTTATTGCAGCCCAAAGAGACAAAAAATTTGGAGACACTCGATTGCCTGATCCCAATTAAATGGTAAAGAACTGTTAAAGTGACACACGTTGGCTGAATAGCTGAGCTCTAAGGAGAAGCGCAGATTGCTCCCGTCGCTGTACAGCGGGGCTGTGCCCTCCCAGCACTTCTTCGCTACAATGAGCATTTGACAATTGTCAGCAAGCTTTAAAATAAAACCAAACTAAACAAAAGAAAATAAAACAAGAATCCCAAGGATCTTTCTCAGATATTATTGTTTTCATTGCAGAAAAAACCAGCTCATGGGAGGGCAGGGGGCAAAGTCAGGCTCAGGGTTTTGTCTGATTCAGGAACTCAGGGAGTAAAACCCACCGCAGTTGGTAACAAAGAAGTAAAAGAAGGCGAAGTTTTACAGCAAACGGAGCGGTCAGAGGGATGCACAGGTTGGAACAGCGTCTCTGACTGATCTCAAGAGATTTTCTGGTCGCAATTATAAGCCAGACCCTGTATCACTCAGCAAAGTCTCCCCAGTGCTCACCCAGGGGCCCGATCCTGCACTCTTCTCACATCCCAGGAGCGCTGCACACACAACGCGAGTTTGGGTGTGCGGGAAACGCCAAAGCGAGCCGGCAGTTTTTAACTGCTGATGGATCACATTAATATGAATATTTGTCTGTAGGGGACAAACACTTTTGAGAACCGAGCACAACATTATGAGCAAAACATCAGCAATAATAACAGAAAAGGGTAGAGAGAAACATCACTGATGTAAACCATGAAATAAATAATATATGTCAACTTTTATGTTTTTGCCTTTGATCAGGGTACAGCTGACATGAAGTCCAGGAATTGATACCTTTTCAGCTGAGAAGACACAAGATGTCAAGTTATATTTTTTAGTGCAAGACCAACACGTGAAAACAAAGGTAAACGAGTTGAAGAAATGGGTATAAGAGAAAACGCGGAGATTATCTCTTGTCATTCAGAAAGAAAACAATAGGAGTTTCCATGGAAGCTGAGTGGTTAATACACTGCTGTCTTCGCTTTGCCATTCTTTCCTTATTAGAATACAATTTGGGTCCAAGTGATATGGAAATAGTTTGTTACCGAGTACGGTAAGGGAGCGCTGCGGGTAGAGCCAACGCAGAACGAGGTCTACAAGATGTACATAGGGGTGTATTCCTCACTCCCTGCCTGCCGCTCCTTTTAACTCTGTCGTAAAGCTGTTTGCAAGTGGAAGCCGTTTGGAAGCGCACGTAAAATCGTCCATTAAGAGGCATTACACTAAAACTCCGTCGGGTCCTGCCCGAGCAATGCTGGAGCAGCACCACAGAGCGTAGGGAAGCTGCTCTCACCTTGGCTTTGGTGGGACTGAAAAATTCAATCCACTATTTCTCGCTTGCTTTTCACCAGCCCAGGGTCGCTCCATCAGCTCCCCCCGTGCTCCTGACCACCCACACCACGTAATCGGGAGCAGAATTTGGCCCTAGGTGTCAACTCTGGAGTTGAAATTGGGGAAGTGGGTTATTCCCATCAACACTTCCAGCTGTTCCTATCTAAAACCACAGCCAGAGAGTCACAGGCATGAAGGAGAAACGCCACATGTGATTTTCTCCTCTTTAAAACAGGGAAACAGCCCTTTTTCTGGGAGACCCTGGGCGTGCTACCCACGCACCCCTCTCCTTACAGCCCGGCCTCATTAATCACAGAGCTTCCACCCTCTTTCCTTGATTTAGCCTTGGCCTTCATCTCGGTGACTTGGGGCAGGCAGGAGGGCTGGGGAGCCCTGGGCCGTCAATAACCCAGCACAATGCCGCTGCACAACACCGAGCCAGCTATTTAATTACCTATCACCGCTAACAAAAGCTCTCTTTGTTTTGATTAACTTTGAGGGAACAAGGTTCCCCACCATCAAAGTATGTTTAAATAATTACACCATACAGACTAACATGCCTGGAAACACAAAAAGAGGGGGGAGTAAGGAGAGGGGAGAGAAGAAAGGGAAGACGTAAGCTCAGCTTTACTTCCCAATTTAAACTAGGAATGACCTCGGGGTCGGTTTTTCAGAGTATCGCAGATCAATTCAATTCTCACCTCCGCTGCCTACCTGCTAGCAAATGAACTTACTGTGCCTTCCAATAGACAGAAACCACTAAAAGGAAATCGCGTTTAGCTGCATCTGAATAACCACGGTTATTAGATGATGCGTGCAGGGGAAAAATTACCATTTCCCTTCTCCTTCTCCTCCTTGTGATTGTCATTCTCACCTCACTGGTGATTAAGATGTAGGATGCTCTTGCAGATTGTTAATTAGGTGTTAATATCTGCAAGGGGCCACAGCAAGCTCCTCCACCCGAGGTCATTTCTCAGAAGTCGGGCTGTCTCCGGTGACAGTACCTGCAATTCCCAGAGCGGGTCTGATTCCACTCAACAGCTGGAGCCAGTGTTTCTTTCATGTCTGGTTTCATTTCCTATCTGAAATTATATGAGCGCTAATATCTTTATTATCTTTAGCGTAGGAGCGCGATGCTGGCGCATGGCACAGCATGTTGTTCATAGGCTTCCCTGTTTGTTTATTTTTTTCCCCGGACCATTTTCAAAACATTTCAAGCAAAAATCTTTACGGTTAGCAAATTTACAGCTGAGGGCTCTTATTACGGGTCGGGAGGGGCAGAAGGTAGGAGAGAAACAATAATAATTTGGGTATGGAAGAAAAGCAAAGCTGCACAACTGCTGAATGATAATGGCTCAGAGCTTGAGGAATAAATGTAAAGGCAGGAAAGGGAAGAACTCCAAGGGCAGTGTGAGCACTGTATGTCTGGCAGGTGAACCAGAGTTAGTCCACATATGCGTGTGTATATAGGTATTGAGGATACATTGTGTTTAAGCCCCGATTTCGCTTACATTTTCACTTGCTCAGAAGCAGGGTGAAGCTAAGTTATGTGTAACCCAGAAAACGTCCAGCTCCAAGGCAGCCGATCTCTGCACCTCTGACCTGTGCTGGAGAGATGGAATTCCCACCCTGGCAGAAACGGCGCCCGGGACTTGGGCAACACCGACAAGGCGAATGCCAAGGTGAACGGCAAGTACTTCCATACATCAGCTTTCTTAAAGGGCTTCAAGGAACATTACAGCTATGTTTTTAACTCCCACGAAAGCCTAGAAGGTAAGAATTAATTATCTAGGTTTATAACTGTGTAAACTGAGATATAAAGAGATCAACGGTAACAGACCTTTAGAAGGAACCTAAGATAAGTTTAAAGTGCTTCAGTATTTCACTGAATCTAGAATCAAATAACTGGGTCAAAGTCTCACGAGTGAGTCAGACTGTAACTCCGGCTCCTTCGCTCCGCAACCAGCGGGACTATATGTGGAAGCCTGAGAAGTCATTTTGTATGTGGGATGTTAAATCAGTACTTTTCCTGTCTCATCAGTCTCCTGTATTTTGGTACGCTGTGAATCACTTGGTAAGTGGCACCAATTAGAAAACCCAGAAGAGATATTAAAAAAAATATATATATCTATATATATGCATACATACATATATATATATATATTTTAGTACTTAAATTCCTCATTAGAACTAAACAACAGGAAAAGCCACATCACTGGAAAATATTCTAGAGCTTATTCTAAAGACAGAGAAAGCTATTAAACGTACTTCGCTGGGAATTAGGGGGGAGTAAAAGCTGTCACATACGACGTGTACTTTCTCTTTGCTCATACTCAAGATGTTTTCATACTTCAGATTCACAGGAATGAGCTCAGGAGGGAGTTTGAGACATAGCGAAGTTGTGCTTTTTTTAAATCCAAAAGAACATCTTTTTCAACGCATCCAAAATGACCTGTAAATGGTACAAAGTCAGTCTGGGGACAGGAAAGCAGAGAGGCTGCCATCTTCTTTTTTAAATCAAGAATAACATAGTGCATCCCGCTTGAAAGAAAGGATTCCCATTTACACTTAATATAGCACATCTGCTTGAAAAACACAAACAAGGCTCTCATTGACCGCAACGGGAAACTTGCCAATAATATTTCATGGAAGTTATCTTGATATCCGCTTTGGAAAATAGAGACTTTTTAAATGGAGCACTAATTCAACAATGCAAAGTTAAAAAGAACTCATACACAAAGAAAATTGATCGTCTTTACAGCTCTTAGCTTTAATTTCCAATTTGATCAGCTGCATGGTCTCAGAATAAAGCTCAGGTGATAAAGTCCAGTGACAGTGAAGCCGGGGGGTTGACATCACAGGCTGTGGCCACAAAAACAATGTCACAAACAGCAGTCTGACCATTGCACATCACAAATATACAAGAACAGTCTGAGAATTCAAAAGGCCTTGCACAAAACACAGATCTCTTCTAAAAACGCACGTGTGAATGCAGGAACAGCAGTGAAAAGTAAGTATACGTATACTTTAGGAGTGCCGTGATTTCCCCTGTGTGAAAGGTCTTGGAGGTAAACTGGAAAAGGAACAGAAAATACATTTCTGTTCTTTACTGCTCCTTATTCTTCCCTTAGTTTAGGGCACATCCATACAGGGAAATGATGTAGTGAACCACATACTCCTACTCTAGAGTAAGAGGAGCTTTTCCTAGCTAATTTATTTTCTTTTGAAAGCAGCTTAAGCAGCGCTGGGGAGGGAGGGAATTCAGCCTTCCTCCCGAACAAGAACATCCATCCAGGGAATGCACGGCTACCACCATACGAGTTCAGACCTTGCGTTTTATTAGCACGAGCACCCCATAGATACTCGGTTGATGGCGGATGCGTGCGTCCCAGGAATTCCATGGGGACTTCACTAAAGCCTGCGGGTGGGCAGGGACCTTTCCTCACACCTGAGATGTGGGTCAGATGCGGCTCAGATCCTGGGGTCCATCACTGCCCCATCCTGCCCTTGGAGCCCCGCAAAAGCCCTTCAGAGCCACTTTGCAAACTCTAACATTGAGGGTTACAGACAGTGATCAAAACTATCAGGGTTTTTTTTCATCATGTTTCATTTTTAAGAGAAGACCAGGCTACAGTTGTTTATATCAGAAGCAAATTCTGCTTTCCAACATCATCCTGCTGATCAGGAAGTAATTAGTCAGAGGGATATTTCATTCCTGTTAGTTCCATGGTGCTAAAGGATGGATTAGCTTTTCCGCACCAAACAAAATACAGCGAAATAGGACAAAATACGCCTGGCTTATGTATGTATTGCGAGGGACATTCGCCGGAGCTGCTAGGAATGGAATAGGCCAAGACATGGCCCTTGAAAACAGCAGTTGCCTTGTAAAATACCACAACGTACCCTTGGCGGTATTGTACGAGATAGTAACTGGTTTTGTTATTGGCCTAACAGTGTATATCACAAATATAAATGTAATCCTGCAGCTCTTACTCTGAAAGCTCCAGCAACTGCCGCAGGCTCCAGCGCATGGGGTGACCCCGGTGACTGAGCCCCCCCCCCAACCCGCTGCCATCCCCCCCGCCAGAGACAGAGTGAGAACCTCTCAGCCAGCAACCACCAAACAGCCCAGCCACACTCACACAACTAATTGCCTTGAAATGCTACAAGTATGCCAGCAATACCATAATTCCTCCAGAGGAGTCAGGTCAGTTAGTTAGACCACAACCACTACTGTCCACTGCTATAAAGGTACAGTCCTACATTCCCCCAACTAAGCCACCTCCATGAATGCCAAGCGAGCACGCCCCCCGAGAGCGAGGACAACGGGAGCTTTCAGAGCTAAGCTTATTATTCCTGGTATCAGAGAAACACTTCCCTGAATTGTCCTTCTCCTTCCCAAATTCCCCATCTGAGCAGATGTCTTTCTCTCTCTTCTTTCACCTGTCAATCATGTTCACAGCTGAAATTTGATTTCTCTCCCAACAGTAACCTTAGATGAAATATTACCATAGGGGTCAGAATTGTCTGAACCTTGCCACAGAAGTTCGTTAACTCTTCCGAGACCTGAGAGCTATTTGCTTAAAAGTAACAGATTCTGCTCCTGGTTTATTTTTCTGTAACATGCGGAAGTGGAATCACAAAATATTGGAAGGAAGGCACAAGGAATTGTCTCCGAGAGAAGCAAGTCAAGCAAGTCCTGAGATTGCAAGTGTCTGTCAGAAAAAAGGCTTTTGCTTTTTTACTGTAAGGATAACAAGAATATATATTACTCCTATTATTCGTATTAATCTAATAGTCACATATATAAATTACTGGAACCGCAATAGTTTTCCTATGGGATTATTGACATTAGAACCCTTTCTCTAAGAACGAGGTGATGGAACAACTTTGCAATGAAAATACATATTTACTTCAGCTTAATCACGACTTGTCCCTGTTCCTGCAAAAGTACATTGCGCTTTAAGACCTCACCAAGAAAAAGAAGTCTGGTTTGCCCTTCATTTCCAGTGCTGAAACACGGGGAAAAAGAACAAAAAGGCACTGCAGTAACTCCTCAGGCAGCAAGAGGAGCATCGGGCTCTAAACGAACCTCTGCTGGTGCTCCTTGAGCAACCCCTTCCTGCAGCCTACAGCCCAACAGAAACCCCCCCAGTGCTATTGAACGTGGAGTCTGGAGCGCTGATTACGTCTTCCCCACCCTCACTCAAATTGTCATTAACAATTTTTAAAAATAATAATAATAAACTAAGCTTAACTCCACAAGCTAACAAAATACAACTGTTTTATAACAGCACGACTGTTGCTCAAAGTGTGGTAGCTGCACGGCAGCCTGTGTTCTTAACCAAAACAGAAGGTTTCATCACGAAATTCACACAGGAGTCTCTGTCGTTGCAGCCTTGCCGGTCATTTAAGCCACTTAGTATTTTTTTATAGTCAAGGTCAACAAAAATCAGATTTCATGGGGAAAATTAAGTGCCTGTTTGAATCTACCAGGTGAAGGGACTGAAAGTTTATTTCCCCCATTTCCATTAGCAGTGTGGTTTTTAGACATTGTTGCCAGACTGAACGAACATGAATTTCCAGAGGAAAGCAGAGCTGGGAATTAAGTCCTATTGTAATTTTTAAGTACAGAAGTCGTCTAACACAGAGCCATGATTTTCGTCAAGATCTGCGGGAGGACTTCAGGAGCCCCATCCCCAATCCCCGTAGCTGATGTCTGAACGCCAGCATTTGAAGAAAAAAGGCAGAAAACATTTGCAAAGGGTGACATAGGAGTTGTGGGACAGGGGAGAGAGGCCTGGTTGGCAAAGGCACGAAGCCCCATCATTGGAAATGGATGGCGTGTGCACCCGAGGGCCAGTCCCACCCGCAAGGCCGGGCGCTGCGCTCAGACTGGCACCGGCTCCCGGGGCCGGACCACAAAGCGTGGTCTTAGCACCAGAAAACAAAGCGTGAAACGACCACCCCTGCGAAACGTGGCAAATTGCTAAGGAAAATTAAAACATACCTTTTGTTTTTTGACCTCGGGTAACAGGGATTTTCACATCACCGTTGTAGATGATTCTCTCGGGTACCTGATTTAGTAAATATAGTAAAATAAACCGTTATTAAAAGGAACTTTTAACATTGTAAAACATGTCTGTCGTGCCACTATAGTATGGAACAGGACCGTTTCTATTCAAATCCTAAATTAAATGCAGAAAGTCTCTTGTACTGTTTACTAACTGAGTGACTGAAGAAGAAATTAACACAGCCTGAAGGTGAGATGTTTCTAGCCCACACATCCAGTCTTTGCATTAATAACAGGAGACTTTTACTGACAAATTACCTTAAAAACACCTATTTTTGCCTCACTGGTGAATACCAGCTTCTAAGATCTGAAAGCATGTAGCTTTCCGTATTCCTTTCTTAATGATTGTTATTAGCTGCACTAATTTAATTGGCAAAATAATAATCAATTTTTGTACACACTCCATTATTTTCCAGACAGTAGTTGAATAACAAAAGCAGAGCTGTCATTCCTCCCTGTGCTTTCTTACACTGTACAAATTCAGCCTGTCAACACATATTTAAAATCTAATTTAAAAGAAAATTCAACATAGAGTGAATCTTCGCACAATAAGTGAGATAAGTCAGTGAGTCAATCCACGCTTCCTAAGTACGGATATTTTGTTATGTCCATTAGAGTTAATTTCCCCTCCCTGAGTGTGCGTACACAGGCACAGACACACATTTTCTGCAGAGTGCCTGCAGGAACGCTCCGGCTCCATCCAGTTGTTGTAACAGCACAGATAATCAAAGCAAGGATAAACCCCGAGTCTGATCAGTTTGAATTAAAACCAAAAAAAATAGGCAAGACAAACTAGAGGCGCCTTTTCAGCGTTCTGATTCTAAACCAGCTCTGCAACTGAAAACTCGAGCCCATTGCACTTTTGATGGCAGCTGAATGCTCCCTCTCGCACAGCCCAGCGAGGGCTGAGCCAGGCACATAGAAACGCTCCTCACCTGCCCTGAAAGCCACGCTTGCCTTTGCTTGGTGGTTCTCTTTTTTGGTGGTTTTTTGTTCGCTTTTTTGGGGGGTAGAAAGGGGACAGTGCTTCCTTAAATGCGATACTTGGCATCCAGCCCAGGATCTCTTAAAGCAAATAACTCCCATAGACCTTTGGTGTCATTTTCCTCAAGATGACCTCTGCTTTCACGCCAATCGGTGAATCCATCCTGTTATTAATGCACGGGGCTGAGAGGAGTAAGTACTCCAGCCTCCCACCTGAAGAGCATCCAGCCAGCGATGTGGTCGGCTTGCTCTGAGCAGCCCCAGCTGCTGCCCAGGCCACCCCTCCCCTGAAACCACAACCATGCAGCCACATCCCAGCAGACCTGAAACAGGTGGCACTGATTCGCTTCCACCGGCAATGTGCGTTGATTCACTTAGCAGCTGGATTGAACTATCGGTTTATTAATAAGGGAGGAGTCAAAGAAAGTAAGACAGTGTGAAGGCAGCCAGAAACACTAAGCAGATTTGTTAATTTCAGAAGGCTAATCACTTGTCTTCATTTTATCTGACAGAGCTGGTGCAAGAGAATTATACTTCAATAAGTTTTCTACTCTATACTGTGCTATTTTAAAAGCATTTCACAATAAAGGAAGCTGAAAGACTGTGCACAGTCTGGAGACCATATCTGGTGTGACATGAATATAGTATTTCAACCATATTTAATCTTACAGTATTCCCTCCTCTACAATGACTTTGCAGGAGGAAACCCTACAGAAAGGAAAATCTGTTCATCCCACACCACAAAACACTGAATCGCATTGCAGGCTCCAGCAGCTCTTCCTACATATTAAAATGCTTTCATCAGGGAATTTGGAAGCAGTTAAGTTGGGGGGGAGGGAGAAAAAAAAAATCCCACGTCTCGTTTGGTTCACTTTCGGGTTCATTTTCATTGCCACTGACGCCTCACTGCAACGGCTCCAAGTGCTCGTAGGAGCAGGGGCTGTTTGCAGGGAAGAGCACCACGGCTTCAGGAGCCGATACCAACAAACACAACGGATTCTATCCCCATCCCCTTCAGCATCGTGACAGCCCACTGACAAGGCCTTGACAAGAACTTGTGTTTCAGAATTGGAGAAGTGGGGTTCAGGCTGCAGGAGAGTGAATCTGCCTGCTTGCTGATAGAAAAGGGCTGTAAACTTAATAACATACTCGGAGATAGATCCACATAGATTTGGGGAACGCAGCCTTGGACAGCGTCATTCTCTCTACTTTAGATTCTTCAAAAGCCACAAAATGTAAATCCTGCCCCCTCCCATCTTCGTCCCTGCACAGATCTCAGGGCCCGATCTACAATGTCATTTCAGAAACTCCCTCTGGTTACAGTGGGGTTTAGATTAGCCTCTGTGCGAGCACAGGTGAAAAGAAAAAGGAAGGAAAAAGAAAAGGAAGGAAAGCAAAAAAACAACCAAGAACAAGAAAAGAGAAAGGGGAAGAAAAAAGAAAAGAAAAGAAAACCAAAAAGCAAAAGAGTGAACAAAAGAGCGAACAAAATAAGCGGGGCAGTGCTCAGTGAACATACCTAGGGGACGGTCGGCCAGCCGGAGCCGCCGGGTGACACACCGGAGCTCAGCTTTGGTGCACGGACGGATCCTTTAGTTACGCACAGACTCCCCTTTTGGTCCAGGAATTGAATTTCGAAACAAACAAACAAGCAAGCAAACAAACAAAGGACCCTCCGCGTCCCTCCCGCTCCCCCGCCCGGACCCCTGTTCCCCCCAGGGCAGCCCGGGGCTGGGGGCAGCTCCCGAACCACGTGTGTGTGTGAGCGCCTCCATCCCCCGGCCCGGGGATGTGTGTGCCGGGGATGGGGGGAGCGGGGAAGGCCGGTGCCCCCCGAGGTGGCGGCCTGGCCGGGGCGGTGCGGGGCGCAGCCCCTCGCCGGTCCCCGCCGCCACCCGGCCCCGTGTGCTGCCCGCCCGGCACCGCGCGGGTGCCGATGGAGCCCGCCGGGGGCGGAGGCGGGGGTTGCACTGTTCTATAGGCGCTCCCTGCCCGGCCTGGGTTCTTTTCAAGCTGCTGGAAGCTGAGGTTTAAAAATCCGTGCCCGAATTCTCCCCAAACGCGCTGCTCTCGCCGGCCGAGGCAGGTGCCGGGCGGGAAGGCAAAGCCGAGTGTCCCCGCGGACCGGGCACCCCGCTCTCCCTGGCACCCCGCTCTCCCTGGCACCCCGCAGCCTGCGGGGACACTCGAGTTTAACACTGAAAACCAGGGACAAGAGGCAGGGAGATGCCGGAGCTCACGCTGAAATAGGGTGTTGAGCCTTAACGCCTCCGTACGCAGTCATTGACATTTCTGCTGTAACGGGGGACAAGCTGCTGAGAACATTTTTCAGGACTGTAGGTCTTTATGAATTAACAATCGAGAGCGGCAACCAGGGACACTCCATTCCCTACCCCCGCTGGAAACTTGCAGACACTGCTCCATTTGTTGTTTGCTGGGTATTTTTTTCTCTGTGTGGTATAGAAACACCACTTCGAGCAAACTTCTGCTCTGGCTTTGATTCCCCCCTTGCAAGACGTCTTATAGAGATGCATTTAAAAAATCACAATAAAATAAAATAAAATAAAGGAAATCATGACACAAAGTCCACAGGGCTTCAAAGCAAGCAAGGAGAGAGGCAGGGCCACCTCCATCCCCGTAACCCACTGCACCACAACTACAGGCCTGCACGCTTCACTGCTGTGTGGGAGTGGCGTGGGTTCAAAAGCTAGACTTTGGGGGGAAAAAAATTAAAAAGGGGTACAGCAACAGCGAAAGAAAATCATTTCAGAGAGCGATACGATGTGAGCAGCTTGCATCGAGGGCTCTGAGACATTATCACGCTGTGCTGGGTCAACCTGATACGGCAGCAGATAGCAGGGGCTGGGGCTGGAGCTGCCTGTCCGCCGCCGCACCAGCTACAGCCTCGCTGATCCCCGGCCTCTTGCTTTTCACTTGAAAAGTTAAGTCACATCCTGGACTATTTTTGCATTGTGTTGGCTTAGAGCTCACAAATCTGAATGCACCCAGCCCTCAGAGAGTGACAAATGTTATTCTCAGTCCTCCCCCACAATTTCAGGCAGTCACGAATTAGGTGGGGCAGAGCGTACAGTATTTTAATCTATTGATCTGTATTTGCTGTGCCCAAAATATTCATTAGAGGAGCCTTAAAAGTGTAAAGCGGTCGAGTGCTCAGCTCCCTCCTAAAAGACAAATTCTTTTAACGGCTGCTCACCTCTGCCACGGCCTGGGGTGTGCTGCCTCGTGTTATTCATCCCGAGACCTGCGCTAAAAACAGATATCTGAAGCATTTGACTGCAGACAGCTCGAGTGTGTGTGTGTGTGTGTGTGTGTGTATACAAGCGGGACTGTTTTCTTTTGTCCCGGCTGACCAAACAAAACCCATCACACTCCGCACCGCTACCCCGGGAATGCCCGAGCCTCATGGCAGCCGCTCACAGCACCGCAATTCAGAAAGAGGGAGGGAAGAAGGTTTATGAAAAACATCTTAATTCCTAACATTGAAGAATGTAGGATTATTTTTTTTTTTTTCCCTGTGTGAAATTTTGAATTCAGCGATCTGAACAGGTGTCACAAACACTGGGGCCATTTAGCTCCTCTGATGATCGGAGTAATAAATATAGAGGATTTCCTTTCAATGCAGCACATGCTGAACTGACACCAATGTAGTTCTGGCATCTGAGCAGATAATTCTGATATATGCATCATTTCCTCCCTAAATCCAGGAAGCAGCTACACTCTCTATCTGATATTAGTATATTATGTCAAATAGAAATTGGTATTAAAATTATGAATGATTCTAGATCAAGAACTTCCTACACACTATGCAGAGGGAGGGGGAGGAAACAGCTGCGCAAAAGCTTTCGGAAGGGAAAGGAAAAAGAGCTGGGAAAGTTCATTTTTTAAACTAAAAACCTGCTGCCATGGTTGGCGGGGGGGTGGTTGTCAAGTGACATTTTGATTCAGCGCGGGCGTTTTTGTTTTAAGAAGGGTGAATAAGACTTTCTAATAAATAGAAGCTCTCACCACTCCATTTGCAAACGGGTGCTTCTCACAGTGTCTGCCCAGAGGTGGTGAGGAATTGTTCAAGAAACAAATACACACCGATGCGAATGGGGTATTTCCCTCCTTGCTCCCCTCTGGTTTTCTAGGATGTGGTCTGGGATGACATTTCTCAGGCCGGGAAAACGCTGCAGCACAAACACAAAATACTCTTGGACTCTGCTCAGCAGAAGCCCGAAGGTTGGGCAGAGGGTTATGTTTCATGTTCAGGGGGGAAAATACAAAAGGCTGAAGGCTGAGGTGGGATGGGGAGGGAGGAGGAGGCTGAGCCAAGTGCAGAACGTTTCCCAGCCCAGGGCCGCTCTCTGTGCACGGATCCCCCGGCACCGGTCAGATGAAAGTTCTCTGTAATGTAGTTAATAAATGGGAAAGCACTATAGGACTAGGGGAGAAATGGGGCATTGTTAGTGATGGGGAGATGAAGACTCCACATGCCTTCCGTGCCCATCTCGGGCAGCGCTCCCTGCGTCAGCTGGAGAGGTACCTGTGGGACAACGAGCGGATCCTGCTGCCCTGTGACACCCCAGGATCCACCTCCCAGCTCAACCGGAGCAGGATCGAGGCCAGAGTCGAGCGAGGGGTGATTAATGAATGTAGGTTATTCGGAGCAGAGTAGTTCCAATTAGTCCTCAGCAAGCAGTCCTGCGGCAAAGGTGGGTGCTCCCCTGCAATGATTCATACAGAGAACCCCAATACTCGCTTTGCTTTAGTGAAAATTAAAACATGCATCTGTTTTCTTTCCCCTCCAGCTGGGCAGCTGGCATGTTTCAGGCTGAAATTCAAGTGCAGCCTAAGCTGGCTGCATTTTTTTTTATTTGCAAAGCAAGATTGCAATGTGTCATAACGATGCCAAACTGGGAGAGAGCCCTATTTCCTTCTCAGGCTGGGTATGTGATGGGATTTTTCCCTTTTGCACTCGGTCTATTTCTAGGAAGATTTTCTCTTATCACTGTTCAAACAGGTTTTATTTCTTTCCTCCGAGAAAGAAGACGTTCATGGAGGCAGCCGTGCTGCCCTTGCCCTGCGCTACTCAGTCAATTCGCGATACTTTTCAAATCCTAGTGCCTGCTTCAAACTTTGCCTGCGAGCAAACCCGTGGTAGCAGAGGGGTTGTGGGGACGAGGCTGGACCAGAAGTGGGTCATGCTGCGGGGGCTTGGGGCTCTGCGCTCCCGGGGGGCTGCAGGGCCGCTCCGGGGGGCTTGGCCGAGGGGAGGCCTCGTCCCGTCCCGTCCCTTCCTCGGGGCAGGGCTCCTTCTGAGCTCTGGGCAAGGGCAGCAGCAAAGCCTCCAAGTGATCCCCTGCAAAAAAACCTGAGCATCTGTAAAGGCTCAGCCAGGGAAGGGGAGGTGGGAGAAGACATTAAAACCAGCCCTGTCTTTATGAGAGGAGATAATTCTCCCCTTGGCCAATAGCAACCAGTTTACCCACAGATTACACATTAACCAGAAAATGGAACTCGAATTAACCAGAATCTGGAGCTTGAACCATTACTCAAACCCTAGTGCAACAGCAGGTCAGATGCCAAAGGGCAGGCTGGTGCCTCGGCGCTGGGGAGGGGCGAGGTGCAGCATCGGCACCGGGGACCACGGCCACCGACCGCCAAAACGGGGGGCTGCCCCGCGTCACGGTGGCTGTGCGTCTCCTCCAGAGGGACCTCAGCAGCAGCACGGTGGCCTCCAGCAGCACCCAGTGTCCACAGACACCGGGTCCCGCGGGTGCAGGTGCCGCAGGGGAGCTTAGGACCACATCCTGACCCCAGCCCAGGGCAGGATGGGGTCCAAGCCAGCTGGGCAGAGAACGGCAACAGGTCCTCTCCTTTCTCTGCCACCAGCACCTCACAGCTGGGAAGAAGCTGCACCAACAGCGGGGGGGGCAAAAATAAATGAAAGAGATAAAAGTGCTGGGTTTATGAGCCTTGGTCTGGAGACAAAACCCCCGCCCTGGAAGGGCCGGAGCATCCTCTGGAGAGGCCTCTGCTTCTCAAATAAACCAGGCAGATAATCCCATTCAAAGAGGCAGAGAGGGCTCATACGGACTGGGAGGCTCTCGGGGAAGGTGGCTTTGAACAAACCGGCTCAAAGGTTTGAGGAGCCTTTCGAAGTCAAAATGTCCTTTGACATGGAGAACTGCAACGAAGAGAGGCTCAGAGACCTGAACATTTCTAGCACATTAACCTTTGGATTGGCTGGTTAGGACAAGTAACTCTCCAAAGTTGGAGGAAGTCCTGTGAATTGTTTTTCTCTGCTCCTCGGTGCTCTCTGGGCTCCCTAAGGCCTGTAGCAAAAACAAATAAACAAACAAAAAACCCCACGGGGCAAACAAAAGAAGAAGTGGGGGGTGGGGAGAAAGCAAAGCAAAGGAAAAAAGGAGGCAGCTATGGACCCAAATTGCAAGAAATCTTTAGATGTGGCATTCAGCGGCTCTGTGAGAAGCCAAGCCTGATGCGGTGTCAGCTCTGACTGAGGACAGGCATGCTCTGCTGGGATCAGATGATCAGAGACGTTCATTCTTCCCTTTCACTTCACTCCACCATAGAACAATCAAAATACAGGGCTGTATCATGCCATCAGGTTTTGAAGAAGAGCTCCTCTTTGAGATCTCCCAAAAGCTGGCGGCATGATCTGAGTCACTGAAACCGAGCTCACTGCAATACTGAGAAGTCAGAAGCAGCACCTGAAAGCTCACGTTTCCCATCTGCCCGAATGAGAACTTCACTCCTAGCGGGTGGCAATTCGCTTTACGCAAGCTATCCTGCTCCATCGGCCCTCCTGGGTACCAGCGAGCCCAGCTCTGGCAGCAGCATCGCCCCTGTGCAGGCGGCGCGCTGGGCGCTGTGCTCGGAGTCACGGACTGCGAACTACACACTAAGAAACTGAGTACGGAATCAAAAAAATGCAGTTTATTATTGTAGATTATTCTCTCTTTCGATATAACCATAGAGTTGAAAATGAAAGAAAAGCACATAGGAACATCACACATGGTTAGTTAGTAACTCAAGATATAAAACAATTTTGCACAGCAAAATATGTAAAAGAAAAAGTAACTGACAAGATTTTTTTATATTTATTGTGGTAAGATTTACTTTCCATTTTTTTTTTTTTTTAAAAGACAGGATATCAGTCCCTGAAAATAAAATTTACTGATTATTGCCTTTAAAACTGTGGAATTTTTGAAGTTACAGAAAATCCAGTTCTGCACCACAATACAACTGTAAAAAAATCTGCATCATTTTAAAACTGTGCAGTAATGCCATCTTATAACTGCATAAATTGTATTAGCGTTCTAAACAGGTTCGTCAGGTTTTTGTTGGTTTTGTGTTATATGCTTGCAGGTTATATCTTAGTGCAATTCAGTCCCAAATACTTCCATTTTGAAAGAAAAAAAAACAAACAAAAAGAAAACAAAAAAAAAAAGAAAACAAAAACCAACCCATACATTTTGAATGTAAAATACCCCTATAGATATAAACAGGGGTGCCTCCCCCCTTTAATACTTTGGTTTTCAAATACAGTCAGTGGTATAGCAAGGACTACATATACCCAACTTATATTTAAGTTGCAAGCACATGCTGCATAAACTACTTTTTAAAACAGTCCCGTTGCAAATTCTACCCCCCTTTACATCACAACAGTAAACAATTTAGTGCATCAATCGTTAAAAAAAATCTACAGCTAAACAGACCTAACTCTTTCGGATTTATCTATAACATTCCTTTATCTGTAGCATACATTTTAACTGGGCTAACAGATGACAGAAACAATAATTAAATTAGATACTAGGAACCCAGAGCATTCCACATTTGACAATGATGACCAAATGCAAAAGGAAAAAAAAATGGGGCAGATCACTGGAAATAATTCATGTTTAGACTGTTTGAGGCAACAGCACGGTTCCCATGGCCCCCGGGTGGGATGCGAATTTTGGTTCTAACACCTTCCCAAAGTTCTTTTTGGTTTGTTTGGGCATTTTTTTGTTGTTGTTGATATGATTTGTGCCACATCAGGGTATCGAAATCCATCCTGGCATGTTTTGGAGAGGGAATGCTTCAGTGCATTGAAAAGGAAGTCTGAAGTTTTGAGTAACTCAGAGCAGTTTTAGAGCAGATGCAAACTTTAATGGGGAGGAAGAGGAAGATCAAAGGTTGCACTTTTTTGCTTTCAACCCAAAAAAGTGATGAGGCAATAAAACAAAAGGATGAATGCCATGCCATAATAGTCTCCAAAAGTCCATTTCCAAGCAAAAGAAAAAAAAAATAATTATACCATACATGACCAGCATGCAGGGTTTTTTATTAATATAATGTCTCTTTTTCATAGTCTTTCGAAACAGTTATAGTTCATTGTTGCTAAGACAAAATAGCAAGCGTAATGCATGAGATGAGTATGGGATTCTAATGGCAGCCTAAGTCTCACGTTTGGCAGGTTAAGGCCAAAACTCACATGAACACACCGAAGGCTGATGCAGGCTCGATTTTGGCAGGTTGGTCTAGGCATAGCTCTAGTTTTGCACAACAACGCTAAGAACTGATGGAACTCAGCAAGCTGGAGTCTAAAAATTTCACATTGTTTTTGTATACATTTTTTTTGTTTTTGTTTTGTGTTTTTTTGTGGGTTTTTTGTATATTTTTTTGTATTTTTTTCATTTTATTTTTCTTTTTGCAAAGCTCAAATCTCAGATGAAGAACTCAGGATGGCAAAAAAAATCTGACTCTTTTTGGACACAGCAAGCTCAAAAGGAAAAAAACTCATGAACTTAAAAATATATATATATATATAATGTGGATGGCAGGTTTCAAAGAAGAGCGAGCTTCATATGAAGAACTGAGTTGGTGGCGAGTTGGATCTTTTAAATTAAAAAAAAAAAAACAAAACACAACAGCAAGCCCCCACAAAAATTAAAAAATAATAATAATAATTAACAGAAAAGAAACTGCTGCAGAACTTGAGGGTGGCCACCATGGAGCCAGCCCACCTTAAAAGAAAAAAACAAAGAAAAACCAAACCAGCCCCCAAACCAACTTTGTTTTAAAATGGTTTTGAGTTTTAAAAAGGAAAAAAAAAGCACTACGCGGTGGCAAGCTGGGTTGTCGCTCTAGCAAAGCCCCCAACAACAACTCACACGGAGAACTTTTAGTTAAGGTGGCAAGGCTGCGAGAACTCACATGAAAAACTCTGGAGAGGAAGGGTTGTCGCTGCTGGATCCGTTTTCTCTGAAGCCATTGCTGACCAGCTTCTCGTACTTTTCCTTGTAGGCGTCCCTCTCCCGGACCAGCCTGGAGATCTCCTGCTTTAGGTGCTCCACTTGCTGCAGCAGCTGGTTCTTCTCCGACTCCAGGACGTGCCGCTGCTGGACCCTCTTGAAGCGGCAGGACTGGGCATAGCCCCTGTTTTTGAGGGTCCTCCTCTTCTGCTTCAGCCGGATCACCTCTTCCTTGCTGACGCCCCGCAGCTGCCGGTTGAGTTCCCGCACCGACATGGTCACCAGCTGCTCGTCGGAGAAGCGGTCGTCGAAGTGGAGGCCGCCGCCGCCGCTGCCGCCGTGGTGCGGGTGGTGCAGCCCCCCGGCGCCGCCGCCACCGCCGCCGCCGCCGCCGCCGGAGCCGGCGGCCGAGGAGGCGGAGGAGGGCGGCGCGCTGCCCGGCGCCGCGGCGTGGGGGTGCCCGCCGCCGCCGCCGTGGTGCGGGTGGTGGTGGTGATGGTGGTAGTGGGGCGCGCCGCCCTGCGCCGCCGCCGCGGCGATCACCGCCGACACCACGGCGGCCGCCGAGCCCATCTCCTCGGCCGGCACGGAGCCGCCGGCGCCGGCCGCCGCGGCCAGCTGCTGCCCTCTAGCATAGCCATCGAAGGCGCCGGGCAGCGGGTGGTGGCTGCTGTTGATCAGCGCCTCCACCGCGTCCTCGGGGCTGAAGCCCAGCGCCTCCGGGTTGAGCTGCTGCGGGTAGCCCGTCATCCAGTAGTAGTCTTCCAGGTGGGTCTTCTGGTCGGTGCCGGAGCCGGGGCTGGGCGCCGAGAAGCTGGGGGACGGGGGCACCGAGCTGCAGGGCGTGCTCATCGGGGTGGAAGAGAGCGATCCCCCGGCGATCAAGCGGCCGCACTGGCTGATAATGCGATCGGTCTCCACCGGCTCCTTTTTCACTTCAAACTTCATCAGATCGAAGTCATTAACATATTCCATGGCCAGGGGACTGGTGGGCAGGTCGGAGCTGCTCATTGCCAGTTCTGATGCCATCCTTTTGCTGCTGACAGTCCTCCAGAAAGGGTGCGCTCCGGGAGCCAGGGGACTGCTCTGAGTTGCCACCGGGTGAGCCAGCTTGATTTTTGGCGAGCTCTGCTCCGCTCTCTCCTGCCTCTGCCTCTCGCCACGGCCCCTCGCAGCCTCCGCTCCAATTCGCCCCGGCTGCTCTCGCTCCCGCTCCGCGTTATCCTTTGCAGAGTCTCCGCTGCCGCTGATGCATCAGAGCGAGGGGCTCTTGCTATTCGCCTTTTGCATAAAGGTTTTTTTTTTTCTCCTCCTCTCTCCCTCCCTTCTCTCTCTCTCTCTCCTCTCTCTCTTTCGCAGCTTGCAAACTGCAGCTGGAAGTGTTAGCTGGTGTTGTTGCGAGTAAATTTGTTGTTGTTGTTGTTTTGTTTTGTTATTTTTAACACTTCATGGTGCCTTTCCTCTGGGCTTTCTCATGCAAAGTGCAGAGCGAGAAGAGAGGTTCATCGGGGAAGGGAGGAGGGAAGAGAGCGAAGACAAAAAAAAATCAAAGTCGATAGCGCAACCAAAATAATAACAGTTAAAAAAAAAAAAAGGAAAAAAAGACTCGCCCCCAATGCTACAGCAAGAAGATGAAAAATATTTTAAAGGTTTCATCCAGCAGGAGAGTTTAAAAGCATTGCTGAGTTTTATAGCGCTCCTGACGTCAAATGGGAAATTGACTCGGCGGCCGGACCAATGAGCTGCCACCATCCCAGCCCTTATTAGCATAATAGTATAGAAACAAGGAAACTTTTCGGAGCTGTCAATCAGGGCCCCATCAGCTGACTGTCAGCTGGGGAGTGCCTTAACCCCTTCCTGCCCAACGCCTCCGGCCGGACTCACCGGGTAAGCGGCTGCGGGACGGGGGCCGCTCCTCCTGCCCTGCCCCGCTCCGCCGGGACGGCCCCGGCCGCCGCGCTCCCTGCGGCCGTGCGCGGCTTCGGGCGAGCGCCGTACCCCGGGGCGGGGTGCCGGAGCTGCCCCCGGGCGGTGCGGGCACGTGAGGGCGCGGGGAGCTCCCTCCCTCCGGCCGGGAGCGGGGCAGCGCGGAACGCCGGGCTCAGCGTCCCGGCGGGGACCCGGCAGCGCGGCGCCGCCTCCGGGGCCACTCGCGGCGCGGGCTCCGCCGTGCCGGCGCGGATACCTGCCGCCGCGGATACCTGCCGCCGCGGATACCTGCCGCCGCGGATACCTGCCGCCGGCCGGGGCCGCTCGCTCGCTCCGCTCCCCCGCAGCGCGCCTGTCATTTCTCGGTGATTTTTTTTTTTTTACGGGGACGGGGCATCGATTCTTCCATCCCCCCCACCCCGCCGAGAGGCGCGGAAGCCCTGCAAGTTTGCGAGCCCCGCGCCCGCCCCCGCCGCACTTGGCCTGCTGGCCGGGACTAATTAATTTAATACATTTAGAACTAATTGTATTTACTTTAGCCTCCCCTCCCGCCCCCCCCCTCCCCCGGGAGGGGGATGGGGATGCGGCCGGGGGGTGCCGTGGAAGCGGCGAGCGGGCTGGACGCGGAGCGGCGGATCGGCTCGGTTTAAATCTCGACAGCGCCATCTCTCGTCGAAAGGTCAGTGTCGAGGCGCTCCCCGGCCGGCGCGGAGCCGCGGGAGCCGGGCCGGGCCCCGCCGGCGGGGCGGTGCCGCCCCCGCAGCGGCCGCGGTCCCCGCCCGGCCCCGGCGCGGCTCTGCTCGGCTGCACCCGCGGCCCCCGCCGTGGGCCGGGGAAACCCACCACCCCGGGGCTGCCAGGCTCGATTTTCCGACCGGGCTTTATGGGAATATCGATAGAATTAAAGTTACTTGTAATTCCGTGATAAATGAGATGTCTCTAGTAAGTAAGATTAAGTGCAGTGCTATAAAGTTGTTTATCTGAAAAGTAATTCTCAGAAACCTGACTTCTGACACTCGGTCATATATTAAACCAGCCTCTTGAACATTGTACTTCAAATCCTCCCTTCTCCCCTTGCCCAGTCCCTTCCCCCTTGGAGCTTGCTATTTATAACTGTGCACAGGGTATTAATTTGTAGGTGCGAGCAAGTCTCTGGGTAATTTTTCACCGACTGTGAAAATCATCATTTGCAGTAGCCAAAGAATCTCTGCTTAGGCAATTATACTTGGCTAGTGGATCTACAAATGCACAACATCATCTGACTATGCCATTATCAGTATGAGTGCCAGCACTAACATCTGAAAGCCATACAGCATGTACTGTTCCTGGCAACTAAAAAAGGTAGGGCACACTGCAAATTTAGGAAGATAACGAGATCTAGAAATGATCGGAAAGCGGAAAAAAAATGCTACCAGCTTCACTAAAAAAATCAAACTGTAGTTCTGCACAGTTCTGAAAGCCACGCCACAGCCATCTGCTAGCTTTATCTCACAAACTGCAATTCATGACAGAGTTAATGCAACCTAACTATGCGGGCTGGCTTTCCTATTTCTTCACGTTGTTCGAATCAACAAAACTTCCAGACTCGCAGCATAAATCCTCCCAGGACAGCCCAATTCCCTGGATTTGTTTTCTCCCTGAGCAAGATGAATGTGGTACCGTATATCACTTAACACGCTCACCTATGAGAGGCATAAAATGTGTGCTAATATTTTTAAATGAAAAGGTTATTGCTTTTCAGAATGTACAATTGTAGTATTTCACTTGCTTGTTTGATAGGTGGCTGTGGAAATGTGGCTTCAGCCCTATAAAATAGTTTGGATGTGAGGATTCGAAGTGCTACATTTGCTCTGAGTAAACTCTGAGCTCTAGACAAAGAGTATGAAATTGTGGGAGCTAATGGGGACCATCATTTAATTGATACCGATGTAAGCAAGTGCTACAAATTAATTGAAGCTCTGACCTACGAGAACAGCAACTAAAATTATTAGTTGTAGAATATTGTTCTTGTGTGATTGCTACACAGAGCTGCTGCACCAAAACGTCTCTACTGTCAAGCGCAGCAGGGAAAAAATATCATTAGCCATTTTTGGATAACCTTCAGAAGCAACATTCTCCTCCCTACACAACATAATTCTCATTTTAGTAGTATTTTTCTTTATTATTTGGCTATTCACAATGGGTGTCTAAACATTTACAGTCCTCTATTAACAGTGTTTCTTCCATAACAATCACACACTTTCATTTCAATTAGAGCTATTCAGCCTTCAGTTTTTGCACAATTATTGCAGGCCAGACTGCTCCCTCTTCCCAGCACCACTTGTACCAATCCTGCCCTGGGCAGGCGGAGGGAGAACTCCAACGTCCCTGGCGCCGGCTCTTGCTCCGGTTTGTTTTCAAGCATCTCTCTTTGGCAGCGTAACGTGGAGCCCTGCTCGCTCCTGGTTTGCCGCTGACCTGGTTCACAAGCCTTCCAGCTAATGTATGTTTATTGTGGGAGAGTTTTCTGACAACTCGCGCAGGGGGACATGAAACATTAACTGCAAAGGCACTCGGATCGCGCTGAGTTGGGACGAGCAGCGTACGCAAGAACTTCCACCGCTGAAGCGCGGGCGCCTGCGTGTATCTAACGCACAGGGTTTAGCAGAAGCAAACGTGCAGGTTATGAGTTATATGGACTCGGAGTGTGATTTGTTATAACTTAAACACATATCAAGACCAACACATTAAGTACAGTTACTGCTCCTTTTGTTTATCTAGTGTCTTATTTTATGGTGCAGAACTAAACAGTGTCCGCTGAATTTAACTATGAAACCAGCCAAATTGATTTCAGAAAGACTTCTTCAGAGTAACAGAGTGATAAGGCATAAACTGCTCCTAGGTGCAGTGCTAGATAAATCCTTTTAACAGTCTTCAGATCAGTTAACAGGGTAAGTAAATCACATATCACTGTTAGCAGATTTATGGGAGAGAATTAATAGAATCAGATGAGATAATCTGGTAGGGATAAAATTGCTGAGGAAACAGTCCTGCCTTACATTGGAGGGTACGAAACAACAGTCTGATAACTGGGAGTCATTACGGATTGGTGAATTATGAGCTAAATCATCATCAGAGTAATTCAGTATTTATTAATTCTTTTCTCTTTAAGCAACTCACAGAAGCAAATAAAACCCTCTCTCTCTTGGAAGACACATTCTTTATACATTTTTATTGGATGTAATTTACTATTTGCATTACCTGTATTTACTTCATAATTGAACATTTTGCATTCAAATTTATGTAATGCATTATGCTTGAGAATATATTTCTCCCTTATTAGCATAAATAGTCACTTACCTCATGAATTACTAACAAAGTTTATCTGAAAATATAGGTATCTTTTTTACTAAGTGGAACACAAACATATGTACAATAAATTCTGATTTGCCAGCAGCATTACAGAAACACAGAACAACCCTATATTGGAGAAGAGGGAAAAGCAGCAGCAGTGAAGCAGCAGACATCCATTACTACATGCATGGATATGACAATAATTCCTTCTGTCGATGTTTTGTGTATGTTTAATAAAGAACGAGTGACTCATAGGTTTGCTTTAGGAAGGAGCAGATGAGAAAGAAGTTCACTGTGGAGATCCTCTCAGTTCCCCCCAGTACGCCGGACTGGGCTGACGGAGGCTGCCCCCGTGCACGCTGTGATACACGCGGCTCCTAACTCCCTGCCTCAAACACCTCTCTCCTTCCCCTAATCCTGTTTCTTATGCTTGGCTTTAAATGCAAATAATCAATATAATTCAGGCCCATTCTGCAGTATTAACACAACCTTACTTATGCAGAGAAAACCCCAACCCTATTGACTTCAAGAACTGCAGGATTGAATCCTTGATCTCATTGAAAGCAATGACAAAACTTGTATTGATTTCAGTGGAAGCAGGATCGGGTCCTTGATCTTAGCAATTTGTTTATGTCAGAGGGCTGGCGCTGGGAGAAATGACAGAGATCAGCAGATCTGCCGGCAGGAAATCAGGTCTGCTCCACAAAACTCAGAGGCAAAATTCCCAGTTAACTTGCGGATCTCCTTTACGCTCGGGTTCAATCAGCGTGATGCTGCGTGCTAGGGCGCCTGTGTATTTTGTCTGGATGCATCAAGGCTGTCCTCCTGGGAGCATTCAAGTGAGCGCATCTATAAATGTAGCACAGCAAAACGAGCTACTTGTGCCACTCTCGCTTTTCCTGAGCCGGGTACAATCCATTTCTGTGACTACAGTTTTTTGCCCCATATACGTCTGATACTGCTCTTTTATTTTAAGGCTGGGAAAATCTTCCCTTTAAACTCACGCTGAGCATCAAATTGGACTCCACTTGCAGCTGAACATCTTGGCTGCCTCTTCCTTCCCTCCGTCAGCTCCAGTACGTTTTATGGAGAATCCTCCCCGTTAATGAAACTCGCTTCTCCTTTCTCCTCACTTTCCAGTTTTCCGTTAGCGTTACTGGATCCACCAGACTTGCTGTTTGAAGATCTGTTAAAACGGTGTAAAAGCAGAGGGGGAAAAACAAAGTTTGATTTTCCAATCCAGTCTCCTACTTGGCCAATCTGCACAGACCCGAAATATACAACCTCTGTTTATTTGTATTAAAGTTTCTGTTGCTAAATTAGAAAAAGAGTGGTTTGCAAAATCAGGCTGAAACACGCATCTTGGTTGCTTTTGTGTAACACCCAAGAGGGCTTTTGTTTTAGCTCTAGGAATTGTGAGGTATTAGCAGCTGCTTCAATTTTGGAAGTGCCTGCCAGTCACGATACGGAAGATGCAGCACCTGAGTGCGCAAGTTGCTGCATGCACCGGGTACAAATGACGTGACAGATGTTTAGCAATAAGAACATTTTCACTGTTTCTACCATTTGTAAAATGCTAAAAATATTCCAAATAGTTTTGTATGATGCAGAAACAGTTTCTCTGTCTGAAGGGAAAACGGCCCAGGGGTGCAACTGAGGCGCTGCAGGTGGCTCTGAGCCGTGGTTAAAGGTTGGTGCCACGAGATCTGCGCTGTGTTTGTTTCATGGTGCACGTCCTGCTTTACTCATTTTTGTGAATAGCTTTGCCTAAATGTGAAAATCAATGAAGACATTTTGACGCTAAAAAAAATATAAATCTATTTATCTAAAAGAAATAAAAACTGAAATTGCAATAAAGATTTTTACCAAGCTTTATGGTGGAATTCATCATTGATAACTCGGATCATGTCCAGCTATATAATGCGGTATTTGCTCTGAAATTAGCTGAAGTGGGTAAATAGAGAACCTGGTAAAAACTCGTGCACATATTAACCTGAAAACTCTACAGAAGCAGAAAAATAATGTTAATTAAGGGAAGAAAATACAGTAATTAATGTTATGTATCTGAGCTGTCCTGACAACATCCTGCAACGTGCACGCTGCATTTTTGTCTGTTTTAGCTCAGAAAAATTATAGCTGCTTTTCTCCCTTCTGCTCTGCATTAAGTCGTTTCAGCGGTGAGGAATGGTTGCAGTGGCAGCATGAAAAAATAAGTGGATTTTATGTGCTCTCTCTTTCTTAAAGGCAACCGTCAGTAAGTGGTGAGCAGGGCACCATCCTGACATGATGCTTTGATGGGTAACTGCGAAGGCTGAGATGGTCTGTATTAAAAGTTACGAACTTCAGTAAATCTTAAACAAATCTGTGATTTAACGTCTAGAAGTGAGAGATGGCACGGGCTCATTAATTTTGGGTGATGAACTGCGCTGCACGCAGTGGGCTGAGCGCCACGCTCTGCGCTTCTTCAGTGTAAACACTAAAATACGATAACTGCTTCAAATAACGGATGGGGTCTTCAGTAACAGAAGGTTCTTGGCTGAGCTGACCTGCAAAGGTTGATTATTGCAGGGGGGCTGGCGCGGCGCCCTCCCCACTCTGCCAGCTCTCTGTGCTGGGGGGTTGCAAAGTGAAGCCAATTCTAAGCGGCAGCTTCTCCCCTCACCGCGCGCTCATCGGCACCGATGGAAACAGCTCTGGGAGGTGGAGGGGACCAGGTTGCAAAGGCTTTGCGGGGCTGCAATAAGGAGAGATGCTTACAATAAAGCTGGATGGGGGCTGATGACTGTGGCGCAGATGAGGAAGGAGCTCGGAGGCCTGGACCCCCCCGGGCAGGACCTCTGGTACCCTGGCCGTCTATCTCTGGAGTGGGTAAAGCGCTTGCCCACATGGCGAGGATGTTTCAGACGTGAGGAGAGCTGTGCAACGAAAGGTGGTGGTGAGCGCAACATATTATAAATCAAAACCCCAGATGAGCTGTGTGTGTAAGAGCACATCAGGATCCTACATTATCTCCAACCTTTAATTATCTGAGTCAATCTGGCCCAACCTGCTTATCTTCTAAGCGTTACTCATCAGGCTCTGGCAGGAGGAGGTGTCAGTGAATACGGGACAGGTTTGGAGTCGACACCTCCGCCAGCTGAACTGGCAGGAGTTGCAGCTTAATCATGGGGAGAAAGGGGGGGATGGGGTGGCTCCCCCTTCCCAGCCTGCCCCTCCAGAACAGATACAGCTGATTGCACCTCCTGCCTGAGCCAAGGCAGCCAGCTCCCCTCCAGCCCCCCAAACCCCCCAGCCCGGCCCCACCTCTGCTTAACCATGGCAGGTCTGATTTCCGTGGCAGAAGCTTGGCTGCTGGAGCTGTCGTCTCAACCATAGAGACAGAGCAGCATCTGTCAGAAAATCTATGTGAAAACAGCACCAGTGCCAGCAAATGGAAACTGTAGCTTTCTAATCGGCCACATTTGATTTGGTTTGATATATTTAACTTCTCCTTTTTTTCTCCCGCTATTGGCAAATGTGTTATTCTTCCACAGAAATGAAAACAACCTGCAATTTACTGGGTTGCTTTACAGAGTCTTGGTGCAAAGACACGTCCTAATGACATCTAATATCTTTCAGTATCATTAATTGCCTTTATCAAGCAAGGGATGGAAAGTCTTATAGCCCATTTTTCCCCTCCTACTCCATCAGAATTAGCTCTCAGTTACGGGAGCGCCGGGCAAACTCGGTTCAGATTTGTCTCCATCCGGAGTCGGGGTCCTCCAGAAACTCTAATCCTTAACTAAAAGGAAATGATAAAAATACCCATGAAATTAATTTTTACACCTGCAGTTGGAATTAATAATGGCAACCCGACTGGCATCCTATTTCAGCTCCCTTGAGGTGACTAACAGTCCTGGTCATTAATGTAATCCCAACCACCAGAGGAATTCACTGTCTGAGGGATCTACCATGAAAAACAAATGATCCCCAGAGCTACGCCTGCACAATGGAAAATGGCTTTACTCATGTATTAGTCATTTTATCACAAGATTGTATTTTTGCACTGGGAGGTTTGCGCTCTGATATTAAAAGAGAACAGAAGAGAACAACGGCATTTGACTTGGTAATTTGCACACAGGGCTTGATTATGTTTGAGCTTCCTCACTTTAGAAGGATGTGTGTAAATTACTAAGAGCAATAAACAAGGTCTTTAACTGCGAGGCTTTCGCATGCGAAGTTCACATGCATTTATTACTGTCTGTGCTTAACATCAGTCCTGCATATATCTGCGGCTGAGGCTTGCACTCATCTAGATAAGGGAGTGGTCTATTGCTAAAATGCTGCTTGAATTTTCCCCCGATTCTGCTTCTCTCCCTTAATTGCAAGGGATGAAATGTGTCAAGTGTCTGCTTCACTCAACTGGGAATCACGGTACTGCCACCGCAATTTCCAAGCCTTCAAAGGTGACATGCAGCTCCCGAACTATAAAGCTAAGTGACTGCACAGTGGCTCTGAACTGCCTTCAAAAGGCATTTGCTTCCAGCAGTGGAGCAGCATTAGTACTTCAAGCAGGGCACAGAATAGGTGTGTGCTTGAATCCTTTTGCAGAACCATCTTTCAGAAGGAATTCCTCTAATTATATTTACCCAATCCTGCCCTAATGGCCACAAGTTATGTGCTCTGAGTGTCTGAAATGTAACTACCAATTTCAGCTTTATTCTCCTCTGCTCTCAAGACTACACTGGCTCATGAAAAGTGAAGAAACCTTGCCCGAGCCCGAGGAGCCGTACACGCTGGGTGTGAAAACATTCCTACAACTACTTGTGTTCGTAACAAAAAGAAAGTGGTCTGGTACCTCTTTTAAATGTAAAACCTGAGATGTTTTTTAAGACAACACACACCTCTCACGCAGTCACTGCATTCATTGTCCTGGGAAAACGGTAATAACAGTAATAACATCACAGTGCTCCTGGAGGGCTCTTTCCATACCTGAAGTTGTTTAGTTCTGTATTTACTATGTGGTACAAAGGGGCTTAAAGGTCTTTAGCAATGGAGGATCTTCATTTGCCTAGCACGGGAGTTTGAGAGAGGGAGCTGGAGATACAGCCTTGTCTCCCTGCAGTTTGCACAGAGATTTCAGCCACAGCTTTTTTGTCTCCCTTTAGAGCATTTACTAGGATCAGTTACTGTGAATGTAGCTTGCGTTATTCCCTGCGGAGCAGGAGACAGCTAGGGCAGTTTCTCTCTTCATTCTTTCTGTCCCCTCTACAGATTTACACCTTTTATAGCTGTTAAGTTAACTACCAAACTGCTTAGAGACTGGCCTCGTGTAGCGGCGCGCCAGCCTCTCTGGTGTTAGTTTAGCCCCAGCAGGTTTAGATTCCATCCCCTGCAGTCTCTTCTAACAGAGATTTATTTTGTTATCTGCCTGAAATTCCAGGTTCAGCCTCAAGCTGATTCGAGCAGCACTTGGCTATGCCCTTTTGCAAGCGATGATCCAAAATGAAGGGCTGGGAGGTAGTAATGAGAGGGGTGATACACCATAAGGTTTCTACAGCGTTCCAGGCAACTCCAGTAGCCTGCTATTAGTAAACCTGCCCTTGCAAATTTAAAGGAAAGACACCCATCCTGCCACATTATTCTGCAGGTACAGCTGGGAGCACAAGGCTGACTGTAGCTGGTGGGCACTGTTACAGTGAAGAATCAGGATGCCAACACCTTCAAGCCACCAAAACCACACAGGACAGCGCAAACAGGTACGGTTATCTCCACCAAGTTCGTGTAGCGCCTCGAGTCGTGTGGGTCAAGCTATCACACATGAGCCCTGACGTCTGGTCACTCCACCGCTGCACAATGTTCCTGGTATTGGAAAAAATACGCACTGCCATCTCAACTCCCTACAGGAGCTGCCAGCTGCGAAGATTAATTTTTAACCTTCTTTTCGTTTTCCAGGGCTGAGGCAGACGAGTAAACACTTCACACCAAGCCTCAGCTGGGCAAACTGCTGGGGGACCAGCGGAGGTGACAGGTCCTGAGGGCCCGTCCTTTTGTTTTCCTGGAACACCCTTCTTCACGGAGGATTTTTCTGTGCACATAGAAACTTGATTCCGATTGCTGCCAGAAACGCAGCCCCAATTCCTGCGATGCCTGTTCGCAGCAAAGCTACAGTCACCGTAGCAGGGTAGAGCTGCTACAAGATTCCCTCTGCAACAAAAGTTGTTCAGTTTTAGGCTTCTTCTCTCGGAAAGATAGCTTAACTTCACATACATAGCTATCTGGAACTTGATCTTGGGGTCAGAAGTACAAGCACTAAAGAGTCTGCATAAGCAGGAATGACTGCAACCCCCCTCGTTATCTTCCCTATCACCTGCTTTTAACAATACTCAGGTTTGGAGACAATTATCCTCCCTCTTCAGACTTGGGTGGCAGCTGCAAGGGTTAGAAGCAGGGCTTCCAACCAGGAGCATTACTTCCTTCATCATTTTAAACATTAAAATGTGTTTTTCAAACCTCACATGGTTTAATTTCCTGAAGTGTAGTCCTGCAAACCCAGCCTGGGAACAGAAAAGCCAGGAGCCCCTCACATTGCCACCCAGACTGACGGTCTGATGGCTGGAACTTAGGAGACAACTCTCTTTTATTAGTTAGCAGATAACTATTTATTGATGCTACCAAGGAATCTCATATCAGCTAGAGCTGAATAAAACCAGAGCGAGTTTTTCAGCATTTGGCCCTTCATTTGGGAATTTCAACTAATAACTCTCTGTCCTCCCTTTGTTTCACAAGTCCCCTAACTAATATACTGGGATATGTGAGAATATTGCTGTGACTCATAACCAGAGCTGTAAAGTCCACATCCAAGCTTCTTCTGAGGCTTGGAGTAGTTAGGACAAGGGCAAAATTGCAAAAATGAAGATGAGGCATGGGAGACTTGCTCTGAGGAGGGAACGCACACAGCACATCAATGCTCCTCAGCATTAGCAGCTAGGTAGTAGTAAATAGACACAACGGAAGTGCTTGGTCCATCGGTCTTTCTAGTTAGGAGCAATTGCCATCACCATGCTTCCAAACCCATAGAATAGAAAAATTATATTGCAATATATAGTATCCTGGCAAGAGGCACTCTTGGTCTGACTAGGAAACCTGGCAGAACACTCAGGGATGGGACATCAGTTGGGTGAGCAGGCTGCACGGTAAAACTAAGAGCAAAAGAATGCTACGTGGTATTAATTTTACCTTCACTTAGGTATTCTTTCCTCACAGTTCACACTGGCAATTGACTGTATATTTCTGGAAAATATAAGAGCTGGTTAGAAGGAAACAATTGTTGTCTGATTCCCTTTGGCTTTCAATCCTGCATAAGGCCATAGAAGTTGAACGAAGCTTTTCCATTAGGACATAATACAGAATGTCCTACGTCCCTCCTGCAGGGCACAACAACAACACAGACTTCACTTTCACATAGGACTTTGCAACATCTGTAATGCAGAGCAACTAAAGCCATTCCCACCACAGCTGAGCGTGGCTTGTTTATGAACAGTGTGCAGTGAATGTTGTATCAAGACTGTGATGATCTGACGGTTTTAGGAATAAACCTTTCAAGGAAGAGAAGACATTAATACAAAATTGAGGTGCCACAGAAAAGGCCAGATGTTCAACTTTTAGGTCTTTATAGGGCATGCAAATTTTTTTCTCATGACTGAATGTGCATATTACCCATTGATGTGATCCCTTATGCATCCAGCTCATCTGAATAGGCAAATATCTTCTGCAGCAACCGTACTCAGAATTTAACGCAAAATTCATTCTTTTTGAAAATCCATCCCCTAGAACACAATAGTAAATCATGCACGACGAAGTGATACGAAGAGCAACGCTGCACCCTTCTTCTGAGATCTTTATTTCTTTTCTCTGCAAAAATGCCTCCACCTTCTTGCTGAAAGTCACGATTATTATTTCTTCCTATTCACACTGTGTTACTGCTCACTGGCTCACATCACTGACTGAGCTCCATTATGCTAAATCCTAGAATGCCCAAAGAGCTAAATATAAAGCAGGAGACAACAGATACAAAAATAGATGTGGACCGCAAGGTAACCGTGAGCCACAGCAACACCCTGCGCTGGATTTGTCCTCCGAGACACAGTTGGGGTGAGTCGGTACGTGACAGGAGATCACAAGGATGAAGAGTTAGTGGTGGTTCTCGCATCACCGCATTACCATCACTGAAATAATTATCCTGCTTTCTGTTAGATGACACGGCGGCTTTCACGCAACCTGTGACTAAATGACATGCAAAAATGAGGCTTCTAATCCCTAATGATGAAATTACTTGTCCTTCTTTTTCCTCTTCGCAAAGGTAAGAGCAGTCTCCCAGAACAGCCAGTTCTCGGCTCTGCCATGGCGTTCTGCCTTGCCTATCGTCTCTGGCAGATCCAACAGCTATTGGGTTCCTCACTCCTTTCCTTTCCAACCATGTGATGTTTATAGTTATTGGGCTTGAACCAATAGAGCAAATTGAATTATGGATGAAAAATATTATTATATTATATTATATTATATTATATTATATTATATTATATTATATTATATTATATTATATTATATTATATTATATTATATTATATTATATTATATTATATTATATTTTTTAATGAAATACACTTTACATTTGTATATCAGCTTGGTAGCAGGCAGTTCCGACCTTAACAAGAATTGCTTAGAAACCCTTCTCCAGGCATCAGCATCTGTAAGTCTGTTCAGTACAGAAATATGCTTTCCATACATATTATGACCCACCGTATTCAGCTGTTCTCTGATACACAACGACAGATGTATGTAAGAAAAGATATGCAGGAAAGCAAGCCAGCCATGATTATCAGTCTCTAAAATAAATGCTTATGCAGGAAGACAAAATACTATTCTCCTTGCTAGGAAAACCCGAGCTATGTTACACACACAAATAGCACGCCTGTAGTTCTGGTGCCATAAAGCATAAATCAGAACGTAGCCCCCTGCACTGAACTGCTGTGCCACATTCCCCGAGGTTCCACCTTCCATGGGCAGAGCTGGAGGAGGTGGCGAGCAGGACCCATCGCTGTCCCCGTCACCCTGCGGCGCTTCTGCGAGCGGCAAACTGGGAACCAGCTGGGATGAAACCTGAACGCGGCTTCTCAGGTGGTGCCAAGGCAATGCCCGCTTTTCTCCTTTATAAAGGGTTACAGGAATCCTAGACCCTTGTCAGATCTGTGATCCCCAGTGCAGAAGGGAAAAGGATTTTTAATGAAAACCAGCTTCAGTTGTGAATATTTAATACAGTGCCCAAGCGGTAACAGGATGATAAAGTTTTGATAGGCCTGGTATTGGCTTTTATTTTTTTAAGGGGAAACTCCTCTCTCGCTAACGGAAAAAGCATTTTTAATGCCAACATCAATATAAAGTGCTGCTGGGACTTTTATATCATTTCAATATCAGGCCTGTGTTCAAGGAGCAAAAATAAATGCAGTGTTCACAACTATTTGATATTATAGCCGAATAGCTTTCAACAAGCTCTTCCCATGTTTTTATGCACAAAGTATGATTTGGAGATTGGGGATGGAAAATGAGGGAACTGGAGGGGAAGCTTTTTGTTAATTTACAGACACAAGCTGAAATGTTTAAGAGCAATTTTAGCAGGGTCAGAACATGGTGCACAGATCGGGCTATTCTGCAAATAGCAGAATTTCTTATTTTTCCCCGCTTCTTTTTCGGGCAGCATCAATAAATTTGTTTGATGCACTTTAAATGTTTAATTAAAGCATTATGTTAGCACATTTACTGTAAGTGATAAAAACACTTTGGAGGTGGTCTTAAAGCAATTGGTGGCTCTGAAATTGCCAGACATGCACTAGTAAATCAGATACAAAGTCCATAAATTGGAAAGATTCTCTTTCAGGCCTGTGCCATTTCACAGATATTAAAGCTGCTTAATTTAATTCCTCAGTAATGTGGAATGTGTACAGCAGCTGATGTGACTTCTTCAGACTGATTGTTTAAGGTCATAGAAACTCAGGTCTACAGAGCACAGCATAGAAATTCCCTCTTATATTAATACTGTTTATAATTCAGTTCTCCTTCAATCCCTTAATCAGAGAAGAAATGTTTGTGTGATGTGGCTATAAAATAAGTAGGAATTGTAATGAGTATTTGAAAATGTAAAAAAAATATACACTAAGTTACAGCTACCGGTACCAACTGCCTCCTCTTTTTAAGCAGGTTTGCTCTACTTAAAAGGAAAACTTGTTTTTATGCAAAGCAGTCACTTTTATATATGGAATGCGACTCTATTTTGTAAAGTACAAAGTACAAAGAAAAGTCAAAGCTACTGTAAACTGTTCCTTGCGATTGACTTTGTTCCTCACACGTAACACCACCCCACATCTACCAGACGAAATCCATACCCAGCTGAAGTCAATGGGAGTTCTGCTGCTTCCTCCCATTAGAAGGGCTCATGCTTTTAGGAACTGCACAGGTAGCATCTTTGGGAATATGCAAGGGACAGCATCTGCTGCTCCACTGCTGTTTTAATACCAGCATTCAAAACACTATCGTAATAAAAGGTTCAGAACAAATTATTACAATTGGCTTTTTTGCCTACATTGGAAGTCTTTACTGAATCAAATTAATACAGAATATAAAGATCACAATTAGATTTCACCAAGATGAGCAAATAACGGATCTTTCTTCTTCAGCTAGGAAAGTAGATTTTCTTGAGAAATCCCTGAGTCAGCATCCCTTGCAAGATGAACCTTCTTGCCTTTCCCCCAACAATGTCAATAGCTGAGAAGTCAATGATTTCCAAGGATGTCACGGATAATTTGCAATAGGAAAGGTAAAAGTTCACTCATTGTGGTATGTACATAACCTATTTTAGTCATCTTTAACAATATGTAACACGAAACTCTTAGCATGGAAAACTCAACTAAATGTCATGTCCCCACTCACAAAAAAGCCACGTGACAAGTTTGGCCCAGGATGCAGGAGAACTGGTTCCATTAGAGGGTTGACTCTGGAGCAGCAGGAGCTCTGCTGGAGGAGCCCTGGGTAGCTGGTGTCTTGACATGAGGGTTTCCAGGGCCACAGAGCCCTGACTCATGGCTGAGATCAGCACCAGGCAAGGGATGAAGCAGTGGTGCACAACACATGCTGACGTTGGTGATGTCCAAGAAGCGCGTTGGTGAAAACGATACTGTTGTCTTCAGTGTGTTTTTAATTCATATATGCTGTCTTTCCTGATGAAACCACGTTTCTACCACCAGCATGAGGTAGAGTGGATTTTTATCTGTCATGCATCAACAGAGTTATCAGCACGTTCTAATTACGCTGTGTTGTGAGAAGCAGCAAGAGCACAGCTGGATTTTTCCGATTCCAGATCAGAGGTGTCTGTGGGGCAGACATTTAAGAAAATAACTAGATCCTGAGGCTCATTAGACCATGCAGCACTTAAACTAGGGTTGAATTTGTCTCATGAACTCTGTCCTGTGCTGTCAAACTCCAACAGCATGTCCGCCTGCCCTGCTATTAATCACTTCTTGGATTAAGAGACAAAATCACCTCTCCAACATTCTTAAGCAAACTTTTTTCTTCATAAACAAACAAAGAAATCAAAACTATTTGTCTTAACTTGTTGATTTGTCCAAGTTATCTCATCCCAGATCTAACGACTGTCCCAAATACTAAGAGGAAAAATTCTCTGTAACAGCTGCACCTCTTTTAAAGCTATTTTCTTCAGCTTCGTGTTGTACTGGTTGTCGTCTTCAACAGTTAAAAAGAGTAGCAAAGAAGTAAAGCCTGGGCAATCTCATCCATCTCCACCTGACCTATTTTAGATTCTCGTAACTGTCAAAAGGAACAGAGAAACCAACTGTTGCCATACATGGTGAGGCCTTCATTAACCAACTCTGACAAAACCCTGTCAAGCAGCAAAGGCATTTTCAGCAGAAATTAATAATGTGTACTGCAGTCATTTGCAGAGGAAATTAACTGGGTGCACTGGAGTAATTTATGCCACCATTTCTGAAAGGAAGAACACTTGATTCCATATATATCATAGAGAGTACTCATTAAAAAAAATAAAGAGACAGATTTTGGCCAGAGAATCCTTTCCAACCCCAACCATTCTGTGAAAAAACCAAAATCATTCGGTATCAAATATCAGCCCAACCAGGCTTTCCAAGTACCTGCATTGGACAAATACCATAAGGTGTGTTCACAAGTCAAGGACATGATTCCTAGCTACAGTGAATTTTTATAATATAAACAAGGGCTTAATTCCCATACTGTTGTCATAGGTTAAAATACTCTCCTTAAGCATTCGTATTCCTATATAACTGAGCAGATCAGTCCTCAAGGTAAGCTCAAGGCCTTCAGGATTTTTTTCTCTTTTTTTTTTTTTTTTTTTTTGTGGAACACTACATTTTTAAACAGTTTTGGTATTTCATAATATAGTTTGTGACAGGGCTATTCCGCCATTCACTAACGTGGGCTGCGGTGTCATCACAAAGTCCCTAACACTGTGTCAGTGTGAGTCGATGGAGAAGACATCAAGATGTCAACATATTCCGAAAGGGGAAAGAGTGTCAGTGCAAGTCGACAGAGACACGGTGGCATGTGAAGAGGAGGCAAAATGAAGTTATATCTATGATTGTACAACACCGCCAGACAAAGACATGATCAACCCAGAAGCCTTTTAAGCAGCATGTGCAGGGTTCAAAGAGGAAGCAAAAAGGTCATTTAGATATTTTCAAGGATGAAGGACGCTTTAGCTCTAAATCACTCTTCTGCACTAAAATACCTCATCTATAACCAGAGGCCTCACAGTAACAAGAGTAGGTGGTTGGAAAATGAAACAGAAGCGTGTGTTAAATGAGAGGACGGATGGGCAGCCGATGGGGATGTGCACTGCTGTCCTGCTGACCAGTCTCCTCATGCAGAAGAAGGTCTCGAGAGGCTCCTCCTGCCTTCTCCTGGTCCGTGGAGGGTGCAGTGTCCTCCTGAAGGGTTTACACAGCCTGTGGGCAGCTGAGAACAGCAGCCAGGAATACGAAGGTGAGAGTCTTCTCCTGTAACCAAAGGGCCACACGTGCCACAGCATCAGTACACAACTAATGCTTGTGGTGCACGGTGGTACCTGCTGGTTTCATGGAGCTGGTCTGAGCTCACTAAAGGCAGGCCCAAAGGTTCATTTACATTTAAGCAACTGACCAAAGCCCTCGGGGAGGCACATCTCCACCAGTCCCTGCAAGTGTCTGTCTGTCCTCACCCAACCACGTTTCGTACAGCATTCAGTCCTGCACTCCCCTTCCCACGAGCCGCCTCTTCTCCCAGCTGTGCTGAACGCCGTCCAGGGCTGCGCATGCAGCGGCTCCCCATAGCCCGCTTCCCTGCACACCCTTGGAAAGGACACCCCACCATTTCAGAAGTGCAGCTCTGGAGTGTAAAGTTACACTTTTTTCAGCCCAGACATCTGGAATGTATCATTCCGGGGCCAGATCGGAGCAGTATCTCCATTTTATGCTGTCCGCAGGAAGGAGGAGAGCAGAGGCTTCACGTTACTGCAGCACAGATGAGCTCTAATTGTTTTTTGCAGTATTAGTGGACAATGTTACTGTGTGGTCCACCAAAGCCCTTTCTGATCCTCAGTAAAGAAGTTCCTCTATCAACATTCGTTGTATCAGAGCAAAACTGAGGTGGATGAACACTAATACATCCTTGCTGTCACTTGAATGGGCCCAGGTTTCCAGCAGTATTTCCATATTTTACCAATGTTAGATTCTTTTCTTCAAGTGTTCTTGAAGGTCAATTGTCTCGAGCGATTGAAACAACTAAAATGCTAAAATTCAGAAGGCTTTAGGCCAGGACAGTATTTAAAAGCACCCAGGTGCCACAGTACCACCGGTAGTGCCAATCCTTGTTAAACTAAGGTGGTCTCTGCCCTCCTCCCAGTCGAAAAATGGAACCCTGGAGGTCCAACCACACTACTGGGTGTTGTGGAAATAAGAATAAAGACACTACAGTAAGTCTTAGAGCATTAATTTACCAGCATAAAACAGAAAACAACCCCAAGTTCAGCACAGCAAAACAAACGAAAGATGTAATCATTCTGACTTTGGGTGGCTGGGTTTTCCCCCCCCTCCCTTTTGCTGTGTTGTGTGCTCTGTCTTTCTAACGGGGGGATTTTCATCACGACCACGGGCGAGGTCAGCGTGTGGTGTCCCCTGGGCTGGTAGCTGTGGCTGCTGGGGAGCGCAGCGAAGCCAAGCGCAGCGCTGGTGCAGCTCCACCAGAGCCCCCAGCCCTGCAGAAGGGACTCATTTGGCCTTGTGTATTTTGAATAAATTGTTAACTCTTCTCGGCATGAAGAAGTGATTATTGAAAAGTTTGCCTCCACATACAAATGCAAATGACAGTCGAAGAACACGTGAATGTTAATCTTCCAAACCAAGTACGTAGACAAATGCTAGTCATTAGAAACATTTCCGTGCATTTATATTAGGCTGTCCTCTAAAAGACTTTTCAGACAAATATGTCATCAAGATATTCAAAACCATGTAATCTTATCCAAAGTTTCATCTATCAACAGTACAGTTTTCATCTCTCGCAGCTGTGTGTCAGAATGTGCAGGCAGATTAGCCAGCTGATAGCGAGGGGGGAAGGGAGAGAGGGGCTCTGTCATCATCAAGAAATGCTGCTGGGGAGAAGAGAGACTTGCTCTCCATTTCTCTAAAAATCTGCCCAAGAACCCTTTCGGTGCAGGGGAGCGGGGGATATTTGCAAAGACTCTAACTTTTGGACAGGAGCTGGTGCTGCTCTGCTCAGAGCCCCCCTCCCTGCAGAGCCTAAGTCCTCACTAGAACAAAAAACCAACCCACAGCATCCTGAGCACAATTGCGTATCTGATGGCCGTGGCAAAGCGTCCCCTTCCACGGCAGATTGATTCACCAGATTGCTTGTGCCCTCGTAGGCCTGGGAAGAAAAAGATAAAAGCACAAATCTGGGTGGTTTTGAATTCCTGCTGCCCCCTTCACCTTCCTCAAAGGGAAATGCCCACGCAGGTCCCTTCTCCTCCAGCCACAGGGATCCCCTGGGGAAGGGGGTAAAAGCAATAAAATACATCAACACTTCTCAGCAAGTAAATCCTCTGATTCTGTTGTTTCAAGGGGAGAGATGAATGATGACATATATGGGCTTCTGATAAAGATGCAGAGATAGGGCTAAAACATGCAGTAAAGCACTGTGAAATGATTCCTCAATATGAGATTCAATACGCTGCAGTTGTTGTCTATGAGGCAATGTCTTTGAATCCATGCATATGAATCCATGCATAATATTTGAGTGTATTCATTTTTAAATACATTCTTCCAAGTGAATTTCAGCATTACTGCGGAGCTGCAGCTTGACAGCACTTGAAGACAATTTTTTTAAAGCTTGGGGAGAGTGGGAAAGATTTTTCCAAACCACAGAAGAGCATTTAGGACTTCACATCATCTGAAACAGGCACGCGTTCTTGTGGGCGTCTTTGACACAAAGCCCTAGATCTTAGTGTTCGGTGACACAAATCGAGTGCCTGGAGTTTCAAAGTCGCAAATCAAACTTGTGCTGACCATGCAGAATATTCAGCATCTCTGGGTATCACCTGTCCCAACAAACCCAACTTCCATTTGGGCAGCTCCCTTTTTCTTGTGTGCTTCTGGCATGAAGATGCCTCCCCCGGAGACAGACAGAAACAGACAGACAGAAACAGACAGACAGAAACAAGGACAGTGCTTACCTACCTGCCAGGGGCTCTGCTCTTGGCTTAAAGGAGCATTTCAGCAGAAAGGAGGCTGTTTTGGTGGAAAATCATACAACACGGACACCTCCCAGCCCCATGGACTGAAGGCAGCTGATGTCTGTGTCTGTGGGGATCAGGATATGAGTCACCTAAGCCTCAACTGAGTAAGGTAAAGCTCCGTATCTTGCTCATATTCCTCTGAGCTTATCTGGTTCCCTAACTTCAATACCAAATCAATCTTTTTAATGGGAGCTTAACCTATTTCTGGAACTTTTCCCTCCACCTTGGAGATGCGTTTTGACTGAAAAAAGGGTGCAGAGAAACAGCCTTTCAGAGTCAACATGGAGATGTCCTGCTGGTGGGGGGCACAAGGAGAAGTTAGTTGTCCACTAAAACACAACCTTTACGTGCAAAAGCAAAACTTAACATGCCTGGAAAAGGAGCTTCAAGATGGTATTTCTTAAGTCTTCATTTGACAATCTTATTTTAAACTGAGGAGCATTTTTTAAAGCTTATTAAACACTCACATTGTTAGTTTCTTGCTTGGAAATGTACCTTTGTGTCTGATGAAGAGAAACGGATAAGACGTGAGGAGCAGGGTGGGAAGCAGGAGACGTTATTTGATGAAACAAGACGTTGCTCCCAGCCCAGGGCTCGCTGTCCTCCCGGCAAAGCCCGGCCTTGCCGCTTGCTGCCCCGGCACACACGCCTGCCAGCCAAGGTCCACCAGGTCAAAACTCTGCTTCATCCAGCGCCCTGAGCGGGGGTTTACCTAGAGGAGCCACGGCAGCCCCTCAGGAAATAGTCCACATTCAGAAAGGAGCCTGCGTGCCCAAGCATTTATTTGCTAGTTAGATGCCAATGGCTCTAGAGCAGTTCTTATGGTATTCTGGGGACAGCGTGCAACTTGTGCTGCTCCACAGAGTTTGTATACCAGATGAGGTATTAATCTGGTTAGCTAAAATATTACGGCCTCTCCACAAGTCATTAATGTTGGCTGCAGTACTGTATGCTGTTAACACATGTACTTCAGGGCCGATCAGTCAGTGCCATCCCACATAATAGATATTTAGCCCAGAAAGCTCTGCAGACCTTTCCCAACCCCGTTCTTTTGCTGGCTGTGCTGCCAGACCAGCAGAAACTGGTGTGAGCCATGGGACCATGAGAGGAGGCTTTGGAGTTGCGACTTCAGTAAGCAAAGGAGGAGGAAAGCGATCTGCCAAAACAAGCATGGGTGGTGTGGCTTTGAGAAGACAGGGGCATCAAGCAGCAGGGAGCAGAGCTTGCTGGAGTGGTTTTTAAAGATGGTTTAGGAAACTGGCTTTGATTTTAACAGCTGGCTCTACCAACAGAGACCAAACTGCCTTCGGCACAGCCCTGTCCTTTTCTTCGCCTACACACCACCACAAGCCACAAAGCACTCACCAAGACTGTATAACAAACTTAACTTCAAAAGACCAAAAGCCACAAAAAGCATAATGTCCCACAAGAAGGGAGCAGGAACATAAAGAGAGGTAGTAGTAGTGATTTCCCCAGATGTCTTTCTACAAAAAGAGAGAAATGGGCAGCCAGGAGATGTTGTTACACTTCCACTTCTTCTCTCAGTTCCCAGAGCCTCTCCAGCTCCCCGTAAGTGCTCCCAGCTTCAACCGGTGGCTACAGCATTGCAACGTGGACTCAAAGCACCCATGCGGAAGATTTTGGATTCTAGTGGATACTGGGGACCTCTTTTTATCCCCACCAGAGCAGTCTTACAGGATCAGGCGAACAGCAAAAGGCAGCAGTGCTGGGCTCCCCATGGCTATGGCCATCTCCACCCCATCCAGCTCTGAGGGACATCAACAGAACCTGCGAGGACCCACTGCTAAAGCTGCTGTTTCCTCTCAAGCTTTTCTTCTCAGAATGGTTGGAGTCAAGGATGTGGTCTTGGCCTTATCTTTAAATCTCCTGGCTTTTGTCAGTGATCATGTCACACAGGCGATGCTATTTGCCCAGTTGTGCTGATAGCAACACGGAGATTTTGATGCTGCTTATGGGGGCTTATTGGAAAAATCTGTTTGCAGAACACGATGTGATTTCTGGGTGTGCACCCCTGGCCTGGTCTCTGCCTTCAGGAGTGCTCACAGCCGCCCTCTCACAGCAGAAAGGAACGCAAAGGCTGTTCTTGGAGGGAAGGACGTGTTCCCCCCCAAGCAGTTTCACTGCACTAGGAGAGCGTCACTGGCACTGCACCTTCAATTTGCACGTCGCAAGCATAATCAAAACAGCTTCCCCCTAACTCACACCAGACTGCATTTCACCGAGATGGATTTACCATTGGCTGGGTCCACTGCACAGCCCAGATTAAAAACAAAACAGAAAAAACCCCAGTGCTGTGCGCAATCAGGGATGTGAACACTAACCCAGAAGCTGCGCGTCCCACACTAGACAAGCCAAGTCGTACAGAGATAACAGAAGTTCAATAACTTCTTCAGCAGATAGTTCGCAGTAATCAAGAGCTCTATCTGCTTCAAAGAGTTGCAGCCTTGCCAGTGGGGATTCATTCACCCTTTCTCAAGCCAGGAAGCCACCTCTGATGCTGCACTGCGGGCTGGGAAGCCTCCAAACACCTTCAGGAACCCGTGAAGGTGCTTTTGTCCTAGAGAGGATGTCTCTTAAGACACAGGGAACTCATCCTCCTTTCAGAAGTTGGTTTTTTTCAGGCCAACAGAGGTACCTGAAGACCTAGAGCAAGTTGACATTGCCAGATGGCACGGCCCAGGGAGGGGATGAAATGAGAGCTGCAGGGGATGCATACACTGATTTCTCCAAAGACTTATAACCACGATGAAGAAAGAAATAGCTCTGCCACAAGAAAGTCTGATGAGAAAAGTCATTTGCTACTGAAATGTAATTTAGAAAAATGTATTTAATACCAATTAACAACACAAGCTTCTAATACCCACTTATCTAAACTGCTTGTAGATTACTTGCTCTTCACTTACCAACCTATCTACTGATTTCTACAAAAAAGTGAAAATACAGGTCAGGCTTTTTCTACCAGATTTAGTTATTTTACTACCAGGCAAATATGAGCCAGAATGGTTATCAAGAAAAATAAGGGGGGGCGGGGAGGGGGGCAGAGAGAATTGAGAAATCTTAGACATTGTATTAAAACAACAGTTTTTAGGGTGTTTGATTTACTATTCAACTGTGTGCAGCTGCTGCTGTGAGAAATAGGAAGCATGCCAAGGAAAAGAGACGGGGGAAAAATTAACGGGTGGGGGAGGTTTGCAGAATCAACTGGTTAATGAGATATGAAAATTTTTATGAGTAAGCCCCTGCTGAAAAGCACTTGTTTGTTTGAACCAGCGTACTGCTTACCCACTGGCACAGCAATTCGGGTACTCCCTCCAAAGGACTTAATCACCAAATGGGAAATTTAGAAAGCAGTTGGGTTTTTCAGGCACTAGTTTAGGTCCCCTGTGTTTCCCACTCCTTATCGTGGAGCAACCTCAAATCTGCCGGGGTCTCGGCGAGCGTTCCCTCCTCTCTGCAGTGCTCCGGGGAACACGGAGGGCAGCAAATGACTCGGGTCCTGCAGCCACCCAGGCAGAAAGCTCAGCAGGGTGAAGTAAGAGATGTGGGTTCAGATGGCTCCAGGCTGGGGAGAGGGGGGAAGGTGCTCTCAGCACCCGCCTCTCCCAGGCTGGTCCCACCTTCCCTCCAGCCCCACTACGGAAGAGCTCTTCTTCCTCCACTTCTGGGAGAAGGATTCATTGTTCAAATGTCCATGCAATATCCAAGTTTTAAAAAGGAAAGCTCTCTGCTTGGTCCAAAGAAAGACCCCATAACTGTTGGCATGTCCTCTAAGGCTGCTCAGGCAGTCCCGTGCTGACTGTCCTCACCTGGATGAACCCCACGCCTGGGCACCTGGTGATTTGCAGACACTGTACCTGGCAACCTAAGCACCAAACTCAAGATCACTCAGCACCCTGAATTTAGGAGCTGCATTATTGCCTCTTAGTCTCTTTTGACAAAATCTAAGCCCTGTTTTGTGGTCCAAGTGAGAAAATACTTCAGCTTCTTTAGAACAAGCCCTACTTGTTTGTAATTAGTTCTTGGATTATATTTTGCCCAGTTTCTTTTCTGAAAAACCCGATCATGCTTACAAATGTCTCTGACATTGCTTGGTGGCTTTTTTTTACATGGCAAAGACCCAACAATTTTCAAGAAAAATAAATGTTGCAAATTCTCTAAAAACAAAACACAAACCCGGATGCGCAGAGCTTGAGTTTGTACCAAACCCTGGCCTGTGACATTCCCCACAAGGAGGGACGTGGCCCCACCACAAGTCCCGGCTTTCATCTTGGTTTACTTACTGGTGAAACTTTTTAGCCTGAAAGCTCATTTTCAGTTGATGGATAAACTCCTCAAAACATTTTATTGTCATGTAGATTCAACCATATCTACAACTACTAGGCAGCTAAAGGGCTTGGCCCCAGTCTACTCCTGACGATATTAATGAAGGGTTATTTTCCAGAACCTGTTCAAATAAGCAGCATTTAAGCTGAGGGATGAAAGCAGTATGCAGGGCTCCTTTACAACAGCACACTCTGAATGCCCCTGTTTGCGTTTGCTGCGCAGTGAGAAGAATACCCATTGTGTCCCTACTCCAGAAGGCCGCACTGTAGAATATTAGACTTGAGAAATCATTTAGTGGGATCTTATCTCACATACCTAATTGAGATGTCAGGCCTCTGCATTTAAACTATAACTTGCAGACTAATTAAAGGCAACGACTTAGTGCTTACCTAGGGATTCAGGGAGATGGCATGATGACCTGCCTGTGTGGTAAAGGGAAGATTAAACAGACTGAACGAGACAATGTCTTTATTTCCCTGGTGATGCCTGGTTTGAGGGAGTAATCCCGCTTTAGCCCCAAACATAAGCCTTTTTGTTATTTAGAGGGATATAACCTAGAGGTGCCTTATGGACCTTTTCACCTGGCTTTGATGTCCTAACAGTTAGCAACGCTAAGCTTGTCATCTTCCTGTTTTATCTTTGCCCAGATTGTTTCCAAGCAGATATCTGATTAGTGGGAAAGCCTCACTTTTCTTCAGGGAAAGCTGCAAATGAAACAAATGAAGTTTTATATACGGTCTGCTTCCTTTTATTTGCATATGCATGTCATCTTTTAACTCAAAATTCTAATCCTTGTGTTGAATAACAGATCATGGGATGCTCCTGCAGAACAGCAGGTCTGGAGTGGCAAGTTAAAAGCTCAGGGGTCACTGCTGGGACAAGAGGGAGCAGGAGGCAGCTCTCCTGTCTTCTTGAGGATGGTGATGATGCCTCAATTTCACATGGTGTGGAAGGAGGGAGGCAGATACTAAATATAAAAGGCACAAGTTTATTTGACAGTGTTATGAGGAGGGTAACTGGAGGAAAACATTTGACACTGACATGCTGGAATGCTGTAAAAATTTAATTAGATGGGTACATTAGTCATGGTTGTATTAGGGGGTTCATATACTACATGCAAAAATGCATGCTCCAGTACAAAAGGAATATTTAAGTCCTTCCTGTAAATACCATTTCCCTCATTATTGGGAAATGTGGTCTCAGCGGGACCATTGGCCATGTCACTGTATTTACAAAAGCATGGTTAGAATGAGATTAACAGCATTTATGGGAAGGGTTTTCCTACACAGAGAACGATGCCCATTATAAAGGGAAGGTCAGGCAGCCAAGTTGCAATGAAGTAGGTGTATGTGGCTGCAAGCTGGTTTAATGCAGGGTTTACTTCTATGCTGTTAAACTGTCTTTAATAGCCTCGTGTTCCCTAAAACAAGGGCTATTGGTGAGCAGAGATGCATTGAAGCATGTCAAGAAGGCCTGCTGCAATTGTGCCTGCCCTGGAAACCATTGGGAAACGCTTTATGGCTTGAAGGCTGTCCCAAGAAAAGCTTGACAGGCTGGCTTGCTCAGGCTGGGTAGCTAAAAAGCATTTTCAGAACTGGGTCCTTAGGAGGTGTTCCCTTGGGACCAGGTTTATTCGAGGAGTTAATCTGAACCCAATGCAGATCACACCAGTTGAGGCTTGTCACAGCTCCCAGTACGGAGCTGCATGACTATGATTAAAAACGTCAATAACTTATAAGATTGATGGGTGTTTATTTTTAAACTCCAACTATATCCAAAATCTTGAAGGGAAATGTCTAGATTTCAACAATCTTCTTCCACTCCGTGGTGAACCAGTAAACCAATTTAGCTCAAATATTTCCCACATGCTTGACATAAAGAACTGGGTTACGTGGGGCTGCTCCAGAGCCTGGAGAAACCAAAGTCTTTGCAGAAAAGCTTTGAACATGAAGATCAAGGTGGTAAACCAGTTCCAAAACAAAGAATTGGTAAACCAGCTAGAAACCATAGCTGAAAGGATGTGCTCAGCTCGAGTGCTGCATACACACCGCTGTCTTCAAAACCTTCCCTACCTCATCGAATGCACTCATGACTTTCTTTGGAAAAAAATGCATATTTGAAGTCATTTGCAGCTATTTCTTCACAGAAATCCTGGCAGAAAAGGAGTTTAGGCTATTTCCCTTACTTTTCTTTCCCTTCAGCTTTAGTACATAGGGGAAAATAAGATAGCATTTTAATTTGAAAGTGTTCATTTAGTAGTAAATAAGCAAATAATTGGTCGTGCTTTATTTCAAACAGTGTTTCAGTTGTGGCACCATGTGTGACGCTCAGAAGTAATTAGGAGATTGAGATGCCGGATAGGAAAAAGATATAAACAAAAGATGACTCAACCAAAATCCACTAATACTTTGTCTTAATCAGTGTTTGGATTGTTCTGATGAATTTGATATCAGTTCTGCAGAAAATGAGAAGGCTCTACTTGTGATCGGTTCATTTCCCAGAATTCAGTGAATTTGCAAAGAGGATACTGCTGTCTGTAATCACCTGTGAGCATATGGAAAAGGAAGATGCGCACCTTCGGACAAAGCCAATTGTGACCCTAGAAATCCACACGCATAAATACCAGGAACTCATGTCAGGGGGAGGTAGGGAAGAGGACGACCAGGATTGTGTACATAAAACCATGAATAACAGCCTGTGCTTTTGACCAAAACACTAAAACGTGGATAGACCTTCAGTCTGGTTTACTGTTTACTCAAATCGGAAAAAAATGTGTCACACTAGAAAAGGAAGGAAAATTAAGTCCAAACCCTCAATTTGTGTTAAAATCCCAAATAGAAATTCACCTCACAAAGACGCTTGCCCTTTATTATCATGTTGGTTGCTTAAAATCAGTAGATCAATTAGACCAACTGAATTGCTCTATGGTAAAGGATAAACAGCCAAATGACCACGAATTGATTGCAAGGCAGATACATACGCACACCATTTTTTTTAAACAGGGAAAACACCCAAACTACCTCGCTATAAAACATCAGTTGTCAAACTTCCCCCAAACTACTACAGTGAAAAGCAATTTGGGGCTGTAGAGATATTTTGCTACGGGCGAAGGTGTCAGCTGCTAATTGCACCTAATCTGGCATTAGTATGAGCATCTCAGCAGGTCTGAGGGATCTCTGCAGGAACAATGTTAGTGGGTAAAGCTCTCAAGATCTTTGATTCCAAGGACATGTTTAACCATTGCCACTGCTATACTCGGTAAATGACAAAGTGGGATTTTCATTTGTGTAACTTCAGAGAAGCAGCAAGACAGAAAATGAAATTAAATAAAAATATTCAGGATGAAAATCTGTAAAATTTTCAAGTGGTAATCAATAAATATTACGCCGAACAATGGTCTTCAAAAGGAAGTGGGGAAAAAACTCTGTTACGTGGGTCTTTTGAAACTGGACAGAACAAAAGCTCAAGAGCATCTTCCAGGGCCATTAGCACAATCATAGAGAAAGCTCAGAGTTCTGAGTGAGGTCCACAGCCGAATTTTAACATGGTAACATTATCAGAGACAAGAAACTGAGTTTAGACAGCATGCAGCAAATTAAACAAACAAAAAACAGCAAAAAAAGAACAAAATGAGACTGTAGCAGAGGGGGTTGGATGGATGTAGGATGTCTAACGGGTCACTTACTTTGGATTTTGTGCCCACAGGACACCACTTCTCCACACACTGTCTAAGCAGACAGCCGGATGAAATCCCGGCCCTGACATGCAGTTCCTCAGTTTACCTGTCTGTGAATCACGTTGGTTTATTTTTATGTTCGATGAAAACTAAGGCTCCCACTTATATACAATGCTGCAGTTCTTCAGTGACTTAAGAACTTAAGTCCCATTCGCAAAAGTCTAACAGACGCTTTTGAAAATTGGACTCATAATTAGTAAATCAGACAACTGGACTCTTAAGATCATTAGAAAGATATTAGGTAAAAACTTCAAAGTCAACGGGATTTGTACACCTTAGTCACATAAGCTCCTCTGAAATTTTTCCTTCACGTCAATCTGCATTCAAATAATTCTTCTCACAGTTGGCTACAGCGTGTTTGTCATGACCACTGAGCGTGATAAATCACATCTCAAAAATCCAGTGGAAATACAAATTAAATAAATGTCTCCTTAAAGCATTCTGTTTCCTAAGAGGTAAGAGGAAATGTGACTAACCCATGGGGAGGGGAAAAAAAAGTAGCTTGTTAAATGAGACTGAAGTAGTTCCAGCTCATCCAAAGCCTGTTCCCCAGCGAGTGCTGGGACCAGCAGAGCCCAGGCAAAAGCAGATGTTGCATCCAGAGCCCTTGTTGTGGATTTCAACAGCTGGCTTGGTGAATTGTTTGAACGGCTCACTCGGGAAGGCAGTGCCAGCTTAGCTTATGGTAAGTTTGAACAGCCCAGTGTTTGAACAGTATATCCACCTCTTACTGGAATAAAAAGGCTGTGTTTGTAACTAAGATGGCAAGTTGTACCCTATTAGGGTCTTTCGCAACTGACAGAGCATTTCTATTTTCAATAGAAAAGGAATTATTTGCCTGGAAAGAAGGATTATCTGGGAGTGTTTCTAGAGCTACGCTTCAAAGAGAAACTTGAAGCCATTCTTGTATAGTGTGCAGTTATTAATCACCAAAAGCAAGATTCTTATAACAAAGTAACCCAAACCAGTACCACAAACCCAGTTCCTGTCCCTCGCTGAGCACATTAAACTCAGGGTCAACCCCCTTCCACTTATAGAAAGGCACCTGGCCCCGCTGCCCGAGGATCAGCCCATATCCTTGTATTTCAGAGCAAGAGCGAGCGTTGCCGAAACCTCCCTGCAGTGCAAAACGTGAGCAAAGCCAAGGAGACTGGAACAACAAAAATAGCATCAAGGGAAGCAGAGAAAAACGTTGGCTGCCCGGTGGTGGGAGCGGCAGAATAAACGGCTGCATTATAGGACTGTCACCCGAGCGAGACGATCAATGCCATTAAGACTGAGTCAATCTCTGTCTGTACAAGTATAGCAGTGCCCGAATGATGACAAATCTCTGGGTCCAAGGGGAGACATCATTCACCTTGTTGAAAAGTAAGGAAGCGGCTGCTGTGATCAGTTTTGGCAAGCGTCTTTGGGTTGTACCTGGACTGTTCCCACCAGGTGCCAGGTACTGAAGCTTTACGCCCTCCCACTTCATGGCACTACCCCACGCCAAGAGCCTGAACTGCTGCGGACAGGCAGTGTTAACCGCTGCCATTTCACTAAAATGAATAACTATATACCTCCAACTTGAGCTGATTGTTTGAAGGGTGTGAGAGGGAGCGCACAAGAGAGATACTGCCAATAAGGGACCTTTTAATGCAGCTGATGTTGCCTCTGAGGAAAACAGGTCTGGAGCAATGAAGGCGGATTCTGGTAGCACCGTCAGTTCAGGACAGTGATCCTTAGTGGCATATCTGTGGCTGGCGGGACTCTGAAGCAAACAGCGTTTTTATGGTGGGAGGAATGGGGGGACTTTTCTTCAAGCCTATTTAATAGCCCAGTCTGCAAACAATCTTCTCCTCTCTTGTTGCTGTTCTACCCTTGCCTCTCCTTCTTGGCATGGTGCCTTTTCTCCCCCGAGCAGCAGCTGTGCACACTTGAATAGTAAATCAAACACCCTAAAAACTGTTGTTCCAAAATCTTTTCAGATCTTTCTCTCCTCTATTTCTGTTCTCTTTTTCTTGCTAATGATTAAGGCAATTGGCTTTTTTTTTTTTTTTAATCTGGTATGAAGTAATTTTGTGTCACAAACAACTTTATGTATCAAGTCTATCAATGAAAGGACCTAGAGGTACATTTAGTTCATCTCCCACCAATGCATGAGTTGTTGAGAGGGGCAATAGTGTAGGAAATACATGGTGGGACACTCCATATTTCTTTGAGAGCACAAGATCCCTGATCATCTTGTAAAAAGCCAAGGAAGATGGTAACAGCCTGTATTTCCAGGTGATAGATAGCAATATAAATACACTCCAGCCAGTGCTGATTTACACTAACCAGGGACCTGAGCACAGCATCGTAAATGGGATTTGCTTCTCCGGTTTTGAGACTATTTCCACAACAGAAATGCCTAGAGGATTAATATTGTAGAGAAAGGGAAGCAGACAGAACAGCAAAATACCAGATAATTAGCACCGAGCAGTATATCATATGCTTCCTTTTGAACTCAATATCCATCTCAGAGTAGCACTGAGTTACTCCCTGGAAAAATGGGTTCTTCCCCTTGTCCCGCTCCTTCCCCGTAAAGTTTAGATTTACAGGATGTAGCTTACTTGATAGAAATGCCCGACTCCTGCTCCAAATACCTGGCAGCTTAACTCTTCCTATATTTCGAAACTATTGCATCTTTAAAAAGATCCAATTTGGAAACAAACAAAGTGCATCATTCTAGTACTGCCCCTTTGATTTGCATGAGATACTGAAGTCCATGGATAGCCTCTCCCTTTAGTAAGTATGCCTATGAGAGCGATGGGATGGTAGAGCCTGGGCTGTGAAAATACAACATACGTTTTATTACAAAGAAAACCACAGTTCAAAAACCAGGGAATACTCTGATTCACCAGCATGACTCACACACGCACTATAGAGCCTGCGATCCCTTCAGCTAAGATGCAAGCCCAGCATGTAAGCACTCGCAGAAAGAACGCATTTTCCCTAAATACACGATCTTTTCAAGTACCTTATCTTACTCTTTTTGAAGGCAGGGAAAGTCTCTCACTGGACTTCCAACGAGGCCCTTAGAGGCAGGAGGAAAGCCAGCAGACACCATGTAAACATCCACTGAAATGACTCAAAGCCACTACCAAGATGTTTTCACAGGAGATGGGAAGTCAGATTTCTGAGAAGGCTGTTCCGAGACAGGGAGGGCCTGTTACATTGGCCGGCATTGTGATCAGCAAAGCCAAACTACTTTTAAGTACTTTCAGGTTCCTACCTCAGGAGATAATTCCAGCATGATCTCCATTTCAATAGATGCACTTGAAAGCATTAAAAAATTCAAAAGATTTTTGGATGTCTTCAAAAAAACAGAAACAACCAGACTGGAAAATATGCTTGTTTGAAGCTAACAACTCAATTGACTGCAGTGCAAGGGAGTTCAGAGTAATGTGATATCCAGGGGTGAAATAATTGTTACTCAAACTCCTGAGATGCCTGGTCCAGCTGATTACAATAAAGTGTAACACTGGAGCACATAGTGAGGAGTCAGGATGTCAAGCCCTGCTGCCTAACAGAGCATCTGCTAGAGGAAAGAAACCTCTTGGAGGTGTAATTGCAACTCATTTTGTCTGCTGGGGCTATGAAAAGTGGTGTAAGAACGTGCATGGGTCTTAGAGGGAGGAACTCAGGTTACAGATGCAGGTAAAAGGTGTTTATTCAACTCTTCAAATAAGCGTCTTCAGAAATGCCGAGCACCACCTTGCTCCCACCGAACCAGCCTGAAGCAGCTGGGTTAGCGCTGCCGGTTTTCCATTCTTCATCACACCCATACCTGGTGCACCCATTTTTCCAGTGAAAATAAACCCTGAAAGGTTTGTTTTTAATGTAGTTAACATATGAATATGTGAAAAGAGCAAAGCTCTTAATTTCATTTTGAACTTTTTTTTTTTTTAATTTGCTTTAGGATGGGAAACTTTCAGTGTATTTTGAAAATTCTCAGGAGGGAAGGAAACTGACTCAGTTTAGCACACAAAGCCGCTACATTCATCATTTCTTTCCATGTTGCTATGGCTGTGTCGAAGCCACCTCTCTGCCCTGGGTCTCTTTGAAGCCATTAACTCTGCAATGTATTTTCCTATACACATATACCCTGCCTGAGCACATCTGCATGCACTCAGCTCCACAGCCTGTGAACTGTAGATCTTTAGCTATGTGGGCTCATTTTCCCTGGCTTCTGGACCCTAAATAGTGTCTTAACACACTTCCCATCCACATACGAGAGTCACAAATGGGCTGAAACTTTGAGCCGTGGGAGTATCAGGCCAGGGCTGATGGGGTACAGTAGCTTGGTGTTCCTCAGCAGAGATGGCTGATGTAAGCTCAAGTCAACTCAGATCTACACACTCATCTCTTAACCACTCTGTGCTCACATGAAGGTCATCTCAGTCCCATAAACTCTCTTGCTTATATTTCTCAGGCTAACAAACTCATTTGGTTTTCAGAGCTGGCTGCAGTCTTCCCATGCTGGAATTATTTAACTCTGGCACCGGTGATGATCATTAATGAAATGTATTCCTTGCCATTTCCACACCACCAGCTAACATGCCTTCAGACTTCAGGATATTATACATTACTTCTGGGTAAAAACAGAGCTATCCCTCTACATTTAATAATATTAGGTTGGACCTGCAAGCCTCTGCAAGGCTAGAATTAGAAAGCATTATTTATCTTGCTTAGAACAGACTGAAACTAGATTAGTGGCCATATATGAAGCACGTATTAGTGTTCATTAATACTCATGCAAAATCTCTACATTGAGAATTAACATGAGACATTGAAAAAAATTGGTCTTTTGTATCGTCTGATAAGAGAGAGATGCATTTTCCTGTTTGTAACAGATTAAATATTTGCGTTTGGGGTTCCTGCTGAAGCCCTGTTTCCACAGATCCATGGCTGACCAAAGAATGCCATTAAGGAGAACTGATTTCTGTCATAGTTCCCAGCGTTACTGCTGGGAGCGAGGGCCGGTGGGAGGCCGGACGTTATCTGAGGAATGCTGCCCTCCATTTCCTCGGGGACAGGACCTCTCCTGGTGCTGCTCCCCTTCCCGGCACCCAGCGCACAGCTCCTCTGGAGCAGCTATGCCACGAATTGAGAAGCCACGAATGTAAATGTACGAACATGAAGCTCTTCAGGTTTGTCTGTCTGCACGATCTGATGCAGGATTTCCAGTGGACTGGTAAATTGAGGCACATTTATCTCTACAGCCCATGAAACGACAACCTACATGATTATAAACATAAGCTCCCTCAACTAAACAAACAAAAACCTATTTCTGTGGCCCGGACACCTGTCTCTGGATCCTCAGCAAGACATCTCAGCTATTTTAATACCTTTCTCCCATTTCACTCTCACCAATAGCAAAAATGGTGGGGTTCTATGGCTTATCTCCACTTCTTTGCTGTCTCTGTGGTGATACAGACAGCATTGCCTTCATAACATTTATTAAACAGTGATGGAAACATATATAGTAGTACGTGTTGAGCGGAATAACCCGCACAGTCCTTTGGTCTCATTACCCTAATCCAGCATCCAGAGCATTTTGAACAAAAACCTTCCTCTGATGGGAAGAGCAGCATTTTCCAGCATTTCCATCCAAAGACTCCCCTCCTACATTGCTGCACAACAAACTTGTTGTGAGAGGGATCTTATTCAGATGGGCGTCTGTGATTATGCTACAGAAATATTTGTTCTATATAGACAAGATGATGCGTTCTCCCCCACTGAGCTAGATCAGATCTCAAGGACACACCCCATGAGAGAAGAGGGAGGAAGCTGCTCCATCCCGGGCAGCACAGGAACAATTCCTCCCTATTTCTCTTTTGCTCCAATACCAACAGCAAAATCTCACACGCCCCCACTTCTATATGGACTCGGTCGTGCCAGGGTGGTGCAATAGCTGGGCTTTGTCTTTCTCCACCCACTGGTTTATGAGTCTAAACCCAAGCTCACAACCAGCACAGAAGTGTCCGGCTGCCTTTACGTGAGCTCACGTTCTCCAACCCAGCCTGGGCACCTGTGTTTCTGGGTATGGATTCAGGGGAGTTACGAACATGAAATTCTGCACAGTGAGATGAGAAAATACAAAGCGTTAAAAAAAAAGAAGAATGCAAACCAACAACAACGAACATTTAGAACACATTGCAAATAGAGGTGCATAATTTGTGGTTAGAGAGACTGAGTGCTAGCCATTATTCAGCACCACTCATTTCTTTCCTCCAAATGTATGTATGAAAGGCAGGAACAAATAACATTTTTATAAACAGGGAGGAGGTTTTCTTTTTAAAATTCTATTATGTTAAATAATCTAAGATGACTGGAGTGAGACTGAACCTATACAGAGAAATTACTATACAGCCAAGTGAATCATTAATCCAAATATAATGTATAACTTCACAGCAAACAAAAGCTAGACATATTAAGAGTGAATTGTTTACAATAGAGAGTTACATATTAAAATCTGTGTATAATTGTAACCTTCTGTTAACACCTTCTTCAAGAGAAGAAACACTAATTCCAGGCTTTAAAATACTATGTCTTAACTATGCTCAGTGTAAAGTTCTGTATGTAATGAAAGCAGCATACATAGGAGGGATTCTTCCAGATACCTTTTTTATCAACCAAAAACCAAACAAACTATCAAAAACACAAAACCACCCAAGCCAAACCACAGCAGCTCCTATGAAAGCATTTAGCAGAAGTTGCTCTATCTATATTTGTTTGTATCATAGGAACTCATTCTCATCTCCAGAGACGAACTGGGGGAAAGAAAACGTGCTTTATTGAAAGCGAGACATATGATTTAATCTGATCTCACCAGAATTTCATTCTAGGCCTAAGAAGGTTTCCCTGGTGACATCACACTTTGCATCATGGCCTCAGCACACAGGCATCCATTGTGAGCTCTAGAAGGGATGTAGCATCAGTTGGGGATAGGAAAATCCACACATTTTGGGGCAGACAGAACAAACGTATCTTCCACCCCTGCTACTAAAAGAAGCCCAGAGCCTGGGTTTACACCGATTGCCTCCACCTCCTCCAGAAAATACATCAAAGGAACAGAGCCCACATTTACACCAAGCTCATTTCCCAGAACTTTGGAAAGCTCTTGACAGAGGAAAATAACTGTTAGGTCTTCTACCATTTAACCAACTCAACCACCATAAACAGCTTCTTAAAGCAGCGTAGAAAGCAAAGAAATCAGGTTTCTAACTCTTTTCCCATTAAGAAAACAATTAGAAAAGCCTTCTTGTCAGCCATTAAACCAAAAGGAAACAAGAACAGAGAAAGAACACAGAATACAAGCTGATTTCACTAGCAGGCTGGTTTGCCTCCTACAAGCCCATGGTACCAAGTGCCATAACACTGCTCCACCAAGCATGCCATCAACAGCCTTCCCTGTGTATTTGTTGCTCTTCGTGCACTCACATAAATTTGGCAACACAGCCAAACCCAAACTGCTTTCCTTATCCATAAAGTTTCAATCATAGAGAAACCACTTCTGCAAAACAACCTCCCCAAAGCCAATCCCCTTTGCTCCCCGAGCTGGGTCCTGTTGCAGCCTACCTAGGGCAGGAGCTGGGCCCCTGGGCTGACCCCCAGCATTGTGTATTGTTTCAGCCCCCCAGGAACCAACTGCTCTTCCAAGACCAGCAGCTCATTTGCAGGCAGGAGAGAAAACGCCAAGATGCCTCCACATAGCTCCAGCTCACTTCACACACCAACACGCTGTGCAGCGGGTGCACAACAGACATATGCTACATAAGTTCTAGGACCTTAGTAACAGCGTTTACAGCATTTTTTGATATTACAGAAGAGAAAAACAGGGAATACAGTAGTTCAGAATATAAAGAGAAACATGGAGACATTTTATTCAGAGGTAAAACTCCAGCATAGACCCCCATTACATCTGTAAGACCTACTAGGAAAATAACAGAAGCCACAATCAACACAATACTTGTGTGTATCACATGCATTCACATTTCAATCTATTTCCATCTAATCACATTTCAATATTTTCCATCTCATCCAATAAATAGGTGAGACTTAAAATCCCTCAGACAATGTGGAACATTAGTTTCCCAACACAGAAAAAGAAGCCAGTCTCTCTTACCCCGTTTCCTAGAGCCAAAGCTCGCTCCTCTGCCAAGTGCTCTGAGCAGGTGAGGCTCACCCACCAACTCAAGAAAGACAATGAGAAAGTGAAGATTGACTTGCTTGTTACCATAAGGTTCCCAGCTGCACACATTGGGAGGATAATTCAGAAGAGCTTTGTTGCAGGTGCCCCTCTTTTCCAATCAGTAGCATCATCACAGCCGGATAAGAAACCAACACAGATACCAGCATTTGAGTCATTACAGTGACATGTAATACTACAATTTTCTAGGCTATTGATTACTGCTGCTCTGGCATTGCAACCCAAAACACTGGAGGAAGTCAAGTGGAGAATGAGAGGTGCACTTAGCGTGCTGGTGAGGTGGTTAAAATACCTTTGCTGAAGAAAGCTGCTTTCAAAATCACAACTTTTGGCCAAAATATATGAATTTAGAGACAAAGGTTTTGCAGGTGCCTTGGGGACTGTTGTCTGGGTCTCCAACCTGCCAAAATAGATCCCTAGTCACCCAGCTATCAATTACGCTCTCTCAGGTTATACTTTGTTTTATTTTAGTGCAGTTTCATTCTGAGCTGCGCCCCAACTAAATTTTTGAAACATCTCAAAAAATGTGTTTTTCTGTCCCTGACCCCTCCTTAGAATTCAGATGGAGGTGAATAACTCTATCATAAACTCTATGGGGAGTTTATTGATAGCACGAAATGGTACATTTTGCTTTCAAGACCTTTCTTATTACAGTCAGGAGAGAGAGGATGTGAGTCAGAAGCTTTCTTCTCAGTTTCACTTGGTTCATTTATTTACTTGGTTTACTGAAACCCAAATAGCTGCTAAAGCTACAAGTCCTGAGGCGCGTGTGTTCCTCAACACATAACTTAATTTCCAAAACAAATAATTAGTGCTCTGCTTCTGAGTGTCACCCTTCCCGGGAGCATCTGATGCATATGCAAAGATGTAAAACTGGGCAGCCGATCCCCGCTGCAGCTAACTGCTCGCTCTGGTTCAGGGACACTCACCCTCTACCCACCATGTTTTCCGCTCAGACACTCATTTCTACATTTGCATTACTTTTCGATAGTTTTCTCCAAGCAACCCAACAATGGCAGATCACTGTCATCTACAGATCCCTATGCATTGAATAGATCTCAACGTGAGGTGGAGGCAACTCCCAGTTACGCCACAGAGAAAGCTTTATAATTTAAAGATCCAATATTTTGCATCGTTAGGAACTGGCTCCTCCTCCCTTTAGCTGTAACATTGACCTAATTATCCAGAGCCTCAACGCTACGGTGTGTAGCAGTTTCGAGTTCGCTGGTTATGTGATGCCTGCAACAATATTTATTCACAAGCTACTTCAAATGAAACGTGTTGTTTAACTGCATTAACATCAAAGCCAAGCTTGTAGGTTGTACTGGTTTCATTTCTACGATACGCATACGTATCTTTTATATATATGTACACACACAGATACACACACACACGGTCTTGCTGAAGATAAAAAACAGTGCAGGGCTTGGAAAAGGAAAATATTAGCCAAGAGAACTGAAGGTCGTCTTCCCCTTCTTGGTTTGGCCAGTGCAAAACAGTTCTATCCATAGTGTCTATAGGGCACAGTTCAGCGTGAGCCAATGTGAGGAGGTAGAGCCGAAGACCTGACGTGGAATAATTGCATAAATACTGTTATCACATGTACATGGGACAAACGGGGATCCTTCAGACATTTCCCTGCAGACACACCATTTCTCTTTGCCAAATCAGAACCCTCTTGTACCACATCAAACTTCCTCAGCAGAGGTGGCCTGGGCAGCATCTTATTTTTCCATTGCCAGCAACTATTTCTGAGAAAGGCTAGAACAGAGCGTGCCAGAGTCTGGAATTAGATACAAATTAATTGCATGTAATTACTCAAGAGCATGAAGTATCTTTTTGGGATTTTATACTTATTGTTATTGTAATGATGTTCAATTTGCAAATACAATTATTGTAAATTACCCTATTGATAACTTCAGCCTTCCTATTGTGTGTGATCACCTCGCCAGATTTCTTGCGGTCTTTGAAACAAGAGGGTTTTTTAGCGATGATGAAGACATAAGCAGAGCTGCAAATTGACTGCTGTTCTCACAATGGCTTTTTTGTTACTCAGAAGTGGGGAATTGGTAAATTATTAGCTTATGATTAAATTACAATGTCGCTGCAACATCTAAGAGGTCAAAGTCATAAACAAACTTTATTTTTGTCTTCACCAGAAACCTACTAATAATAAACCAACACGTACTGTTGTAGCAGTATTTCCTCTTCGATTTCTTATTTCTTATGTTTTCATTTTATACCCACTTGTGTTGCTCTTATCACTTCATGAAATCAGGACTGCCAATACTCCAGGGAGGTGTTGGGAGGGCTAATAAACCGACATATAAAAGCCTTTCAAAAGCCAGTTTTTATGTAAACAATGTAAGATTGGTTAAATATTTTCCTTCTTGAGCTTCCCCACAATGTGTAAGTATTAATATGCACAAATAGAGGAGGAGGTCTGAAAATGTTCTGGCCTGGAGTACACGTTCAACTGCAGTCACTGATGCTCATTGCTTGAATGTTTGGCCTCAGAAGTTCCCCAGGTGTGCTGCATCCTGACAATTTACTACATTGTTTGCTCAATAAACCCAATAGAAGGAAAAAACCCTATAACTATAGAGAAAACTCGATGGCACAGTTAGAAGGGGGAATGCTGAGTAGCATGGAGAAGTGCAAGAGAAAGAAGTTATAAAGAGGACAAAAGGGAAAACCATTGAAAGGAAGATTCCCAGTCTCAGAGATCACTCCTCCAACAATATCTTGCTTGTACAAGGAACTGTATGTCCTCTTCTGCATAACCTTCCCTCTTCCTGCTCACTTCTTTTTCAGTCAGTTTTCCAGTTAAATATCTTTCTTCTCTTCACCCAGATCCTCTTTCTCAATGAAAATCCCCTTTTTTCCCCTCACAATTTATTTCCTTGCTTAGTTTGGTTATTTTTCTGTATGGTTTGAACTGGAAGGAGGCAAATTCAGGTTAAATATTAGGAAAATCCTCTTTGATGGTTCAGACAGTAGAAGCACTGAAACGGATTGCCCAAGGAGGTGGTGGACATTCTGTCACAGGGTGCTTTAAGGAATGAATACAGCAAAGATGTGTTTGGGATCTCCTACGTCTGGCTGGTGTTGCCTTGGGGCACGAGGATGGACCAGATGGCCCCTTCACATCTTTTCCAGCCATAGGTTTCTGTGAGTCTTTTCACCTTTCTAGTGTCCGAGGGTATCTAAATGGCTCAGGGTATGTCAATGCTTAAGTAAAACTCTACAGCACAAGGCAAGTGTGTAAACCTGTAGGGACTATTTTTCCAGGGTCACTGTGCTTACATCCAAGAAGGTGCTGACACAGGCACACACCAACACACACAGTGTTGTAAGAGGTGTGCTCATCCTTTATTTATGAAGTTTATCATCTGACACTTAAAAAAAGAAAAAAAAAAAAGATCCTAACAGGCTCCAGCATTCCACAGATGTTGAAATGTCAGCTCTCAGATACAGATATTGATTTACAGTTCGAGACCAAGTATATTGTATTCTGTGCTAACAAGCCAGTATACCCTACTCGACATCTCTCAGTGAAGGAGAGGGCGAAGTCATGCTTGGTAGCATTTGTTAGAAAGCACTGAGTTTCGTGGGTGTATTTTAACACTGGGCTATGAACTGGGAAGCCTGCAGACACAAGGTCTGTTCTGCCTGGACAACTGGGCAAAGGTTAAATGAGAAGAAAGTGAAACACAAGATCTTGAAAGAATGATTTTGTTTCCTTTACTTGGAGCTGATTTCTAGATCAGAAGGCAAACAGGTCAGCTCCAGAAAGGCAAAGTTCCTGCTGACACAGCTGGGACAGCAAAAGACGTTTTCAAGACTTCACTTGAATGTAAACTTCCAAAAATTAAAACCCTAGTGAAGAAATTTGTACGCTTTTCATCACATTTTCCTTGGTCCTGAACCAGATACAACACAATTGCACCTACTGATACTTTTTAAGACAATCTGTGACTCCAGAATCTGTCTCAGGCATATACCATTGTGGTATAGCGTTGCGTATACCACACTGGGCACACACTGAGCAGACTATCCTTATTGCCCTCATCCTTAACCACAGGATAAAGTCAGGGATGGACTCCCCTTTTTGAGAGTCTCGGCCATTATCTGCTGCTCACTGTAATTTTAAATGCTGTTTTCTAGAGCATTTAGGTCTCAATATCTCATTTGGAAAGAGCTGTACACTGAATTGATAAAGCCCACAGTCCCAACATGATATAATTACTTACTTTTGCTGTCTGTGCACTTGTTGATAGAAAGACAGACCACAGCGTGAAGAACAAGTGAATTTCTGGTAACCAGGAGGTATTAGCAGATATTGTCTTGAAATTTCCCTCTGTCTTTCTAAGCTTCTAACTTGGCTGCATGCTTTACCTAAAAATAAAGGATTTCCTTTAGATGACTTGGTCCAAAATTTCCCATGCTTATTTATAGAAATAATTGCCTGCTATCCAGATTTCATTTTGCCAGAAAGATAAGCTGGAAGATCTACAGAAACCTTTTAATCATATTTCTAATCCAAAGCATTCTAATAACATTAACCTTGCTAATAGCATACTGAAGAACCTCCATTTAGCCTTTATTTTTCAAAAGACCTTTTCATGTTTTGCTTTCTGGCGCTGCCCTTTATTTATTCTCTGTGGTGCTGGTGGGTGCTCGTTTGCACCAGTGGAAGGATGTGCAATCAAACTTGCAACGAGACAGTAGTCTCTGATTGTCATCAGCTGCAGCTCATTATTCTCTCAAGGATTCCTTGTGCCAATCGATGATAAACAATGTGTAATCACTTGCAATTGATTGCAAATCAGATTGCATAGACTGGCATGTGGAGTCCTTGACAGAATAATGAGCGATGCCTTTGCCCACTCTGGGTCTGGAAGGCCCACATGCCATTATCTCAGAGCTTCTCTCTTTTGCTCAAATGCTGAGCAGATCATGCAGGACCTATCAGGTCAAGGTTGTGCTTATATCTGGCGTGTGACCATTTTGGTTATTTGTTTCACGCTGGTCTTGTCCCTCCATCTGCATTTTCCTGGGACATCACCCTCTTTGCAAAGCTGCAGAGGCCAAACCTGAGAGGTCAGGGGGATGTTTGTGACTCAGTCCACCAACAGTGCAGGATTTTCCTTCCTGAAGCTTTCTACATCTTTCTATTTTCCCCTTCAAAACCAGGCTGACAGCTCAGTTTTGAAGCAGTTGCTAGAAAAATGCTCTGGACAACCAGAAATAGCAGAGGAATAAGCCCTTGCTGACTTGTTCCAAAACCAGGTCAGATGTGAGGTGAGTTCAGCTAGGTTTTGCTATTTAGACTTTTACCTTCTAAAGTAGTGGTAATCAGATCTGGTCTATTGACCATTGGTGGCCTAAGAAGCACCACAAAAAGTGGTCAGTGAAATGATGCCAAAGATAAGAAAAGATGAAAGTGTCTTCAGCACCTGCTTTCTGATTGATGTTTGTGGCCACCACCAGGCACAGCTGGCACTGTATTTTAAAATGTTGGTAACTAAACACTAATATTTTGAGTTTAGAAGTATGTTCTTTACCTATTTCAAAAATACATTGTTATTTACCAACCTGCCTCCCAGCTGCTGTGAGACAGTAGCATTTCTTGGCCAGAAATCTTTTGCTCATTAAAATAAAAAGTTGATTATTTTTCACGAAAAGAGGTAAAGAAAGCCCATTTAAAATCAGTTCTCTTTATGGAGGTTTTAGTTTTTTCAGGCCTGGGTGTATAAAACAGTGCAATGAATTCATTCCAAATACTGATCTTGGAAGAGGATACGAAATCCTGTCTGAAATCCACATGAAAAAACAAGCAAAAAATCTACTAAAATACTCATGGAGTAGGTTGTTCAACTGATAGTGGTTTTTTTTTACTTCAAGCAAGCAGGGTCTTGGCTTGATCTTTATATTTAAATGAGAAAAGAATAACATTAGCATTCACTGAATATTTTAATGGAGATAATAATCTCTATTGATAACATACTTCCTTTTCAACATCTTTAAGGCAATCAATTGGAAACTGATGCACTGCTCTAATCTTACTTTAGAATCTGGTTCTTAGTAAGGATTTGAAAACCATAAAGGACCAAAAAGTAGACTTTAATGGAGATGAAACTCTTCTAGTAAGTGTGCCTATAAAATATATCTATTTTTTTTTCTGATGAAAATTTTGCTCAGAGTTCATGTCAACCAATGTAGCTCTACAGATTTCAACAGAATTAACTGATTTACCCAAATATCAGTGAGGTCGGGGAGAAAATTACTGAATGAAAAATGTGCAGCTAATAATTAAAGAGATGGTCTGGTTTTGTAAACCTTTTCCCAAGCTTTTCATTAATAATCCCTGGTGTGTTAAAGTACAACTTCTTGATGCTGCAGCACAGCTTGCAATTGCTCTCTATGAGCATCACAAGAGCCCTCACCGAAGAGATCCCACATATCCACTGTCTGCAGCAGGGTTCCAGAAAAACGTTATTCCCAGGAGAATTCCCTTTTCAAACCAAAAGGGTTATGCATTTATTTCGAGTCCATTTTCCTTCTCTGACTGAACTCAGTACGTCAACGAAGGAAGCAAGCAGACAAGTTTGGTTTTTTCACCTCCATAATCTCAGTTTATAAAGAGAAACAGGAAGAGATATGTTCTTAGCTTCTTTTATTTGATTTTTTTTTAAGTGGAGTCTTATCAGAGATCTGAAATATGTCAAAATCCTGCAGCATTTTAAAAGGTCACATATTTGAATAGTTGGTTTAAATTACCTACATTAGAAAGAAATTCCCAGCAACTCATCTCCCAGACCTAAGCACACACTCAAACTATGCGGAGCTTTTCAACCATGACATACCCAACGTGAGCCAAAGCGTTTTGGAACGGACGGAGCAACTTCTCACCAGCATGAGCCGTCCCTGCGCAGCAAAGGCCAGCGGCAATTCACACCGTTGACTTCAACAGCTATTGAACCGGGCCCTGATACCTTTTCCAAAGCAAATTTTGGTTGTTGAATTGAAATATTCAGCTCTGAGCAGCACCAGCCCAGGACACAGCATTGCTGCACCAGCGCTGTGTTGAGGTCACAGACCCGTTGCTGCGAACGGGATCCCACGATGGTGATGGGATTCACGGGTTCACCAGCAGCTGGTTTTCATTGCTCCTGGAGGTGCACGTACAGAAAGCATCTTCCCTGCAAGCCAGGGGCCTCCTCTCCATCTGCTCTCCAAAGAGACACCGTGATGGCTGCAGGAGCTCAGTGTTCCCACCGGCACGGGGCTGGGGGGTTCGGGCTGTGGACCTGCCCTGGCTGGCAGGAGAGCAGTCCTGGGATGAACTTTGCCTGCCTTGCTGAGCAGGAGGGTGATTTGTATGTGGTGTGTGTGTCTGCTTGGTGCCTGAGCTGGACAGACAGCTTTTCTGTTGGCTTTGTTGTGCATCCGCAAAGAGGAGAGCTCGAACCTGCCTCGTGCTAAAGGGCCGGCGAAGGTGTGGATGGTTGCGCCTGCAGATGTCTTGTGTAACAGAAGTTGTGATGTGGTGTGAACTGTGGGAGACATCCTACGCAGTTTTATTTATTTACGCTGGAGCTTTTGTACGACAGATACCCAGAATTTGACATGTGTCTGCTGCGTAAGCCAAAGCGTTGGCCAGTTTACAAACAGAGCAGGGCTGTTCTGCCAACCGCCTGGTCAATAATTACACCCAGGTTTGCATTAATTGCTTTTGCTTTCTGCAGCATCCTGATGGAAATATGCAGTTGGTGAGCACCCGTGAGAGGTGCTTGGCTTCTTCAGCTCCGGTCTTACTGTAGGAAAAAACAATGTAATTACAAGCACTGAAACAGATAAAACATAATTTATTTCTGCTTTGACATTTGTTAAGGATTTTTAAGCATTAAACAGTAAAACAAGAGCTGTAGTTCTGGCTACGGATAAATAATTGCAGCAACTGTGTAGAATGATGGAAATACTACGGCAGGATTTATATCTTCAGTGTGATAGTAAAGAATATAGAAACTCTCTTAAACTGAAAATTCTTTCCCTAAGTGTACATATTGTTTGGTGTGTTGAACAACACTTGTAAAGCAGAGGTGAACAACCTGTGCACACCTGAGGATCAGACAGGATTGCGCACACAAGGAAGCACGACTGCTTCCAACCAATGTCGAAAATATAGCATAACATATGGAGTGGTGAGAAAGATGTTTATGCGTGGAGGTGGATTCAACTTAGAGGCAGTCTGGGTTTTGAGGTTCGGAGCAGGATTGTGTTCAACTGCAGAGAAATCTTGAAGAATCTTAAATTCTCCTGGCCAAAACCTTCTAAGAATCACTGTTTTAGTGAGATTATATATATAACCTATACAAATGGTCCTCTGGGCTTAGAAGTGACTTAGAACCAAAAAAAGAGAGAGTTTGGATTCCAAGATCCAGCTTAGCTGTTTCTTCCCTAATGGTAACAAATTCACAGATGAAAAATATGTTAAAACATCCTGAAAGCATGAGAAAGCAGATTTAAAGCTGAACCACGGAAAGGTCTGTATCACCAAACCATGCCTGCTTAACTTGCTGCTGGTCTACATGGTCTTCTGCCAGACAACCTTAGATCACTGAGCAAAGTGATATATTGCTGGAAAGTGCTCGGAAAACGTTCACGACTGAAGTGTGATTTACAGGTTGTCTTACAAACAGCAGCACACAGCACATGAGAGAAGCTTTCTACAGCATTTTGGAGCAGAGCTGCCATGCTGTGCTGTGCTGTGCTTTGCAGGTAGCTCATCACATTTTTCACCCAAACCCAGTTAAGTCTTTAAAAACTTTTCCTTGAAAACGAAGCCGCTATTATATGGTGTGTACTACAGAAATTAATAAAGCTAATGGAATCGGGCACTGTTGGTTCACGTGTGATTCATCAGTCACACATCTCCGTTTAATTTGCGCGGGTTTGGAGCCTCCTCCTCACACAAAAGTCTCACTGTTAGTTCGAGAAATGCTCATATAAATAGAATCCATTTTCTGATGCACCCTGAAATATCCAATAGCAATGAGCTGTTATAGTCGCAAGAGCTGTTTTGGCTGGGCTTGTGGTGGTTCCCCAGGCCCAGGATTAACACTGCTTTCCCTGCATTTTGAGAACAGAGGAACTGTCAGCATCCTCCAACCAGCAGTGACTAAAACCAGATGTTTCAGTGGAAGAAACCTCTCATTAGGCTTACAGGGAACCAGCTTTGAAAAACTGGTTTGCTTGTTTGTTTGTTTTAACAAAGGGGAGCGCAAACGCACCTGAGTGTAAATGCAAATTGGGCTTTTTGAGTTTCATGTTGATACAGCAAAGCCTGAAGGAAATGACAAAAATATCCCGCCAACAACCAACCTTATTTAGGTTGTGGTTTCAGAGCTGAACTCCCGCCGTTGAGGATCACTGAGACAAGTTCAGGTTAGAAATTCTGCTCTTCAGAAACCCTGCTTTTTGTAGTAGAAGTCCCAAACAGGTAAGGCAAGTTTCATTCTGAAGAGCTCATGTAGGGCTACCTTCATAGCCAGGTATTTAGTTTGTTTAAAATGGTATTATTTTGGTTATAAAGAAATGAGAGCTGGAGCTCTAAACGCAACATTGACACGCGTCTTCAAGTCGAACAGGTTTTTGAACAGCAGCGGTGAGGCGGGATAACATGAAGCTCGGATCCAGCAATGCCTCCAGTGAAACCACCACCCAGGGAGGAGGAGGGAGGGCGGTGTGTGCTCTGGCTGTGGATGAAAGAACCGGCTTCACAAACGAAGCGTGAGGTGAGGCTGGAGCAGGTTGCTTTGAAAGCGAACTCCTCTGCAGGCCGTCCCGAAGTGTCCCAGCTGCCATCGAGGCATCATTTCCTGACAACTCTCGTGAAATGAGGGCTCGCACCAGGCAGGCAAACGCCGCGGTAAATATCCAGACCTTTGCACTCGTGGACACGTACTTCAGCGCTTGTCTGATATCTACCTGGCCATCAGCAGAAGAATACAACATGGGTTATGCACCATTCTGAACATTCAACCCCAGCCCAGGCGCAGCTGTGAGGATCAATACAACCTGTAAGCAGCCACTGTCCCAGAAACGGTGGTGCCAGAACACGCTGCCCAAAGGCCACGTGTGGACGAGCACAGGCCCGCCGGCCCGGCTCGCTCAGCCCCTGGCTGCGGTACCGACGTGACAGGTGCCTCCTCACCGATAACACCACCTCCCTACCCAACTTCACCACGTCCCTTCACCCGAGCCACGCTGCCTCTGCAGACTGGACACGGCAACTCCCTCGCAGAGGGGTTTTCAGACTAAAAGAATCCTGAGGGCCCTGCACAGTGCACAACCCCGTAACGGCCCCCAACTCCCGCCTTCCTGCTTGCAGGGCTGAAAATTGCTACCATCAGACCCACAGCGCCGAGGCCGTAGGGAGAAATATCCATCCTGGAGGAGTTTCCCACATTAATAATCTTGTGTGCCCCCATCTGTGGGTCTTTGCTCACCATTGTGCCCCACTTTTGGGCTTTGGGCAGCTGGAGAGGGGCGCTCAGGCCTGGCACAGCAAGAAGGCCCAGAAAACCGCCCCGCACAGCACTGAAACCTGGTGATTTTCAGGTTGGTGTTTTTCCATTTAAAAAACAAAATTCCACTGATATAACAAGTCCTTAAAACATGTATTATTTATTTTCAACAGAGTAAAAGAGCCCCTACAGTATTTTGAAAGAATGTCTGTTTTATAGGTCTGCAGTGATAACATGTTGGAAGTAACTAACAATTATGTTATTTTTGTCCTCGCTAATAATGCTCAGGGAGCAATTGATGTTTCTTTTAGAGTTAATAAGAAACATTTGCAGCAAAAGCAGGAACTGTGGAGATAAAGCAATTGGCAAGAAATAGTATGTTTAAATACCATAAAACAGCCAGTATCCAAACAGGTGTGAGATAAAGTGGTAGAAATAAACTACTCTGTATGCAGCCCATCACACAGCAGAGTTGTGTAAAAAATTGCATGAAATAACTTCACTCCTATTCAGAGGAAAATACAAGAAAACCGATCCTTGTGTCTCCTCATTAGCTCAGCAGCTGAGAAAACATTTCTCATGTGGAAATTTCTCAAAGTTAAAAGTTGTTCTGTAGAAATGGAAAACGAACAAAAGCAGCAGACAGATTTACAAACCTTTCGGATAAGTTGTGTCCGAAGTTTGTAAACCGCTTCGCCATTAAAGCCGGTATCGTGAAGAGACAGCGGAACCTCCTTCAACCTTGCAAAGTTAGGCCTGGTTTTTTCAGTTATTCTGCATTGTCTGGGGCATTATAATACTACACGATGTCTGTGTTATTCTTATTGGTGCTGCTTTCACAAACACATGGACATTTGCCCTCTCTTCATCCAAACATTTGGTTGCATTAAGGGTTGTTTGGTTTAGATTAAAGATTTTCTTTTTCTAAGACCAGCCAAATGCAAAGTAAATCAGTGCTAGCAAACATGGGGTGAAAATAATTACCCATCTCACATGACTGATAAGCAGAACTACGGAAAATGGGTCACAACAAAATCCACCTGGTTTCTGTGGCTCCCACAAGCAAGAAGCCGCAATAGGTTCATTGAAAGGTTTGTCAAGACCCATTGACATTTTGTATAAGTGGAATGACTTGTACTTTTTGTTTAACCAGCATGTGAATTTGTTCAGAGTGTGAATTTTAGGTGACATTATGATTTTTGTGAGTCTTACTCACTGTCTTCGGGTTCTTTCAAACTCATGTTAAAGGAAGAAAAAACTCACCTGTGCCAACCTGCACGTAGATACCCACGACATGAAACTGTCCCATTTCAGATGGTTTTAGAAATCAGAACCTTCAAACGCTCCTCAGAGTAACTCCCCTGTTTGTGGACCAGGTCCTGGACCCAGCTCTGTGCAGTCCAAGTTGTGCAAAAAGCCACAACCAGGTAGACACCATTCATATTTTGGAGTCCTTTGAATCATTCACGAGCAGGGTTTCCCTGGCCAAGGCACACCCAAATAAACATGGTGTTGCAGAAGAACTTGGCCCCACGGCTCATGTTTTTAGCTCCTAAGGTCCATTGTCTCAGGCTTGCTGTATGAACGTGGTGGGGGTTGTATGAGCATCCCACGAGATGCCCATGGGGCACAGCTGGAGCAGCCCCATGTGAATCAAACTCAAGATGCGCATGGGGCTCACTTGGGTGCAGCATCAAACAGACATGAACTTGCTTTGATTGCCCAAGCTGGTGGCCCTTTGTGACACGCGTTCTGTACAGAAAGCTGCCGGGAGAGCTGGGAGTTGCCATGTGTGACATTGCGTGGCGTGTAGATGCTCTGTAAGAGCAGAGATGTTCAGACAGCGACTGCTACAGTACCGAAAGAAACACTGAAATGGGAACACTACTTCTTCGAGCTGCTTCTTTTCAGTTAACCACTGATAGATGTGATAAACTCCCAGTGCTGCTGCTAAGCAGTAAAGGAAGCCAGTGTTCTTTTATACTCTGACACATGCTGCACTTTGGTTTCACTCAGAGTAGCAAACCTTTCTTTCTCGTAGCAAGTATTATAAATAGGCCCACTTCTTATCAGATCCTCCTCTTAATGTTTTTCATTAGAAAACCACAGTTAATTTTAGATAATTGTTAGAGATAATCTCAAATTTGTGTGTAATGTATGCCCCAGTTCTAAGAAAAACATGACATTGGGGAAGGTACTGCCTGCCTAACAGCTTTTCATTTACAAGGCTGGTATGAGATCTCTTGTTCTTGTCAAACGAATTCTGGTGTCTTAGACATTCAGACTCCTATCTCTCAAAGCAGATAAAATTTTAACTCGCTTAGTATTTATTGTCTTCTATATTTTGTAACAGCTTCTGAGCAGTGTGTTCAGGGACTGAGCACATGTCCTGCCAAACGAGAAGAAAAAGCTTTCCCAACAGTCTGTGCCAGAATTTGCAATGGCATATCTGACTCTTTAAGCTTTCCTGTGGGAGTCAATTCTACTTTATTTGACAGCAGTGGCATTTGCTGCCAGAAGAATAAAGACAACAGTTGTTTAGAAAAAAGGCACGTGTGTCACCCTGCACTATCAAACAATCTGCTCCACATTGCAGGAGGTTTAAGATGAAATGAACAGATGAATTCCCAGGACCAAGCAGAAAAAGTGTTTCTAACACCAAAGGAGGAAGAAGGTTCATCTACCAATGAGGAGGCATTAAAACCAGACTGCAAATAATCCATTAAGCCTTCTAGAAAGGACAAGGAGCAAAACCAAAACATGAGGAAAGTTTGGGAAAAAAGCATTATGCATTAACCTTCCAGTCCAGTTTTCTGTTCAGTGTAGCTGCTGGATATTTCCTGAATAGCATAGAAAATACAGTGGCATTTGAGCCTATAATATGCAAGACATCAGAAAAATAAATAGAGCAAAAAGCACCCTCTGATCTTTCACTTTAAGAAAGGCAACGAGGAAACAGCGGTGCAGTGATATCTTTGCGATGGTCAGAGAGGAAAGAGAGGGACCCGGATACCCTGGTCTCCCTGCTCCCAAGCAGGGACATCCATTCCCTGAGCGCTTCACTTTAACAACCAGGCCTGAACGCTGCAAATATTTGCAGCTGATTTATCTCAACATTTTGAAGACTCTGTACCTTGAATGTTGTGTTTTTCTGGGAAAATTAGTGGAAAGAGTTCTTGGCATAGAGAAATGGTAGGAAATTCTAACATCATGCCCAGAATTTGGAGTCTGCCTTTAGGAAAAGCCAACTTCCGCCACAAACTGGCTGCTTCTCACTGGCAGAGGTGAGCAGGGTCAGGCAGAAAAGCAAACACGAGCCTGCTTCTAGCTTTGTGAGGACATTTTAAACCCCATAAATTTCAATGCGTTTTGCCTTTTATTGTGAAGTCCTGGCATATTTCTAATAGCAAGTTCCTTAAACAAAGTTCAGCCCTGCTATTTTATACTCTCTGTTTATGACATGAGTGAGCGGACACGTATCCGAGCTGATAGCCGACAGCCCCATCAGGATGGCAGCCAGTCTGGAAGGCTGCAGATTTTGGGGGGCAGCCCCACTTTTCACTCCCTGTGGTCCATGAAAATCCATAGTTTATAGATTTTACAATAACAGAGGAACCGAGGTGTTTTCACCTAGAGTTCATTATATTTCAAACCACCAAGCATATACTTTTTACTCTGATACACACCCGTAAAAACCACCTCACTTTCATGCTTACTGGTGAAGTAAAATAAAACAAAGGTTGATAGCTTTATTCAAACACAATAGCTCTGTTAATAAGCCTCATTTCTTATCTTGCTATTCCTGTCTGGCACCTCAAATGAACAGAAACTGCTCGTAAGATCAGAGGGTATAGTGTTTTTAATAAAGTGATACATTAAACTCATTTTCACCTGTGATCAGAAGCCTTTCCATGCAGACTTAAAGAAGTTAAACGTTAATGTATGTATGACACAGATTAGCCAGCCTGGGGTATTGTAGAACAAATCATTCTACATTCTGCTTTTCAGTGCAGATTATTCTTGTGGCTGCTTTAGCAAATTAACAAATGAAGGGAAAACATTAAAAAAAAAAAACACAAACCCAAACCACAACATGAAAAACACATTTCATGCTCATTAAAAAATATCCATTAGATCACAAAGCATCTCCAGCAAAAATGAGTTTTAAGATTTCAAATGTAGAAACCTGTAGGTTTGCACGGATTCTTTGGTTCCCGCTGCCCCTGCAGTGCTTTTGAGACCAGCGAGGCTCTGTGTGTGTGTCCCTTGTCGTAAGAAAAGCCATAAAACACACAAAAAAGCCTCTATTTCCTGTCTTCAAACTCCAGGTACTTGTTTGACAGCAAGATAAGTTTGACCAGAAAGTCCATACTAAATATCCCCAGAGTGAATTTTAACCCCATATAGCTAATTAACCATTTAATAAACATGCTGGCAAAAATGCCACACCATTGTCTGTACTCTTCCGGCCAAGGACAAAGATAACGGCAGCTTCCAAGAGGCGCAGTTGTTTGCTGCGGGATGCAGCGTGCTGCCAAAAGGGATCATTTTATTGAAACAGCTATCACAGGGAGCTTTAGAACTCCCATCACTTGCCTGAAAAAATTCCGGCAACAAAAGATAAATCCACATTTAAACAACGTTCCTTCTTCCAAACATCTACTAAGCGACTTATTTGCATAAATACAGGTGAGGATTCCTTCTCCCTCTAATTGGCCCCATGCTGAATTTGACTCCATCACCAAGGTGAGCCAAGACTTCACAACATCAGTGATCCACTGCACTGGTGGCAGCTGGAGGGTAAAATTCATCATCCCAGCCCCAGAAGGCACTTTTCTTCCCTTTCTGCAGCCTCACTTCCTATGCAGTGTGAGAGGATGCTAACACTGGCACGCTCATGAATGGTTACAAACTGCTTTCTTCATTGAATGGTGCTACAAAACAAAGGCCCATGGAAGTCTGCACGCAGACAACACCCCTGAGCTACCTACGACTGTGGGACCGTGCACGGGACCAGTCTGCATTTCACTGTCCACCTCTGGGGCAATCACAGTGCGGTGATGACGATGACCAAAAAATGCATCCCACTTTCCAAGTGCAGCATAGCAGAGAGTGGTTTTGGCTTAGTTGCTCTAAACAAGGCACTGATTAGCCTAGTAATCAGCAAGCGATTAGCAAAGACAACCGGGTCACTTGGAGTTCAGCGTGTGCATTGTTTGCTGGGAGGCACTGAAACGCTCGCGTTTGGAGCAAGCACACATGCTGATATGATTGTCCACCGCAAACATCCATTCAGTCAATTTGGTTTGGGAAATCAACTTGTGTCCCATAAAAATTTAAGCATAAACATTGCAAAATAAGAATCGTAATACTGGCTGGCTTTATAAAGCGTTATAAGATGTAGGTTGTTAATGGTTTGGATTAAATAGCTCCAGTATGTAACACATAATCAGGAACACTGTGATACAATGAAGAACCATCTTTTTTTTTTCAAATATTATTAGAAACAAGCAGTGTGACATTGCTCCACAGCCTAGCCATGATCATTCGGTATCAGATCAGGAGGCACTAAAACCCACTGATAGCAGATTTGCATAGAGGACAACAGAGCCGCCCTTTCTGAGCACCATGGGTGACACACAAAACCACAGGTACCTCAGTCAGAGGTCTTCATGAGGGCCACCTGAAACCCCACGTATTTGTAGACCTCCTCCTGCTCCAAATCAAAGCTTATACTGAAGCTGGTGAGACAAACCTACCTCCCGTGAAACCTGTGAGCCCTAGTTCATTGCTTTTATTCCGTGTGCCACCTTCTAGATATCAAGAGAAATATGAAAGTCGTTCACAACCACATTAAAAGCAGGGCTAAACTTTTACCCGAGGCAATTTCATTGTCTCCACATTACCCATCCTAGACTAATCAGTGTAACTCAGTAACTCATCACTAGATATGTTTGAAATCTTATCCTGTGTGTGTGGTGGTGGAATGGACGTGGTCTCACTGCAGGAGGGAGAGGGCAGGCAATCCCCAGCGATGGGATTTTGGCTGTCTAGAAGAAAACAGGTTTATATACTGGCATATTTACCCCATCCTCGCTAAAACGGTGGACATCTATTTCTGCCAAAGGAGGATTGTATTAATTGTATGAAAATGCTATTGATTTTAGGAGTCTTCTCTGCTGAAAGCACTCCATGCAAGGATAATAATCTCGAAACTCAAATTCCAACAATCACCACGAGAAAGATCCTTTCTTCACTCACTGCCTCTTCCTTCTCCTACTTTATCTCCTTCTCAATAGCAAGACAGAGACAGAAACGTCTTGTAAGTAGCGCAAGCCTTGTGAGCAGTGACACTGCATTCCTGCTTCTTCCCCTTGCCTGCAAACACGGACCCACGGGCTCGTCGGGCAATTCCCATTGACTTTCTCTGCAGCAGGACTCAAGCAACGGCTGGGGTGCACGCGTGCCTGTGCACACGTGCAATGTATACACATACACACATGTCCATATATATAAAAATAACGTGACTAATAATGCCAGAAACTTGACCCTTAAGACTCCAGCTAAGGGCTTTGATACATTGCTGAACATCAGGCCTCTTAAGTGGCTTGCATTTCCTGATATCAATTTGAGTGCCATGGGACTTCTATTCCTGTTTCCAACTTGGTCGCTGTTGACTTTAACAAAGATTGTAATGTAAACTTTTAAAACTCACAGTTTTGCCAAGTTTAAAAAAAAAGAAGACAAAAAAAAAAGAACAAAAGAATGCTGGTGAATGTGACCTCTTTTTGTGGTCTCTTTTTCTCGCAGAGCCTTTCAGTGAGTGCTGTAAGAAAGTAGCTACTCAGTTATTACAAGCAGTGACTGTTTTGCTAAAGCACAATATTTGAAGTAAATAGATATAGCAGAATACGTCTATGTCCCAAAGTTAAGCTGAGCCTAGAAACTGGACGCATTGAATTCAGCTTAGAGTTAAATTAGACTGGAACAAACATGGGCAAATCCTCCAGCCAAGAGACAAAATATTGCTTTGTTTCCATTCTCTAGGACATCAAAAATATCCTGGCGTGGCAACACTACATAACACTTGACGCCTGATATGATACAAAACAAAGTCTGAGGACGCTGTCCTGGAGCCATTCCTTGCATCAGCTCTGAATTTGATCCCCAGTTCTGCACAAGCGTCTGCTTCATTGGAGGGGGAGCCTGGCCATGCTTGGAGATGGACCAGTCCCAGCCCAGCACCATCAGAGGTTGCAATGCTGTAGAAACGGGGCTTTTGAGACACTTCTGGTCCCATCCTTCTCTCAATGTCTTTTCCTTCTTGGGGGACCAATGGGCACAGAAAACTAAGGTATGCCACTTGTGTCTGTGACAGAACATAGAGACAGGGCTGTTCTGCTCAGGATAGCAGGAAGCATTTTGATTTTGCCACATCCAGGATGCTGTAACCAAATGTGTGTGAAGAAATGCGACCTCCGATTACAAAACAGAAATGAAATGTACGGAAAATGGCAGGAAATAAAGCAAATAGAGAGGAGGAATATCTGAAAGATTTTCTTGCCAAAATCACACACATCCACAATGGCAGTGCCACGCTGGTGTGTGCTCTCAAAATAATGCCTATAGGGCTGAGGGAAAACATAGCTCTAATTATTACAGAACAATTAAATACTTGTTACTTGGGAAAAAAAGCAGGTCTGAAACAGCAGAGTTTGTCACCATGACTTAATGGAACACTGAGCTGTAGAAGTGTTCCTATTAGCACGGACAACGCTCCAGAAGTGGCACAAAGCATCAGCAGAAAGCCGAGCAGGGGAAGAAGGTGCGACAGCCAAAGGGTGGCTGAAGGAAGCAGGTTTGTGCTGATTTACAAAAACCACTTGATTTTCTCTTCAAACGGAAGTGGTTAAGGAAAGCAACCAAATTCCTCTTATTTTCTTTTTTATTATTATTATTATTTTCCAGACAAACCCACCCTCATGTACTGTACGTGGAACAAGGACAAGGCTGATCAACACGGTAACTTCAGCATGAATCACCTTGTGCCCATGAAGAGCATCAACCAAGCTGAGATGGAAAGATACTACAAACCCTTATTGTTTGAGCGGGACGTCTACAGCATCAGTTGCAAAACATCTGCATCTCCTTGTCCATAAAACAGGTACACATTTTGAAGACACCCAGGGAGGGAATGAACTCATAAAACAGGAGGCTTAAAACACAAGACAAACTATTTAATAGCAGCCTTTCGGGCTGGGGAGTGTCCAGACCGTGAGATTCTGCCTTAGTCCCACACTTTTGAAGATTGCATAGACCAGAGAGAGGAATATAGTATGCAAGAGACAAGCAAGGGAGAAGCAGCTCACCTCTCTCCCTACCATCTTCAATCCTAATTATTTTTGTGGATTTCCAATCAGATTATCCTAATCTTTACTACTAGGAAACTTCTAATATATATGGCCCATGAAGTCTACCATGATTTCCACCACGTACTTTCAGGTGAGATAAAACTGTTCTTGATGTTCCATCAAAGTTCTTCGAGGAACAACCAGTTTTGGCACTAAATTTACTTTCATGTTTTAGCCTAACGTGTCTCTTTTTGCCCCTTTGGGCGCTGACACAGGAGCACGTCAAGATCGCTGTCACAAAACCGAGGCAAACGAAACGGAGTGGAGCTGGCCCAGCTCCTGGCGATGCGCTCGCTGCTGCACACAGCAAAGCGAGCTGCGCTTTCCAAGCTTGAGAGGATTTGGATGGCTCTTTTCCCTTAATTCCAGAAAGCAGAAGCGTTTCGGAGAGGTTTTGCAATGACCCCAAAGCTGACACGAGTGAAGGCAGAAACAGCAGAAGGGCAGCCACAAAGGGGAATCTCTGCCAGGCTCGAGGGAGACCGGCTTCCTACTGCACCGGATCGATACCGGTACTGCAGCTTGTGACTGCTTACAGTACTAAACAGCTCCGTGCATTCTGCTGGAAACTACAGCAAACACACGGCAAAGATGATAACACACGCACAAAGCAAAAGGCAGAGGTTGCATCATTCCTCAGCCTGTTAATTCGTATTTGCCTCATGCATTTCCTTGCCCGCTGTTGTTAAAATAATCCCAAAATTACAACCGAGCAGATCTAGTGCGAAATACAGCCAGAATATCAGTTTACACCAGGAGAGGTTCCTGTGCAAACAGAAAACGCCAGCTTCTTGGAAACTGGAAATTCCTATCTCCGTGCCACCGGTCGTGTGTTTCCAGCCCACCGGGGCTAATGGGCTCCACAAAACCCAGGGACTGATCACACCAAGAGCACAACACAGCCCTGACTATTATGTAGCAACTGAGCTGGCATATAATTACTTTTGAGGAAAATGCATTGCAGAACAACATCACTTCTCAAAGATTTAAGTTATTAAGGGAGATTAAGGAATTTCACTCTGGAAAAGAGACTTCACTGTGACCTAATTGAAGTTTTTAACATTCTCAAGGGAACTAATAAAAATTGGTTCATGCAAATTCTCCATACTTTCAAAGAACACGAACACAAGAGAACATTATCTACAAAAATTAGGAAATTGAGATCAAAAAGAAAGAAAAGAAAGAAAAAAAAAAGCGAAAAGAAAGAAACCAGAATAATTTGAATTAGAGCGGACTATTCTACCAGGCCATTTAAGCCGTCCCCTCCTCCCCTTGAATCTCAGAAGGATTGATTTCCTTATCCTTAAATAATCCCTAATAGATGGGTGTCTGGTTGAGCCAATGATGACAATTCCACAACCTCTCTTGGCAGCTTGTACTTTCAGAAGAATAAACATATCGAATATATTATTAAAAAAGGCCACTGTGGGTAAGGAGAATCAATGAAATCAAGGAAGAACTTGTTAACACAGAGTGGAGGCTGAAAGGGCGTAAAAATAAGCTCACTGGATGAATGAAAGATTAAAATGGCAGAAAAAGAACAGAATACTGTGGTGTATTTTTTTATGCTCGTAATACTGTTTTCACTCGCTATTTAAAGACACTACGCAGAAAGAACACCTACACGTTTCTCCAAGCACGAAGTAATTTCAAGAATGCTCACATGAGAAGTGCGGCGCGTGTGCTGTCAGCCTCCGACAAAGCAGAACGAACAAAAGAAATACCAGCAGTACATACAGGAACAACTTTCTTACAAACTGAAACCAACACGTTTGCAAAAGACGATTTCAGGCAGATTCATAATACATTCCCACACGGGAAAGCACACACAGAAATAAACCACATTAATAAAGTACTTACACATGGAAGTTAGATTTTGAAAGACGCGAGGCATAAATACATAAAGCCCCTCATCCTGCAAGCCGTCATGGATTTAACTTCAGACATATGGGTAGTCCTGGTCAGCTGGCTGGGATTAGTCACCTCCACAAAGCCTCTGCCAGGTGAAGTCCCCATACCGTGCACAGCTCCTCCTGCCGTGGCCACCACACCAAGCACCTCTGGAACGTTCTGTCAGTGACCTTGGTGCGAGGCTGTCAACAGAAAACCAAGCGTCTTCCCCAAAACTGTCACCCAAATACTTCCCGCAGAAACACAGTTATGATTTCGCACTTTAACGGGGGGCTGTAGGTAAATGATCGGGGTGTAGGACCATCCCTCACCGCTGGGGAGGACAGCATGGAGAGTCAAGTGGAGAACCAGTGCCCACGAGTCCAAGGGCTGGTGATGACTTGCCTGTCTTATCAGATGAAAACCTCATTTGAGTTTTTTCATGGCTTTTCCAATACTGACATCAGTGTGGAACCATTCAGCAGATGCACTTGTAGGACCACAGCAGGACTCCAGACACTTCAGAGTGGGGCTCCTAGGACCTCTGGAGTGGCTCAGACACGTAGCGAGCAGCACTGTATGCTCCAGCTGATTGGCGTAATCCACATCAGTCACGAGAACTTTTACATTGGGGTGTCACTGCCTGATGCACTCTCACCAAAATACCTGGAGACAATATCTTTCTATAACGGGGTCAAAACTCACAGCTCCTCCTCTCTTCCCTTTCCTTAAGGGCCTCATGGTGGGTTTTGTTAGATGTACATGAGGAAAGCAAATGATGTGGCTTGACTGCTTTTGTTCAGATGGGCTGACTGACTGCTCACGGTTACACGTGACATTTAGATTATTTTCCTTTATGCATTTTTGGGTTTTGGATTTTGAGTGGTGTCAGAGCACTTCTGATGGACTTTTAACAGAGAGTGAAAAGACAACAAATTACGACAGTTGGAAAAAAACCTCATTGCCTGCAAAGTCCTAATTAAACATGTTGGGACAGATGTAGCCACCAAGCCCTTAGTTAATGTTTTTAGACCCTTTCAAAGTTTGCAGTACACGTTCATTCACTTCTATACCTGAAACGCTGGATCACTTCAGTTCTTACTGTCCCTCTCCATTTCCCAACAGGAATGTTTATTTTTCTTTAGCATTACTTCTATGACTTCCCTGTTTACCCAGGCTGTTATTCATAGTGCCTGCTCATATTCTCTTTAAGGACTCTCCCTGCAACGCATCCAAGAGACCCGCAAACTATAATTATAACTGTACAAGCACATTCTGTCACTTTTGCTACAGGTATTATTGATTCACACAATTAAAAACTCTACATGTTTTATTTGTAAATGAAGCAAGATTTCCCTTAAAAAAGAAAGACCAACTCTGATTTGGGAACTTTTTGCTCAGCTAGATGGTATTTGATCAGGCGTCAGCTGTTTGTCCGTGTGCAGCCCGTGCTGAGATCAGTTTATGTCGACGCAATGGATGCAGACCAACGTTTTCTGTTCCTGACAGGTAAAACTACACTTCCCCAGGCACCCAGTGCCTTCTCTCTCCTGCAGTTTTATGGGTTTGTTAGCCTCTTTGCTTTTGAGATCTGAACTCTAGTTCTGCCTTGAAATACATTTTGACTTGTAACTAAAATCCAAATGACCTCATTTCAGCTTCGGAGACGTTGTGGGAAAAAGATGACAATTAAAGACATAAAGATTTTGTTTTCCTGTGTTTCTGTTCTCTTCTTCTCCTAGAGAAATTTTTAAGTGAAACTGAATTTAACTCGAGGTTTGTTTAAGCTCAACAGTCATTGGATTATTGCAGTTATTTTCAGAGAATTTCTATCTTAAAATCTTTGGCATTAAACCAGAAAACATTCTAACTTTCTTCTCCTTTGTCTTTAAGCTTAATACTTGCTTGTGCAATTGTTGCATGAAAGTAATTCTACTTTTTTTTTTCCTCTTATAGGAAAACAGATGGAGAAGAATTTATCTGCAGTTGGGATTTGTTGCATATAATTTATTTCCCAGGATCAAGTAAAAGATAACTGTGAGCTCACACTAGCCAAGCTCCCAGGATGCCATCAGTTCCAAATTATGTGTAGTTTTGAGATTATAGTTATGGAGAGACGGGTAGAAAGCCATTGAGGCATTTTTCAGATTTCCACGAGGGCTCAATGCTGCTCTGCAGCAATATTGTACATTCCTAGTGCTCCCTCCTGACTGGGTGGCTCCCATGAACAGAAAGATATTTCATACGCTGTTTCCCAGCTTTCCAACACACTTGGTATTGAAGAGCAGTCTGAGCACCTAGAAGAGCTGCCCACTTTGCCACGGCGGGCACAAAGTCGCGCCACTTTTGCCATGCGCTCAGATTACGCAAACAGGATGGAAATCATTCCGGCATGAGCTTATTACAGAGCCCCGCTCCTCAGTGGAAATTTTCTGGTATGTCCTATTGTTTTAGCATTACATTTTATTATTTTTTCGTTAATACGGTAGGAAAATCACATTGCTTCCAGAACACGTTGATGCTAGTCAGGACGCTCTTGAGGCTAACAATGAGTCAGGACTCTGGACTCCTACCAAGCTTTTCTTCCATTGAGCTGGGCTCTTTTTTCTTCCTCCTCAAGGAACCAGCTTTTATTGGCCTCTTTAGCTTTGGATTAACTTACATCATACATTTCATAGTATAAATATTCCAGTAAAAGAATACACATGGTACCATGCAAATTACCCTCCTAATCAAATTAAAAGGTTGAATGACATATATAGAGCAGAGTGAAAAAGAGGTTCCACACAATAACGTGGTGGTTCACATTATGCGCCTTGCAAATCAGGCATCTACGGTGCACTTAGGGAGTGATAAAGCCAAATTACACGTGTGAGTCAAATGCAGAGAGTCACGACAGAAAGCTGTACAGTAAGCAGGGGTTTAAGAGAGCAGCACCAGGTTATGGAGGACACACAGCAGGTCTAAAGGGAGAGAAGGAAAGGTCACATCCGCTAGGAAAGGAAATAAAAGTGGTTTTCTGTCAATGGCACAAAGCGAATAGAGGTTTGACTCCTGTTCATTTCCTAAGTACCTTTAAAAACGCCTTAGAAAGCGTGTAGGGAAGGGGTAGCAACCCGGCAATGGGCCACAGAGAGCAGCAGCAGCTGGTGAGCAGTGCGGGCCATTCCGGAGTGTGGGCACTGGTGTGAACCTCTGCTGCCGGGAAGCACTCCTGCACCAGCAGGGTCTGTGTTATGGGAACGGTGTAGGATGAAATACTGCCAGCATATGCTTTATGGCAGTTTAAAGCCTCTCAATGCCACTTCGGTGTCAGTAGCGCCGTGATAATTCCTCTGTTCTCCACACCTTCGATTGCTTCACTTCTCAGAAACATATTTTAGCCCTATAGCTCCATTGTCTTTTTTACTTTTTCTCCCCTTCTGTTCCAAAGCACAGAGTCATTGACCGCCTTAATCAAATCTCACACCATAATGAAAAGTAAAAGGCATACCGTAGCGTTTAACAGACTGACAATCCCCCATGCTGACTGGCATATGACTTTTCTCAAAGAACGAATCTTCAAGTAAGACCTGAATGGTTCAGTTCAGGAAAAAAGAGAGGCCAAGTCGTCTTTCTAATCACAAACCTTTGCCCCATGGGTTCTGAATTCTTGCTTTAAGGACCATATCAGAAGATTTATGAAGTCTGCTGCTTTGTTCCCATTTTCAGGAACCACTCCAAGTCACACTGAAGTCAACAGGAGTCCTTTCATTGACACGATCGGGCTTTGGAGCAGGTCCATGGAGAATGTCACTTTTCTATGATAAAAAGAGAACAGCACTGAACACTCTCAGCATTTCCACCGATGCTCATGTAGAGTGGAAAGTGTTTCTTTCCGGATGAGTGATCATCCCGCATGGTCTGCAGAAACACTAACCAGACGCAGCGCTTGCCCAGTACATCATCCCAGTTACTCCGAGCAAGGCGGTACAACACTACAGACACAGATTCAAGGATACTTTAAGACAAACTTGAATAACCACTACAGCTCTCTGTTTCTCACAATGCTGGGACCAAAGTGAAGGCAACTTTCACGTGGTCAAACCACCAGAGTCTTTATAAAATGAAGCATGGAAGAATCCATTACTTTCACGTGGTCAAACCACCAGAGTCTTTATAAAATGAAGCATGGAAGAATCCATTACAAATTACTGCCGCCTTTACCTGGATTTTTATATTTTTTGTGCACCCAATATAGGTGATAAAATGAATATTCCATGTCAGTTTTTTAGGTGTGAAAACCAGATCTGTGCAATGTCCCAAAACCATGGATAAAAGGACCCCAGAAAAACCCCAGATGTGACAGCTGAGACAGAAGGAGCCAAGTAGAAGTTTTTGTTGTGGCTTTTTATAACGATCCCTTCAACGTGAGCTCCTTGTCATAATTACCAGTTCATTAAATGACAAAAAGTCACCTGTCTCTACCAAACCTTTTAGTAATGCGAATGCAACTAACATGGCTTCAGCTGGGCAGTGGCTGCTCCCTGGAGCTGCAGATGTTGAAGAGCTCAGCGGAGTCCTGGACAATGCAACTCCTTTAGCTAAAGACCAGAAATCTTTTCTCTCCTCAGAAGAGGAACCCAAAGTTGGCCAGAAAGAAAGCTGGTTGAATTACTGGTGCTTTTACCAACATAATAAAGAACAGAAGGTTTTCACTCACAAAGCATCGTGTTACAACAGCAGCAGCTGGGATCGTCCCTTTCTCCAGCGAGCAGCAAGCGATTCCACCCTTCTCATTTCAGTGGGGTTTATGGGTCCAAGACTCCCTGTTTTTCACAACACATTGATAAAAGAGTTGGCATTACATTAGTATATAGAGAGGAAAACAAACAAAGTTGTCCGTGAGAACACTGGACTGCATTATCTTGTTCACTCCCAGCTATAGCATGCGATCAGTATTTATGCACTCGCGAGTGGAAGGTGTGCCGCTTCACTCTCCCCCGATGGACGCAGGCCCCTGCTGGATTATGCTATTTAACTCTCTCTCTGGGGCTGTTTGTCTTTGGTTTTCAACTGTCTTATCATGATATATGTGTACTGTGCATACCATGGCGTGTCAGCCTAGATCAGACTACAACTTGTCACACACGGCAACAAATTAAGGCAGTATGAGCGAGCTGTGGATACGTATCACATGGCATTGGGAAGTTAATAAAACTTAGTTTGGTGGAAAATATTCTGGTGTGTAGTAAGCATCCTTTGGATCGTGTTTCCTTCTCTCTTGGCTGGCTGCAATCTTTTTGTTTTTCCTTCATGTGTACAGTTTGAAACTTAAAAGGCAGTTATGCTATTTACAGGTATATGTTTAAATTTATGCCTTTGTTGTTACCTTAACAGACTAATTGGTTAAAGTCATCTTTGCAGAATTATTCCAACTAATTTTTATCACTTGGCATTCTTAGAAGGAGCTGTTAAAAAAAGATGGGAAAGCTTTTGGTAACTGACGGAAGCTATCTGGGTATTTGAAGGAAGTTCTGTTCATAAGAGGGAGAAGAACGTCTTGGGTTAATATAGGAACCAGTGAAAATGTCACCCCAGGACTCAGTTTCAAAGTCACCCAGGCATTTCTCTCCTTTGCTGCCCACCTTACACACTGCCCCACTTTGGGCCATAAGCACTGAAAACAAAATAGAAATAATCCCCCTTTCAGTCCCCAACTCCCCTTCTCAAGCCAGGTATGTTGTAGAGAGCCTGGCGAACCTGGAGGGGAAAAAGGGGCTAGAACCCAGAGCAGCAGGGCGGCAGGACAGCGGGGCAGGCAGGACAGACAGTGAGACAGGCAGGACAGACAGCAGGGCAGGCAGGACAGCGGGGCTCAGCGCCAGGCTCTGCCCGTCACCCTGTTTGACTCCTATGGTTTATTTAGGCTCCGGTTCAGGGAGACTCAGAGCCACGTGGCTGAGCCCCAGCACAGGTAGTTTCACAGGAGTCAACCGAGAACAATGGGGCTGTTAAGCTGTTGGAGTCGGAGCTGTACAAACGTGTTCCCTTCAGTCTGGTGGCGGAGCGGCGAACCGAGAACGTGATTCAGGTGAGGTTGAACCCGAAACACACGACGTGTTGGTGGAGCAGGCACAAAAGTCTCCCAGAAGTTTCATTTTGGATCAACTCAGATTGCTGTGATCTAGAAGGGGAGTTTTCATATTGTTTTTAACCCAAAACTTAATCGACAAACAGTTTTAGCTGAAAGAAAAAACTCTGTTTCAAAACATCAAAATGAAACTTAGAGCAGTGACAAATCACTCACTGTGAAGTTTAATATTCTAGTTATAATATTATTTTCAAAATAATAATGAACAAAAAAGGTTAAATTTGAAAAGTGGTTTAAGAAAGGTCAAAATTACACAGTTTATTTTGAAAATACTGAAATGAAACCTTTAAACCTTCCTGACAAAAGAAATTCCCCTGATTTGCTTTCTGACAAAACTCTTCATTACATCCAACCTGAATTTGCGAATAGTTTTCCACTTCGAATTGCACTTCTGGCAAACTTGGTCTATCCTGGAAGGATTCCACCAGCTCTGTTGAAACTGGCACACGCTCACATACCTCACTGAATAAGAGACTTCATCCTGTGAAACGGGGATAAGAATAAAACTTACCCACAGAAAAAGCAAAATCCATAGGTCGAGCTGTTAATGCCTGTGAGATACAAATGTCTATGGCACACACCAAAGGTTCTAGCTTCCCGGGGTATAACACTTCACAGAGCCAGGAATTCACTTAATGGGGACTAGATTAGGTCTTCAAGATCTTAACTAGTTAGATGAATAAACAGCTAAACGACAACACAAGCTTAAGCGCTTTAAAATTATGATATAGAAGGCCTCTAATTTGCAGTATTACAATATAGCTGCTTAGTTTACTTTGTCTAGTCTAGTCTACGGACATGGGCACACGGCTGCGGTGTCTCCCGCGCGGTGACAGTGTCACCTGAACCCCAGCCAACAACCGGGACTGTGCTCATGGCTGCAAGAGGTCCCCTCCTGCCCCTCTGCAGGTGTCACCTACCACTGCCTGCCTTGTCCCCTTCTCTTGGTGGCCGGGAGGGGATTTCAGCGCAAAAGCCAGCGATCGGAACGTCTTGGGTGGAACTTTCCTGTTTCATTACATGTGACATGTTGGAGACCGAGTTCTGCCGCAGACTCGTAGCCGATGGCGGTGGGCAGGGGAGCTGAGGCTTCGCTGAAATGTGGAGCAAACGCGCACAAAAAGAAAACGGATAAAACATTAAAATGACAGCTTGCTGAGGTGGCTTTTTGTCGGCGCGGCTTTAGCGCTATCGCAAAGTGATGTGCAGTAGTTGACATAGCTCGCTCTGACGTGGAGAAACAAAATCAATGCTTAGTTTGCCCCACTAGACCAGGATTTGCTACATGCACAAAATTTCCCCACAACAGGTGTGCCAACAAAATTGTGAACGTACAGAGAGATGTGTCTATATGGTAGGCTTGAATCAAACATCTCATCCAACTTTGTCAAGTTGGATTCAGAGGTCTGATCAACGAGCTGTGCCCTGCAGCCCAAGCCCGTTGTTAATTTTACAACGCTTCTGCACCCCATGCAACGTGACAGCGTGGACGCAAAAAATTATGTCAGAGTTAATGCAAAAACCTCAGAGCCAGAGGAAATGTGCATCTGTGGGGCAAAATCCTGGCACCAGTAAAATCAATGGCAATACTCCCACTCTCTTCCGTAGTGCCGGGATTTTGCCCTTTGCCTACAGAAAAGTCAGCGGATATGCAATCATACGAATACACATTACACTGAGTTTCATTTTATAACAGTCTTGGGTTTAGCTTCTGAACATAATTTCCAATGAGCTTTTGTTTAGCTCACCAATGTCAATTAACATAATTCCAGAACTTCTGGATCAAGTTTTGTATAGATAATTCTCTCTAATGTATCCATCTGTCACGAACCGCTCACATCTTCTATTTTCACTTAATTCCCTTTGAAGTTACCTGTATGCCTAAAGTTAAGCCTCTTTCTAAAATCTTTACACAATCGAGGACACAGTTTTTGTAATTCTCCATTCAGCTGGTGTGGTAAGAGCAATAAACCCGGGCTGTGATGTATGGAGAACTACACGCTGTGCTCGTCCTCCGAGCCGCTGCATTTCCATAGCAGTACAAAGAAACCCTGTCTGCAGGGAATCTTGTTGTGGTTAAAAATCCATATTTTCATTTTCTCCATTTGTACGACAAAACTGAGCTAACAGGGACAACAAACAGAGACAAGCATGCATACAGTATTTAAGAACAGCAATCATGCTGGAGAAGATGCTATAAAAACAGGCACTTGTTTTAACTGCTATAAAAGTATTTTTTTCAAAGGCTAAAAATGGAAAATATTCATGTGCTAATTACCACAGGACGTACAAATATAGGAAGGGGTATTCCATGTGCTTTTAGAACTCATATGATGTTGTGTCGTTTAACTCACATATAGCACGAAATGTTAAATTTACATTCCTATCGGTTCCAACAAGATTATTTTATCAGCTACAGAAAGAAATAATAAATAGCCATAAATATAATAAAACCTGCTTGCATAACATGTTATTTTTCAAAAGAAAAAGATAACTTATCCTAGCTGCTGCCAAATATTTAAGTCATCTCTGTTTCTAGCGCTCACCCGGAGCTCAAGGACTTCAGCTGGGAAGGCTCTGGGAGCTGTGCGAGTCCACACGTGCGCAGGGGCCGGGCTCCCATGGGAGCCAGCGATACCCCCTCGCTGCAGCTGCACCGCGCCACGAACACGGAAAATCAGGTTTAGATGTGGGATGCCAGCTTCCCAGCCTCGCAGCTCTATGGACAACAGGGAAAACTAATCCTGCACTCCGGTTCCTCTCACGCTTTATCTGTACCCCTGCTATGCCGAGGCTCTCCTGTGACACCACATCTAACACAGCCTCAGTGGAAGAGCGCACCTTTTGCTTGTGTAATCGCAAAATAGCACGGGTGTCCCTATTTCGCACACAATGTCCCAGGGAGGGTGGCGGCGTGGGACAGCTCCCCTGTCCACCAGGACAGCGCTCTTCTCTTGCCAAACCTGTCCCCTCTCCCTCCTGTGCTGCTGCTTTCCAGGACCAGCTTGGAAATGCCTCATCTCGTGCCCTGCAGAAGCAGCCAGGGCTCTTGTAAATAAATAATAGGCGCTCTGCTTTTCTAGCTCAGGTTATCCCGCAGTGGCAGTTTCAATGTAAATCTTTTCCATCCTTCCTCCTCTTTTTCTTCAGCCTCCGTTTCTGAAACCCAGCGCTTTCACTTTGTTCTTCCAGAAATGCCTATACCAGCTAAGCCAAGACAGCCCTTTCCAAAAGGGTGGTGAAAGAGTTAACAATGCCCTTTCATGCAAAACCACAAACAACTGGGGGAAAGAAAAAAAAAGAAAAGAAGAGGAGGTTTTAACTGAGAAATGGAAAGGATCCAAGTTCTAACTAAGAGTAAAAGCACAGCGAGAGTATGAAACACACAAATCATCCTGAGGTTCGGGGTTGATAAAGTTATTAAAAAAGAAAAAAGGAGGGGCGGGGGGGAGCTTTGTTTCTGCCCTATACCTTGAGGCTGTGGGAGCAGAGCGGGAGGGAGCAGAACGGGTCGGACGGGAGCCGGGCACTGAGCCCCATCCATCCCCGCGGGCTGCGCAGCAGGAGCCGGGCACGGGCTGGTGCTCCCCGCTCCTCCTGCCCAGCCCTTGGCATCAGCTGGGGCGGGTTTGCTTGCATAAACTCGGCGCTTCTTTGGCCTTTTTTCTTTCTGTTTTTTTAAATTATTATTATTAGCAAGTGGGAGCAGAGCGGGTTTTAACGCAGGCGGGCTGGAGCCCGGCTCTGGCCGGAGCGCGGGTGGGGTGCGGAGGCCCCGCCAGCTATTGGGCCATCGGCTTAGCAACAGCACGGAAAGGGCCAACCCCAGCGTTTTACAGCCGGGCCACCTTCCAAGGATGGGTGCCAAACGCTCCGCTCCTCTGCCAAGAAAACAAACAAGGGCACTTTTAAAAACTCCAGAGTTAAAGGGTTTGGGTTGTGCTTTTTTTCCCTTCTCTCCACCAGCTCTCCTCACTCACAGTTAATGATCCCCCTCCCTTTATCGCAGAAGTTGCAGCTTCAGGCAATTGTCACTTCTGCAGGTTTCGGGAGTCGCTTCCACGCAGGCTCGGGTCTCCGCGGGCTGGGGCAGGCGATGGCTTCACTCAGACCCTTTCTCCTCTGATGCTGCAGGTCCCCTCCTCTATTCCTTTATGGTAGAAATCTCTGCCGCCTGCATTAACAGTGAAATCTGCCTGCTATTGCCGTGCATTTATATAACTTAGTGATTTACTACCTGTGTCACCCTCTCATCTTCTACCTCTTCATTCATTTCAAGCCTGCTAAAGAAGTGGAGTAAGCAGCACAGAGACTTGAACAGGCAAAAAAGTAGCTTGTAGCTAGAAACACTTTTTCTGCAGAGAAAGAAGAAAGAAATGTTGAATTCTCACTTCCTTTTGTTAAAGACATATTTTTGCACTGTATTTTTTAATGTGGTCTTTGCAATTGCTGAAGTTGGGGTAGAGCCAAACCTTTGCTAAGAAGCAGCCTGGCCTATGGGTTTTAGCAGCTGAGAAATAGCCAGGTCCATATCGGGACCCAAAGTCTCCTCTTTCCTTACCCAGGAGAAAAGCAGGGAAGGCAGAGCTCATTTCCAAGAAACACCAAGTGTCTTCAGGTCCGGTGGTTTAGTGCCTACCCAGAGAGAGCTCTTGCCTCGGGTCTTGACTTTCATGCACTAGAGGAGAACAAAAAGAAATTGAGATTTCTGTCGCTGTTGTTGCTACAAGACACTCTGGTAGGAGGTGAAGCCAAACAGTACCTCTTGGGAAATATTAAACACTTGACAGAGAAAGATCTAACGAGGCCAGTATTGCAGCCCTTTTCTCACGCCAGTCATTCCATTAATCTCAGAGACGCTGCTCACATGAGTGAGGCTACCAGGGTCAGGGCTGTATTTGCACACAGTAGCACCTCCAAAGGTTACGGGATGTCATGTACAGTCATGATCCTGTTTCACTTCCTATCTCTACCTCTGATTTACTGGGAAACCCCGAGAAAATCACTTAACCTCTCCAAGACCAAGTTTACCCAAGTGCAAGAACATTCTGAGCCTCCAACAATACTTGTGAAGTGTTCTGAGGTGCTTGGAGGAAAAACGTACTTGCAAATTATCAGTGTATCTGCTTTTATGGAAATAAATCTAAGTTTCTGTGTTTAAGCATATGTCCCAGCTGCATCCCAATCTCATATCTGCGTAAAAGTGATTATACACCATAATGTACTCGGATTAGATACGACAAATCTGCAGGAAAATAGCTTGAAAGAACAGCTTACTCAGTCGGAGCCAGGCCCTTGACTCAGAGCTGGGCTTTGGGCATGTTATAGGGTGCACTTCATTCTCAAAATTTGTCTTTGATATACTGAGGGATGTATTTCTACAACTGCGTGCTTAGGCTGGAATTGTAGTTTGCAGATACGGCAGCCATAGTCCATGCACAATTTGCACACGAACTATTCAGGCACCCACTGTTACAAAAACTGGCCTGAAGAAGATTTTTCTGAAGAGCGAAGAAACGAGACGATGGGAACTCATGTGGTTATGTCCTCGGCAGAATGAGGAAATGTATGAACAACAACAGGAACCATACAAAAAAAGAGAGTTTGAGTGAAGGTTCACCACAGGGAGAAAAGGGAAGGGGCTTCCTTTCTATCTGTACTGGTTCTGCTTATCTTTTACTAGAAGTTGTTTTTAGCGATGAGGAAGTAGAATAAGAAATCCATTTGTTTTTCTCATGACACAGCAACGTACACAACCTAATAACTCAGAATAACATCCTTTCTGCCCTAGAGAAAGAATCTGACAAAATAAACCCAAGACTTTATCCAGAGATTGCCCAATTCAATAGTGAATTTTGACTCAACTGAAAAGGCTTCAGATAAAGCCTTGATATGGGAATCCAGCAAACTGAAGCAACACCATCAATGCTTGATATTACGAACCAGGGTCTTAGTTATTTTTCATTCATTATTTCCACAGGTACTACATATTTAGATGGGAATTTATAGGGCTACAAAACAGGACACAGCATTGTGGCACGTAAGGACAGCTGGATCAACCTGTAGGCCTTGAGCTGAGAGTCAGCGGATATGCATTGAAGCACCATTTATCACCACGCTTCGCCCCAGAACGGCGTCCCCTCCTGTTCTGCTGGCTCCAGCACGTCTCAAAGAACTCCACCACCCTCTACAGCATGTTCTACAGCCACCTGAAACTCTATTGTTTGAAGGGGTACATACATTGTGTTGGTAATTCCTGTATACCCACAATTGGTTTTATAACACCTGGTTACAGTAGGTAGCCTAATTTGCCAAGAACTAGATATGAATGCATTTCATAACATGCTTTATATAATCTGTTGTTAGAGAACATTGCTGCATCTGTAATTACGTTTGCAAATGCATTTTATTGAGTTCTACATAAACGTATGCAGCACTGAAACCAGCTCTCAGGCTGCAGAAATGTATGTGTACTTTGCTCCCTTCTATATGTTTCATTTTTTTCTGTATAGCCATCACTACAAAGGGGAAAGCATGACATTTAGCCTCGATTTCCTAGCAGACTCCAGCCCCTAATCCAAGCTTCCTTGAACCTGCGGAGGGTTCAGACCTCCACTGGAATGCTGTCATTTTCATCTGCTTTAGTTCTACATAGCAAAAGTGATTATGTGAGTTCTGGCTTCGGGCTGATCAAATCTTTCAGTCTCTTCTACCGCTGATACTACTGTGAGAGGCACAAAACACATTTGTTACAGGCGCACGTTCACCTGCAGAACCCACACAGGTAACTGTGCTGGAACCTAATACAGCTGGTGCTACAAATGTTAAATACAGACTGATTACCCAGCCTCTTTTTGGCAAGGTATGCCCAGAGATTTACAAGAAAACCTCTCCTTTACGTTGTTAATTTGCTGGTTTCAGGCAGTTTAGACAGCGGCAGCATTTTTTCCCATAGTGCCTTTCCAATAAACGCCCTTTCAGTCTGGGTCAGTTATTTCATCTGAAGCTTAAGTCCAAGACCACCACAAGTCCACATACTGAGCAAATATACTACCACGCTAATCTGCTGTGAGAGTTACCTGTTGTGTACTTAGAAAATACAGGACATACACGTTTTGGTGCATTTTTTTCCGCATGCATAGAAATACAATAGAAATGTGGTAAAAAGCTCGGACAAGGCAAATTAATGATAGTTCCAGCCTTTTTTCCATTTATGGCGAGCTCTCTCCTTCCTTCCCAGCCCCCCAAGGAATTGCACTGTAAAACAATCTCTTTAATAGTTTTTATCTCATTCTGCCTTGCCTCCATTTTCTCCAGCTCCTCTAGTGAATATTTGTCTCTCCTACCTGCTGCCCAGTTGAATCAGCCTCGGAGGCAGTGACATATGCCAGATCGCGGGGGCTGTCACTTTAATTCCCTGTGCTCATATGTTTCTCCTCCCAGTGGGGCGCTGGGGGCAGATGTTTGGAGAAGGGACCCCTTGGCTGCCTGGCACACCGAAGTCCTGACGTTAGCTGCTAATTACAGGAGTTGAAATCCCGGCCCTGCTGACAGTACCCAGAGTTAAACAACCGGCTTCTCCCAAGCACAGTTGAGTGCAGGTGCTTGACGTTAGAAAAGAAACACTCTGCTCCACCAGAGGGTCCTCCAGGAGCAGCTTCTTCCAGCTTCAACTCACCTATCTTGTCCAATTCCCGCCTGAAGGCACAGGGCTCCACAAAGCATGCGTGTTAGCGCTGGCCGGCTCCCATCCTTCAGCCTTACACAAAAGAGCTATTCTCCCACGTGGTGGAAAGGATATAGAGGCCAAAGAAGCTGTGTCCTCCACCCCTGCGTTGCACGGACCATGATGGGTTTCAAAGCGATGGTAGCTCCTGATTGCTCCACTGCACTACAGCCTGCCCAGGGAAAATGTTGGTGAGATCTCGTAAGAGACAACAGCTGGAGGGGTGGTACAGCCCTCGTAATTCCTTCCAACGGACAGTGGCTGCTCTGGGGCTACATCTTGTTGTAGAAAGGCCAACAGGTACATATTCTGCACCTTCTCTCTCAGAGGGAAAGGGAGTGGATGTCCCCTTCCCCTTTAACACAGATCTGCTGCCCATATCCACCTAACTCAGGTTTTGAAGAGCCTAGGAGATTTTTACCCTATGGGATATATGACACTCCTCCAACCCTTTGAAATCAATGGCAGTATCTCCATTTACTTCTCCTGGCTTTCACGGGGATCTTGACTTTAAAAATCTCACTGGGCCAAAACTCCAGTCCCTACCCCGATTCTTAGAGGCACCAGTAATTTTTCCACCAACGTGACTAGGAGAAGCTATTCTGCCAGCAACTTTTCTCATGGGTAAAGTGAAACCCTAAAGCTCCTGATGGTTTGCTAAAAACTCTTAGATACATAGACCTTCTTCCCTCTTTGGCACCATACAGAGCACCCTTATCTAAGTCTTCCTCAGCGCAGCAGAAATTTAAGGCTTAGCCAGATGCAAGCCTGATAGAACAAAATAACCATGGTTTATTAGTGAGGTACATATTGGGTCTTAAACTGATGTTTGTTGGGAAAATCCAGGAAGGGGAAAAACAGCCAAACTACTGATTAATGAAGGCACAATGGCAGAAGCAGCCAAGGTAGCTCCTGCCTGGTAGGACAGAGTAAAGCGGACCATGCTCTCTCACTACCCTGCTGCCTCCCTACACCTGCGGCAGGGGGACCCTTACACACTGCTGTCCTGGAAACAAACCAACAACCAACTTCAGTGCTCCTTTAGGGAAAGATACCGTTTCCAATAACACACTGGTTTTTTACAGCTAGAACTTAACGCCATCTCTAAACAGACAACGATATAACACACATTTCTAAGCGCGAGCGTCCAGGGAGTGATAAATTGAAGATTTGGGTTTTAGTTACATTAATAATACATATAGAAATGCTATTTGAAAATAAGAAAGTGATACATTTTATGCTGTGCAGTTTTTGGGGGAGGAATGGAAAGAATAAATTGAGTTTTAGCTTTCCTTTGTAACGCTGGGTCAAGGTGACTCCCAGCATAAGCCGGAACAACCCCACTGGCAAACTCCTACGCACCTACCTTGTGTTGCTCCAGCTCCTCTCCCCAGCTTAGTCATTTCTGCAAGCACATCGGGGAGAAAGCTCAGAGAGATAAGGCACAGGATCGCCCATTCCCTCCCTAGGATGGCCCGGGGCGTGACATGGGAGCTCTTTCCATTCCTTTGTCCAGTCTCCTGAGCAGAGTAAAGGATTTCAGTGGGAAAACTCTGCCTAAGGATGTAGCTGTAAATCAGGGAAGAAACAGCTGGAGCAGAGCCTTCCATTTGTTATTACTCAAAAGAACGCAAGCAAACTATTTCTTCTGAACTTCAGCAACCACACAGACTTGACATAAAAGCAGAGTGTGAACATTCGCATTGCGGCATGCGTTTGCTCCAGCCGTACTGTTACAAGATGGCAGACCACGGGCATTTTGAGCGCTACACGGTTAGGGAATGCATGCCTGACTCTGCGCGTCAGCTCTGCTTTACTTCACAAACGCTTGATTCATCCAGCGAATGAAAAATCCTAGCACGAAGGCAACCGGGAAACGAACCTGGAGAATGCTGCACCCTTTGCAAGGACAGCTCACACGTACGGCTGCTTTTCCTGGGAGCTGTCGTGACAGAAAACTGTAGCGATGCACTTGGGGATACTTTCTGCAAGATGGGAATGGGACATTGCTTAACAAAGCAAGGCTACAGGCTTCCCAGCATACCACTGTGCTGGCAATTAAATAAGCCTCTGGGCCACATGTGACTGTGCCTTAAGAAATAAGTATGATTCAGAATTATTTGGGTAGAGGAAAATATTCCCTTAAAGGATCCTGCCTGGGCTCCTCAGCGCACGGGAGGTGGGAGAGGAGAGTTTCCCAGTCCTTGTGCAAAGGTGAGCTCTGCCCAGAAAGAAGAAATCCAAGCCCACTGCAGCCACCTAAGGGCATTCCACCAACCAACATGGAAAATTAATTAAGGTGGTGAATCATTTTCTGAGACTTTTTGCACAGCTTTAGCGTTTGTCTTTTCTGTCAGTAGAGAAGCTCCTCATCCAACAGTGTTTATAGCCGTGTTTCCATAGAGCCCTGGCGTGCAGAGCCAGGTTGTGCGAATGACCTGCAAGACCTGTTTACAGACCTCCATTACGGAGCCTCTCATTTTCTTGCATGATTATTGTAGGTGTCAAATAAAGCTAGATTACCTGTTTTATGTCTTAGAATGATAAGCAAGCCAAAGCAAGTCATTTGGCTCATGTAGTTATGCAGGTATACCTATATATATGCACACATACATTATTCCAAGCACTCAAGGCAATCTTACAGCCTTTCTTGTTGAGATTTTGAAATCTTCATTCTACCAAAATGTCCCTCTTGGTAAGGTGTTGCTGGAGTTTTAGCTTCTCCGGCTGAGCTGCGGAGTTAACAGAGTTAACAGAGTTAACAGAGGACGGCGTGGGCACAGCCCAGTGGCTTCATGGGGGCAAGAATCCCTTCTCCCAGCAGCCTGGTGCGGTCCTTGCTGATGGAAAGGATGTCTCCGTCACGACACAGTTTGGCACAACGGTGATGCCTGCAATGGTAACAGGAGGCGAAGCATGTGCTGACAGAGCTCATTGCTGGGAAGCTTATAAACGATTCCTGGCACCACTGTTGGCAGTGGCCAGTGTTACCAGTCCTGCCATTGCATAACATCTGCACTTTACCACAATCACCAAAACAATCAAGCGAGAAAAGCATGCTAACGCTTGTTGGAGAATAAACCCAGCAGTCACTCTAATATCACACACTTTTCCAGCTTGCAGCTCCACCTCCTGCTGTGCCCAGGACGAGTGGGCTCCTGCGCCGGCCCCCACCTTCCCGGGCGTGGTGGGGCCCCGACCCGCGTCCCCTGGGCAGAGCCGTGCTGGGGATGCGCTGACTCAGTGATGCACGGCTGATTGCGAGCGGCAGTTCCAGCCAGCCAGCTCCAGCTCGCGTATAATGTGCATTTACCAACAAACAGACACAACCACAAGCTTCTTTTATAAATGGATTCCAGAGCCCGGCCGGCAGAGAGCTGGCTCAGGCTGGAGACTCGCACGGTGCAGATGAGGGTACGTGGGAGGCCTGTGCAACGATGGCCTTTGCGCTCCCACAGCTTGGGTCAGCTAAATTCTCCGCAAAGCCCCATTCCTCAGCATAATCGAGAGATGCTCGGAGGCTGCTCTAATTAAAACAGATTGCCACAGCCCTGGGGAGGCGGTTGCAGGAAGCGGACTTCACTTGGACCTGGGGAAGCTCTAGGAAAACCCCATTTCTCTTCCATCTATTCTAATACGTTATCTCCTCAAAGTTGCTACTTCTCAAAGGTATGCCCAAAAATCCAACAGATTCAAGTCCCTGCATGAGAAACCCTCGACCAAAATAGCCCTTGCAAGAGTCTCAAGTCTTCACTTGAGAGCATCTTGCTGTCTTTCCCAAAAAAAGGATGTTCTCACTGACATGCTGCTCCTCCCAAGCAATGAAGCAACATCCCCCGAGAGGCTGTTCAGAGACTGCTGGGCCTGATCCAAAATCAATTGATGTACATGGCGAGTCTTTCCACGGATCCCAAAGAGGTTTGAATTAGGCCCAGACGTCAGAGCCAACACCATAAACTCCGCCTGGAAGCCAACGCGCAGCCAAGCACCAATTCCGCAGCACGGGTGCCATTTCCCAGCGCCCCATTTCCCAGGGGACTCAGCTCCCCTTGCAATGCAGCTCCCAGGTCTTCAGGTGACAAACGCGGGGACAACAGCACCAAGGTCCACAGCTGCCAGGAAAGGCCACAGCCCTCGCCGCCAGGCATGGATAGAGGGGAAAAAAGGACAAAAATCAACAAACCAACAAAGCTCCCATACATAAGCAATGGGGTCTCCTAGCTTTCGGCCAATCACATTAAATAATAGAAATACCTTTACTCCTCCACAACTAAATGGAGCAAAATGATGACACAATGGCCTCAGTGCTTTAATCAGCAGGCCAAGTCAAGCCTTTTATTCCTTTGTATATTCCAGTCAATGGAAAGTTATTGCTTAATTAACCCCCTTGAATGAATACCTGATAATTAATAAACCCATATACTGTACCCCAAGGCTTTGAGTTTAAGAAATCTCTTCTGTTCAAGTATGAAAAAAGAAAACATGCTGAACTAATGGGAAATAATTCTGGTAGAAGGCAAACCAATTAGGATTAGTGAATTCCATTTCATTTAAAGTTCCAAGATAGAGAAGTAATTTATCTAGTAAATTAATAGTGTTAGTGACTTTCCCAATATATTAGCAAGTCTTTCGTATCATATTAGTGAAAACCAAGCTGGCTAATACAATAAAAGACTTATTATAAAGGTATGAAGGTTACTAATGTGATAAGATTTTTGCATCCAATTAATATTAAAAGAACGTTGCTCTAAAATGGACTTTTGCATCTATTTATACGATCACCCAGCCTACTGTAGAGGCCACAACTTTTATCTCAGCAAATTACTAATTCTCCTTCCAAATTTGGAGCTACTGTATGTTACGTTCCTCATGCAAAGCTGCATGTGCAGCCATATCTGCAGATCTGCAGGGTTAACTGACCCAGATTATTTGGTCTGGCTGCACTGTGTTTAGCACAACATCACCGTGGTTTTGCATTCTCCTGACTCTGGATCAGCTAGAGACCGGTCTAATCAGATACAGCAGCCTGAAGGCAAAACAGTTACACTGAAATTATCATATGGAATCAAGCCAACGCTCCATCTTGTCTGGTATCCTGTCTTCATCAGTTACTATAACAGATCCTCCCACCCTTCTCTGGAGCAAGGTGAAACATACCTGCTGCACTGAGCTGATGGAATAACCTACTTGTACAGGCATTTCTTCAGAGCCTAACCAGATACTGGATTCCTGAACGAAACAGCAAGATTTATGTCATTTTTTAAAAATTCCGAATAATACATTTTATTATGATAATACAAACCCACATAACTATCCCCAAGTAGGGCCATGCTAATGTGTCAGTGAGTACTGAAGGTGAATCTTCAATGGTGTGAAAAGGTATCCACTTTGGTTAATTTTAAAATGCGTTGTCTTTTACACCGGATAATTAGATCTCATATGAACACAGCTCTTTTTATTTACCCCATGCAAAACCTCAGCTGTCTCTCAATGCCTTTGCTGTGGGCACAGCAGCAACAGGGCGGACCTGCCTTCAGTGCCAAATGCAACCGAGGTTGCACACGGGGGCACACAAAAATGGAAAAGAACCAAAAAGAGGTCTTGCTACATTTGTCTGACCCCTTGTTGTACAAATGGGTAGAATTTTAGATCTGCATATTGTTAATCTTGTTTATTCTTACCAAAAGCTCTGGAGTATCTGCCCGTATATGATACACGGCTTTGCAGTGTTTATGCACAGCCTTGGGAAAGAAGGTTTTCAGATCATCATAGAATCCCTTCCTATGGGGTTGGCAGTAGAATTGTACAGAGTCAGAAACGTACACATGGGTACTTAGAAATCAATTGTATTAGACAATATAATTGGTGCTATTTTTCATCTTTAAAGTTCTTGCAAGAGTAGTTTCCTTAAGTAGATCAAATTAGTAAAGTAGGAACAGATGCAGTCGATTGTCCATCGTTCGGGTCGAGGTATGGGTGATAAAGACTGATCGCAGTCAGCGGACGTTAATGTGAGAAGATATATTCCTGTGCACTCCTCCAGCATCGGAGCTGTGACTGATCTGATTCATCCTGTTCCCTTAAATCACTGGAAATCGTCATAGGCTGGATTTCAGACTCATGTCCTACCATTTCATTCCCATAAAAAACACAGCATCATATACACCAGCCTGGAATTTTGCCTAAATTTGCAATACTCACACCACCATACCTCCCAGCCAGAGATCATACAGAGCAGTCACAGGCGTGTGCAGGGAAAAGCTGAGCTACACGTCGGGGTTTATACTGACACATGGATATAAAGACTTGAAAAGATTAGGACAAACTCCTGAGAAGACATAATGCACTTATTTTTTTCGACCCCTTCCTATAAATTCGGACCAATGGAATTCCTGGTGCGAGGTCAGTTTTTACGGACTCAAAAAGCTGCATGCTTTCCTGCAACAGCCTGAGCCACCATCAAGACAACAGCTACAGTTAAATTTAATACAGAACCTCTGCCTCCCCGAGTGTAGGTAGAATAATCATGCAAGCATAGTCACAGGTATATTTAACTTCATTTATTGACTTTGTGGGGGTGAGAAAGAATCCCACGTCATTAAACCACACTCTAAGCATACAGCCAGCCAAATCTGTGCCTCTTGTTGAAACATCAGATCGTGGCCACATCTGGACGCAGACCATGGCAAAAATTTGAGTTTTTAACATTATTTCAAGGATGGAGGCAAAAAGGAGGAAACAGGGACAGCGGAGGATGTCAAAGACAAAATTAGGAACAGAGAGATAAACGGAAGTGGAGAGACAGTGGGAACAGGCACAACCTTTTGAACCTACAAGCTACAGAGATCTCAACAAGGAGAAGGCATAAGGGAGGGATGGAGGCTTGGGCCACGCTGGCAGAGCTGGTGGCTTCAGCCAAGCCCCAGAGCAGACAGAGAAGGCCCAGGTCACAGGTGGCACTGGTGGAGCTGCTGGAAGAGCAACTGGAGGAGGAGGATTGGAGAGCAAGGGTTCTGGGTGCTGCAGGAAGAGAGAAAGAGGGACCGCCTGTCCAAGGGGCACGTGAAATAAGACAGCCGAGGAGAGAGGAACAGCAAACACCGGGGTGGCTGTGGGGGCTGGGGAAGGCAAGAACAGTCATAGGAAATCAGATGATGATTTGATAAGGGAAATTCAGATTCAGAGGTCAAAGGGGAAAAAAATTGTTGGTGAAAAATAGGTCAAGGGCACAGCCTGCCTTCATACTTTGCTTTTCAAACCTTTAATTTAACAGCCGCTAATGACAGGCAATGCACAAAATGACTTTTGTATTACCCTCCAACACTGATGTAAAAATAGGCATAATCCTGTTTTTGTGATGATTAATGCAGTGTGAAAAAGATAATTAAATGAGGCCTGGTGTACTTTTGCTTTCTATGCCTCACTGCTACCTTCCCTGGCTCCTGCTCAATCTCCTTGAAAATCTATTAAGCTCTGCTACCACCATTTTATCACTTTCCTGCGTTAAGCTGGACGTGCCCGCCCTGAGCTTCGGCCCAGGAGCGAGCGCTGCGGCGCCGCACGCTGCCCGCCACCTCCTCCTCGCCTGTTACCTGACCCCTGCACAAATTCCCACACACAGTTTTTAGTGGTAATTAATTCATTAGCTAGTTCATGTAGTAATAGCAAGTTTCACCCCTTCACCTGGTTAGAAAAGCCTTCGGCAGCAGGGCTGACCATTGAAGGTGATGCACTTCACCAGCTCGCAGTTTGCAAAGTCATTTCTAAGCGGGGAGCAGGGGACAGCGGTGTCCCAAAAACATTTAAAATACCCTGTAGAAAACGTGTGTATTTGTAGAAAAAAAAATGAAGTTCTGCTTTGGAATTTTGTCTCTATATTTTTATTACCAAAAAAAACCAAAGCAAGAAACCCAAAAAGGCACCCAATATCTCAAAAAAGACTTTCCTAATAATTTTCTTTGCTGATGGCCTAGAAATTTTTCTGGATTTGATCCAAAATGAACTGCAGACGAATGTCAGCTTAGTCCTGACATTGTCAGAAATGGATTTTCTTCCTTTGTGCTGCCCCATAGATAATCAAATGCACATTCAAAATACATAATGGTCTGCTAGTTTAAGATTATTGCTTGATCCCACGGCTGTGGAAGAGCAGCGGAGTCAGACAGCGTTTCTTTGGAGTGCATCAGCAGCAGAGGCAGGGCCAGAACTGAAGACACTGCAATACCTCCCTCTTCACCTTCCAGCTCCCAAAGCAATAAAACCTCTCTATGCTAAATTAGACTATTGATCAGCGGCTACCATTCCTAATGGACATCCTGTCTCGCACGTCTGGGATTAGGATGTTCTTTCTACTGCTGGATAAACTTAGTACAGTACAACGGCTCCTTCTCTGCTAATGACTGCCTAGAAGAAGAAATATTTCCTGATTGCTTTTGTTTTGTGTAAAATCTCACCAAGAAGGCTCACATGAGAGGAGCCAGAAACACCAATTTGTGATCCAGTGCTATCTGATCATGCTCAAGCTAACTACCAGGTATGGGGTTTATTTTCTACGAAGGGATGTTACATCATCAAACCACCATCTGCAGCACGTTACAAGATACTTCGATAATTCAAGCTACCATGTCATAATATTCATTAGAAAGAAAAGGAAAAAACCATGAAGTCAAACCTTTCTTGCTGGTCTGGTGATGGTCAAATGATAAGCAATAGTCACAGCCACGAAACATCTGAAAAAGTATTATACCACAGACTGAACATCTGCATCAAATACAGCCTCTGCGGGCAAACTATTAGCTGGGGTAGCCCAACACCGACTCCAGCTCTCTGGGATTACACGAGAAATAGGGCAAGAGACTGCTTGCCCTGCGACCCGACACCCACACGGGCTCTCACACAACCAGATGAGCACGTGCTCAGCAGATCCCGCGTTTTGGCCCAAAACGGGCATGCAGAGAGTGATGATGGGACAAGAAAGCCCAGAGAGCGATTTCCCCAGCTCTTGGCCATGTCTGAGGGCTACCGGGCAAGGAAGATAGCAGGAACAGCAGAAGATAGCCTCGATTCTTCTCCACCCCTTCCAGACAGCATCATTTTACAGCAGTTCTTACAGATGCTTTATCTTTTGGCCAGGGAAGAAGTTCACACATTAATTAATGTTTTGGTATCTCAGCTGTAACCCTGCAGTGAATATATCTATGATCAGAGGGTAATTTTAATCCACTTCATTGAATCTCAAAAAATTTGCACACGGCTTTTGTTCGCAGATGCACCTATTCTGCTTTCACCCCTCTCTTTCCTCGTCTGGAAACACGTGTTAGCGAGCCAGGCTCCCACGCTGTGGCCCTGCAGAAACCTGTGCATCGCAGATCAGCAAAGGGAGAAAAGTACCAAGTCTCTGGCAAATGTACCCTAAGCTGTATCTTGCTAAACGTCAAGCGCTGGTGGTGAATTAGCAGCCCCGACAGAGCTGGAACAGTGGACGTATTTGAGAGAGCTGCCAGTGCTCTCCCTACCTTCTCTAAAGCCCACGATCGGTGTCCAAATGGATGTCTAGAGAGGGCCTTTTTTTTCTGTAAGTGTAAGCTGTTTTCTATCGTCTTGTGGCCTGCAACTCAGCATACAAGATGTACTACGGCACCATGAGATAGTGACAGCTGCCGAAGAAACGCTGTGTTATAAACATGCAATGATGCAGTGAACTGGCAAATCCATATGGCTGCAAAAACGATGAGGAGGAAGAAGAAAAAAGTATTTCAGATATTTTTTGAACAAAATATTATATATACTCAGTATTTTGCTTCAGCTTGCATGCCCTAATTACAGCTTTTTTTCTTTAATGGAAAAAAAGGTTTATATACACATATATACATACATAAACATATATATACGCATAATATATATATGTAGTATTATCCTAGGATTGATCTACATGTAGCTGGAGAAGCAGAGGTGGTATTTTTATACTGTCCCATATTTCTGCTTCTTATTTCTTCGAGCTCTTTGGCTGAACAACCAGTGTCTTGAATTGCCACAGTACTAACTCCTTCAAGCACCCCCCTAAAGCCTATGGGCAGTGTCCCCCCTCCCTTTTTCTGTGCATATGGATAATCTCTGCACATATACACCAGGGGAAGGTCCATCACTCACTTCTGCAGCATCATCTGTCACGGAGGATTCTCCGTGTGTCAGAACAAACGAGTGTGGACAGGATGCACGTAGGACATCACTGAGGGAGACCCCAAAACCACATGGGAATGTTTATACAGCTTACATATGCCCTCGTAATTGACAGATCTCAGCAAGCATACGCATCCATTGCTTTTAAAAATGCTGATAAATCCAAGTCCATAACACATGCTGCTTAGGAAGGCAAGCGTTATGGCTTTTTAAAAAGGTAAATGAGGAAACGGAAACCTGGAGCCGTATCCCTCCCCATTTCCAGACCCGGCTTCCCGGCTCCGAGGGTGAGCGCCGAGCGAAGGCGGCACAGCTTCCCCAGCACCGCGTGGCGACGGCGGCGACCCAGCCTCTTCTCCAGCCAGTTTCGCTTGGTTCCTAAGTACGAAAAGAAAAATCCCAATTTCACCACACAGGTTCAAACTTAGAGCCCCAAAGTGGATGGAAACATAAGCCGAAGCCCATGAGTCTGCTTTTTTGCATGGCAATTTTCCACCCACCTTTAATCAATGATGTCTGAGAAATGAGGACTCGATGAGTATGCAGTCCAGCACTGGCACCACTTCCCAGCGCTCCATAATCGTCCTCAGATTTTTATGGACAGTTTTCTCCTCAGTGATTTTTTCCTTGTCATTTAGTGCCACTATTTCAGGTTTCTTCTTGCTGAACGGCTGGAGTGTCATCAGTGCCTCTATATAGAGGAGCAGAATATATTTGGAAAGCTTATTTCCAAGGGCCATTGGAGATGACTAACATTTTTACAGTGCACAAAAGAAGAGAAAATAAATTTAGGAGTAGCAAATAGAGCCACTGTGTTATTTCCTTCCCTGTAAATAAATAGCTGTAACACTTCTTTTCCAATCCTGGAGCTGGGTATCCAGCATCTTTGTGGGGAAGGCACCTCTCAAACCGTCATAAATGTTCACCCAAGACACTGACAAGGAAGGTTTAGGACAGCACAAATTACAGGGAACATGAAAAGACACCACCTGTTTAAGCACCTGAGAATAATTATTCATCGCACTTTACCACTATGCAGATAATAAAGATCCTATGGTAATGTCTTTGTTTAAAATCTACTTTATGGCCCAGAAGTGTATGTAACTCCTAATTGATGCAACACACACAAAATGACATCTTCAAAAACATGGGTCCTGCACATCAGGCTCCAGCACAAGTCAAACCATTTCAGCTTTAGAATCTAACACTTCAGAAACTGAGACCTAAGACCACAATTTTACTCCTTCTAGTCTTCATTCTGGGTTCCTTCACCTCCGTACATATTTATATAAGGATTTTCTCTCTGTACAGAACTGCCTATCCCAAGGAAAACGAGGGCAGAGCTCATTGACATTCATCCTAACGCTGCTACACGGTTTTGTGCCCTTGCCCAAGCCACTAGAGACCTGATCCTGTAAGAGCAGCCAGAACTGGCTTGGGCTGCCCCCCTCCCTTTGCTGTGCAGAGGGGTAACGTCTGTACACACCAGGGAAAGGGAGACAGGAGACAGACACCCATTGCAGGCAACGTGTGTCCTTATGCCTGTACCTCATAAAGACGGTCGAGCCTTCGTTTCTCTGTGTTGTGCCTGATTTACCTGTCTACAGAATGGGAGCTGTAGTATTTCACATCCCAGTTGATCACAGTTATAACTTAAAATCCTTATGATACTTCCACAGAAGTGTAAAATATTGTCTTTAACAAGTACTGCGTAATTTAATTTTGAACTATAAATTTCACAGTTTCCTTAGGCTGGTTTGATTTGTTTCTGAGTCGTGTTTGAAGATGTTCCGAAACCAGATAACAGGTGTTCTCCCGTGATCTCATATTGACTCTTTTGTTGCTGGCAGCCTTTGTAAATGACTGTTTCACCAATGTGGAAAAGCTTTCGGGCACGTCTGGTCTGAGTCACTGGAAGGCAGGTGCACCCCATCGCCCCGGTGTGTTTGGAAGGTGCCCAGGACGGCACATTCCATACGTGGAAAGGACTCGGATGGTTCCGAGCAGCAGGAGGAAAGGAGACCAGGCACTTTTAGCCTTTCTCTGAATCATTTTAGCATCCAATCAGGACTTTTCCCTTATACACAGGGAACAGTAAAGACTCCTTGTCTGCTCTACAGCCATCATCCTGGCACCTCAGCCCTCACCATACAGCATGCGATGGTACTACAGCAGAGTTCACACTTTCCGTAACACTTCTTTTTAGTCATGTACGAAGCTTGATGACTTTTCTCTGCTTTCTAAGCTGAGGAAAATACCGGGAACTGTTCTCTCCCCACCCCGCTTCCTTTAGAGAAACCCCAGCAGCCTTCACAGAAATAGGAAATGACTGTTACCTTCATGCTTGTGGGTTTTTTAGGTTATGGTCTTCTTTCCTGTTTAAAAAGTTGACTCTTCCTTCCATTTCTCTCTGTTTGCCTCCATCTTCCAACTCTATTTGAATTGAATCTCCTCCTTCTTTTTTGGTCCCACTTCTAACTCAGAGGCCTTCAGTGACCACAAAAGAGATGCCAAAGCAAAGACCTTAAAAGAGCCAGAGGAATGAGTAGAGTCAAGTTTGGGTATTTTTGTTACAAGAGAAATTCTCAAGCATTGCTTCTCCAGAAGGAGAAGTGCTGGTGAAAGGAGAGGAACATCCACCTCCTGGCTAGGGCAAAACTCTGCCCTTTGGGACCTGGTGGGTGGCTTTGTCCCCGCTTTGCTGGAGCACGCATGGACATCTCAGGCTTGCAGAGCTCTTGCTGCAAAGGTTCCCTCGCCATGTTATAAAGGAGGACTATGTGGCATCGCCACAGCAACATTCGCAGGGCCGGACTGTCATACAAGGAGAAAGCCACCGTTCAGTGTCTGCTGCCATAATTTCACACTACAGAAAAGGGAGTAAACCCAGTAATTAAGACATAAGAATTCTCAGCATTTTGAATTTTCATTATTTTTTTCACTGAGTAAAAATAAGTCCTTCAAATACTAAGAAATCATGCATCAATTTAGTATTACTTGCAGTGCTTTACATGGAAGATTTCCACGGTATTTGGTTGAGGATGCAATCTGCCCTGGCAACTGGTGCGGCTGGCTATTTTTCCAAGCGAGTGAAAACACAGATACGAGCAGACGTTACCGCAACCACTGCTGCCTCATTTACCTCTGCAGTCAGGTTGCCACTGGTACAAGCGCTGGGTTTTATACAGGAAATACAATTGCAGGTGCAAAGCTTCAAGCTCCTGTTTACACCCACCAGCGGGAGGCTCACCTCCTTAAATGCATCTGTCTATGTGCAAAGCACTCAGAAATTGCCATAGTAATGACACCTTCTCCAGTGCATACATAAATATTACCATGTCCCTTCTGCAGACAAGAAAGTTAGTGCAGGAGTAAAAGTACATAACTTCAGCAATGGAACAAAAAAGCCAGGGTTTTCAGGAGTTCCTGCTCCTTAAGACTGTTTCTCCATTTTAATTTGCTTTTAAAAATAATTAAAAGTATTGAGAAACTTTATAAAAACCCACAAGAAGCTCCAGTGACTCTATTTCATATTTGTTTGTTCTACAGTTGCCAGAAGGTCTTTCGGTCTCCTTGTCATTTTGCACTATATGACCTAAGTAACACTGATATTTATTGCTCATTTTCATTTAGCTCTTTGAAGACCAATCCACTTAATGATCAGAAACCTCACACAATTTAGCAGATAACATCACTGCAGAGACTTGTTGGGAAGCTTTAATAAGTAAAATGAATACTAAGAGGTGGGCTGGGGTGATTGCTGTGTTTTAATCCTGGATGATAAGAATCAGAGTCGTACCTGCCCATTCTTGCCCGACGATTACAGAGACAGAGCAGCTCAAGTGGACACAAATTTTAGGGGATGTTGTTACAGTGACTACCTCCAGCACTTGTAAGACACACATTATGATAATTACACCTGCCCTCAGCGTCACTTGTATTTACCCCCCCCAGCTTCTCATGCAGTTGGTGAATCCTCCAGGACCAGAACCCTTCAGAGCAGGTAACTGCGCAGGTCCCAGTCAGTGGGTGCCTGGCACAGGAGCAAAGGGAACCTGAACAACGGTGACTTTTTGGGATATAAAATACTTAGAGTATAGAAGGGAACATAATGGATTACAACGGGGAGTATAACAGGGTACTGCCTGTACACACAGGCAGCGAAACTCAGTAACTTGCTCAAGGTCGCACAGGAAATCTGTAGTGGGGCTAGGAGGAGAATCTTGTTCCTCCCATCCTCAGTTCGTGCCCCGACAGCTGGATGTGGCGCTCTGACATATGAAAATATGCCTTTAGTCCCACTGCAAAATGCTTCAAATTACAAACTTCCTACTGTTCTCCGAGAGTGTATTATTTGTGGAAACTTAAAAGAAACCAGTCTCTATATAATAACCATGGAAAGTTGTTTTCTCGTAAAACTGTAAATAAAGCAGTATTTATATTATTGTCATAATATCTCTGGTTCTCAGCGACAGGGTGACCCCCCCTTGGCGTACGGAAATGGAGCAATTAATGAGTAATGGACCGTTTCCTGATAAGCATATGCTGCAGCCCATCTTTTGTTCTCAGATCTTCGGGGACTATCTCTTATCACAGGTCTTTTCCCCTATGGAGAAACCCTTGGAGGTTGCTTTAGGTAACGCAGCAATGGGTAATTTTCAAAGCCAACTTAAAGAGTCTTTTCAGCAGTTTTGAGTATGCCATTAGTGGATGACTGCATAAGTAAATTGTTTGACTCACCCTCAAAGAGTTTTAGGGTTAGAAACTCTTGGGTCTCAGACCTCTCGTCACCAAATGAAGTAATAGGCACCACCTCATTGTCATGAGCACCTTGAAGTCTCATTTGAAACCACCGGGTTCTGTTCTATAACCTGTGGTCTTCGCAGGAAATACCACTTTGAGGGTTGCATTATGACTCATTACCTATCAGAAAAGGCCAAATCCTAAGGTTTTTTGTTTTGGGGGATGTTCACCTTTTATATACAAACAGATGGCATCGGAACAACAGGTCTCTGTGCACGAGGCAGGGTTTTGTGGATGTGAAGCTCTCCAGCAAGCATAAAACAAAGTAAAAACAGATTGAAAACTTTCATTACCCAGCAATGCAAGTCACAACAGCAGGGTTAAATCTGTTTCTATTTAGACAATATCTGGAACAGCGTTTTATTATACAGCCTGTAAAGCACTGCCTGTGCATGGGTGGAAAGTACATTGTCTCCTTAAATAAAGAACTGGGGCAGGATTGTTTGGCACTTTCTTTTTCTCCTTCTTTTTTCTTTAACCATAAATACAAAGTAACCATTTCTCCATAACACTGAACTCTTTGTGGCCTTCCTAGAAACAATAAAAGCATCCAAAAATAAACATCTACTTAGAATAAATATTAACTCAGAAACTTTTCAAATATGAAGAAAATAGTCTCCACAATATCGTTTCTTCCCCGATGATGCAAAAGCCACCCCACGGGGTTTAAAACCGAGGGATTTCAAGGCTTCAGGGTGTCTTATGATGCTCGGTCTGAGCAGGCTGAATGCCAGGCTTTGTGAATGGCTCTGTCTTAAAAGACAGAGCCCTAATCGCTTTCAACTTTTCTAATTCTTCACATTCCTTCCTAGCAAAATAACTGCCTGCCTTGTAATGGCAGGAACATTCGGAGACTAAAAGAAACAAACAAAAAATAATCAATTTTCAAGGTCCACTTGCAGACGGAGGAACTGTTTATGAAACATTTACTGTTCAGTCGCAGGAGAAAATCTCATCTTAATGGCAAAAGGGGAAGCACGGAAACACTGGAGAGAGGTTTTCTGGGGGTGGGTGTGGGCACGCAAACTCTCCTGCTCTACAATCCAGATGATTGACCTTCCCAGCAAGGAGATCCCACCAGTGGCTCACCCAAGGCAATGGGAGCGAGGAGCGGGCGCTGCCACCGCCCTCACAAAGCAGAACGTGTCTGCTCCCCTCGAAGGGCTCGGTTTAGCTTGCAAAAACATCCCTGGCTTCGAACTGGACAAACCGCGACCGTGTGAGCAGAGCTCACCCGACCGTCCAAGCGCTTCTCCCCGTCCCGTTTTGGTGTCTGAACCAAAAATCTCCTGCTGGGTTCTGACTCACCACATTTCACAGATTTCCCACTGACAGAGGACAAGAAACTGAAATTTCAAGCCAACCTTTCCAAACCAGGCCCGTTCTCGGCTCCTCCCCGCGTTTTACACGCAGCTTGGCGCGGCTCTCGCGGCAGCGACTCGTTCGCACGGCTCCCGCGCCGCTCCCAGCTCTGCACGCCCTGCGTCCCCATCGCAAAAACCCGACACCACGTGGAAACACTTCCAATTAAAACCACATGGATCCATCAGGCTCTACTGACCACACTTCTGATAACAGCCAGGCATTTCTCTAAAATTACCTATCTCCTGCCCATGAGGTTAGAGGTTGGGTATTTTGTTAGCCTTATCACCTCCCGGATCTGGTTTTGATCTTTATCTTCTATAGTAATATTCTAAGAATTAAAAAAGAAAAAAAAAATCAACAGCTTTTATTGTCTTAATTTGAAAGTAAGACTTGCTTTTCAATTCCAGTTAAATAATTCATTTAAATCTTGCCAGAGATGTCGAAAAACTAAAGTGTACAGATGAGAAGCAATCTTTCTAAAAATATGAATGGAAAACATCCAGTCTTTCCTGTTATGTTTATAGTTTTTCCCTTACAGCGTAACATTAAAATTACCAGCTCTCATGTGGTATAATTTGGTTACATCCCCTAAAGACACATGAAAATAGTCCCAAAGGAACTATTTACTTCAGTGAGAATGGAAGGTGCTGAGTACACCACTCAGGAACATCTATTTTTTGGTCATTAGTGGGTGGGAATATTGGTTTATTGCCTACATCTCCCCAGACCTTCCTTCCATACACATCGGGATGGAGCCAGGTGGGGTGGCCCAGCTCACATGCCGCTCTTACATGGAGGTTTCACGTCTTTAGGTCTTGGAGTTGTGAGAGAAAAACATAGTTGTCCCCAGACTAATAATGAAGTGAAAAGATCTGCACACGTGTAGCGTATCCACGAAGCAGCAAAGACCGGAGCTCAGTTCTCCTGTCTCCAACAGCCACATGGAAACCACAACGTTCCTCTTACTATTCCCAAAGCGATAAGGAAAAGCATTCGGAAGCCTTCAGCAGTGGTCTAACTCTGCTGTCCTTGGGGCTAATGCCAGAATGAGTGATGTTGGCTTGAGGGCTCTGGAAAACCTGATCTGCTGCTCGCGAGCCGCCGCAGACCTGCTTTGTGCACCCTCCCGGTCCATATTCCGCTCCCGACCACCCCAGGAAGAGCTGGGCTGTACTGGTGTGTGTTGTGTCACCCCACCTGGCTGCAGGCAACAAGTTACGATGTGCAACAGCAGGAACAGTCCAGAATAAACACATTAGACATCTTAAATTCGCAAGGAAGTGCATGAGCTATTAGGCCCTGATACAGTACAACAGATTAGTTCAGTGCTTAACTTTGAACATACAAATATCACCACTGAATTAACTTTAACCAAGTTATGTTGCATGTTTAACATTAAGCTTATGCTTAAGTGCCTGATTTATTATCTCCCTATGTACTTTAACTCAAGTTTGTTTGGGGTTACTCCACACCATCTTACGCAGATATGCAAGAGCACGGCTTCTCTAAAACAACACACTGTTTCCAGTGTTTGCACACTGGGAAACTAATAGATAAAGGCCCCAAAAATTGTTTTCCCATTAAATACGACCCTCAATTTCTATCACTACGTTTATGCACAATTTCCCACCTGAGAAGCTGAAACTGCAGATCACAAGACAGAGTTTCTGGATGTCAGCTCAGTGCTGCCAGGGTATGAGCTGCGTTACCAGTCCTTAACGCAGAGGCAGACACCCTAAGAATAGCTCTGAAAATTCGCACACGCTCTTGCTACAGCTGTTTAACCAAACAGTTGGGATATTACACATGACACTTTCATAGTGTTCACATTTTAAATGCTAAGTTTTGTCAGCTTCATAAATTGGTCCACCATGGGTAGGCAGAAGACTTGCAGAAAGCAGAAGCTCTTTTGTATTGTCTTCAGGCTCTTGCTTTGGAATAGTTCTGCTACATCTTTATAGATGTGAAATGGGACATGGTGGGGGAGAAGTGCGAGCAGATTGGTTTTTACACATTCACTCTCCAAAGAGGAATCAAGGAATTAATTCTCCAACCAAACACGTGGGTTTCAAGTGAGTTGCACTGCCTTGACAGGGAGAGGTTATTCCTAGTGATTCTTCAATTATTTAATCTACATCACTTTCCTATTAATCCTTCTTTAAGATCACTTACCTACAGCCGGACACGAGCCCCCGCTCCCGGGTTGAAGAACAAACATCCCACATCCATACAGGAGCCCCAGCTCCGTCACCTGGCTCACAGCTACAGATGAACCGACACAGATGAGCTGCAGATCCCTTCCCCTTGCTGAAGAGGAGAATTTGCGACCCATATGGCCATTCTCCTCTTGCCATGTGGAGCTCCTTTCCCAGCGCTCGGGATAGGGACTCAATCCTCGTAGCTGTTTTTGAGAAGCCAGTTGTAAAATCCAATAATTAGCTGAAGAAGCCAATTGCTAATATTCTGTTAAATAAAAAGAAAACAAAATGCTTTACTGATCTGTTGCACGCCGTTCTAAATGTATATTCAAACAAAGTATGTATCTTATTGAACACATCCAGCACTGGGCCTTCCAGATTCAGTGTAAATAATTAGACCTGTCTCTCTTTAAACAAATTATTGGTAGGGAAAGCTTTAAAATATTTTCTTGTGAAATACAGTGCTATTTCTTTAAATAAAGGGTTCTGGCAGTTCTGTGAGGCAGTTAGCTTAGCACCATTAATACAGAATACAGTCTATCAGCATTTTGTGAACTCTCCATGACCCTGGTAGGAAGCAACGCCTTTAGCTTATACTTATGAAAAATATTATTAAAAAATGCTGTTGAAATGTAAGCATCGTTTATAGTCAGTTTGAAACTGGAGCGATACTGCCAGCTCCATCAAGCATTTCACCAAAAATGGGAACCACTCATCTTCTTTTCTCAGGGACCAACTCCGGGAGCTGGAAACGGGAGCTTCCCAAAACACCTCGGGTGTCTCCTGCTATGCGCACTCATGGGTTTCTCTTCTATTTGCTACGTATTTCACCTTTCAGTAGAAATCTCTCAAAAGTGGCTTATACAGTAAATTTTTTAATCCACCTGTTTTGCAACGAACGTGTGCTATGCACATGAGCATGTCCTGATGTGCCAAGACGTGGCCTTCGAAGGTCGCGGCTCCCGCCTTGGAGAAGGGCACCGTGGTCAGGAAGGATCTGGGAGAGGAAGCGCAGGGCTGTGTTTGCTCTTCCTGCCTCGCGCGGGAGGAAACTCCAACCCTTCTCTGCCAACCAAAGACAGTCAGTGACTTATTGTGGCCGTTCACACACAGACCCTTGGCTTGTTGAATTAACAGCAGCAGTACAACCCACAGGATTACGCCTGCGTGTAAGGGCTGTCCACCAAGTAGGACACAAGGTCATACAAGAATATGAGCCCTTTGAAGAATCTGAGGTGACTTTTTTGCCACGATGTGTAGTTATCCAGTCCAGACCCATAGCACTGGTAGTACCCAATTAAAATGCCTGCATTAGAATATTTGTTACCTTGGGCTCATTTTAGAGCCAGTAGATGGACAAGCACCCACAGAGGACAAACGTACTGTGAGATAGCAGGGCCTGTCTCTCCCAACTGGATATACAAGGGAGCTTATGTGACTAATTTAGGCTCCTAATTTAGACATTTCATTTAATCCAGGCCTTAGTCCAAGCTTTGGCAGTTGCGAACTGAACTCAAGAAGCTCTTACAAGCTCCGTATTTCTGAAACATTCAGGAAATATATCTGGCGACAGAGGCTGAGCCCTCGGCATCGGTGCCTTTGCAGATCGAGCGCTCAAGCATTGCCGGTCTGAGCCTCAGAAAAAGGGGTTTTCCACATCTGGAAGAGGGCCACCTCTGGAAGCTGAACCTGGCCAGCCCAGTTAGCAACATTTTCATGACAAACACAGCAGTGCATTGCTTGGGCCACTGGCTGATTATAATAGCTATGAAATTACCCAATTTAGTTCACCGCGTCAATAAAATTTATACAAAAATACCACCAGAATCTTGGCTAGCATATGGATAACTGTACGAAAGTTACCCAAGCCAATGTGACAACCATTTAAGAGGACTAACCTCTGTCATACGGTTTTCATTTTATGTGCATGCTATACAAACACAACCACCACAAATATGCATTACAGGCTGCCTGGGACTCACTACCAAGGTGAATTAGCACTGTAGTCTGACCTGTTGAAAAGCTTAACCTTTAACCTGCCAGGCAATGGCGGTTGCAATTTGCAAGCCATTCTTGCGTTGAGTGGCTGAAAACATACTTATTTACTCGTGTAAAGCCATAAATGAAATGGGCTGGCTGAGCTCAGCTTACTTCCTAGTTCACAGACCATGTCGCAAAACACTACCACATGTTCAGCAAGTAATCCAGCATGAGGACCGAATACTACTGCACCGTGACCCAAATTCACTTCTCAGAGAAAGAGGAGTTTCTTCTCACCCGGAGCAAAAAGGAGAGAATTCAAAGTGACTTCCTTTTTGAGTAATTTCCCACTACGCTTCCAAGAAAACGAAATTCAAAGAAACTGAAAATAAGTCATTTATCCTCATGAAAAATCTGCATAAGCTTATAGCTTGAGAACTGAAATCCTCTGCGTAACCGCACTGATGTACTCATGAGAAGTCTGTGTTTCCTCTCGCTGCCCGCTGCTGAGTCTCAGCTCTGCAGGGCAAAGCATTAATTTGCTCACCTCTCCATCTCATCTGCAGAGGCTGCCAGTGGTAATATTCAGGATTAACTGTAGCAGCGGAGTTGGGAGGTGGACAGAAATGTCATTTCCTGCTCATGCGTTTGGCAAGATTTATCACTTATCAGTTTTTTGAAAGATGCATCATTTCGGGATGTGAAGCTCTGCCACGCTAGACCTGCTCTTGTCTATCAAATGAAACCAAATCAGGAGATAACCCAGGTTTAGCAAACTGGATGTTTTGTAATGGAGATAGCTGGATAATAACTATTTCTAGATCAAAGTCAGTGACTAGGCGTTGCTCTTGGCTGGTTGGCTTTGCTGTCTGACTGTATAACCACAGGTAGGCTTGCGTTGTGAAATTCAGATCAGGATGCAAACTCCGTAATTTGGGAAGTGTTTAGTTGCAGTGAGCCGGTATGGTTCACGCAGAAGTGTCAGGAATCAGGATGCTCAGAACCAGGTCTGTGTACCAATTACGGCCAGCCTGACCATCTGTTGCAGTCTTTGTCCATCTTCAACCCCGATGCACAGGTAATTGCATCCCAGAGGAGTTTTCTCATGAGTCTAAAGCCACATTTTGTGTTTCTTTTCCCCCTTTCTCTGTACTTACAGCTATCTGTTGCACCTATCACAGAATTCTCTTATTATAGCAGATACTTCTGATTTTTGTTTCATAATTTGGTCTTGTTTGACCCTTCCCTCTCCTTTCAGGTCTTGCAACAATAAAAGAAAAAGAAAAAGCGCCTTATAATATCTATTTAATATCCATTTACTGAGCTTCAGTAAAGAGACATAGAGGTTTTTTTCTCTCTTACTTCAGAAGCTTTACATTATCCAGAAAAATCTCCAAAGCCCTGCCTGAGCCAGGAAGGGTTGGGGAGGGATGTGCGGGAACAGCACACTATATTTCTGCTCTTCACTGCTTTCATAGACATATATACATACCATATGCAGCTGCAGTCCTACAAGTTTTAATTTAATACGGGATACAAACCCTAGGATATAGGAGATGATGAAAAGATGATACAGCAAGCAACAGGGATAGAAGACAGGACAGAACGTGGCTGTACAGGCTCAGTTTACTACGGCTGTAGGCACATGGGAGCATCCACAGCCCATGCTGGTACTGACATCCCACTTTCATTTATTTTCTAAAATTGGGGTAAAATAATAATAGTGGTAGCAATAATAATAGTGATAATGAAGACAGCACCATCATTGCAGGCTGTACTACCTACTTTCTGAATATTGGTGAGAAAGGAAGATTTGTTTTTAGAAGAAATTTCAATGGAAAACCTTGGGTATAAAATTGCGGGTTGCAGAAAAGCTAATCTTGGATGGAATCCACGTCACATTCTTTGACCATATTTAACAGTTAGTTCCACTATATTTAAAAGTCAGTTTCCATGGTAAATATCAGCATTTGAAACAATATTATTGCTAATAGTGGGGTCGTATTTGTTGATTATCAAGATTTCCTTCAAAGAGAGGAACAAGTATTCCCCACTGGTTGAGAGCTTGCTGTGATAGCTCTGCAGTCGGAGCCCGGCAATAATTACACCTTGTGTTTTGCGGTCATTTTGGATTGGTGTGAACATGACAAATGACACATTTTAATTTGAACTATTGCTCAGCAGGCCTGTTCAGGTAGGCAATAATTCACTCAAGCAGGCAATAAACCTGAACAGGCAATAGCCCACACTTTGAAGTACGCCAGCAAACTCTTTAGCAACAAAATAAATATGTACATGAACTTCCGCCATAAATTGTCTTTGGTGATGCAGACCTAGTAAGAGTTTCAGAGCTGGCTTTTCAGGTACACATGAGGAGCAGAATGACTCAGTGGGCAGATCCTACTAGTGCATTAATTCTTTGAAGCTGGACTAACGAACCGGTTAAACATCCACTGAAGTTCGTAGGAATCTCCTGTTCAATGAAGGCAGAGTGACTAAGCAGCTAGGGCAGTTCAGTCCTTTTACTAACCTAAGTAAATTGCCTTCCCATGGAACCACGGACTCACAAATGAGCCCATTCCCCTGCAGTCGAGCAAACTTTGAAAACGCAGCCCCAACGTGCGGAGTAGTTTTGCCACAGCTCAGAAGAGATACAGAGGGTCCAATCGGCTCCAATTCTCAATGCTCAGGAAACCCACTGGCAAAACCATGTTTGCACAGCACTTCTCTTCACGGTGTTCCTTTAACTGCTTATAAACAAGCCTGTTTGTCAGAAATTGCATTACTTTTACATTACAAATAAAACATTTTCAACCGTTGGGTAAATGCATGCATTTTTTTAGTTACTTAAGCCACTGTACATTGTGCAAGTTACTCCAGACTTGCTGGTAACGTGTTTCCATCGCTGTGGGATGCTGTTGTAAAGGAAAGCGGAGGTGCCTTGGTTTCTTTTTCTTTTGGCTGTTACTTGGTCTTATTTTTATAGGTCAGGACCTAAAGTGTTATCACCGATTATCCTAACGCACATTAACTTGCGATGTGAGGGGAAAAATAATTCAGAGAGTAAAACTACTCAAGCCAACTTGTTTGAGGTTGGTGTGTCTGAAACTCTTTTGCCTTCTGCTTTATAATAAACAAGGGAAAGAATTCAAAGTCAGAAGAAGAAACAGCAACAGATTAAATGGAAAGAGACAGTTTATCATCAACTGGAGACAGCTGTGAGCCCCGACTGTTCTGCTGCCCAACCATGCCTTCACACCAGAGGTATTCTGAGATACTACAGTCTCCAGGACCAGTGCAGGATGATCCCCCACCTGTTTGCAGAAACGTCTCCATCAAACCATCCTGCAGGACAGGACCCTGTGTGCCACCATCCGCCGGCTGTTGAGATGAAGCTCTTGGTGGCAATCCACCAAGCAGGGCATAACGTTGTTTGCCTCCTCGTTGACAATCATTTACCTTTACACACAGAAAACGAGTTTATTTGCTGGGGTTTGAATCCAGATTTACATTCTGCCCTTGCTGAAGCTGCCTAGCTCTGTCAGGCTGGTTTGATCCATCCCAGGAACAAGATCCAGCAGCTTCCTTCCGATGTGAGCCTGGACCTGAAAGCCTTCCTTCTCCCTTCCCACACCATCTGGGAGCTGGGATTTTCCATCTTTTGTTAAAATAGTTACTTAAAAAAGGAGGGAAGGGTTGAGGGCAGTTCACCACACTTATTTCACTTGGTATGTGTTTGCCTTTGCTTTAACACAGGCTGTTTTCATGCCAAATGACAGTTCTATTTGTTCCCCCACCCCCCTTTTTTTTGTGTAGCTTATGTAGAACATCTGGTTTTAAAAGTGTCGCAATTTCTAAACATATTCTAATGCTCTTGGGATCAGAATATCAACAACTGTCTATTGCGGTAAACCGCATGTCTGGAAAACATTCCTGCAAACTGAGTTCTTAAATAAACATAAAGCATCTATAGCACATAATGCAAAGCAACATTCACTCGTAAACTCAATATTTAGACCAGATGAGGTGCAAAATATGGTTTTTCTGGACTAAGCCATCACGATTTACAATAAATTTGACAGGCTTTCCGTTGTATACAAGAGAGGGCAGAGGTGTGGCATGCAGATCGGAGCCTTTCCTTAAGTGCTCGTTCTGCATTTAGTCTCATCTGGTATGATTTTCTTGCTTCACTTGGAGAAAGGAGACCAGGAGTACGTCCCCTGAAAAATTCCTACTGTTATTAGAAAGTGAGAATCTACAAAGGAACCGCGGCGGACCGACAGATCAGCAACGCCTCTATCTGATAAGCCTGACCACCTTGTGTAATATCTGCACCTCTGCTAGTTATGTGCATGCATGGGTTGGAAATCCAGAGGCAATTCAGAAACAGCTTAAAGATTAAATAAACTCAACAGGATGGTGAAAGGAAAATTGCAGTAAATTGGTCTGAGTGGGAAGCTTTTGCTATTTTCAATCATTATTAGTATTTATAGGGTGTGGAAAGTGGAACCATAAGCAACTTTAGAGAGATATGCAGTCATACTTCAAAAACGATGGCTTCACTTTGCAAACCCCCTCCACACTGGTTCCAGAAGCGTTTGCTCCAGTTTTAATGAGGAATAGAACCAAAGTGAATAATCACTTCAAATAATGTTTTAGGAGCGTTGGTGGCTGGTGAAGCTGGTTGACTGGAAACGCTGAAAACTCATTAAGCTATTGCCAAATGCTATAAACGTGTTTTGATTATTCTTCCAGATCGCGATTTCTTAAAAATATTACCTTCTTCGCCCTAAAAAGAGCACCAAATACTTTCTTCCAACTAATTATTTAAGCATTTCCACTCTAAACTTAATATAAAAATGTTTTGTAAGGAGAAAAGATGAATATATACACTTAGGCTGATGTAATTACACCTGAAAGCTACTGAGAAGTAGACCGAACCCACCTCCTTTGGCATCTTAAGGTTTATCAAGAGAAAACTGAAAAATTAAGACAAGCCTTATCATTTAATTCCCTTATATTAAAAAGGGCTGGATCCTTTTTTTGATGATTAACATCTAGAGTTATGTAAGGTAAGATAAGGGTATTAGAACATCTCACTTCCCTGTACGAAGAAGATCATCTCTTCTAACAGTATGGAAATGAAGGCCTCCACCCTGATACCCCATTATGCAACTGAGATGATGTTTTGGCCAAAAACCTGCACATATCAGGATGAAAAACCCTTGCTTGCATGTTCACCACTGGAAATACGCACCACAGGCTGGGCCTTGGTGATTACAGGGGGATGGATACTGCTTGACGACTGAAGACTTCTGAGCTTGGTGGAATGCTAGGTCTCACAAGGATAAACGCTCAGGTTCTATTCCCCTCCCCACCTTCTATAATAAATTCAAAGTTTTGATGGCTAGTGTGGGTTACTGGGCTGAACTGGTATAACTGAAACTCATTCTCATTCAAAGCTCAAACAAATGGTTTCTAGAAAGCAGAGCCATTTCACGTGCACTGGAAGAGAGCAAAATTTTAACAAACCAACCAGAGTGAAAACGGTTGAACTCTCAGCCAAACGTACATCAAGCTCATAACAGCCGTGCTTTAAGGCAAAGCAGATTTGTGCCGACCTGCAGGGACTCCTCTGCTGTGGCATTCCCTTGGGGTTCACCGGTGTGGCACGGCTTGGGACACCCCAGCAGCTCAGCCTCTTGGCTCTGCAAGTGATGCCGGAGGAGCCGCGCTGGGAGCAATGACAACGAGCCGGCTGGTGGCGTGCCCACAAAACAACCGCTTTTTGCCAAGTGCAATCACTATACGATGCACCTCACCTTCTTGAATGAGAGGTCCTCATTCAAGCGTGTAGTTCATTCAAAAACACATGCTGCATTCATTAGAGCTGAATATTAACAAGCACCTTGAATTTTTAGAGCATTATGGTATCAGGGCTCTAGGCTGCCGTAGGACAGAGCGCCTCGTGGGAAGCTTGACGCCCGGCCAGGACTCGGATTACAAAGCACACGCATCTTTCTTTCAATATATTGAGGAATCCACTCACCTTACATGCCAACAAAGTGCTTCCTAGACGATTACGTTGGGATTGCAATGACTCTGGAAAACACCACCTTTCCTTTTCCAGAAGCTGGAAGACAGGGATCACTCCACTGAAGGTTTGAAAAGCCATAATTGTTTCATAGTAATTTTCTTCTCAGGCTTTTAGCAGTTTTAATAAAATCCTGTAAAAAAAAAAAAAAACATAAAGAACAAGTTCACACAGACATTTTAGAGCTGTAGGTTGCATTGTGTCCTCCTGCTTACTACACATTTGAGATAACCACTGGTATCTTGCCACAAACTCATAACTAGTAGCTTTTTCCATGAATCTGAACTACCTATATGTTTGCACGACCCTCATCACTTGAATATTTGAAAACTTTGCCAAATCGTTGTGTGTTGTCTTATGACTTCCCCGTGGAGCACAAAAAAAAGATTTCATATATTTAAAGGCTGTTGAACTCTCATAAGGGGCAAATAAAGCCCCAGAGGAAGTCTGCAGTTGCGTGACAGCAGGAGCAGCATCACCTCAACACCCGTTCAGCATCCTACCTCTGACATCACCTTCGCTCTACACGTAAAACAAAACCGCATCTTACTGAGAGACTCCTACTCTATTGACATACGCCTTAAAGCTGCATCCAAATGCCCTGTTTCTTCAAAGTATTATCTCTTTGGCATCTTCTGGAAAGAAATGTTCCTGCTGTTATTCCTAAGGTACAATCCTGATTATGTGTTCTACAGGGTCATGGATACCTCGCACAACCTGGGGCCAGGATTCTTGCCAGCCTCTGTTCCATCCTGTTGCAGTTCATTCCCCTCATCTCAAGGACTATTCTTGTAGTCTCTGCAAAGATCTCCAGCTGGCCCATCAGTGATCCCTCTTCTGAAACAAGGATGGAGAACACTCAAACGAGACCCCCTCCCGCGTCCCAAAACACAGCACTTTTGAAGAGTTCAGATGTCCACAGTCATGTATGTTCTACAACAGAAAGTCATCCAGACCCCTGGTGTCAACTCAGAGCTTGCATGTAAAGGGAGCCATTTCACAAAATACAGCTTATAGAAGCTGGCCAGGATCAGCCCCGCTCTGCTATTTAACTGAAATACGCCTTGAGACATGAGTGGGCAGGGGAAGTGCTTCTTTAGAGAAACTAACTCGTGGATTTTGAATAGGATTAGGCACAAACACCCTTCTGCTTTTATAAATATTGACAAAAGGAACCAGGAGGACAGGTCTGTCCATAAAGAAGAGGTCTGTTAACCATAATGCTGCTCTATCCAAGTGATAGTTTAATCTGTGTCTTAAAACAAAAGGGTAAGGCTAGATATTGCTTTTTTATACTGACAGTTCCAAACCTCATAAAATATTAGTATCTGTATCGGTCATAAAAATTAACAACTTCAGATCCTTTAGTGTTGTGCTCTTCAACTTTATCACCAGTTTTTCAGTTTTCTGTGTGTGCATACACGTGTGCACGTACATGTATGTATGTACACGCACATGGCCCTTCCTTCCTGAGCTGTTTGGCTAGTGACGAATGGCCTTCTAATTGCTCAGCGGGGCTGTATGGGAGGGTTTGCGAGTGGCATTCCTGATTCCTTTACATCAGAGGTCACTATTGTACAGTAAGATCCTGACAGGAGATAGCGATAACGAGATGAAAGCAAACAAAAATAACAAAGAAGAAAACTCTGGGTCTGGTGATGTGGATTGTTCTCCAGTTAAATAACTTTATAGTCACAAAACTAAAAAACTCTGTCAGGCATCTCAGTCCAGAACTGCCCTTTAAAATGTTTGGGAGCCAATGTAAACACCAAGCTCAGTATGGTGTTTGTAGTCACTTACCCAATCTCGCTTTTATTAACAATTAATCCATCAAATTTCAATGCCTACAAAATCCCATGTGTCACAAGCCCCTCTGAAAGCTGCTATCTTGAAAACAAAAATTGCAATTACTGGCGTTATTTTTTTCACGTAGAATCAAATTTAAATTGGGTTTTACAAAGTGAAAAAATCTCTGCATTTCTCCTGTCTAAAGACATCAGATTCCCTTAAAGCTCATATACAGTGCAAATACATAGGAACTACAGGAGGCAGCCAATACATATGGAACAGATAAAGGCCACATAGTTTATTGAACCTTGTGGCCTGCTGATGTAACAAAATCAGCTTCGCAATGAGCATTCGGATCTGAACATGGGCTCGCTCCTTTGCGAGAGTGTAATAGATGATAGCTCTCCCGGGGCCAGATTTGGATCCCCATATTTATCAGGACTCTTACTTCAGTCTCTGGCCCTCAGAGCTGAAGGAGGGATTTAGAAACATTCATTCCTAATATATTCTCTTCTCTAGCGAAGTGTGGTGAGAGGCAGCTGGAAGGCTTTGTGTTCCAGCGGTTGAGGGGAAAGAGATCCCGAGACCAGCTACATGAAATCATCTCAGTATTAATGAGTCCTTCTCTTTCAAACAGGTAAACAGCTCTTTGTCAGGGTTAAAGCAATTTGGGCTGAACTGTGTCATCACCGCAATAACCCCTTGCTGAAATTTCAAACCAACTGGAGGAGCCAAAGCGAGAAATCCGTGCCGTTGCCTTTACCTGCTGGCAGCAAGGAGGCCATTGCTCTTGAGAAATACCCTTTTTCTTTCATTTTCTGTACCTATTTGCTGCCTCCTGCACACACTTTTTTAATTTAGCTTTGCCAGGATTTGGAGCCTAGTCACTCTAGCATCATTAGTAATAAAATGAACCCATGAGAGTCCGGTGTGAGGATAAGCAAGAAGGCTCCCACCACACTTTAATCTGGTGCTAATGGAAATAGCTTTAGTCTTTCCCTCAAAGCCTTGCTGCACTGCTGTCTACAGCAACACTCATGGTATCTCAAGAAGCCAAAGAGCTTTTCCTGTGTACTGGGGACTGTTACCTCTCCAGCTGGAAAGAACCCAGTCTCCAAGGGTACAAGCCCAACACTTGTGCCCCAAGGAAGTAACCCATGTTGTCCATGTGTCTGTACAGAGATGTTCTGATGATGAACGGTGGCTGTGGCATGTGGCATAGGGATTGCCTGTTTGCTGGTAGCATATCTATTAAAACATAGAGAGTGTTGCTTGAGGAGACAGTTTTTGAATGAAGACTATGGAGCTGCGATAAGAATGGGTGACTATGCTCTTGCGTTTCCAGCAACTCTCCCTGTCTGCTTTTCTTTCTGTGTTTATTTCCATTCTTCTGCTGGGAATTAACTAACCCCAGTTTCTAGGAAAATTTAGTATTTCTTCAGAGGTTCCTTCCAGCCTATTTCATTCCAACAAGAGGCCTGGCCTGTATTCCCTCCCCACGAGCCACCTACACCCTCTCAGACATACACAAGAGTAGGTTAATGTCCTCCTTGTTATACAAATACTTTTACAAATATCCATTCATTAAACATCCACCTTCTCTGCAGTGAGAGCATATTCCTAACCTGTTCCTGCTCTGGAAATGCACCCCTGGTTCACCAGACCACACTCATTCATCCATACTGCCCACTGAAACAAAGTGACCGAACCACAGGACAAATTACATGCAAGTACATTGTAATCCATTCATAATATAGCAGATATCTATAAGAAGCAGCCTCTCATGTTATCAGACATCTGCAGGGAATGAGAAGTACATTTCAAGACTATGCACGAACTGAAAGCTCCAAAAAACTTGCAAACACTAAAATTACTGCAGATGGCTCTCATGGGGAAATAAGAGCATCACAGAAAAGACAGCTGCTCACTGGTAGCCACCGAAGGTAAGCACGGCTGAATTAAAAGGATTCCCAGCCCTGGCAGCCAAAGAAACGTGAGTCAAACACGATCTAACACAGCCCAGTCTCAAGCCCAGATGAGAAAGAAGAGGGTCATGGTCACCAGTGGCATAAGCAGATGAAAAGACCCAACAACAGCATGGAGACATGTCCCCACTGAGTCAACAGAGCAAGATCAGGCAGCTCACGGCTCTCCTGCTGCCCCGGAGAGCGCTTTCAGTGCCCTGGACCCGCAAAGAAATCGCTGAAGCCCTCTTGAAAAGATTATTGCCTGGTGGTATTCTCCAAATTACCTCCAAACATTCTCCTGTCTTCATTAACCAAGTAGATAACTTGGTCTTTTGCCTACAAAGACAGAAGACAGACAAACATTCACAATACAATAATGTGTTGGTTCTTGAATAATAGGAACTTGAGCTCATTTTTCCACCTCCTTAACATTTTCTACATTGTGTGGGCAGCAGTCAAGGGCCAATTGTTCCCAATGTCATTGTATTTGCTTTGGTTTAGGAGATGAGAATTAAACACTTCTGGATCAACTACTACCTTTTAGCTGCCTTTCCCATTCCACACCCCCAATAACACACGACCTATGAAAATGTCTTCCTAGGAAGCGTTGAGATACACACACAGACCGACCATAAAGCTTTCTAAGAGCTTGTGGTCTAACCACAGGGTGCATTGGTTCAGTCCCAATTATCTTTCATCTTCCAAAGGTTAACACACTTCATTCCATTTTGCTTATTATGCTGTGGACCTCTTAAAGGAAAGTCTAAAGCAAAGGTCCTTTTTGTGATTGGTGCTTCTAGAACGTAGTTTTCCAAGGGCAAATCTCTGTATAATTCTTCACATGGGAAAAATGAAGATTTATCCTCAGGGAATGGCTATCAGGAAAAAACCAAAACCAAACCAACCCACAGGACAACACTCATCATTCAAAGTCATACCACCACACGTTTGATTTTTAGAAATAACCTGATCCTCCATACAGCAGTTCATACACTTTGAAATGAGGTTATATATTTGCCATGGAGTCTTGTGATGACACACTCCCCGTTAAGCCTTTGTTCTACAATCTCTTCTCTATTTCCATGGTTCCTTCAGATTTGCATTTCAGTGGTGCACTTCGGGATCCTCAACGTGAAGTACACTACTGAAATGTTAAAATAGTTTCATAGTCCTTATTTAATATGTTTTTACCATTAAAGGACAGGAATTATATGGAAAGTTTGCAGCCTAACACATAAGAAAACAATGACTTAGATAAAGGAGATCTGCACAGCTTATTTATTTCTCGCTCTTCAACCTATTACATGACATCATTTTAATATAAAAGTACTTTGTAATTATGATGACTTCACTGATAATTCTTTGTTGTACAACACTGGATCTTCCCTATCCAAGCCCAGAGATCTTTTTAGAGATCTCATACCCACACCTTAATGAAGTCCCACAAACACTCTTCCAACCTTCTCAACTCCCTGCTGCGTTTCAGTGTGCAGAGAACAGCATCTTCTGTAGTTTCCGCATTTTAAGCTTTAATCTTTGCCTAGAGGGCAGCAAAACAGCATCTCCCAAGGACTCCGATACCTAAATTTGCTTCCTTTGTTCAGCAAAGGACCACAGCTTCTTCCTTCTGTATTTCTAGCGCGCTGCTGGAAGGTACAGCCAAAACCATAGCCGATCTCGGCCAGCGTGGCTTGGCACAGCCACGGCGTGGTTTGCCCCATCTGCCTCCCCACTGACCCCACAAACCGAGCCGGGACCCGCCAGGACAGAGCCTCCACCAGCTGTCCCCACACGTCTGGTCAAACCTGCGCCAGCCACCAGCAGCCATGAGGTCGCGTCTCCGGCTGCGGGGCTGGAGACTGCACCATGCGCTCAATTATTTAATGATGGGGGAGACGTTACTGCTGAGACTGGAACTTGCAGTTCTAGCTCCTGGGCCTAAAACGGGGCTTGTGAAGAAACACTGGAAGCAAGACAAGCGCACGACTCCGCAGTTGCAAAACCTAAAAGTGCGTAAGATTTTCTTCCAGTGAGGTATGCAGCTTTGTGGATGAAACGCCACCCGGCTAGTGGAACCAGATCGCAGATAGGCAAGCAGCCTGGGTGCTCTTTTCATTTTTATACCCCCCCCCCCAAAAAAACCCCAAACCCAACATTAAAAACAAAACCCTCCAGAACTGTCTCTCCAGATCTCCCACCAAAGCTCTGAGGAAAGACACTTGCCCCGAGGGACCTACCCCTCCGCTACCCACCAAAGTATTTGAATTACACAGGAAAATGCACTTGAAGCAGAAGTGAAGTGTTTCCTAGATTAAAGCAGATAACACTGAAGCTGCAAATGTTGGAGTCAATGGTAACAAGAATGTCCCCAGCAAAGAAAAGCATCTGAATAACTGGCTTGAGCAGCAGGGCTAATAAATGTGGGTTCTCGTGTCTTGGCTGGCTTCTCAGATGCATCATGAGGGCTCTGGTACTTTATCTACTGTGGAAGGTGTGACCAGGGTCTTTCTCCCCTACCTTGCTGTCTATCTTCAGAAACCTCTATAGACATTTTTTTAACCATGGCATTCTCTTTTTTTCTGTCTTTTGTTAAAATTGACCAAAAGGATTAAAAGTTAGCCAGGGAAAATAAAGATGGACAGAAGCAGGATACGATAATGGTCTCTCCCCTCTAGAAAACGAGAAAATGTGCCAGAAAAAAAAAAGTAATGACAATTTAAGTTAGCTATTTGGAGATATAAGGGCAGAACACATGCAGAAGTGTCATCCCCTCAGTATTTGGAATTACTTAATCTTGCTGGGAGATGGTAACAACAATAATAATAAAGACTCATAGCCAGGGTCAGTCTCTAGCAGCTATCTGCGAATGTTTCCAGGCGTGGGTGCAGCAGGGATCGCCCCTGCTGGCACAGGACACACTGACCACTTCTCCAGCACGGCCTCTGGCCTGCTTCTGGAGCACAGCCCTGCTTATGGCGAGCCGTAAGTCATCTTGCTTTTCTCCATGGATCTTGACCCCCTCCCAGAGCTACCAGAGACCTCAAGCTAAATGTACTGGAATTTGAAATTTGCCTGAACTGGTTTGTCTGAGCTCTCTGCTCGCACCAATACTCAAAATTCACGGCACACTCACACCCACACTCACAGGTTGCTCTGAATAACAAACACAACCTTCTATTTTATCCCTGGCAAAAATGGAGAAGCAAAGCAAGACAGCTTGTAAAAAGCATTTTATATGCAAGACAGATTAGAACATTAGTGGTGTAATAAAGTAAATAAGATGGCAATTGACCTAAGACATGTGGGGTTTACCCCAATTTTTTGTTTATAGTTGAAGGTCATAAGCTATCCAAACCTCTATTGATCAGAGTCCTCTTTGTTTAAACAGAACCTACTGTATTTATTTGTGCTGTTCCTCTAAAGTCAAACAAAAGAGGACAGTTTTAAGTAAATCTCTGCATGACACTGCTGCCATGTGGTTCATTCACTCAGTATACAGATGTTTTCAATCTGTACAGTTTGTCTTTCATATCCATATGAGATGAAGCAGGCTTGATTTGGGCTGGGAATGATGCCAAAGAGAGAAGACACATCATTAACCCTTAATAAACGACTTACGAAGCATCCCTGGTTTATTCATTAAAAGGACTCCGTGAAGGATTACCATAACACCTTATGAGCGGTAAGAACCTTTTACTTTTCTGTAATGCTATGCGACAGGTATTTATGGGAAAAACAAAATGCTTGTTGTAGGAGATCCTCCCCTTTCATTCCCTTGCACACTAATATACATGCTGAAAATAAACATCTACCCCAGCTCAGCATCCAGATAACAAATATTGCTGAGAATAAGAGGACGTAATTCATTTGGGTTTCATGTTACAACCGATACACTGCGAAACCAGGATCCTGTGTCCTGGGCATCGTTCAAGTCTTTCAGAATTGGTTCTTGCTTTACAACCTTAGTACATACTACACGTATATACTTAATACATGCTATAGGCATTTACGCAACATGTACTACATACAAGAGACAAGACGGTGCCTCTTATGATGCATCTGTGGAACTGAGACAGCAGATTAAGAGACCTTCCCAAAGTCACAAGAGAAGGAACAGAACCAAGCTGCCCCACAGTGCAGCCCAGGGACCTCCGCACACAACCAGCCCCTCTATCTCGTTTCGGCTCTGCTTTCCTCAACACCCTTTTTCCTCACTATTACAGCTCTTGACAAACATTAGATGCACGTTCGGTACAGCATCGGGCTCGTACTGGATACAGGAATATTAGAAGCAGCTACTGGCTTGGAAGCAATTGGGGAAAATTTTTCTTCAGACAGTTTACAGGGCTTTGCATGCTGAGTATATTCGTACTGTATTATTCAGCAAGCAAGCTGTTGCATCGCTACAGAGGAGAAACTGCTGATCCAACGCAACTAACAGACAATCTCATTCAATCAGTTCCTTCCTTTATTAGAACATGCAAAACACAGTAGTGAGTTTAAACCTGCTGTGCCAATAGCAACGTCTCTTGATCTTCGCAGGCAGCAGTGTGGCTTAGCAAACAAACAAACCAGAATTGAGGGGCTTTTTCCCTTCTACTCCAGTTCGCTTAGAGAGCAGAAATTCACACCACTTAGCTTAAAACATTCAGAAGTGAAGGCCGCTGCTCAGAAGCGTGGGCTGAACAACTGCTCCCTGCAATAAAGCCTTGTCCCTGCAGGTTTTATAGCCGATCCTATGCAGTTAGCAGGAGAAAAAGCCTATGAGGTTGGAAGATATTCTGCCCCGTTTCAGCCTGTGTTTGAAGAAGGGGCTATACATAGTCACATGTATGTTCAATTATTCATTTCCAGGAGGTGTCTGAGTCAGGGATAGCAGGCTCAGCACATACCATAAAAATAGTTCTGCTCCTTATTCTCAAGATCTGCACCACAGGTCAAACAAGCTCCACTCAGTCATGGGACATTAAGTCCCTGTATCTTGAACTCCAGCTGACTGCCTCACCCAAGCTTTTGGGCTGAACGAGCATCTCCCCAGCCTAGCTGCTACGCGATGGAGTCAGCGGGTCAGGCTTCTCATAACCCCGCTGCCAAGAGAGCTCCTCGCGGGACAGCTCTTGCACAGCCCAGACCCTCCCCAGACACCGCACGAGCGAGGAATCAGTCGAACGCAGTTTCTTTCCATCTCCTGCCCTATCATAAAAACTGAACTCCCCCGGTGCTAATCCCAGGGCTGGAGACACGGCCCTTCTCGAGCTGACTGGGGAACTCCTGAACTCGCGCAGCTGGCCCAGCGCCGCTCCCCGGCAGCCAGCGCTCGCAGCTGGGAGCCCTCGGCTCGGCGTTTAACCCCCTCCCTCACCGCTGAACCCCACCGCAGGGGCACAGAGCGGGAATGGGGTGCCCGGACTGGGACAGCACCTGCTTGGCTGCTATGGGGCTGGTTAAACACCCCCTGGGTTAATTGCAGGGGCTCAGCATGGGGTGTGCGCACATGCTGCTCCTCCTGGCAGCCCAGCCACGTCCCCAGTGCTGCTCCTGGCCTCTCCGCCACATGAGGAGTTTGGAACTGCAGCCTGGACCCCTTGCAAAGCTGAAAGCCCAAAGAGGTTCACAGTGATGCAAGACAACTGGAAATACCCCAAACCAAGGGTGGACGGTTGAAAGCAGATCTCCAAGGAAGGGCCCTGACTGTTGGGCTGTGATATAAGACAGGAGAGTCATCATCTCCATGTTATGGTCTTCAAACTCTTGGACTCTGCTCCACTCCTTGGAGGATCAGTTTCGGGTGCCCCTGCCAGGGAGCGACCGGCATCTGCACATCAAGTGCTCTCCATGTGAAAGTGTCAGACAAAACAGGGGGAATCGCGAATTAAGTCAAGTGAAATACAGTGATTTCACCCAATTCACAAACCAAGTGAAGAGCAAAACCAGCCCAGAGCCCAACGAGTCCCAGTCTTATTCACCAGCTTACACCATCCCAGCTCCGCAGCCTACAGCCATATGGAACAGACCCTTTCGGAGATACAAACTCCTCTTTAAAAAAATTAAGAAAAGCAGACTGTTTTATCCCCAGTACTTTAACAGAAAGCTGCTTCAGCAAGCCTATTTTAGAGTCAATTACTCATTTAAATGTGGGGCAAGGATGGGGGATTTAGGGGGAGAGAGGCAGCCACGGTTACTGGCCCCTTTTTGAGTTTTAAACCAAACCAGAGACAACAGTCGAACTTGGGACAATCCTGGGTAAACCACAGAAGATGGCAGCACTTCTCATCAGCCTAAAACAACAACACTTTTCCAAGTTTTTTCAATCAAAAATGCTAGCAAGGCCACCCTGGAATTTGCTACCATTTTCCCTTACCCAAAGCTATTTTTCAACACAAGTATTGAGTTTACATATTAATAGACCACTAAAAACAGGATGAAGTGATTGGAATGTTGGAGTTACTGATTTGTTTGGGATTTTCTAAGAAAAAATAAAATAACTGTGTTCCCCCAGTTTTCTTTCTTGTTTCTTTTCCTTTTCCCCATTAAGTGACTGTTTCAAATTAATAGAAAGAGGATGCAGCATTTCTTGGGTTTTATTTTATGGGTTTTCCCAGCATATGGAATCTTTTTAAACATGAGAAGCTGTGGGTAATATGTTATTATATGCATATTTTAAGTTAACCATTCTTTATATCTTCCTCAAAAGAAATATTTACCGTGTTTATGTCTGAGAAATACGTTTATTTGGAAGATTTACTCCAACCATACCAACTCCCTTTACAGGGCTGTCAACTGCAAAACTATACTAGCATTTTTTATAATTAAAATGAGGGTGGAGCAGAAAGTAATCATTGCTTGTTGCTTTTCTAAATCATGGAAGCTTTCCGTAAATCAGACTTGACAGGCTCAAAATGTTATTTACCGAGCTTTGTTCCTTTGCCAACAGGGCCATTCTTAGGGTGGTGACAGAAACCCTGACCTGCGATGCCAATGGAGCAACAGGCACATCCGAGAGATCGCAGGAACCTACATTTCCAAAAATGGTTGTTAAATTGAAATACAGCATTTGTGGGGAGGCGAAGGAGCAAAGGAAGGGTTTCTCAACACCAGCCTGGCAGAAGGTGATGGCCATGGACAGCCCCGGGTCCCCCAGGAGCCGCTGAGCACTGCTGCAGAGCAACAGTCACGGGGGAGCTGAGCAACGTGAGAGCGGCCAAAATCAGCAGCCGCAGCACGAAAACATGAAAGAAATGTGTACGTGACCCTGTTCAGCTCTCCTTAAAATAGATGTCATAACAGGAGGTATTACCGAGCTGATGTGAGCATTAACAACAGTTTATAAAAGCCTCGTTAGCAATACTTTCCCTGTACGCGGTGCCAGTGACATGCGGTACCCACAAACCTGCAGAAACACCCACTGGATCTGGCACCTTGGCTCATACTGGGCCCAGTTGAAATCTACGTACACCGTTTACTTTTTTCCTTCCCCACTAACCTGAAGTACTAGGATAAGAAATGTGCTATCTCCCAAAATGGATTTCTACAAATACAGCTAAAAAAACCCATTACATTAAACCGATAGAAACTAAAGAAAAAACTAGCTTTATGTAAGACTTGCCTGCTGCAAAGAAAATTTCATTTTTGGCTCAGGAAAGACATTTTAATTACACAGGGAAAAAATATATGAAGTTGTTACTAAGCGATAAGTGGGGAGGCAGGTTTTTGGATTCAAATTTGCGTGACTTTGGGATTTTGTCTGGGTAGGTATTCAGTGCTGCTGAGTGTCAGACCTGGCAAGTCGTGCCGAATGTAACATTTATCTCCCCTGCGCTGTAACTCAGCATTGACGCGAAATTTCACAGGGGGGTGACACCAAGCTGAGAAGGACAGCTACGAAACCTGCCCACACAGACCGCCCCTTCCCAAACTGCCCAGCCCTTGGCCCCAAAACACAAGTCACTTCTGAATTACCGCAAGTAATAGAGCAATCGTGTTCCCCAGGTAAAGAAGTGAACCATGGACAAAGTGACCATGAGAAAAGTGAGGAAGTTCTACGAGCCCCTGGGGTCGATGCCAGGTGGCAGGACCAGGAGAGTTGATGTCTATGGGGGTGACAGGCAGAGGTGGAGCCTCCAGCACAGAGGGCTCTGAATTGGGCAACTCCTCAGCATCCACCTGGTCTGTGGACACTGTGTGACAAACTAGATGACTCCAAGCTAAACCTAGACCTGCTTCTCCAGACCCTGTTACCTAGAACACTGGTCTAAGTGACAAACGCAAGTGGGTCTAACCAGCAGCTCTGGCATCGCTCTCCAGTTCCGCACAGGCGCTCACAGCACCTCCATGTCACAGTGCCACCCGCGACAACCCCTGCAGACATCCTGAGCAGGGTGTGCGAGGAAGCGGGAAGTGCTGTGGAAGAGGCCAGACCGATCCTATCGGCTGGGGCTGGCCAGGCTGCCATGAATCAAGAGCCTGTAGGAAGATCAGAGACAACAGTTTTAGTGCCTCATTTTGTATCCACTCAAACAGCCTTTGTTGCTCAACAGTTTGCACATCCATTTTATTTTTTCCCCCCACAGCTGTCAAACCACATTGATTTTCAGTCATTTAACCTGGGCAGGACCAGCAAACCTGCTCCCCCAGGTGAAAAGCCAGGACTGCAAGGAAATGACTCAAGTTGGCTGAATTATCCACTTCTTCTAAGACACAAAGAATTTGTTTGCCTTGCTTATAAGAGCCAAGGGAGAGATGGCACAGAAGGCTAAATCCCCACTGTCCCCCCGGTACACACTTCATGCTTCGCTATCGACGCAGGCAGAAACGTTTCCAGGGCTTGCAATGCAGTTGGCAGTGTCTTTTCAGGAAAGGACCTCTACTGAGCAAGCGTGTGTCTGAATTCCATCTCAGCCCTAGGGAAGATGGTTTCTTCAGTTCCTCTTCAAGGTCAGTTGTGGGGTAACATATGTTAGCTGTCTCTCAGCCTTGCTAACAGAAAATCTGACTGAGCGACATGTGGAAACAGGGAAATGAAAATAAACGAAATGAATAAACACATTTAAAGGGCTTGGGGGAGAGACAGAATCCCGACCTGTGCATAACATCCTTACCAACAGGACCACGCAAATGAAATTTGGGATTTGCATCTTGATGGGTACGGTAAATTTGAACTCTATGTGACTCCAGCGCATCTGCTAAGCAAATAGAGCCACTCTTATTACAGATGTACAGCACAGAGTCAACGTGGGAGCTGGGAACCAGCGAGCTCACTGCCCTGGTGAACAGCATGTCCAGGGTTTGTTGTTGTTGTTGTTGTTTCCTTGGACATTTCTTTTAATAATTAGAATGGAGCAAGATCTTACAGGAATTAGTTAAATGGTGTTTCAGCTCTCCTTTAACATGCTGCAGCAGGATGGAGTTGGAAAGCCTTTGTGTTCCCAGCTCTGCGTCTCCTCGCTCTCCAGACACACATTTCCAGGCGCACTTGCCCAAAGCTGGCTGGACACAGCCACGAAGCCCACACCGAACCCCGAGAGCGGGGATGGAGCCCTGCAGCTCGACGGGAGCCATTCCATCCGCATGACGATTCCTCCCCAGGACGCACGGGCAGGAGTTCCAGTGTGGTCTGTTGTTCCTACCAGGGATACGCGCTTAGTCAGCACAGCCCGGGGACACGTCAGCAAAGCCCAGACAGTTGTCTCAAGTACACAAGGAGGCAGAGGAATACGTCTAAAGAAGTTGTTCGTGTTATCTGTGTTGTGTGCTAATATCAGGGGGAAACGGTTGCATGTTCTAGACATTCAGGGTTGCTCTTTCCTGGATATAACAGCTGAAATTAGACCCCCACGGTAGCGCTGTAGCCCTACTCCGGCATTTCTCAACTGTATAATCATGTTTGCCATTCCAGTCATGGTAAAGCGTTCCTCCAGTGGCTCACCAGTGCTTCAGCACACCCACTTCTTTCCTAAGATTTGGCTAAAGATCAGAGCAGCTTGGTTATAATAGCATTTGGCAGGAAAAGACTACCAAGCAACCTGGCCTGAACAGCTGAAAGAAGAGCAGCGAAGCGAAGTATGAGAGATGATTAACAGAGACTCGAGACTCCAGAAGGAAATTTCTAGGCATCTCTTACAACCACCATATCCTTGGATTTCTATTTTTGCCTCATTCTGCTGTGTAACACTTTTGTTTTCGCTCCTTCTCCCCTTCTTTCCATACAATTAGCAAGGGAGAGGGGTGAATTGTGAAGTCAGGTTATGAGCATCTGCCCGAGCCTGCGCATGGGCACAGGAGAGCAACCAGCACCATCGCCAAGGAGAAAACCTGGAGCCGGGCTAGTGAAAAGAAGTAAAGCTGAGGATAGTGAGTTATAAGGAAACGGGTGAGAAAACCAGTAGAATTACCCCAACAGTTCGTCTAAGCCAGCTGGCATGGCTGCCCCACTGGTGAAAACCCAGGGACTTTCAGCGCAGTGCATTTCTAAAGCAGGGTATTACAACTAAATTAAATCACAACACATCACACAAAAAGGCACTTGAGCATTTTCTACAGGATGCTAGAACTGAAGTGCTTTTGAGCTAGAAGCAAAACCCAAAGCCTTTGCTTTGGTTTTTCATGCAACAGCGTGAAATAGGCTCATGCTTCCCAGGAGGTGGAGGATGCTAGCGCCAAATCTAGGCCAAGGATCTCCTCTTCAGGAACTCCTGAGGATCAATCACTGATCCAGGCTTCCTGATGGACAAGATCTTGTTTGCAAAGATCCCATGGTTATGGATGCGCTCCCCGAAAAGCAGGTTTTGCAGTGCATCTTGCATCACAGCAGCCGGGTCCTGGACATACATCAAAGCCTTCACCTTATGAGTCGCAGGAGACATCAAGATGTGCTGCTTGCTCGGATCTGTGCAGCACAGCTGTGCCTTGGCAGAGCACAGCACCACACCTCTCACCACCCGGTGATGCTGGCGGCATCCCGGGGAAGAGCCCTTGCTCTGAGGAAGAGCCTGCTCAGTGAGCACTCTCAGGCGGAAAGCAAACCAGGCAGCTTTCTACCAAATTATTTCTGCTCTTTGTAGGACCGGTCTGCTGGAGCACATTCACTTGAAATTTATTAGCACACCCTTTCTGCCAGTCCTCGCTGGGTCTAACACAACTGTGTATACATTGATTTTTCCTGGCCTCTAGGACAGCTGTGCACAGTCAGAAGCACGTGCTTTGGGACAGGCTGAACCCTGGAGCTCAACTCTTGAGAGATTATACAAAATTGGGATCTGAAGGTTCACTTGGAGATCCAGGTGGATTTCATTTCTATCGCGATTCAAAGCAAAATTGCTACCTATTGAGACCCCCCACCTCCTGCTTGAAATCCCAGGATACACCACTGTTACCCAAGGAGACCGTCAGACACATCCAACGCTCTGACCCAAACCACAAAGCACGAGAGAACAGGCTCCAAACGTACAGACACCCCACCACACATGCACCAAAGACATCTTTGGGGTTTGCTGAACAGCATATCCACTCCACTATCCCACAAACCCCCAAGAATTGTGAGGTGGTTCCACAAGTTTGCTGCTGACAGGCTCAACAGTTGAATGCAAATAAGATTCTCCTTCTGCCAGCTGTGAAACTGAGCCTCGTCCAAACAGCCTTGGCTCCGAGGCAGCCACCTAATGACTCCCAGGCTTAGCTGAACATCTTTATCTCTCTAAATACCATGCGATTTGGGATAGATTCAGTGGCTTCTCTGGACTACCACCATGCATAAACACAAGACACTCCCTGAAGATAAAGGTGGAGACCATCTGCTGTACACTCAGAGGAGTCCAGACCAGCAGAGCAATCGCACACGTGTGAACATCACTTCTTTAAAATGCTGGCATTGCGGCACCGCTCACGTGGTTCAACCACACCAGGGCTGCCAAAACACGTCAGGATATCGTGTTGGGAGCCACCCCACGTCTGCCTGTCCTCACCCGGCATCGGCAACGCTGCTCACGCATGCAGGAAAGCCCAGGAGGAATCTGCGGTGGCAATGGGGGCACAGCCCGGCGGGACAGGGCAGCCAGGGAGAGAAAGAGACGGAAATCAAACCTGGAAGGGGTTTAAGGAATGGAAAGGAGGACATGACCAACAGGAAGCAGACTTACCTCACCCTTCAGAGCTTGATCAGACTTGCACCGAGAGCAACACAACTTATTTCTCCATTTCTTTAGATGTTAAGTATCCAGTTGCATCCAACACCGAGTGACAGCCAGGAGCAGATGTAAAACCGCAGATGTACAAGTGTGGATACGTGGAGCTCCTACATTTTCTGGAAAACTTTATTAATAGTACAATCTAGAACCCCAGCCGTGCCCCAGTAATTCCCACCGGCCTGGGAGCTGCAATCTGTACTCAGAGATGTAGCCCACATGCCCTGTACTGTCAGGTGCTGCCATTGACAACGATGGAGCATTTGCCAGCTTTTCATTGCCAGTATTCTACCATTCATTATCCCAAACATTGCTTTGGCCAGGAAATTCTCACTAGAGCTTCATGTAATAAATCATTTATGTAATAAGTCACACTTCCGAATTTGCAAATTTTCCCTACGTGCCTCTCCTTTCTTTGGGAACAAATTCATTATTCAGAACTCAGTTGTGTACGGTCCGGTGTAATTCTTTGCCCCACTTATAGGATAGTTGGAGTAAAAATAATTTGGATATGAAATTAGGGCACAGGTTATGTTTCTGCTCCGTAATTGTCTTTTCAAATTCAAGCTCTTAAATTCGGGCATCTAAGTCTGTATATAAGCATAAAAACCCCAGTTTGTTTGTCAGAAGTATGATCCGCTCTTCTGTCCCCTTCAGGAAACACAAAACATTTAGCAGAAAGATTTCTAAGAATAAAATTTTAAGATTTCCACGGACTTCAGCATCTCTTCAAATAACAGATGATTATTCTTATTACTACTATTGCGAGGTTTAGGTAATCTCATAACATCCATGTCAAGTTATTTATCATTGCCAGAATTCACATCGTCAATCTGGGCTACACTAATTAAATGAGCAATCAGCTGCTCGGCCCGCTGGGTCTTGGTGCCTCTCCCCCCGCGACCCGGCTTGGCACCCTGTGTGTGAGAGGGTAGATAATCCGGGTTTTAAAGGCTGACTCCCTCCTTATCATAATGTGACGCTGGCCTGCAAAGTTCAAGGTAAGGCCATTGTGTCTTCAGCCTATTTTTATTGTACAAAACAGTTGATGGGACTTAATTATTTTTTCCATCTGCCAACCATTTTGAGTAATTGAAGCCTTTGGAGCCAGGAGTCAAGGTTTCCCAATGTAAACCAGACCCTGGCATTCGGCGTTAGCAGAAACGTTGAAAAATCCTGAGGAATCTTTGGTTCTGAGGTTTGGTTCTCTTCTCCACAGTCTGACCAGGATTCAGGAGAAACCCAAACCCTCTCCTACATACACATTTTTTTTGGGGGGGGTTGCTTTAGTGTCTCAAATTTTCCAGGCACTAAAACTTCCCATTACCAAAAAAATTACAAAAATTGAAGGATATAACTTAAAGCCACAGAAGTACGAAAATTCCCAGCAAAGCTCAGACTTCCATTATTTTGGCAAAAGCAGAGCGTGCTTGGGCAGCATTAAATACACAACATAACTTAATACTGGAGGCTTCCCTGGTAAGCGCTCTGTCCTGGAGCTCACACTGTTTACAACTCTGCAGCAGATTTTAACGCTCTTTTCACCAACAGTTTTTCCCCTTAAGAGGGTGACTGGTGCAGCAAATAAATTCTGGTGCATGTTTTATTGGCTTGATGACCCCTAAATAAGTTGCCAACTGCAATTACATTCTGCCTCTGGTTTTAACCCAGAATATGCAAATCTTGGGGCTGGTGACTGTCCCAGCAGCACAAGCTCATCAAGGACTGACAGGTCAGAGGTATTGGCGATACAGCCCTGATGAGACCGGGGAACTGCACTTCAGATTCTCCTGCTTGGTAACGCAGCCTAAGCGGGTAGCTTGTGCCTCTTAGTTTCGGATTTCGGTGCAAGAAATCTGCCTTGATTTAGTTCTTTTTTAGGCTGCGATACAATTAGGGTGGTATTTCCATGCTGACGACTGCTGCTTCATCCATCTCAGCCTCTTCTGCTATTCATGTTCCTTTCCCCAGCAGTTCCTCAGCTTACCACCAGCATTAATGACATGCCATAGAGATGGCTCATCCTTTGTATTCCCTGTCTTTGGTTCCCGGCCATTGGGAAGCAGAAGATTCAACGGCTTCCACCACCACGCTCATTCCCTTTGACAGAAAACTCATTTTCCGGCATAGCTGTGATAGTCTGGAAATACTTCACAGAAACCAGGGATCTGTCTGAAATTCTACACTGCAGGCAAATGAAAATTTTTAATAGATCTGGGTCTTAGTTCCGCTAATTTCAGTGGTTCGTTTCGCTGCTCTGGCAGTCAGGATCCATTAGAGGAACAGAAGGAGAAACATGTAAAATGCATGTAGAGCAACCGCATACTAATGTGAGATTTCTTTTTTCTTTTAAGTTCTTATTTTTTAAAATAAATATATAATGAGTTACTGACAGCACTTAACAATATCTCATACTAGACACTGTAATACCCCAAATAAATACTTAATTTCTGCTTTCCTGCAACTTCGCTAGGATTACATCATGTCAGATTATTCTAAGTCTGCTTTAACCCAGTTTGAAAACACTGGTTCCTCAAAGATCTTTACAATTCCTAATTTCATTCCTTGAAATACCTTTTCTTTCGCCCCCTTTATACATTTTGTCAAGCCTGGGAAGGCCAGGGAGCAGTTGAAGTCAGAACAAGCCCGCGAGGGAAGAAGCCGGGAAAGCACCAACGCTGTGCAGCGGACAGCAGAGCTCCCTCCCTTCCTCTCCCACCGGCCAGCACCATTTCTGGGTAAGGATACGGCTATTTCCTGCGCCTAATTCATCCTTCAGACTGTTGGATGTGGTAGCAAACTGACCAGTAGATTTTGTGATGTGATGTATCTACGGAGAATGACACAGGCACCATGGATTCAGTTCCATAGGGTCCTCAGCACCCATGCGACACCACATGGTTTTAATCTATTGACTGCTTGTAGATCAGAACCCCTGAGTAAGAACAGAGTGTGTGCCACCTTTAACCACCCAGTGAAGTCATTAACATGCGCTCCCTACCATGAATTAAATTAGTTTAGATTCTACTGACGATGCAAATAAACTCATGAAGCATAGCTCTACAGGGCTGCAAACGAACCCATTTGAAAAGACTTTCGCTGCTTTTGCTTATCATTCCATATGATAAACAGCTACCTCCTCAAATTATCAGGAAAAGAAATTTTAACCATTCAGCACATAACAAAAATTGTTTTAATGATAAATAAAAAGTCACAAAGCTCAGCATGTTCTGCTGAGAACCATTAATGAGGGAAAACGGTGAGGCCTGTGAATTTACCTTCTCTATCCTTAACACTCTCTTCCATCTGCAAACCATATACTTGAAGAGAACATAGATTCCTTATATAAAAACTAGAAAATAATAAAACCCCCTACATTTTGGTGCTATTTGTCCTTCAAATGCTGCCTTATCTCGTCCTAGAGCCTTCTGAAAAGCTGAAGTGACTGAGCTCCTAATCCTGCCATGTTTCTTTGAAAATCAAGACTATAATGATGACATTAATTATTGCTGCCTTTGACTTTCCTTCCTTTGTAAATATCAGCTTAAAACCCAACTGTTAAAATAGCCTTCCTGTGGTAGGAAGCACCTTATCTTGTACTTTCGTGTCCCTGTAACATCTGCATGTGGTGCTCTGAACTTTGCTGCTGCCCTCAATTAAACGCAAAACAAAACACAAAAACACCTTGATAATACTTTGTTGGAAAGGGACCTAAACAATATCCTGCTTATTGCAGAAAACCAACACGGTGCGTTCCTTTAGTGTAGAAAATAGGATGCAGAGCCTTGGGACACAATAAAAAGCCCACGGAGTGCCCTTCCCTCACCTCTGCCTTCTGGTCCCCATCCCTGTGCTGCAGGGGCACTTGTTTCCTGCTCCATTATCCAAATGGGAGATACTGCTATCTCCTCCATTTCCAAACATTTCTGGCAATCCCGCAATGTCTATTTTCAAACGCATATTTGGAAATAATCGCTCATCCATCTTCACTCTTAAAATGTATTTTAGTGACTTAGGTATAAGGATCTCTCCTGTCTTCTATACAAAAGCTGTAAATTGGAGTATTTACTTGGTCGCATCGGTCAATGAGATTTTAGACACTTTGGGAATTGCCTCTTCTTGGCTGCACGTTCCAGGTCTCTATGCCAGACCTCTCCAAGTCCCTTTGAACTCAGCTGACAGAGTTAACTGAATAAACAGGTTTACATGACCCCGTCCCAGCACCAAACCCCAAACCATCCAGAGAACAGGACATACGTGAGCTAGTATCCAAACTAGAGCTAATTTAAAAATACACATGAGAGAGAACCAGAAGAAAATAGTGATTCCTTCGGGCCTGATTTTAGCCAAAATGACATCATTTGTGTATGCAGAGTCCATTTTGCCTGAAGCAGCAGAGCACACATGGACCGTGGGTCCCTCTCATCCATCCCAGGAGACTCCTGCTGCCTGGGGATGGGACACCCCAAACACCAGACGACGTAAAACAAAGACCAGGCTGATAGTGGGACAAAAGATACCACCATAAAGTCTCTAGGAACAAGAAAATAAGCAGGGAGAAACCTGTTTCGCTCGCATTCTTATGTTTAAATGTAGCCAGTTGGCTGTTCATAGTATTTTATGCAGGCAAAAAATGCAATAACAAGAGAGCCTGAGCACAGCTGGGGCGGGTGCTGCAGATCTAGGGACCGCGGAACGAGTCACAGGACGTCCCCTGGCCCCAGACACGCAGCAGCGGGTGTTTTCCCAGAGAAGCGTCTGCGGGAGAAGGGACTGAGCCCTTAGATGGTGGGATGAGCATTCTTCATTTGCACATGGGTGTTGGCTCCTGTCAAGATGTCTCAGTCTCTCCCCAGGAAAGCTCTTGCCAGTACTTCTATGCGACTTGGCATGAGCATTTGTCTCTGTTCCAGAGAAAACTGCTACCCTGTCCCCACCCTTCTATGTGATAGCGGAGGCTTAGCAACCACATGTAGACCTCAGCGACAGACGGGAGGGGAAGAGCCCTGCTCAGTATCTAGACAGGGAAAACATAAAGATCTTTGGTCGAGGCACTGCAAACACACAGCATTAAATGCACTATTTGCTAAAGAAAAAAAAAAAGCACAAAGCACCTGAGATTTTTAGACTTCAAATCCTTGAAAGTAAATAATAGTCCATTTTAAATACACAGCTTATAAAAACTCGAAACATCTGAAAACTTGTGGCGTCAATCACTGCTTGAAGTCACTGGTTCAGATGTCCAGCGTTCCGAGGGGAAACGATCGGGCCCTGGCGAAGGGCAGGCAGGAATCCTGCTCAGAAAGGATTATCAGCAACAGAGCAATTTCTGCCTGAATTTCAGATGACTTGACACTGACCTCGGAACAATCCTGGCAACTGTTTCACGATTACTATATTCACTACAATCATCAAAAGGATTTTTTTCAAACTCCTCAATTCTTTGCGAATAGATGACATTTAGCTGCATATCGCTTCAGTTCATAATCCTCTTAAACACATGTGGTTTTGATTTGGCACCATTTGTTTCCATACGATACTATTCTGTGACTCCGTATCAGATAATTGCATAATTTATTTGCCTTGCATATTGAACTGAATGCTGCTCTCCCAGCCCACTTACTCCAGATTAACGAACGGGGAGCCAGAATACACTGCTTGAAAATCCAGATCAAGAACAACAATCAGTGGGCGTTTCTATATATGACATGTTTTCAAGAACATAAAATGACCAGTGCAGACCTGAAATTTCATTTGCTTATAAAACTGTCCCATTTTTAACTCCCCGTTTGGAGTTAACTTTAGAAAGCATTCAATCCAAGTACTGAGTGGTACCTTCATCACTTATTATGACTTTCATTTTACACCCACAATTAATATTATTACAAATGAAAACCTTCAGTTGCCTGTCTGCATCATTTGTTGATTTGATTGATAGCTGATGCAACTATTTTGGAGCTCAAAATCACATCTGCACACATTTGGAGGCTACTTTAGCTCTCTAATTAAGTTTTTAACTCTGTGATGCAGAAATCATGTTCCACCATGAACCTGAATTCATTCACAATCTATGATGACCAGGTTTTGGGCCACCTAAATATGTCAGAAGTTACCAGTTTCATGCCGTCCTAGAAAGGAATATTCAAAATAAGTTTTACCAAATGAAAAGGAAGCTGGAAGTCGAGCTCGTTGACTCACATTTTAAATGTGTACTTGCTTCAATATCAAAATTAGGAGAGATACCAAAAAATGTCAGCATATTCGAGTTACCATTTTAAGGCTTCTTTCTAAGAGAATTGCTGCTCTCAGGCGAACCAGATTCCCTCAGATACTCTGCAGGCACTTCTGCCTCCACCTGGAAACGTGCACCTTGACTCCTTCCTCCAGAAGGAGCAGCGTCTGCTGAGGTTGAGATACGGAAAACATCTCAGCACGTGCACGCGTTCACCTCAGAAATCAGCTGGACTTAAACACACACTTCAAATTACAGATGAGCCCCTGCTCTTTCCTGAATGACGAGGGACCTAGGCAGGTACTTGTACCCCTTCTGAATGGGGGCAAGGTGAAATTTGGTGGGTAGCACTTACGCAAGCTGGAGTCCGGCAGCACAGCACTACCGGGCAGCATCCCTGCTCAGAGCAGCGAGGACACTGCTGGTGCTTTGTGCAAGAAACGCTCAGCCCATGGGAAACCAGGCTGGCTTTGAGAGAAAACTCACTTCATGGCAAAACAAGACCCACTTTACGCAAAAGCTGAACTAACTCGGAGGTATCAATTGCCGCGGACTGACTTTAGAATCGGGTAGATCCTTAAATAATGGTTATATTCTTCCCACAGAAGATCATCTTTGCAGAGAGGTCGGAAAGGAAAGTGAGTATACTACAGCAGTATCATCCAGGACCATTTCTGCCCTTACTCTGGGGAGGTTTCCCACAAGACTTCACCTGGAGGGCTGACTCTTCCTTACTTCAGTATCCAGCTACAGTAGAAACTCAAAGGAGTAAAACCCTGCAGTAGATTTGGGGGCTTCTAAAAGGACAATTATGATCACAAAAAACAAGAGCATCTTAGGTTTTAAGTAACACCAGTGTTTTCTGCAGGATTATGAATGGATACATTTTGATTTTCCAGGTTTGTTGCAAGCGGAGGTGAATCAGACAACATTCGCTGTCAGAATTGCTTTCTGCGTGAAAAAGCCTTTCAGGCTGGGCTGGCTGCTGCTGTTTTAATCAGAAGGTTGTCTATTTGTATGTTAATAGTTTCATCCTGGTTTATTAGGCTTGTTGATGAAAAAAAAGCAAAAATCAGATGCTTTACTATTTTCAAGCTTCGCTATTAATCTGTTATTTTTTTTAGTGCCAACACTGAACCATTTCAGCATCCTCTGCCTTAAATCCTCTTAATGAAAGCATGAAGAATGACAAAATACTTCCTTTCATAAAGCAGAAGGCTGTGCCAATTCACTTTCAACACACTCATTCAGTGGAACTGAGGTAAATATGTTGCTCCACAGGTGCTTTTCCTTGCAATAACACACTCCCTAGTAATCCATTAAATTCACCTCATGCTCTGTTTAGTGCCTACTCTCTGAGCCGCCTAGCTGGGTAAGGTCACGGTGATAACAGGAGCAGGTTAAACAGCACGGGTACGTTGAACTCCATCCGCGATACAGACAAGAACGATAGGCAGCATTAGATGTGTAATATCTACTCAGACCGACACAATCTCTTCCCCTCTGCAGCTCCTTACGAGCAAAAAAACTCGGGATTAGGCAAACATCTTCAGACCTGAACCTCAGAACTCCTTAAGTTAATTTAGTGCCTTTAGAAGCAACAGATCAGCCACCGAAAGCTCATCTGTTTTCTTGTGTTTATGGAACGAGCCCCGGTGATGGAGAAGGAGGGTGGTGTCCCGTGGGTACCTGCGCTCCTGCCCCCCCAAACCTGGAGAAGGAACTCAAAACCCATCACGGTTCGGTCCGTAGCACAGCGTCTTCCATTGCAGCGTTCAACAACAAGCTGGGTATAACTCCTGGGTGATAACCTCTTCCATTATGATCTTCCTGTTAAAGGCAGACAAATAATTGCCAGCTAGTAAGCTGGTATTAAATCCAGCCCAAATTCAGCCCCAGCAATCCTTTCCAAAAGCCTGACAAGGTTTATTTTATTATTTCCTTTGCAGGGTGTTGGGAAGTGTAATCACTGGTAACTAATCAAACTTCTTTCAAACACCCACAAATATATAAAGAGAATGAAAGGATTAATTATTGGGCTAAGCCATTTCAAATGAGACCTCATCTAAATGAGCAGATTTATTTCCAGAGCAAGCTGGGTGTAAATTTAGCTGGTTTTCAAAAGCCTGAATCTAAAGCACGCCTGGCTTTGGGGATGGAGGGGGTTATTGGGCGCTATATAACCTCTCCAGACATCCAGCAAAGCACAGCAATAAAAAACAGGCTGCAATTTTACAAAATCATTTTCTAAACAAAGTGTTAGCAGGGTTAATAAATTCTGCCATTGGGCACTGTTAATTATAGGCGGGAATAGTTTGGGGCATTAAACTGAGAGAATTTAGCCTGTTCAACGTTTTAAAAACTTCAGTTTTTAAGTAAGCATTTATTTTTTCCCCACATAACTGTTTCATTCAAGGAAAAGAATGTAAAAAAATGTTTAGTCAGATGTCCATCCCTGCTTTTATTCTGCTCCTGTGGTTTCCAATCAGGTCCTCACCTGCCTGGACTGCCCTTTCATTTTCAACCTTTTTTAATTTAGGATGGAGATTTAAGCAGTAAAGAAAACCAAAATATCTTTGTTTTCCTTCTTCCTGTCCTCAAAAATCCCTGGAATTTGCCAAAGGAACTCTAACTCAGCACCATTCTACTGCAGTCATGATAACCAACGTCTAGCAGCCTCTTTTCTAGTGGTGTCACAGGCTCATCTCTATATATTTATATAAAAAGGAATATTGTATGAACAAAACCATTTTATCCACCCAAACCTAAGCACACAGAACAGCACCTGCCTCCAGAGACATGCAGCATCGCCCACATTAAAAACATAATTAGAAATGAGTTAGCACCATTGTATGTGCTGGTTATTCTTGTTCTCAGGCACAAATTGTGAGATTCAGAGGCTGTAGGTCACAACAGAAGAATGAAGCCTTGAAAAGATACAACTACTTAATATTGTGTGGGATTATATGCAGTGGCCTGTGGCAATTCCTTATGTCTCTGGGTAGTGATGCTTTTCCAGCATCCCTTTTTTTGTCATCACACAACTCCATTGTGAAATATTCTTGTCAGGAAGGAGGAAGAAAGAGCTGGTTACACCCCATAGTGTTTTGGGGAAGACTAAGCAGCACAGTTTGCAGAGAGTAGGTGTGAAATATGACATTTCATTATGTGTAATTACTTTTTAACCAGTAATGTCCACGTTGACATGAGTTTCTTATTTTTGGAATGCACGGGGAGTGGTCGGGGAAGGTAGTAATGTTTTTTTCCCTCTTAATAAACTCAAGTCATTCCTATGCTAAAGTAATTTCTCAACAAAACAGATTTCTCTCCATCTCGGTAATGGCACACCCAAATGTGATTACATTACAAGAGACACTAAATTAAATTTCAAGGTAGGAGCATTATTAATCCAATGCATTTGTCTTTATTATCATTTGATCTAAACCAATAAAAGACTTGAACACACTTCTAAATGGCAGTTCAGCACTTGCTTCTTAGGGCAACGTGGGTTTGATCTGAAATCCTCAGAAATCTGTGTGTTGGGTCGGGCCCCAAAACTCTCTGAAAAGGTGGAGCAGGAGTGGCTACGTCCACCCCAGGAGGACGGGGGGTTCGCAAGAGGTTCGCATGGTTGGGTTTCTATCTGAGCTTAAATGACCAACATCAGACGCTGATCCAAGAGGTTCTGCAGTCCCAGCGAAGAGGCGGGACACGCAGCATCGGCAAAGCCAGAAACGCACATTTTTCAGACTGACAGCAAATGGAGTCATCCCCTTGAAAAATCAGAGTTCATATCCTTAACAAATTGCTAAATATTGCCCACCCTGATATTTCAAAAAGAGGTGTTTGCATGCACATGCGAAGGAATTGGATGCCCAAATGACTTGTGCTCATCTGCTTCCTTGTGTTCACAGGCATTCAGATTACATTTTGGATGCAAAACCAATTTTGTTTAAACCAATAGCCAAGAAAATGCAGTAAATAAATACAGAATGTATGAATCCCTCTTGGGCACTGTTTTTCAATCCATCACATATGAAGCTTCAACTATCTATGTTTATAAAATGAATGTGATCAGAATTTGTCACCGCAGCATTATTTGTCCACTTTTTCCTGGGGAACCTGACAGCTATCAGCTGATTACATTTGATCTGGCAACTCAGCGCTGACTTTACCAACCCTTCATCACAACAGAAGCGAAACAACAAAAAGCAAAACCCACGGAGTAGCACACTAAGTATCATTATTACAAAATGCTACTGTGTGATTTTCTACAAAGGAGCAACTTTACAAAATGTGCCGATTTCTCACGTTTCTGTCCCTGGAGGACTAGCAGGTTGCCTTGTTCTTCAAGCGGGTTTTCCCTTTGCCACCTGGACTGGGGGACCGAGCCGCTCAATGCAACATTTCTGGGATTAGTTTTGGTGGCATTGGAAATACATTTACCCCAGCGCAACCGCGTGCATGTAAACACAGCTTGTGACAGGGGCTGCGCACACAAATGTATGTTTTTCTAGCTAATACCTGTGTCCCATTTAACAATACGCTCTGAGAGCCCCAGTGCAGCGCAGAAGCAGGTATTGCGTTTCAGCACGGGTATCCACTGCCACACAGAAACAACTTAATCTTCACAGCATATTCCCTCAGTAACTGCCTGTGCATGAGATTTCCAAATGCTCAGACATAATTCTCTCACTGGAGAGTACAGGCTGATTATGACAAATTCCGTCAATTTTATTAGCTGCACAGCTGTTACAGATAGATGTGAAAATCAGCCATAACTCTTGCCATGATGTGCACAGCGGCACTGCTACAGACTGCCTTGTCCCTCCCCAGCCCCGGAGCTCACGGGCTTCTCATCTTCAGCCTCTTTGTGGCCCCTGAGCTAAAGCGATCTTAAAAAGAGAAGCATGAAAAGGATTCAAAATGACACTACTGAGCCAGCGGGTGACGGCAAGCAGAGTCCCGAGCGCTGCTGAGGGGCCGGATCGCTGCCCTGCCATCTCGCTGCGCGGGGCTCTCCTCCCGGGGCACCCAGCTCCTGCAAGGCAGGCTCCCGTGTCCCACAGCGCTCCTGAGCATCTCCGATGCTGAGCACCATGGGGCCAAGCACGGCTCATCTCGGAAGCTGACGGGGGCACAGCTGAGCTGTACGACCCCAGAGGTTCTCCCATAGTCCTTTAAATTTGCCATGGGGCCATGACGCTATGTCTCTGCAAGGCTGGATGCGAAATGCGCTCTTGAAGAGCTGTGGGAAGTATTTCCACGGAGATCACTCAGCCAAAGCCTTCCTTGGCTCCCAGCATTGAGCCTCAAAGGCCCAGCAAGCAGAAGTGATGGGTACAATTTAAAGAGGAAGATGAAGCCTGCAGGAAGTTGTTGGTTTAAGTCCCCATTGCAACGTGTGTCTAGGAAGCCAGGGAAGGAAGATGAAATGCAGGCTTATTGTGGTGAGGCTGGTCCAGGAGTGAGGATACCAGCAAAGACTCAGCCCTTAACCCCCCTGCACCTCAGTTTTCCCATCTGCATTTCCCATTTCCCATCTGCCCCGTTACGTGCTGAGCCGCTGCAAGCGCTGGGTCAGCCACCTCAATGCAGGACTTCAGCGCTTTATTATTTCCAAGAGTCAGAGAAAATGAGACCCCCACAACTGCGAATAATTGAATACGTCAATAATATTTTGACTTGTCCATGTCTCACAAGGTTTACTCTAGCCCTGTTAAGTACTTTATTGCTGTCCCTCCAGTGATGTTAATTAAGTTCACCATAGGCTCACAAGTCCTTTTTTCCCCCTCTCTATTTCTTCCCCTGCTTTTTTAAAAGAAAGAAAACAACAAAGCAGTTTTCCCAAGTATAATGCCTCGCAATGGGAGCTGTAACACAGCGGAGGCACCCAGACAAAGGCAGATTAGAACGAATAAACACGAGACATCCTTCAGTATGATGGTCAACGCTTCTCAACAAATAGGAGAAATGTTGGAGAGGAATGTTGGTCAGTGACAACCAGAATAAAATACGATCACAGGCTTTGGCCAAGAACACAGCATTTTATCCAGGTTTCTCACGCCAAAGGCTGCTCACCATTCACATCTCTCCTTCAGTTCCTGACTCCAGCCATATACGCGGCTGATAAATTAGGTTAATTTACCATAAAATACCCAGAAGCACTAACTCCACCGCTGAGAACTGGACATATGGAACCCCCACTGATACCAGGCAACTGTTTGTGAGCCCACCCCTGCTTTTCCTGACGTCTTTGCTTGCAGACTGCGCAAGGATGCTCCAAGGAAACAGTTTCTGTACCTGGCTGGACTACAAGGACACGCTCATCCTGGGTCACTGTGTGCCAAATCAGCGAAGGGAAGAAAAAACATTTGGTGCCTTTCCTTCCATTCAAACAATCCTCTGGCACAATCTGGCTCTATGCAGTGTCCTTCATGGCCTCTGGGCAAATCATTCGAGCCACTACAATTAATCTCTTCCCAGTTTAACACTAGCTAGCTACACTATCTGATGGACAAAGATGCTGAAGAAGGGTTGCTTTAGTTCTAAGAACAGTCCAACCTCATGGGAAGTACCAGTGAACCTTCTATCTACCAATTTAATCCTGGGTCTGTGTAAGTGTTTAAGCACAATTCCTGAACACTTGTGTGATGAAGCAACACAAAGAACAGAGATGAGTCAAGTACAGGGACACAGGACAGAAAGTGGAGGTGGAAGTGGTTGATGAGGAAGATGAGGTATCCAACTCTTGCCCTGACTCATGCATACAAATCAATCAGTGATAAGACGCAGAGATGTCGTGAGAAAAGACGAGGAAGAACAAAAATGAAAACGTTTCCGCCCTTTCCAAGCACGGAAGTGACAGAAGCAGAAGTGAGTAAAAAGTTTGGTGGTACAGAAGGAATAGGAGGGGAAAGACAAAGACTACATAAAACCTCCGGCTTCCACAAGTGTTGAGCTTGGGGTTGAATTAGTTTCTCACATACTCAGCCAACAGAGATAGCTGTTCCGACGTAAATGAATCAGTAGATTGTAAGGAAGCCAGCGCAGGAAAGATGATGTTGCAGACAGAAAGCTTGCAAATTGGTATCATAAGCAAAGCACTGAATAAGCAGGAAGGAATTGAGCTTTATTTGAGCAACAGTTTGCTCATACCTAGCCGAGTTTTGAAGATGCTGGCACGTGACCAGTGATAGCCATCTCCCAACCTCCGAACGCTTCTCTGTACGGGTGATTGTACAAACCAGATCTGCTTGTCTGCGGGGCCTTGTGTCCTAGGAACAGAGGACTGCCGGAACCAGCGGAATGGACCACAAACACGATGTTCTGTCAGAAATCTGCTCTCCTTACTCCACAGTAGGACTTCAATGAAACAGCTCTCCTCATGGCCACAAGTCACATAAGAACAAATGGTTTGAATACTTTGCTCAAGAAGACTCCAGGTAGACACAAAGATGTTCATCTAAAACACTCGTCCAACGACTTGCACTAAAGAGTGTTTCTATGCTTAACCCAAAGCCTGCCTACCCATTGCTTCATTTCAGTTCACCATCTATTTTAATTTCACTCTCTACAATGCTTTCAGATTCACTTATTTCCATTATTTTACTGTTCATACCTTGCCTATTCATACCAGAGCATGACACTAGATGTAAAATATATTGTGTTAAATAATTCACAAATAACAAGAATCAAGCTCTATAGGGCTTCAAGATGGACAAGATTGCACACAAAGCATTATGACACAAGTGAGTGTCACATTACCTTCTATAGCCATACCCATTTTATCATGTAATCTGAAAAAAACCCATGCTCAAAGTTATCAGCATCTGTGCCAGCCTACTTAGTCAATTCATTACAACACTTAATCTGTTCAGAAAAAATACCCCAACCTACTCAAATGATGAGTTTACAATCTGGCAAGATTTAACTAAAAATAAGCCTTTCGAGCAGAACATGCAAACCACTCCCTTCACCTCAGAGGAATCAAAGGTCTAGATCTCGCATGCTTCAGAGTATAAACTCCTCGCTGTTTGATGGGAGACGGGATGAAACTTGCACAAAACCAAGCAAGGTCACAACTGCCCACCAAAAAGTTACCCTGAAGTTGCTAGTATTGGCCAGTGCTGGGTGTAACTTAAGTACCAGACTTAGTAGATGACTGGCAGACCTAAGATATCAGCGACAGTTTTCTTTCCTCTCCGTAGTATTTTTCCTCCTAAGCAGCACATGACTTTAAAGAGAGAGAGAGAGTTCTTTTACCAGAGACCTCAAAACCCATTAACTGTAACACAAGACTAAATTACTGATGAGCGCTATGTCCTACCACGGTGGACATCACAAATCAAAAAATGGCATATTGAAAGCACAGAGCTGTGTTTATGGCACGCTTCAGCTACTTCTTGTAAGACAAAGAGACCCTCAAACCACCTTAAAGTCTTGGTAGTTCAACTGAAGGCATATAATAGTGCTATAATTGCGTTTGCTACAATCAAACAATAAATATGCCATCGTTAAACATTCCCTTAATGACCAGTCTACAAGTGACTAGTTAAATGATAAACATACAGATGTTAACTAACAAATTTGAAAGGACTGACGTAAAGTAATCCAAAACTTCCTTAATGATCTCAGAGTGCAGTTTCTCTAGTTATCTATTTATGATCCATAGTAAATGATTTTGTCTGTTTCAAGAATTATGCCATGCCTGCTGCTTTGCCACCACTGCGAAAGAACCGTAGGATGAACTACTGTGAAATAATATCTGGAAACAAAATTGTCAGCAAAGCTATTGTTCTGGTCTAGAAAAAAACATAATTAAACAGCCTGCATTGAGAAGTTAGGAGGATTTTTACCAGTGAATGGATATCCTGGTTATGTGTTTATATATATATAATTTCAAATTCACAAAAATAGGATGTGTACTATCAAGAAAGATGATGATTCTTTCCTTCTGCTAAAAAGAACGTTGTTTCATGCTCATTTGTATTATTTTGAGGTTGACTGTTGAACAGGTTGTCCTGATTTTGGCTTAGATAGACTTAATTTTCTTCCTAGTAGCTGATCTAGTGCTGTGTTTTAGATTCAGAATGAGAATAACGTTGATACCACACTGTTTTGGTTTTTGTTCAGTAGTCAAGGACTTTCCAGCTTCTCATGCCATGCCAGGTGCATGAGAAACCAGCCCCAATGGGCCAAAGGGATACTGGAGACTGCATGACGTCATGCTTAGTATGCATTTTGGGGCAAGGAGGAGGAAGGCAAGAATGTTCAGGTTGATGGTGTTTGTCCTTCCAAGTAACCATCACATGTGATGGAGCCCGGCTTTTCTGGAGGTGGCTGAACACCTGCCTGCCCATGGGAAGTGCCGAATGAATCCCTTACTTTGCTTTGTTCGTATGCATGGCTTTTGCTTTACTTACCAAACTGTCTTGACCTCAGCCCATGAGTTCTCTCACTTACTCTTCCAATTCTCTCCCCATCCCACCAGAGGGGAGTGAATGAGTGGTTGCGTGGGGCTGAGCTGCTTGCCGGCTTCAACCACAACACATATATTTTACTTTTTAACATGACACAGCAAAATTTCCAGTAAAAAGTTATTGATGCAATTCAGCGCAGGTTTTTTGGCCTGCAGCGTTAGCAACACCAAATGTTTTAAAGAGCTGATTTGGTAGCACTTGTTCCCTTCCCATCTATAGGAGAAAGTGTACTCATTATTTGTAATAGTTCATTGTAAGGTGGACACTGGTTTCATTTAAAGTGATGCTATTCCTGTATAGAAGTGCTGGGATTTAAGCATGTGATTCCCATTAACACTGATGGGAGTTCCATGTTTAAAGCCTCTGCACACTGTGATGGGAATATGCTCCACGGAATCCAATTAATCTGAAGAACATTGCATACATTTGGGAACATTCATCTTATACAATTTCACTGGCATATGGGTCTGTCCTCAATAAAGCTTGCTAGTATCTGGTAACAAAGACATTAACAATCCACTGTACATTTAAATAAAGGAGGACTAGACTATATGTTTTCCCAGCTCAGTGTAGGCAGCTACAAAGAAGCTTTTGATTGTAAACAAGTAAAGAATTGAGAAAATAAGGAAGAAGGTGGTATTTTAAGAATGTGACTATTTGGAGAATGCTTGGGGAATGAACACAGAGGAGGTTGTTCGTGTATAGGTTGGATGCGTTTTCAACAGGAACCAAGCAAGTACAAGAAAAAAAGAAAAGAATAAAATAGGGAGGGAAGATAAAAAGAATATTCAGGCTCCGGCTGTTTCCCACACACCAAAGATAATAATGTGAATGGAAGTGATTTTGTTTTAGGGGTCAAAGCAGAGGCTGATATTGCAACCTTTCCAGATCCTGAAAAACATCATTTGATTAATATAACTGGCCCCGTTGTTCTTGGAACCCTAAGGAGGTTATTTTACATGATGAAGACAACAACAGCAAAGCGCAAACAGCAACTTCTAGTGCTGCAGAGACACACTGCTGCTGGGAAATGTAACACAACATTAAAGCACATGATAAGTAAGAGAGAATCAGCAAAAAGTTAATAGGAAACCACAATGACAACATGTCCCCGCAGTTCAGTACAATATTTCTCTTTTTTCCCACCTCTTCTAACAGGATGAGGAATTTAACAGGACACAGGAAAGCAATCTCTCAGTGAAGAAAGAAAGGAACAACCAGAGATAAGGAAATAATGGTTCTTGCCACTAAACAAGCTATTCAATTTTAAGAACATTTGTTTGTAAATGTTTGACAAGACCTCACTTGCCCAGACCTTGATGATCCTCAGACCTTCTTTAGAAACGCTTCCTTTCTCTAAATGAAGAAATATGTGATCAGAACTGTCAGAAACGAATCACTAGTTTTGAAGCCTCAATTGGAAACACATTTTAAGGCCTCGCACTCACAGAAGGATGTTCAGGTCTTTCGGAGGAACCAAGAGCCTTGAAACCATCTCAAACTGGAGATCTGATTGTGAACATGTGCAGGCAAGCTACGTGCAATGGGTGCAAACCCACCTCCCCGTGCAGCACCATTGTTGTTTATGTCAGCTTCTACGGATGAGTTCAGAGTGTTCCAGTCCTCTAAGACCTGCAGAGTTCTGTGCTTGCCTTGGAACCCACTACACACCCACCATACCCCCTGAGAACGAGGAGATGGAAACAGCCCTGCATTTGGGGGCATCAGAGAAAACAGCTGCACTGCTGGGAGCAGCTACACTGAAAACTTACCTACAAGCTTCTAAATTAAAAATTACCAAGCTAAAGAAGTACATTTGAGGACTTTCAATAAAAAGGCATTTTTAAAACCTCTTGCTGAACTAGGAGGGGCTATTTTTATTCTGGCAATCTAAAGCTCTCAGTTTAATAGCTGAGGAAGTCCTAAAACTTGCACACATATCAAAAAGCATGCGCCTGCTTGGATGCAAGGTTTAATATAGCCTATCATGATCAGAAAAGAAGAAAAGTACTTTTTCCAGCTTCTTTTGACAGTAAGATATGGTGTTCAGAAGGAGGTATTACTAAGAAAAGGGCAAACTGCAGATGACAAAAGTTCAAGAAAAGTTCAAGTTGCTCATGAACCTGAAAATGAGACAACATGAATGTTTTCCTCCTCCTCCTAAGCAGCAAGCTAGCACTATGTAAGGGTTTTGTCTTCCTGGCCATTTCACACTGAGCCACAGGCAGAGGCGGCACAAGCACAACGCTTCCCAGCAATGTACGGCATCAGTCCACCTTCTGCCAGCTGTCTAAAGGGTATAATTTCATGATCTGGGAGACAACGTTCACTTTGTATATCAGAGAAGTGTCTAGAAGTCATGTTCCAAAATCTCCTGGTGGCCCGGAACAGCAGCACGAGTGCCCCGTGCCCGAGGACCGGGCAGGACGGTGATCCCCGCTGAGCCCCAGGCACCGCGTCCCCACCACCGCCGACTCTCCCCACTCAGCACCCCAGCAGCAGAGCACCCCAGCGCTCCCGGGATGCAGCCCCAGCCCTGGACAAGCCTTCCAGCTGCTCAGAGCATCAGTGCACACAGAGAAAGCCCAATAACCTGGGAAATGTGCAGCCAGAAGCTGGGTGACAATGTACACAGCGTTTCACTGCCACGTGCAGAGCCTTCGTGAACCAAAGCCCGCCCTTCTCCCTCAGTAATAGCTTGTCTGAAATACAGGGTATTGCCGACAACTCCGTGCATCTTTGTTTTTAACCCTTAATCTTGCAGCCTTTTTGTTGTAGCCCAGCTATGACCACAAAGTGCTACAGGCAAAGACCATTTGTAATTCATCCGTTCACTTGGTATTAAATGCCCATTTTATAAAAAGCAAATACATCTTTCTTAACAAAACAAACAAAACCACCAAAACACACAACCCCCCAAAAAAAGAACAAGACCTACATTGTTTTTACAGACTACAACTTAAACCTGATCCTGAGAAGTAATGTTAAAATGATAACCATGCTGTTTGTGATGTGTTCATTTGTAATGATGATGCTATTGAGCATGGAGACTGGATCCCTATCAGATGTGGTTTTGAAGACGACACCTGGGCTATGGAAGGACTTTCAAAGGCATTTTTCTTGCTAAGAAATAGCCAGCTCCTTGTATATGTCTCCTTCTAAGTATCTTAAAAACACATCATTTTTCACTCTCCAGTTCAATTTCAGAACTGCTGTTTATCTATTTTAAAGATCTCTGCAATGAAAAAAGAACTATAATTAATGAGGGGTTTAGGCCTTACTGTATACACACAGAAGTTTATCTATCCGTCCAGAGACACAGACACATTTTAACTTTAAGATGTGGTTTAAACTTAAAGAACTGATTGCAAAATACTGGCAAAGACCATTTTATTTAACAAAATATCCAGTGGTTTGCCTAACATCTAATTCCACAATGACCTCACTGAAGTTATCATTTTCCAAAAGGCTAACAGAGAGAGGTTTTTTAGGGTAAAAAAGAGCAGCTAAGGCTCAGAATATGGATGATCCAACGCTTGTGCAAAAGAAAGTCACTCCAGGCAACGCGTAACCTTACCTGACCCGTGAGGGGATACAGCCTCCCCCTCCCCGTTTCCATTTACCAAATCCAAAATTCACATACACACAGAAGACGGCCATTCCCGTTCCATGGTACCAGACAACGTGCCAAGGGTCTTGTGCCCTGGTTGAAAACACCCTTCCTGCCGAAGTACAGCACTAACGCACACTATGGGGAAGATGTATGTGTTACGAGGGACTGCAAAACTTAAACAAAACCCAAACAGTCCTAAATTTACCTTTGGAACACACTGGACAGCAAGAAAAGGGAAGAAAATGTATGAATAGTGCTCACATTCCCTTTATTAGGGTTCTGAGCTGTGTATGCTCCCTGTACATTTTACATATCCATCTAGGGATGTGCCCAAAACACTTCAAAAAGAAATCAGATTATAGCCTCAGTATCTATTTTGTTGTGAAGAGGAAGCTCGAGTTGCGGTGTTCAGCCTATCTGCCAGTCCTGGTCCAACAGCCCTGCGAGCAGAACCTACGTGTGTTTAAAACTAAGCATGTTCCACATACGGGTCCAGTCGTGACCAGAATAGTTAATATCTTACAAGACAAAGAATATACAGCAGACTTAGATGGACTTTACTCCATGAAGAAGTTAATTGATAATATTCTAATTCAAGTTTCTGCCTTCTTCAAGGTATCTGATATTGAAGAAATGTTAACGGTCTGGTGTAGAACACAAAGATCTGTATCATTCTTCTCAAATATTATATTGCCTATTGAAGCTAAGAAAGAAAAAAAAACCCCACATATTTTTTAAAGGATGGCAACTTTCTAATAAATCCAATGCAGAATGCTACCGACAGCATTTAAGAGCACACTGACATAGTGCTATCTACAGAACTGTGGACAACCTCAGAACACTGCCAGGGTGAAGCTTAATACTAGAAATAGAATAAATTGATTCAAGAAATCATCTTGAACACCACTGTTCAGCCTGAGTGCAATTCAGTCTCTAATGATTAAATGTTACTTTATAAGCTTCACTCTGGCCAAAACTATCTTACATTAATATCCTCACAAACTACGCCCCAAAATAAACATTTTATATATGACAGAAATACCAAAGTCACTTCAGTTCACTTATTGTGGTCATGACCACTTTGGCAAGATTTTGGGGAGGGAGGAGAAATTCAATAAATCAGATATTTTCATGACTTAGTGTTTGCAAAGGTCAGAAACCAGCACACAATATCTCCCTACTCTGAATTACACATCACTTAATAGAAAGAGCAACATTTTCCAAGAATCCAGCCAAAACCTGGCATCAGACAGAGGAACTTCATCAACGTGTCCTATCTTTTGGGCTCCTCCCTCCCACCATTGCCTCCTGAAGAAATACAGTGCAATAATGGGCACAAGAGCTAGTTCTTCAATTAAGAAGCTGACAGCAGGGGAAGGATGAATGGTGAGGTGCTTCTTCCTTCAGTGGCATCGTGCTCTCAGGAGCTAACATTGTACCATTTGCACTAGAAGAAGATAAACTAAGGCAATCTGGTCACAGAGAAGGAAGCTGAGCTTTGTGCTTCAGAGATCACAGCATCTGCAAAATCAAAGCATCTCTAGGAATTTTGTTCTAGCAAGTATTTAAGAGAGGCTGGGGCACCTGCAAATCCACAGGCAAATTTCAGAGACAGCAAGCACACCTCCGGAGCACCCAGGATGGGCACTAAATGTGAGTTTCTCTAGGACAGTAAAGTCTACTCGGTTTCATATTTACCTGAACTGCTTGCTCATCTTTCCACCAGTTAATTCTCTGCTCTATTCTGACACAGCTGGCATTTGACAGACACACACAATGCTCATCACACAAGGAATATTTGTGATGTGTTGGGGAAAAAATAAAGGTCAAAAGTGTTGCGCTGGGGACTCTGCACAGGCTGATGCAGTTTGGCCAAGCTACTTTCCGTACAGATGAAAAAATGCAGACGTCTGCTTTCCAAAGCCAATAGCAACTCCGCAGCACTTAGTAAGGCAACCTGACATGTGCAATTGATACGAAAGGAGCAAGCCAACAGCCAGGAACTGGCAGGGGTGCCCCAAAACACGCTCCTCCTGCATATATCATAGCATTAGAACCACCAAACATTCCTGGTAGAAAAGCAAACAAACAAGACCAGCATAAGACCAAGACACATAAAATGCCCAAAGCAACATTAAATCATCTGAAGATATTCCCATTAAACAGAATTATTGTCCCCATTAAGAATCAATCAAAGCTATTTAGAATCATTGGTTATTCAGCCAGTTCCCTGGGAGACTTCCCGATTAAGCAGATTTTCCATGTGGGTTTCTTGTGATTAAAGGCCCTATCTTACAAATCCTTGCTCATATCTATCGTCCTAACTCAAGTGAGCAGTCCTAATTGATGACGAGCGTGTGTTTACTCATCTCATCTACATTTACCTAATTCTGCTGATTTTGGCTTGATTTGCATGACAAGAGACCAAGCCAAGGGACCTACTTTCAGAGAACAGAGTAAGTACATCCTATATTGACAGCATTTCGTTGATGCTTCATCATAAAATGTGTATTCTACTGGTCTGTAATTGACTGGCCTGCTGACTGTCTGAAATCGCCTGGAGACGAAGAAATGAAATGGGATAAATTACTTCAAGAGTAATTGTATTAATAAAAGTTAATGTAGTTTTGTGTGCCATCTAGAAACACTGTCAGCACCAGGCAGAAGAGCAAGCAAGAATCCCAAATTCCACAGCTCCAACCAGAAATTAAGGACTTGCTCTTTTTTAAACCAAACTTGTATTTGCCATGATTTCCATAATTTATAAGCCTGGAAATTAACCTTGACATCCATAAACTCCCATGTTCCAAGTTTCCTAATGTATTCTTTCCACATATCTTATGCCCCAGCCTTTCTGTGGCCCAAACAGCATTTCTGAAGACACTGTGCTGATATCGGCAGTTCTATAAAGTACAGCGACTTCTGCTTTCTGAGGAACACGCATATCAGTGCTTGCCTGGGTATGTCTGCATATGCGTGTTTCACACTGTTGCATTGGCCCTTTCGCTTGGTCCTAATGAAAAAAAATGATTATCACAAAGCAATCCTGAAAAACACTTAAGATTAAAGATACCAAGCCCACGTGAGCCCACAAATTGGTTTGCTCCCTGGTCCCTGTTTCAGGCACCCAAGCCCAGCACGAGCATGAAATGTTAACCTTTTATGGTTAGCTATGTGATGAAGTGGATCTTGTCTTGCTTCATTTTTGTTTGACAGTGCTATAAACATACGAAATTAAAGTAGTGCCCCAGCCAAACCTCTCTGATGGATTTCTGTTGGAATTTCTGTGGGGAGCAGGAGGGAGGGAGACCAGGGCATGGAACACAGGGCTGAAATGCATGAGTCTGAAACGACAGCTGGAATTACGAAGTGAATTGATCTGTAGGAGTTACGTATGGTACTTATGCAGTGACCTATAGGGGAGCATCAGGGTGGCCAGTGATGGGGAGGGCAGGAATGACCTCGGGCACTCCCATCAGCTCACCCACAATCGGGAGCCAGGAGCCTCAGGTGAAGCAGCAGCACAGCCCGTTCAACACACCTTCAGCGTATTTCAGCCCCGAGGTGCCCATCTGAGATACCGTAGGCGAACATTAAAAGCTGGTACACGGCAGCATCTGCTCAGCACGTCCACATACGCCAAGCTCTGCAGAGCCGTCACCTCGCTGTGGTTAGACACCTTGTTTTGAGATCCAAGCAGACTATCGCTAAAAGCTTTTGCTTCCGTTCATTACTTCCTACTTCAGTGTTACTCGTATCGATTTTCTTATTCTAACTCCTCAGATCTAAAAGCAGAGCAGTGAACTCATAGGACTGCTTTTGCCTCTTTTCATAAAGAGGGCTAACACTACTACAGATCAATCACTGGGAAAGTTCTTTTTCTTTGCTTCTCTTCTTGACTGAAAGCCAAAGACCTTGGGACTTTCAGAGGTTTGGTTTAAATCACATGATGTGATTTAAATGTAACGTGTCAATGGCAAAGATACGGTGCATGGGAGAGGGAAGGGACAAAAAGACCACGTCTCTCTGCACTGGTGAAGTTAACAAGAAGAAGAAGTGAAATGAAGCATGTGGAGTTACACTGGGGCAATACTAGGGCAAACAAGAAGAAAATCAGGCACTACAGAAAAGGGAACAGAAAATTACAGCTCTCATAACAACCAAAATGCATGTAATATGCATCACAGATAATATACATATGCACGGTAGATCTTATTAAAAACTACAAATATTTTCTTCTTTGCCGTTCTGCTATTGCTCAAAAAATAGAATAGCTCTACCTCGCTTCGGCAATAAATCACATCAAGGTCACTCGGAGGAGCAGCACAATATAAATGTCTTGTATGCAAAATCAAACTATGTTTGGGGTATAAATGTGATACAAATGCCATCCAAAATACACTTGAAAGAGAGAAATGAAGTACTAGTGCATTAGATTTCGCAATTTATTTACAGAGTGGAAGCCATTGAAATCTACTTCTCCCTAAACTATCCGTTCCCAAGCTTTAAACAGTCAATAACTCCTCAGCCAGGGAATGTGCCTCTTTCCCCCCTTCTTCCCCTGTTTTCCCTGTGCTTTGCCTTATCATGTGCTAAATATATTATTGCAACACAGTAGTTACTTTGGTCCACAGCTTTGAAACCTCTCACACAGGGCTTGAGAAATCTCACAGATAAATCACGGATCAGAACAAACTGATTGTCTATGCTGGATTTTCTTCGCTAGGATTAAAAGTAAAGACCAACAGATAAGTTCAGAGAACAACCCCAAGTCTGTTACTTCTCCAAGGGCCATGGGTTTCCACCCTTAGGCTATGTATTTGGGATTTTTTTTCCAGGTCTTCTGTATGAATGGTAGAAGCTGCATTTCTCTCAAATTGCGGGACAACTGCCTCACAATCAGGTTGTATTTTTAGGACTACAGGCTTGGGCTTCATTTCAAGTTTAGATGGGCTGTGTATATCGTCACTCAAACCAATATGTAAGAAGTTGCTTTAGTGGCCTACTGAAGCAACACATCTGCACTGCTCTGCACTTTTGTTTTCAGCAGACTCATATTTAGCCTGGTACACTTGATGTATAGGAGAGAACATCCTGGAACAGAGAAGCCATAAATAATTCCAGATCTTCAACTACCAAAACCACCTTCTTTCAACAGCCTTACTCGGAACAGCCTTTTTTTTAAACTTAGTCAATGGATGCCAGATTGGGGTTATGGACTTAATTAATTTTATGTCTGTGACATGCTCACTGTATAATTATACCAAGCTGTGCATTATTAGATAATTACTTTTGGTCCTCAAAAGAGGAATTCAATTTGTTTAAAATTATTTTAGCTCATTGAGAAAGAAAGATGTTATTTCCCTTCGAAAAGCCATCAAACTAAGTGATAAAGCAGCCCCATTCTGGTGATAAAAGACTACGGCACTGAAGTGGTTACAAACCATTTTGTTCAACCAGACTATTTACAAGTAGCAACAGGGTATCTGTTTCCTGTCATCTCCATCATATATCTTGAGGCAGAGAGATTGGAGCCCAATTACAGCCTGATATCTAATCAATACACACCTTATTCCTAGAGCAGGAAGTAAAGGAGGAGGCCCCTGGGAGCCCCAGTTCAAATTACTCCGCTGTCGATTCCAGATAGCAGCTAATGATAGGACATATTTCTGGAAAGGGGGGCGGGCGGGAAGGGCAGCACGGTTTAATGGGATTGTTAATATAAGGAACACATACGTATATTAATTTAGACATCTGCTGCTGAATTCCAAAAGCCCTAAGCGAAGCAGAAGAAAAGTGACCCGATTTGCAAGTCGCTCCTATAGTTTTTGGGACTCTGCTAAAATAAAGCATTCTAGTGACAGACCCAATCCAAAACCTTTTAACGAGATTTGTAAACTACATTGGGTTTGACTCCCCCTCGCCCCACACTCCTTTTAGAGTTGCTTTTTCATGAAAAAAGACTTACTTTCATATGGATATGGGCTTTATGTAGCTCCAGGGACTTCCAACCAAGCCAGCGAGCTTTTCCCTTTCCCAGCTGACCGGTTAAGTTCACTGTTCTGCGCGTGGACCCACTAAGCCAAATCCCGCTCCTAACTGAAGGCAGCTGCCCATTGCCTCTCAGTCAGTTACCAGCTGTTTGGGGAGATCTTCAACAGATAAATCTTGGGACTATTTGTCCCTGAGTGTCTACTTCTAATTGGGTCAATTAGCCAGAAAAATAACCTCTCCCATTTACTAATTCCTTTGTATTCCTAGCAATAGTTCACAAAGCTGACTTTTGCATAGCAGTCGTTATGAGGGTTTTTATTATTATTTCTTCCAAGAATTACTCTAACTCAGAAATGTAAAATATGAAGAGAAAGTAGCCTGAATAATCAAAGATAGCCACATGCTACACACAGTACTCCAAGAAAGAGAATGAAGCACAGGGACATCATAAATCTTGTTAGTATTTAGCTTTCAAAAGGGTCTGGAAGGCTGCCTGGCGACATGGATTCCTTCTAGGTGTAACGCAGGTTCGATTAGCCAGGAAATCATTGTCCTTTTCTAGGGAGCCAGACCACAGATCCACAAAATTCACAGAACACAAAGCAGGCAGCACAGCTCTCGTCCAGGGGTTCCTGGGGGAAGCGCTGCAGGCGGCCTGGAGACGCCCAGACCCAGCGGTCGGTGCCCCGAGCAAGGCTGCGCACATAGAAAGCAGGTAAATCCTCAGCAGGATCAGATCGAAAAAGACCTTCAGGTTCCTGATTTAACTTCCTACAGACCTAAATCTGCTCTTGGACCATGATACACTTCAATTCCTCAACTGACACATTTGGGTGAGTAGTCCTTCTTCCCTCCTGTCTTAACCACTGTCCTTCTTAACTATTCATAATATAAATTCTTCCAGGCAGTGATCACTGCACTAGATTTGTACAATACTTAGCGCAACCTCAGCTTGGGATCTCTTAGTCTGACTCCATAGTGCTATTGCTAATACAGAGCTTCATATAAATAGGGCCCCAAGATTGAATGATACCTCTAAGTGCTGCTGTATTACAAATAAATAATTATATGATATACATAAATCTTGCATTTTTAATGCCGAAGTCCCGTGAGACAGAAAAAAGATTTTAAACGAGACAAGAACTTTCTAATTATACTGCATGTTGATGATCTTGGAATAGGTACAAAAACCATTAAAGACTTTTACTTTTTTTTTCTGCCTCTTAAATAGGAAAAATCTTTTCATCAACCATAGATTGAAGCCAGTGATAATGTAACTCTGGCTTACTAAATAATAACAGTGCAGGGCTTTCTAAATAGCCTACTTCAAATAATGATTTATATTATCCTAAATTCAAAAGAAAACAACTGGGAAGAAGGAAATCACTAAACGAAGAGCAATATTGAATTCCAGAGGGTGAATGTGTGCTGCTAAAGGTGTGGTCTTAATGGAATTTGACCTAAATCCATAATTTTGTTGTCACTCGGCGCAGGCGGCAGATGAGCAGGGTGTGCACAGGGCAGGAGCCGCCTAGAGCATCAGGACATAGGGATGACCCTGCAGACTGTCCTCCTCCAGCCATGGACACTCGGGCTGGCTGGCACTGCCACGTAGGAAAAGGCTTGGGTGACCTGGATGGTGGATGCCAAGGTGCATCTGATAGCTACCGATAACAAGCTCCACCTAGGATGAGGTCCCGAGAGCTCTGGCAAAGTGATTTGTTTTTTAGGTTCCTGTATTTAAAGCTTACATCAGCAAGCAAAACACATCAGACAAAAGTCTTATGTGCTCCGCACGTGTTGGCATCTCCAGCAACCAGCTCCTCCAACGTCCTTCCAGCAGCAACCCTACTGGCCCAGTCAACCATCCCAAGCCCCGTCACATCTCTGGGCGCTCAGGGCACAGGAACAAAGAGGTGGTGGCCACCTTCTAGGTCCATAGCCCTCGGGAGAGAAAATGAGATTAGGTTAGTGAGCTGCCTTTATCTCAGCTGAACTGTTGGATGAACTCCCAAAAATATCCTTGAATTGGCATTCTGCATACAGCTGTGTTTATGAAAGGCAATATCATGTATGTAAATAAATTCAGATGCTGCTTGAGTTATTTTAAAACAATCAGTAGAACACTAATCATTTTATAGGCACAATCTTATCCCAAGAAAGTGACAACTTGGTGTGTGTGTATATGCACATACTAAAAGTTAAAGATACTGTTACTTGTATCTCAATACAGACATTAAACAATATGTTACTTGTCTTATAGCACCATGAAAAAATACTTTTGTCTTATGTGTTTTGGTTGCTGATGTAAGCTTTAAATACAGGAACCCAAAAAACAAATCACTTAGCCAAAGCTCTCGGGACCTCATCCTAGGTGGAGCTCATTATCGGTAGCTATCAGATGCAGCTTGGCAGCAGATGAAGAGCAGCTCCTCCAGTGCCACCGACCAAGGGGAGCGCAAGGGCCCGGTCCCCTCAGCAGCCCAGTGTCCTGGGGGCCCAGGGCACGTTCGGAGGATGCTTGAGCCCCCTCTCCCGAGCGGGGTCTCTGAGCCAGGCCAGGGCCAGCGGCCACAGGGCCTCGGCCGGGACGCACGTGTAGAGCTCCCCGTGTTTAAATCCATTCATTTTCGCGCAGTGTAAACAGTTTGGGAGTATTGCAGTCGCCTGCTCATGGGGAGTTTAACTACTGTCTATCCTAACTTCATCGCTGAGCAGGTTCAAGGAGGGCTGCAGAAATACCTGAGCAGGATGGGGAGATAACAAACACACGTCCTGGCTTTGGCTCCTATCAGCCCATGGCAGCTTGAGATGATGATATTTCACTTCAACTGGACTAAGTTAGGCTGCAGATATGGCCTGGACTAAATCCACGACGGTGCTCCCACTGCCTTTAAGGGAGCAAGGACATCGCCTCTTAAAAGAGCCTGAACTTCACACTTGTTTTCCTAACAAATACCACAAAACCAAACTGTTAGCATATTCCTGGTAGCCTCACAGCAATCCCATGGCATCCAGCAATCCTCTGCTTAGTGTTAGAAAAGGCAAAAGCCCTGAACAGACAGTATATCTGGGTAGTCAAAATATATAACAGAATTCTACTTCTTTATGCCACAATACACCATACCAGAGAGTTCTGTAATTCAGGTGGTTGTTTCATTAAACACCGTATCTTGGTCTCCTTTATTCTTTTATGATTGGAGAACCGCCTGGAACCGAGAGGGTATAATCTGCCATAGTCTGTTATGTACCACGTTATCATCTTTTCTCCAGTGTTAGCCTCCAGAGATGGCAGCTCTGGACATATGAATACTTCCATTAACCATAGCTCTAGTTTCATTTGCATTTTATTTCTGAGCAGTGTCTTGCACAGCAAGGTAAACTGGTTATATGACGAGAACTGGAGAGAATATGGCCACGAAACAAGGTGCATTAGCAGTAGATAGAAAGAGAGCTTAAACTTGCATAGTGATAAAACTCAAGTCCATCTTAAATTTGATGTGTCAGCAATGCAGCATCGCTTCAGACACAAAACAAAATCTGGTGGCTTACCAGTGTTACCGCCATTAACCTCGTCCTGATCTCCAGGGTCCACAGTAGGAACTTAAGGTTTTTCTATAGCACAAAAATTGTGGTGTAGAAGACTACAAACCCGCAGGATTACAAAATAAGGGTTACTGCAAACTTCCCTCACAAATGCTAATGAATTGTTTTCTTTTTTCCCTTCAGTCCTGTTGTTTCAATTGAAAACACATCGCTGCTTTGTTGCTGGGCACTTTCTCCCACAGTGCCCTGCACAAAGACTTGCCTGTGCACCCTCTGGAATGTGCTTATTCCAAGATATTTAATTGTCATTTCTTCCACCTTGCATCAGAAGCCTGTCACATGCATTAATTAGGTCCATAAAAATATGCTTGAAAAACCCTACCATTTAAATAGGAAAGAGAGAGAAAGAAAGAGAAGTGACCACTGTAATTTCCAAGAATGACTAAGGTCTTGCTGAAGTTAATTCTCTAGATTGATGGCCTAATTGCCAACACGGCTGAGGTAAGGCACACAGTAAGATCTCAGCCTGCTTGGCAGTGAGCACCTTCTTACCAACACACAAACGGCAATATTTTAATTGATGTTTCCAACTACGAAAGTGATTTAAGTTAAAGACTTACTTACAGAACAAACAAGCAGCTGCCATTTATTGAGTACACACACACAGGAATGGGCAACAAGGTCCAGCCATGCAGATTTAGCAAGTAAGAGTGGTTCTGTCTGACGACAGAAGACAAGCAGCCCAGCAACTAGATGAGAAGTTCATGTGCTGCAGGATCTCATCTCCAGCATCACGAGCTCCAGATGCCTCAGAGTAACGTGTGCGTGTAAGAGTAACGTGTAAGCAACGCGTACAGTGGGATCATTGCAACGCCCTAAAGTAGCCATCAATTTAAATAAGATCCTTCCCTAGCCAGGAACCCCAGGCTGGCCTGCCCTCTCTCAATAACATAAATGAGAAGTAACCTCGTTTATAGCGGTGGCGTTGCAGCAGGGATCTATCCGCTGTGGGAGTGGGGAGGCACTGCAAGGAAGATGTGCTGAGCTTAAAATGGCCCAGCTCAGGCAATAACCATTTTAAACCAGTTTTGTTGCTGCAGTAGCATCAATATAACTACATACATGAATGGTAGTCTCTCTTTCTTACCCCACTAAGGAAAGTTGGTGGCCAGGGCTTCCTAAGGACATTTATCCCCTTCCCACCTCCCACGCCTCTGTGTGGTCAGAGCCACACACTCTGGGAACCTCAACAAATGTGGGGAAGAAGCCCCCAAGGAAAGGAAGAAAACCGCATCACAGTCTGTAATATTTAGGGCATTAAGATGTAACGGAGTTTGTCAGGCTATTAAGACATGCAGAGCACATTAAAGACTCACTTGCAGACCAAGTAGTAAACTGTGAGCACTGTCTCTTCGACATCACTAACAGTGTAACTTGTAGAACCGAACACAACATCAAATAAAATTTAACTTTAAAACTTTGGTATTTTCTCATGTTGACATAGTCTTTCAGATTTGAGGGAATTCAACTGCTTGACTTAAATATCCCTGAAAAATGAGACTTCTAGTCCAATACCAACTTAATTCTTCTAGTATTAATGGTTTTTACTTTTGCTGGGAGAAAATTCTGCTGTTTGTTTAGAGCAACCAGAGATACATACAAAACTTGCCTGGGAAAAATACACAGACAATGAATTGCTTTCTGAAAAACTAAACCAGATTTATATCAGTACATCAACTGCATTTGTTTTCACATAATTCTGATATCCAGAGTTAAAACAAATGCACATCTTCATAAAATACATGCAGAAGTATATTCAAGGTATCTCAGACAAAACATGTCTCACTAGCTCTTCTGATGAACTCTATCTTTTAGATTTAGAGCAACACTTATCTGGGGAGGTCAAAGTTTTCTGTAACATAAAAAAATTGAAACTTGCAACATCCCAGATGAACAGTAACCATGATTATAATCCAGTTTACAATTCTAAATATGGCTTCATAGTAGTCGGACACAGAGAGGTTAAATACTTAGCTCAAAATAAACCAATGCAACCCAGCTCTATCTTCTCTCCCCATTTGTGGTTTGCTCCCCCACCTCTGCTGGTTGGAGAGAAGAGCTCCAGTGACCTTAGTGACAGCATTTAGAGTTGCTGGCTCCCCTTCCTGATCCTGTCCCCAAAATACTCACCCTGAAGCAGAGGGAGCAGAAAGGGCTGTATGAGCACCCAGCTGCCCAAGCCCTCTGTGCCAGGCTCTGTCCCACTGCACAGGACCTGACCCAGGGAACACACCAAAAGTGATCTGCCCTTTTCTAACACGTGAGTTCATTCAGCTAACGAGAAGGTCTGAGGTGGTTTTAGTGCATAAAAAGATGCGCTTCAGCTTGGCTTTCTAATCAAAACAGACCTGAAATATTACATCACCGCTATGGTGTAGGTAGCTCTTCGGTTCCCACCAAATTATCATCCCCTAGCACAGTCTGCGGATGGTTGAGCCTGACTCTGGGTTTTTATTTCAATAAATGATAAATTTTAATACTCAGATCTGCAAAAGCGAGTTCCCTCAGGCAATTAACTTAAAATTAGACTATGGTGGTAATACTTTTAGTAGAATTCAACAGCAATTCCTACTCTGAAATGCACACACGAACCCAGAAGCGAGCAGCCAGCACCCTCGTGGTATGGATGGGAATCCTGCTATGACCTCTTGCAGCGTCAACCTGCCCGAGCAGGCGATTTGATTCGTTCCTCTGTGTTAAACCTCAGCTGACCTGTTTGACAATAGTACATTTTTATGATGTCAGTTCTACCAATGAGAAATCCAAGATACAACAAGTGAGATGTCCAAGGCTGTACTTTATGTTTATAACAGAGCTGGGAGCAGACTGAGTCACAGACTCCTCTTTTCTCCCCCTGCCAGCGGGATTGTATTTACTCATTGTCTTCTCCCACGCTTAAAATAGCTGTGGCTTATTAAGAGATTTAGGAAGGAGCACAGGTCAGTTTACCTGTTCACCTAGAGATTGCGGTGTTTCTAGAAGATGCATACCTTGGAGCTACATGTCGCATGACACCTAAAGATGCCGGATGGCTTTCCTGAGACTCAATGGGATTACACAGTTGTCTGTCAAATAATTAACATTTCTCTTCAGA